>NC_092461.1:24651568-25851568 GCF_047495875.1 Pithys albifrons albifrons
ATGCACAGGTAGAGAAAACTTCTTAGATAATAACTCATAACAAACCTTGCCTGATTTCTTAACTGAGTCACATGTGATTATTTTCATTTGAAGTGTCAGAAAGACAACTGCCTGCTCTAGGGATCCAGAAGCATCACAAACTTGGCTGATGAAAATGTTTCAGGGACTATTCTCTGCTCAAACCCTTTTGCAGACTGCACAGTACATGCTGCTATGCCTCAGTCCCTAAATGAGCCCAATCCAGTACTTATGTCCAGTACAATTCCAGTGTGACAGGAATGGAACTTTGGCAGCAACTGCAGCATAAAACACAGCTTTTTTTCAGAAATACAGAAGGAAAGGATGATGATGATTTTTTTTTCCCTAATCAGAGTAAGAAAGTAAATGTACCAGAAACAGAAATAAAGTTGGGATTAGAGAAATGAATCTCAAACCTTTCACCAGGAGATGTTCATCTCACTACTCTCTCTAGTCCATTGAAGTAGCCATAGTATGTAGCCATATTATACAGCCATACATACAATACAATACATACAATCATATTGCATTACATTCTTTATATAATAGTCTAGGAGTTAGGACATCTGGCAATAAGCAGAAAATCTCACAGAGCTTGTTAGTTAAAAATTGCCTCATATTTTGTAAGCAAACGATCTAACCACAATTCTGTTTTTGGTCATGCCTATTCCTCCTAAAGGGATGCACTTCTAGAATCAGATTTTCAAGATTCATGGGATAAGAGAGAAAAATAAAATTAAATAATAATCAGAGGAATGAATCTGTAGACAAGTGACTCTCCTCCAGAATTATGACTCTCAGCTTCTGACTTGATTACAGTAAAATGCACATGGAACATAATCCATCTTTTTGTGATTTTGCCTGCAGGTTACAGGCCTCTTCACACAAAGATCACAGTATTTGGAATAAATCATCATCACATTTTGATGACTTATAAGACACAGACCAAAGTAAATAAGAAATTTATTAAGAAATTCTTTAGCTTATTAAGATTCACCATGTCCTATGATCAGAGCTAAGTAAGCACAAGGGGAAAAAATCCCAATGATTATTAGTGTTACTGCTTGTATATGCTGTTAGAAACACCTGTATTTATTGAGGTTTAACAGAAAAAGAGATGCAGAATGAAGAAGCTCATAAACAACGAAAACAGGAGTTCAGCAGAATATCCCACTTAACAACTGCTTTACAGACAACACACACTAAATATTGCATATATCGCAGAATCATACTTATGATCATTCTTTGGGGTTTTAGGGTCAAAGGGGCATTTCACCCTGTGATTTAACTATTCCACTTTCTTCTTTGGTTGGATGGAGTTTATTGAATCACTCCTATGCATGTCCACCTTAAAAGACAGACTTTTTAGAAGTGAAAGGCCTTGCAGAATATTCTAAAGAAGATTGCAATGCTCAGCAACATGCCAAGTTACCTAATCCTTTCTGAAATATTATGATAAAGTCAAGGCCCTTCAAAGGGAAGGTTTCCTCCCCACATCTCTCAAGAAGAGTCCTGCATACTGTGTACTTGTGCAAAGGTTACACAGTTGGTTCAAAGATTAAATTTCTCCCCAGTATAAGACTAATACCAACACCGTTTTTTGAAAATAGGACCAAGCCTGTTGACTGGCTGTCAGGGCAAAACAAGAATTTCGAGTGTAGGCAGAGATGCTAACAGATCTTAGCCTTGCAGGCAGCAGAACAACACACTGAGCACCATGTAAAACACTTCTTTTATTCACAGCTTCACATTTTGTGCATTAGAATCATCTAATAACAAAAGAACATAGGGGTTATCAAGCCTAGTTTCTCTTCCAGGAAGAATAAGTGATAGTTTCAAAACACATAGAAAGGAAGAAGGAAAGGCTGTTTGGTCATTCTAAGTTTATAAAGTAGTCAAACAGGATTTTAAAGCTCAGCACCACCACGGTAAAGAAGAGCTGGTCTTTTTTAAATGGAAGATTGAGACTGTCTACAGCTCTTTTAATCTTTTTCCCTTCCTGGCCCACACATTAATCTCACTCCCATGCAAGCAGAGCCAGCTGTTCTTCAGGCAGTAGCTGCTTCTTGCAGCAATGCTGATTTCCAGTGGCAGCACAGAAGTGCACACACCGTATGTTCTTTGGACATTTATTTATAGTCTTTATCTGACAGAGCTCGGCAATTATAAAGACATAACAATAATTTGTGAACAGAAAAAAAGGGCTTCTCCTGCTTAAATCTATCCCAGGAGAAAACAGAATACCATCTACTTGCAGCAGGCAGTCCATGACCATGTTAACGAAAACACGAACAAACTATATGAGCAAATAGCAGCAACAAACTAATCAAAATCATGACCTATTTATGGGTTGATTATAATAAGAAAAAATGACTACAAATAAGTGCTGGGTAATTTGTGAACCAAATAAAGGGCTACAACTCTCACATATAAATTACTGTCAATTAATAATTTAACCAGCTCTAGTTAGAACCATCAATTTATTAAGAAACCTCTCCAACTGGATCTGGCAGAATGATTTATCTTTATATACAGTGATAAAGCCAAAGGAAATCTACTGGACATTTTAAATGCTGGGTTTGACTCTCTAGAGGCCTATAGTATCATTTATAACTATAGCCTGAAGTTTAGACATAGCTATTCTCTTTCAGTAACATTTTAAAACTGCTTTGCCCAGTACAGATGACACAACACACAAGGCAGCAACAAATCTTTGTGTTTAAATTACACAGAAAAACAGCAAAGGTCTACATTATCCTTCTTTGTCTTTAAAGATACTCAACACAGAAAATAACACAAACACTATCAGAAACACACAGTAAGCCTTAGTAAGGTTAGCATAAATCTGAGTGAACATTAGACTCTTGAAGACAAACCCACACAATCTTTTGCATCTTTTTTTTACACTTTGCAATAAAATGTTTCCTGAAATGTTTAATAAGTATTAATTCAGCTAGGGTTTTCCTTTATCAGAGGTAGGTGTCACTGCAAAAGCAGAAGAGAATAAGGGTATAATTTTATGGTTTACTGCTTTATTTTTTGAAACAAATTTTCAAGATCATCCTGTTGCCAACACACACTGTTTTTTGTCAGCAAAGTAACTGATGAGTGTCCTTGCTTCAAGCTTCTTCAAATGATGTAAGGCCAGAAGGATAACAAGTTACAGGTAAATGGTTTAAAAACCATTGGAGGGGTGCTTTACAACTCCGTAAAAGCACGCTACACCTTTCTCAAGGAAAAAACATAAGAAACAAAGCAACTGTGTTTTCTATAACAGAAATGGTTTTAAAAAGTGACAATTGTGTGCCACACAGTATATGCCTCATTATCCATCTGTACTCTGATTCCTCTGTTTCTGTTTTTGAACCAGAATGAATTAATCCATACAAATAGACCACCTACCACTTTCATGTTTGACTTCTGACTCACAACTACTTTAATCTTTGTTATTACTGCATCTATATTGTGGTTTCTAGACTAAGAGGGTGATCTTAAACTGAGATGAAAATTCTGTAGCTACTTTCTACAGAAATTATGCACAGATTGCTTCCAATAACCTCAACGCTCTTACGATAACACCATCAGACATAGCACCAAATTGGAAAAAATGTGGTCAATTCCAACATTTTTTCTCTCTGGACCATTTATGAAATGCATATAAGCATATATATTTGCTTATAAATTTCAGGTTGGTAACTTCGCATATACTCCATATATTCTGACACCATGCACACAAAACTGTGAAAGCTGCACACTTTGATCAGAAACTCTAGTCTGCCAGGAAAATGACAAAATCTCATCTGAGATTTTTTAGTAACAACACACACACAACTTTTTTTTTTTTTTTGTTAAGACCTTGGATTGTTCCCTAGCAAAAAGCATGATGTACTGATAACAAAAGCAAAATGAAAAAGATACAACTGCAAAAAAAAATCAGAGGAATCAAATCATGGAGTACTTTGCAAAGTTTATTCCCATCTAGCAAGACAAACAGGAGAAATACAAACCATTTTGACAGCATTTCCAAGTTGAGTTTCATGCAAACTTCCAAACCTCTTCATGAGGTTGGGACTAGTTTGTAGACAACCTAGAGTTTCAGGGCTTCATGAGAAAAAGGTTATATTTGTGGAGATCTACTACTTGCTTTAACCCTTCCAAAGTCAAATGTACGAAAAATCTATTTGCATTTTCCAAAAATATCTTTTACAATTTCTTTAAGAAACCTCTTCTTCAATATAATTGCTGTATGTGTTTCATTAGAAATATTTTTATTATTATTCTTTGCATTACTACCTTTGAGGTCTTAAGAGGGAGGAAAAGCACTTTCTATAACTTCTTGGAAACCTGTTGTAACATCCTCTACTGACCTTTAAGCTTCAGATAAAACCTGGCTTTATGGCATAAAAATTGTGGTTCACTTCACTGAACAATCCACTGTTCAGAGACATGCATCATAGCCAACAATAAATCTTTCTTCAGGTTTATAAGTCAGCAATACCACAATTTCATCAATGCTGTACTATAAATCCTAATAATTAAGATCCACCACTGGGCATATACCATTTCTAATCAGGATATAGAGTGGCATACTTTTTCCAGTGGAACTCAAGAATGGGGAAAGGATGGGAGTTTTTTCACCAAGTAATTTTTAAGGATGGCCTTCAAAGTTTCTTATCAGACAGTGCAAATATTACTTTTTCTAAACTCCTAAGCTCATCGTGTTTTCATAATGCCTTCAAACTAGATACTACATCCAATAATTTTCTTATTTTCAATTCCAGTAAACCAATACATTTTGCAACAATTCTCTAAATAAGGGCTACTTGCTCTTGTTGCAGCATTCTGTTTTAAAAACCTTTTGATATCAGTCAAGTTTATAACCATGGCAGACGTAGCCACTTAAATTGAAAGGAAGAAATAAAAGGGAGGAAAAAATCTGAGGTGAGGAGGAAGGGACAAAAGGAGGAGAAACAAAACTCTAACATATAACACACCATTTTGCTTGGATTTTTTTTTTAAAGAAAGAAGCCTTTCAAACTTGAAAAGTTGTCAGAATACCATTTCCCTAGATTGCTCTACTTTTCATGTATTGTTACAGATGATTTTTAGTTCAGAACATCTGTGAATGCTTTCCTTGACTTTCCTTTCTGAGCACTGAAAATTGTTCCAGGGATTTCTGCTTGCCTAAAGTCAGCAGCACAAAATGTGCAAAAATTTATATATCCCTTCATTCTGTGTTAGAAGTCACTGCAATGAAAGATTAAGACGTGTGTTCAAAGTACTGAAGTATATTTTTGTTATGAGCAGTAGCTGTTAAGTCCTGGCACATCAGGATCTCCTAGCAGAATGATGACTTGGCAAAGCTTTAAGAAATGAAGACTGCTGACACAGCAGATTACTGCATTTGTTTGCTTACCTCCAGTCTCTCCTCAAATAAGATTATATCTATTTAAGGTTTAAGGAAGTTATATTTTTACACTCCCAGCCTTATACACCTCTGAACAATTTTTTATTCTAATAACAGGGCAGATAGGTAACTAAATGTGAGGGGGTGAAGAGAGAACTTTCTCTTAACTATTGGCCATCTGTTTCAAAAAATGGGATTTTGCTTTGAGTAACAGTAACAGCAGAGCATTCATTTGTATTCAATCCAATCCATATGGCTACATTTCCACTGATTCAGCTTTGCGCATTTTAAAAGTCACTTTTTGCAGAATGTTACAAAGAAATATTTAAAGTTATGTGATGTACATCTTGCACATCAGGGGTTGGATCCATCCTGCTTTACACCACTAAGTGCAAATTACTTACTGACAGTATTTACATTAGAATTGAATGCACCTTCCTTTAGGGAGCAGAAAGTGTGATGATATGTATTATCATAGTGTTAAATAAAAATGTAATTTAGCTCAACCAATTTGTGCAGTACACTGCCATATGATGCAAACAGAGGATAACTGAAGCTGGAAGGGAAAGTCTCAATTCCAATCTTCTGCTCAAAAGACAGATAGCTATAACTTAGACTGAGTTGCTGTGTAGTCTTAAAAACCTCCAAGGATGGAGACTGCACAATCTCTATGGGAAACTGAATCTGTTGCTTGACTGTCCTAGAAGTGAAAAAGTTTTCCTTTATATCCAGTCTGAAACTCTCTGCCTGTTGTCTCTTTTCTTCCCACCACACGCCAGTGTGAAAGGCACGTCACCATTCCCCATTTAACGTTCTGTAGGTATTTCCAGGCTGTTAGCAACACCCTGCCCTCCTCAAAGCCTTTTCTCCCTTAGGATAAACAAGGTCAGTTCTCTCATCTTCTCTTCCTAGGGCATAGTGCTCCAGTCTCCAACAGATGGTGAGCCTCCACTGAATTTGCTCCATGTTATCAAGGTCCTTTAATTGAGGGAGGCCAAAGCTGGATAACAACCTCCTCCCTTGACCTACTGACTATGTTCCTATGACTATGTTAATGCAGCCCAAGACACTATTGACTGTCTTTGCAGTGATGGCATGCTCTTGGCATATGTTGAGCTTTCTGTCTACCAAAATGCACAAGTCCTTTGAGCAGAGCTGTTTCCTAGACAGTCAGTCCCCAGCCACAATCAATGCACAGAGCTGGTCTTTCCCAGATTTGGGACTTCATACTTGGACCTGTTGAATTTCGTGAGGTTCTTGTTAGCCCATCCCCTCAGCATGTCCAACTCCTCTGAATGGCACCGCTGTCCTCCATGTAACTACTGGCACCCTAGTCTGGTGTCACCTGCACACTGTGCTCTTTTGTTTCCTCCATGTCATTGATTAAAAAATGTCTAACAGGACAGTATTTGGCTCCTTATCACTTCTATACACCCCACTAAAAATACCCTCTGAGCCTGACATCCAAGCAAGTTTTATAGCTCCAGCTGTCCACCTATAGAGACCATACATCCTAATTTGGATACAAAAATGTTGTGGGAGACTGTGGCAAAAGTCTCACTGAAGTTGAGGTACTACTCTCTCCTTGTGCACAAATTCAGTCATGTCACCTCTCCTAAACATACACATGCTTTATGGTGTTGAGGTAGATGACACTGGATGTGGGAGTAAAGTTAGACACTGAAGAAATTCAAAACTCTTAAACTTGGTCTGTTTCCAATGTTACTATTTCTTTTCAAAATTAACTCTGTTAACTTTTAGTTTCTGTTGTTTACAAAAGCAGTGGTATTTTTCTCAGTAATCTTTTACCATATGCAGTTTAGGATGAAAACTCAAACTAACTGTTCCACAGCTTCTTCACAAGCAAAGTCAGGGCTCTGGAAAGCTAGGATACTTCACAATTAACAATATAATGAAACTAAATTATGGTCTGCACCCCAAAGCAGGCAAAATACTGCCTTTGTCCTCAAATCAAAATATTTTAAATAAATTACACTATGTAATCCTGTAGATCTTGGGATTTCTAAACTACCCTTATGGACTGTGTGTGTGGCATTTGTATATAAACACATATGGTAATTTCAAAATCTACCAGAAGATATTTTTTCTGAAAAGTGAATATTAACATTTCTTGGAACATGAGGCTTAGTACTTACAGTCAATTGGGAGGGAGTGGGGTAGAAGAAATGTTAACAAAATGTACTGTGATTCAGTGAAATAGATAAATAGAACTGATTATGTCAAGAAAACTTCAAGAAGAGAATGGGGATTTTATCATATGCTTTCTCATATTTGTAAAACATACACTGTCCAATTACAGGAAACACGTCAAAGTCAGCTAAGAAAAGTATCCTGATTCCATGAATGACCAAAACCAGAGGAACAAAGAAGACTAAATTGAAAGGCAAGAATACATCATAAGGAGTATAAGAGTAACACCTTTTTTAGCAGCATAGAAAGTACACAGTTTCATAAAAAGAACACAGAATTTCTCCTGTAAACAATTTATAAGTGAACCATGAAGTGTAAAGTTTTAGATCCTCAATTACTGAATCAAATGTAAAGGGAAAAACACTAAGGGAAACTGGAAATCAAAGACAATCAAATTATGAAAAAAAAGACATTATTCTATGTGCTGTCTTTTAAAAGCAAATATCCCACAGTGCAGTGGTAGTCTCTTTCTATAAAACCAATTCAGTACAGCTTTCCGTAATTCAGTTTCTGTCAAGAGATTTCTACAATACAAACATCATTTAGTACTGACATGATTTCATTTAGAATGCTATGATTTACCACCCTGCAGGCTGTTTCGACTAGAACTGGTCAAACTCAGTCATAGATTCAACCTAAAAGCCCTTCTATTACTGACTAGCTTTCAAGGAGCACAATGAGACTATTGAACATCAACAAACCTTTGTTTGGATGAGCTATTACCTAATATGCACAGGAGTAAGTATTTAGAACTATCTGAAGTTTTACACCATGAGCCTCTAAACTTGTTAGCTCAACCTAGTATTTCAGTCTCAGCTGGGGACATCCTTGTTCTGCAAAAGCAATTCTCCAACACATTTGCTAATTTTAAGAAGCTTGAAATTTTGAACCAAGAAGGCAATAGTTCTAACCAAGGCAACTTTAGGTGGAGGATTAATTTTCTTTCTCTGCTAAGCTTGCATATAAATGGGCAAATAATAAGACAGGGTGCAAAACTGCACAATGAATGTTTCTAAAATGAGACAAAAGGAAAGGCAATAAAATATGTTAGCAGAAAAGTCAGAAATAGCAATAGCAGTTGCTGTATTTGCTATTTATAAAGTTACTTTTGTATCAGAGGATCCTAAACCATCTTATCTTGGGCCATTAACTTTCCATCTTTAACTACATAAAAAGAATACAAGACAGAAACTTGGGAAGTGTCATTTGTAGAATTCCCAATACCTTCAAAGAAGAATAGGAATCTGTCACCAAAATTTGAGTTCACAATATAACATAAAATACATTGTAAACAGCTAAATTCTTCTATCCAAAAAAACATAGAAGATAGAAGGTGATTGCTGTGAAAGAGTAAAAGCTGATGTTCAAGGTGCACTACACGTATTTTGTAACTAGTTCACAGAAACATTAAAGCTCAAAGACCTCATAAACTTTTGCAACTATCACAGCAATGCAGAGTTCATACCTGTGGCAAGATAGATGATATGGAAAAGCATGTCCTTGCCCTGCACAACATCCACAACCACATGGGAAAATCGGGTGTTGTCTTCCATGAAGTACGGAATTGGAATAACTGGTTGAACGACTTCATGCATTAAGAAGAATTTTTGAGCATCTTGAAGATTTCTCTCAGTCAGGTTTGCATACAAACCCTGGTCCATGGTGCCACACTGTAAACACAGAAAACTAACATTACTATATGTGTCCACAAAACCAATGGATTTACTCTCTGATTTACAGCATGAGAAAATAAAAACCAAGAGGGTATCTTGTAGTGACAGTGTGGAATTTGACATTCTGGTCCCATTCTGGAGCTAACCAGACTGTCCCGTGACTGAGCAAGTTCAACTTTCCTGAAGCAGTACTAGAGACGCTCCCTATCTCTAAACAATATGGAAGGGCACCAGACAGACCAGCACAAGTGGACTACAGTAATATTTTGCTATGTCCTAAGTTCACAGAGCATGAAGGAGAAAAACTACCATCCAGCAAACCAAATAATTTTCTGGCTAGTTTTCTTTATAATTTTCACAGATGCAGTGCAGACATAAATTTTCAAAGGAATTTCCATGTCCTAACACAGCCAGGGTCTGATAGAATTCCCAGGTGAAAGTACCAAAAACAGTTCTATAAGCTTCTTAAGACTCTGTGTTAAGTAACAAAAATGCACAGTGCAGAGCTCTGTTAAATGTTATATATAGCAAAGACATTTTTGCTTTGAAACTGACTGAATTTTAAAACCAAAAACTGTACTCTTTCTCTACAGGAAAGCATTAACTAAATTCATGGACAAGTATCAATAAACTAATAATAAGAAGAATAAACTAAGCAAAACAAATGGCAGTTAATTTTTAGCATATTTGTGTTTAACTGAGGACACAAAAGAGAAAGCCGCTTAATGCATGTGAATATATAAACATCCACATGTTTACTCAGGCATAATTGCATCAGAGAAGCAAAGCAGTACTTCTCAACATTTATCAAATATTTGAGTGATGTGAAAGGCATACTCAAGTCATAATTTTCATTCTGTTTTACTATACAATAAATTATGCCATGAATTACAGCATGAGCAAAATAATAGTGTGCAAACCCCTACCACTTATTTTTAATTTATTGCCATGTCTTCAATCTGAAATAATGTGATCTTTCCAAATCCACAAATGTAAAAAAAAATGTCAATTAAATGATTTCATAATGAGAGATCTGATGATGAAGAAAGACAAATAAACACTGGCAGGAAACAATTACTTGCTGTGTATGTCAGACCAATGAAAAAATAAACCATGCTAGAGAAGAAATTCTCTGAATCTATCAAGCAGGAAAGATTCCAGCTGAACACTCACAATACATAGAATGGTCCTTGGTCTTGTGATAGACATTGCTCTGTCATAATAGAAAAGCAATGATCTCTGAAGAAAATCAATGTTCCTCAAAACTGGGACTCCAACAGTATTCTAATCTGGAAACTACTTAATTAATATAATCCAGCCTTGGAAATACAATGTCTGATGCAA
The DNA here is from genome assembly GCF_047495875.1 of Pithys albifrons albifrons. NCBI lineage: Eukaryota > Metazoa > Chordata > Aves > Passeriformes > Thamnophilidae > Pithys > Pithys albifrons. The sequence continues at coordinate 24,662,222 of NC_092461.1, forward strand.
CTAACTACAGAGCAGTAGTTTTCCTTTACATCATATACCTATTTCTGTTATTACTAAGTAGGTGAATATTCTGAGATAAATCTACTTCTGGGACTATACAAACTTCTGATGACTTATCATAAGGACATTCCAAAAGAGAAGTCCTTCTTTCTGGGAAGGAATCCAGTGACTCAGTCAATGAATATATCCCATCTACATGAAGTGTACTCTAAAGCACCACCAAGTCACAAAAAATGGCTGTACCTAGCTCTAAGCATTAGACCAGCTTCTAGTATACATTACTGCCTCAGTTACAGAGCCAGAAATCTAACAGAAAGTTATTCCAGGGAATAAAAGACAGCATCTGCAAAAGAACAGAAGTCTGACATCACTAATGATATCTAGAGATCAGTTAACATCAATTCCCTTCAATATTATTTTGTAAAAGGCCACATTGCAGCTTTTAACACTATCTCTGGCCTTCAAAGCTGTTTGTTGCTCAATGAGATATGACACAACTGTTGTCACTGTTCTTGTAAACTGACTAAAGTACCAGATATAATAAAATCAGCCAGGCCATCCTAAGAAATAAATTTCTTCAACCCCTCAGTCTTGGCTGGGATTTAGAGATGAATACTAGCAGTACAGTAGAGACTTAAACTGTTTTTACACAGTCATCAGCCTGTCATCTTTGTTTGTATGTACCATACCACATGGAGTGCTCTCACAATAATTAACACGACATTAATACAAGGTTTGTAGGGAGAACTTAATAAATTGTTTTATTGAACTTGCTTGCCTAGTCAGAAAGGTGATAAGCTTTTTCCACACTAGTATTTTTAGGCATTTTTCTTCAAAAATTTAGCCTCTCTTATACACTCTTCCTATGATTAGTTTGATAATACAAATGTTTCTACAATAGGTTGTAAAGTGCTGGGTCTAAGGCACACACTCGCCTAGCTGGTTTACTTATATTTAAGACTACAGGAGTTTCACCCACATGAACCCTTGCAAAGCTTTTGAGTTCTTTGATACCTTCAGTTGCATAAAGAGGAAAGCTATGCACTCATTCTCATGCAACTTCTTTTAATTTAGTGAGAAAATAAGAATTTGGCAAAAGGGTTTTACAAGAGTAATAAACAACCAAGGAGAAGCATTACACTAAACCATCCAGCAAACACCAACCCCATACAATTTAGTGCAATACAATCCATCAGCTTTAAGTTATCCACAAGTGCAAGAAAAGGAAGGAGGGAAGGAAGGAGGCAGGGAGGGAAGGAGGGAAGGAGGGAAGGAAGGAGGGAAGGAAGGAGGGAAGGAAGGAGGGAAGGAAGGAGGGAAGGAAGGAGGGAAGGAAGGAGGGAAGGAAGGAGGGAAGGAAGGAGGGAAGGAAGGAGGGAAGGAAGGAGGGAAGGAAGGAGGGAAGGAAGGAGGGAAGGAAGGAGGGAAGGAAGGAGGGAAGGAAGGAGGGAAGGAAGGAGGGAAGGAAGGAGGGAAGGAAGGAGGGAAGGAAGGAGGGAAGGAAGGAGGGAAGGAAGGAGGGAAGGAAGGAGGGAAGGAAGGAGGGAAGGAAGGAAGGAAGGAAGGAAGGAAGGAAGGAAGGAAGGAAGGAAGGAAGGAAGGAAGGAAGGAAGGAAGGAAGGAAGGAAGGAAGGAAGGAAGGAAGGAAGGAAGGAAGGAAGGAAGGAAGGAAGGAAGGAAGGAAGGAAGGAAGGAGGGAAGGAGGGAAGGAGGGAAGGAGGGAAGGAGGGAAGGAGGGAAGGAGGGAAGGAGGGAAGGAGGGAAGGAGGGAAGGAGGGAAGGAAGGAAGGAGGGAAGGAGGGAAGGAAGGAAGGAAGGAAGGAAGGAAGGAAGGAAGGAAGGAAGGAAGGAAGGAAGGAAGGAAGGAAGGAAGGAAGGAAGGAAGGAAGGAAGGAAGGAAGGAAGGAAGGAAGGAAGGAAGGAAGGAAGGAAGGAAGGAAGGAAGGAAGGAAGGAAGGAAGGAAGGAAGGAATAGAAAGAGAGAAGAAAGAGAGAAGAAAGAGAGAAGAAAGAGAGAAGAAAGAGAGAAGAAAAATAGTTATGACCAAGAGTCACATGGTGGCAGGTCTAGAGGCTGAACCAGATGGAGGCTCTCTGCATCTCTATTTATATACCCTGGCAAATGTGGCCACTCTTCCCAGGCAGGCCAGAGACAAGATGGTTGATTCGAACCAACAATCAAACAATCCAATGAGATACAAATCCGGTCTCTCACACTGGTAAAAAGCTATATCCAAATACAGCCCTGTATTTGTATACACAAAATGAAACCTCTGAAAGATGGCTTACTTAAATGGTATCTTGTCACTTGGCTAATGTCAAACTTACTACTTAGGAAAGGTAATGTGGCTCTGGCCTGCAACTTAGAGCAAATCCAGTGACTTATTGCACAGATCAGGAAGGAATTAAAAATACCTGCAACCCCCAATAGGTGATTCTTTTTCATGGTAGCAAAGATCTTATTACTTTTACAAGATAGGCAAAAGTGTTCCAGGAGCAGCAGTAAACTTGTGAAATTGCACTGAGATTAAGGGAGGGTGAAAGGTGGATGAAGGTGAATATATTTAAGTACTTTGGTGAAAAGCTATTGTTGTTAAACACTAAATAAGGCTGCTTTGCCTTCTATTTCCCAGGCAAGAATCACACTCAGTAAAATTGTCCTAGTATGAGTGGTGACTGCAGAAGAAAACAATGAGTCTCTGCTTACCTGAAATACTCCTTTCTTTTTGTTCCTCTGAATGGCGTGCCTTGGAGTAATTGTTTTCACACTGTCAGCCAACTGCAGATTGTTACACCTTCTTAGGCTGACAAGTGAGGGGCACACCACATCAAAAATTCTTTTTATCTGTCTCTTCAGTGAGTATAGGCCACCATGCACATGAAAATATACAAAATTCTGACCACTCTTCCTTTACCTCCACCCCCACCACTTTCTTTTTTCCAGTCAAAGTTCCATTTTTTAGATTCTAATAGCACAAATACAATGTAAAATTGAAGAGCAGTTTGGCTATGTTCAGCAAGGACTCAATGCTATCTTGACAGATAACTATGGTATTTTGTTTTGACAGAAGATTGAACTTAAACCCTTTTTCTCCTATCCTTCAAAGCATATCTGCTTTTCAACCTAAATTATTTTGTGAAAGGATAAAATTAAGTATGTTGAAATACGAGGCCTTTCTAAGTACTTCTTTTTTTTATTTTATTTTTTAAGGTCTTAAGCTAGGGCAAAACTGGACTTCTTAAACATGAACCATAAAGAATTTTGAGAAAACCTCATGTAAACTGTTGTCCTTTTCCATTCTGTACATACCTGAAAATTAGGGTTAGGATTGGGATATGGAAGCCAAGCAGACCGGGAGTTTTCCTGGTATTTGAAAGGTCCATTAAAGGCCTGAGTTATGGCACTCAGATTGAAAACACAAACTGCTGAGGCTGCTATGCTGTTCCTGCAAAAGAAATATAAACATTAACCTAAGTAACAACATTAAGAAGTCAACTTGATGAAAAATAAATAAAAAAGGCAATAACTCCTCAATCCTTTACATAATTAGCTAAGCAGGTATGATTAGCCAGGAGATGTTATCTCATCATAATGATACATGATGAGATGATTTAGCACAGGCATTGCATTAAAATATTTGTTGGCCTTACTAAGTGGCTAGTGGGGGAGAGATTCCAAACTTTCTGCCTTCTTCCAAACTACAACTAGTGTTGTAGTTTGGAATGATAATGTAAATTCTCTCCCTGCCACTAACTCCCATGCCATCAGTTAACAAAAGAAGTAGTTAACTGCTTGATCATTTGGGTGGGGGGCAGACTGGGTGGCAAGGAACAGGTTTGCACTGCCTCTTTTGTTCTTGGGAACATCACACAGCTCTGGAGGGGTTTGGAGCTGCCTGTGCCAGCTGTCGGAGAGAAACCTTTTTCTCCTGCTTCTCCCTGCTTCTGTGGAGTAAGCTAGTTTCTTCTTGCTCTGCTGCTTCTCCTGGTTTTGGCATTGGGGCCCTGGTTGCCGCTCCAGTCTCCCCACCGCAGCAGCGACCCGGGAGATGGAAATCACAGCTGCTCTCTGGGACACACTGCGGCTTTCCACTTCCAGTTTTCTTTCCTTCTTCATTTGGGACAAGGGACACGGAGGGAGAGACAGAATTCATCTGAGTGCTCACCGTTCATCTGTCTCGCTGGAGAGGGACTGGGAGCTCACCCTGCAGCCAGCCAGGCTGTGACACAGACATTGCCCATAACTATAACTTTTCTCCAGGAGGAAACCTGCTGGTTTGGGTGTTGTTCTCTTTTTTTTTTCCTTGTGGTGTTGGGGAAGCAGTTTGCTCTGGTCTGTTTACAGTTATATCTATACATATATATATAAATATACATATATATCAGCTAAGAACAGTTATCTTTCTTATATCCATTTTCTGATTAAAGTTCCTTTTCTTAAATTTAATAAAGAGTGACATGATTATTGTGGAGGAATCCCCTCCTCTGTTTGTGGGTAAACATTTTGGTTTTTGCCCTCAAACTAAGACAACTAGGGACACTTCGCTTCTCATTACAAAGTTCAGGATGGTATTACTCTTAGGGGTCATTAATGTTTTGTCTGTGCAACAGACATGAACAGATAAGGATTTTCAACGTATGGTATGTCTATGGAATCCCAGACATCTTCACAAAAAATCTGTCTTCCCAGAGATGCTGTACAGCAATAAGAATGTAAGTTCTAGAAACCCATCAAGAGAAAACAACTGCATATAAGATATCTTGTTAAATGAATAAACATAAATAAATGGCAGCCAGACAAAACCTGCAATTTACTGTGTTTGCCTTGAAAATGTCATATACACGGCAGTTAAGTAAATCCACATAGTGTAAAGAATATAAGCCAATGACTACGAAACCTCGTAATATGAGAACCTGCATTGTTCTTTTCTGCATTTTGAGATAAATGAACAGATAATAAAGGTGACAGTTGCACAGATTTCCATTGCAGGTAAAACTGTTGACAAATGATTCATACAATATTAATTTCTTTTTTTTTTTCTTTTTTAAACTTCACCTGTAATTTACACAAGGCTTAAGAAGGCATACCATAGAAACTCAAAAATAATGGGAAAAAAACTCCAAGCAAATAACATCTGGAGAATCAAATCTACCAAAAATTGAAAAAGAGTTAGGTTATGGATTAAATACCAGGGAAAAAGAGCAATTTTCTTTCTTATGCTTGTCTCTTATTTCAAAGAAACCCCAAAACTTGAAGTTTCATGCTAACAATTTCTGCAGAATCAATTATCATTGAATTTGACAATTTCTTACCTATATAAACTATCACTAAATGCAGCTCACTAATATTGTTAATCATATCAATGTCTTCTTGAATGTCTTGAAGTCCTTAAAGGACATTAGACTCATGCTTACAGATTATTCAGATAGTCTGAAAGAAACAAAATCAGCTTTATTATGAAGCAGTAGCTATTGTGGTTTTAACAATCAACCACGTATAAAAGCTGCAGGTTTGTCTATTACTCAGACTGTACTGAGAAAAATGTTTCATTTTTTTCCCTCCACAAGTATATTCAAGAATATTTAAAAAAAGTGTTAGGATACAATAAGGTTGTTGCAATTCTAAAGACACTGAGATTGAAGAATGCTGAATGTGGTTAAGTAATATCTGATGCTGTTACACCAATAGAAAGGAATATGCTGTTCCCCATCATGAGAAAACCTGCTGTTTCTCCACCACCAGCTGCAGTGCTGAAAGGTGGATCAGATGGGTTCTGCAGATTATCTGTGAACAGAGAGTCAACATGGGGAAGTAACCCTAACACTGCAACATTTCAACAATGTCCAAAAATTTAGTTAAAACAGCTGATGGTAGGAACAAATATAATTTAAATGGACCTATCAAACCCCCCTCTCAAACAGTTGTATTTAATTCCTCTTTGAACAGTGCATCCCTGTTGGACAATCAGAATGACAGGTCACTGGGAAGAAGGTGGCACTGGCAAGGTTTCAAATACTGTCTACTTTCATGTGGCAAAGTAGTCTTAGTAAGTTCATTTTCAGAAGCACCAGTTTGCATCAGTTTCATTATTCTCCTTCCATGGCCAAGGCCCTTTGGATTTTCTGCAGTTTTCCATGGCAGGAACATGTCAAAGCTATTTTGACTTCTCATAGAAGATCATGTTGAACAGCATATGTGTATGCCACCTGAGAAATACCTGTCAATAGTTAAACTAGCTAGTAAAGCAGATCAATGAATTAAAATTACTGATCAAAACAACATCAAATTTTCTTATCCTTAGTAATCTCAAAGTCTACTATTCTCTTTATAAAAGCAGTGTTTATTCACTACATTACTCCATTGCAGTAACAGGTTGAGCTCATCATCTGCTATCATAAGTTAGAAATTGTCACAGTGGGTGTAAGCACTAGTCTGGTTCACAGCCTGAGCTACTGGCCCTAACCTCTTGTCCTCTTTTGAGTAAGGTAAACTCTTCCTGGCATGGTCAAGTTCCATCATGCAAAATTCATCATCATGTCACATTACAATTATAAAATATTTATTTCTTAAGTACATCATGTATTTATGTATTACAATAATGTGCAAAACAAAAATTAATGAGTTTCTAAGAATAAATTAATAAGATGACATAATAGTCTTGATCACAACTGGCTCCTAGTTGTAAGGAAATATTAAGAATTTTTCCCTCTCTTGTTTTTTTCAGGGAAAAATTTGGAATTAACACTTGCTCATAAGAGGACAGTGGATTGGAGAAAACACTAGCTTGAATTTATGATGTTTCCTTGGCATATGTAGAGTAGATCTAAAGTTTTAGTTTTTGCTGTTACAAACAGCAAGAAAATAAAATATATAATTCAATTTACTTACACATTAGTGGTAAAAATTCCATAGATTAAGTCCAATTCTGGCAGGAAGAAAGTGCTCTGAAGTTCGTTATAGTAAAATGGAATTTCTCCAGGGCGAGAGCAGTTCAGACGAGCTTTCATGAAGGTAGTCCAGGTGTCCTCAAGCACAAACTTGCCACCAATATCATTTTTGCACACCCGAGCAGCACGAGAGAAGACTGTTTTCCCACAGTCATGTTCCACTGCATTCTCCCGGAAGAAGAAGTAAGTAAAGTTCCCAATGTCATAAGATGACACAAAATTTGGCTCTGAAAATAACAGAAGGAAAGATCATTTATCATCTTCTTGTGATATATGCACTCATATTATGGAAATTGGATTTGTCTTCAAGTGTTAGACTTAGAAAAACACAACTTTTATTATCCTCTAGGGAACTGGGACAACAACATCTGAACAGGACAACTCTTGTCCGGCCAGGATTATCAGCTCCATGATCATGGTGTTCTGGGTTTGGCTGGTTAATTTTTTTCATAGTAGCTACCATGGCACTATGTTTTGGATTTGTGCTGGTAACAGTGCTGATAATTCAGGTATGTTTTTGTTATTGTTGAGCAGTGCTTACACAGAGCCAAGGCCTTTTCTGTTTCTCACACCACTCCACCAGCAAAAAACCCCTGCTGAGTTGCCAGCTGGGGTTAAACCACGACACGTGGTCTGACAGACTCTCTGCTCTAGGGGTGTATAGCACATGACTATGCTGGGCAATCTTGGCCCAAGTCACTGTATTCTACTGTCAAAAACATCACTGAGTTTTACTTCTCTACTACATATGGCCATAATGTATTCTCAAAATGTAGGTGCTTGATCTGTTAACTCTGTTTCTGCTTTACTATCATGCCATTACTCCAGATAGGCAGAATAATGAGTGGTAATGATTGTAAAGGAAAAATGTACTTGGGGGTTGTAATAAAAACTGTTTTAGTTAAATCGCTTAAAGCTTTTGATAGAATTATGGTATTTTTTTCCTCCTTTGTTAAAAAAAAAATTAAAAACTGATCCAAAAAAAGGTGGAGATGAAGGAGAAATCAGAGAATAGACAAAAAAATAATCTGGAAAATAACAGATGGCAATATTTTTCAAAAGAAAAAACAAACCAAAAAAGGAAACAGTAGATACTACATAAAATAAACATATGTTCCATTTCCTGTAAGAATCACTAGAACTGAGGAAAGTCCATGACCTTAAGACAAGTTGGCAACCTGATGAGTTATTGAACAGAACACAAACTTGATACACAGATTTGTCAAGAAGAGCCCCCGTTGTGTAAGGAACCACTATAGAACACTGATACCCCTGAGAAACCAGCAAACTTTTAATTCTCATTCACTAATACTATTCTGAAGTGGGAAAACAAATAAACAAAACCGCTTTAGAAACATCTGTTGTGAGCCAACGCTCCAAAAAATTTTAATAGATGAATATTTTCTGACAGCATTATCAAGAGCAAAAAGCTCCTGCAATTTGATCTAAGCATTTTTCAGGAATATCTCAAACCTGTCAAAGCTTTTGAGGAGCACTAGAAAGGGAAGCAAGCTGGAATTTCCATGGAGCAGTCCAAACTCTGCCAGTAAACTCTTCTCCAAAGACAGTCCAATTCCCAGCTTGTGTGGCCTCTTGTGTTGCTTCCCTTTCTATCTGCTGTGCTGTGTCCCAGCCAGGTTTTTCAGCAGCATTGATTATCAGCTGCCTAGGATGTCTGAAGCTGAGAGATACAACAACACTCTCACTCCTCCCTGAAACTTTCATTTATTATTTTGTTAAGACTTCCTTGAGATTAGTTTTTAAACATCACATTTTCCCCACACTCTGATCTGCACAGGTGTTTTGCTGGAAGATAGCAACTGAACAATTTTGAGAACTTGTTAGTAGACTGAGCTTTCATAACGTCCATAGTACCAATGCCTTTATGTCTTTAAAAAAGGAAAAAAAAAAGGCAAAATAGTTTGACAGGATTTGTGATAGGACTAAAGATAAAACTGGATTGACTATATACAAAGAACTATACGAGTAATGATATCCCTGTTAGAACCTCATATCTTCATTCCACAACTTCCATTACAATAGGGATTTTGCTTCAAAGGCTTCAAAAACCTTTAAAGTATATTACTACAATTTGCAGTTCTGTAGAAATAATTCTTTGTTGCTTATGAGTTCTCACTCTTTAAATATGAAATGTAATGCTGTTACATATTTACAAACTGAACACTCAATTGAAAAAGGCTGAAAAAAAAAGACATTACTTTTTAACTATTTTTAATCTAAAAACTGGCAACTTGATGAATAGGTAACAGGGTAGGAACGATATATAAGGTTTAAATACAAGTACTAAGACGACAATAATATGTGGCTAGAAATCCCAAAATTTAATACTGTCACATTCTAGTCAGGTTAGACAGTTTTGACAGGTATTGAATACTAAACATATATCCAGAGATACTTGGATGAAAAGAGGGTTTTTTGCTATAAATCCCAATTATGTGTCATTCATTCTCAATGCACATCAATGTTTGAAGCTCTATGGAACAGACTTGTATTTATTTAACTAAAGCATACTAGAAATAAAATCCCTTTAGGAATACCAGACTAACTTAAAAAAAAAACAAACCAACAAACCCCCCCCACCGTCCCTCATTATCCAACTTCAATTCTCCAATTTACATCTATACAAAACCTAGCCAGTATTTCTCTTATCTATAATGTACTTTCTTTCCTCACTCTATACAATATCCTTTCAGATTGGTCTTACAGCATAGAAGGAACTCCTTTCTGTGGAGGAAAGAAAAAATGTTCCCTAGTCTCAGCGTAACTTGGACTACCTGTCCACATACTAAATTGTCTTACTTAAAGTAATATCAACTAAAGATAGAAACTAAAAAAAATTTGACCTGAAATAGCACAAAAAAAGTAAACATCCAAATATATGTTTGACTTTCTGTAGCCAATATACCTGCTTTGTCTTTCAGAATATCTCAGAAATACCTTGACTGATGTAAAAATATTCTACTTACTATGCAAATGCTTAAAATCAATTCGATCTATCCAAAAAAACACTCAACAAGGTGTCCCTGCATTACAATAAGGCCTGAAGATACTTCTTGTTGGAGGCCCACTGATACAAAAAGGTCTCTCAATTGGCACAATGAGATCTCACTGCAGAGTAAAAAAAAACACTACTAGAAGTACTCAGTATGGAGAAAGATGAATTAGAAAAAAAACCCAACTTCATGAACTGCAGAATAGTAATAATATGAAATGCATTTAGAATGTTTTTAGGGTTCTTGAAATTGCATGTCAATCTTTCAAAAGACAGAATTTTAAAGTTGCACTGATCATCATACTACATGTACAAAAAGCACTTAGTACTCATATTTCGTGGATTAAAAACTGGGAAAAAATATACACATCTGCAAACACCTTCGCATATACTTTATTGATTATAAACTGATGAAAATGTGACCTGCTGTTGAAACTTGTGAAAACCACTTTCATTTACATGAATTGTAATAATCTCAGAGTTACCTCAGGGAATTCAGTGGATATGGAAGGATTATCATGTCAGAATTTATTTATTTCATTCCCTCTTTGGGAAAAAAGTACAGGATCAGTTCAAAACTTCAAAGGAAAAATGAGTTTCCCATCTAGAAAAAAGAAGTTCTTATGTGTCTAAATATTGTGCTGTGAACTGCTATTTGTTGACATGGAGGCTTTCCCAAAGAAGTTTTTAATGCAGCAAATAAAGTGACTCTCTTGTTTCCTGCTGATCTTGCAAATAGTTCTGGAAGGGTAAACACACCTCATTTCTGAATTATTAGATCACTGCAAGAGCAAGGATTCTGGTATGTGACAGGATACAGCTCATATGAGAATGTCAACGTGTAATAATGTCACAAGTATTGTATATGACCTTTATAGGCTTTTATATACTCAATTTATGGATGTGTCATGCTGACTAGACTTTCACAAATTAAATGAAACCAATGCAATCAGGAAAGCAAGAAAATGAATTTGTCAATGTGACCCAACAAAGATCTCCAGTGTACAGCATGGAGCAGTGGTGCCCATGCACCGAAAGCACTAGATGGCTCATTAGTGCTGCCTCTGGGAAAACAGACGAGGGTGCCATTTCTGAAGGTTGTTTACTCAGCACAAAGACTGGGAATATCTACAAAACCTTCACAAAGCAGCATGACTGTCCCATAAGGATGATTCACCATAGACTCTTCTAAGTTATTGCAAAAAAGATGACTCAACTGTACAAGGTCAAGATAGTGCTTCCATCTAAAATAATCAGATTGTTTATCTGAAGTTTGGAAACAAATTTACCTTTTCTGGGAAGCAGAATCTTTATTCTTAATGTGAAGGCACTTACTAGGATAAGACAATGATTTCCTTTACATTATTCTTCCTTTCCACTCACCCAGAGAACCTGGAAACTGAAGAGACCAAATCCATACTCACTGTCAGAGCAGTCACACGTTGATGCTGTCTGACTGCGCCAACTGCTCCCATAGGAACCGGCTGCAGCTCTGACATGCAGCACATGTTGCTGCTGATCCCCAGACAATGGTATTCTTGCAGCATGAAAGTAATGGTGCACTGCACTGGGAAGCAGTGCCAGGACAGACTGGGGAATTTGGGAGTGCAAAGTTTACTGGGAATAGGATGGGGCTTCCTGGAAGGCAGGAGAAGCCAAATGGTTCAGCTCCATCTGTACGGCCTCTTGATGACGGTGTATAAAGCAAACTTCTCCCTGAGTCACACACAGGGTCTCACTGGGAAAACAGTAGCTGGAGGGGTCCAAACAAGTCTGGGAAGTGAGCCAACAATAAAGCAATCCAGTTCTCCAAAGGTGTCATGCATAAGCTTATTTCCTGGGACTTTTTTAGTTAGCAGTGTAGATGCAAGTCTGAGTGGGTACAAGGATGAGCAGAACTGTACAGGAACTTTTCCTGTGTATACAAATGGGAAACAGGAGCCTGAAAGAGCTGCATGAGAACACCTGAGGTAGTCCTGGCCTCTTCTCACTGTCTGAGCTTTGGAGCAAGAACATTCACTTGTGTTTTTTGATCCACATAACCCCTGATGCTTTGAAGCACACTAATATGACAAAATTAACATAGTTAGTGGATGCTGCTGTTTCCAGAGTGAACCAAATGACAGGAAATGAACCGTCCTCCTTTATGGAGGTAACAGCAATTAACCTTGAGCATTACAAGGTCCAAAGCCTACTCTAAGTAAGAAAGAGCTGTGATTTCCATGACTGTCCCTGTGAGATCTGACCACTCATTTCTGAAGTGCAAGGCATTCAGAAATGCAGTTGAAAGTCAAATTAACCCCAGAAATGCAAAAAGAAAACTAAAATTAGAAGTTTTTCAGATCTAGACACAAGTGTTTTTATAAATATATATGTATACATATACATACACATCCTCAAAATAAGACACACATAGATATATGAATGCATAATACGTTCAAAACTTTAGAAGTCTAGATACTGCTCTAACTTTGAACAACATCTATTTGAACTTGTTCCCTGACCTCACTAGATCAATGAATCACAACATACTGTTGACCTCCAAAGACCCATTTCTTCCAAATATTTGTGTTCAGTCAAATGCTTAATGGCATTAAATTCTAGGAAGATAAGTTTCAGTTTTTGAATAAACTTCAGCTTTCAGTTAGAAATGCTCTCCATTATATATCTTAAAAGCATTACGTATCTTAAAAGTAATATGTAACTTGTGGTCAACATATCCATCCTCAGGAGTCGAATTGTAAAATGTTAAGTCCTGTATAAAACTGTCAGAAATTAGTTTATTAATAGCTATTTTTCCTATGTGTTTCACAATTATCTGAGAGGCATGCTTAAAATGCTAACCTGTCGTAGAATGGTCTATAGAAGAGTCTATTTTGAATATTTCTTTTGCAATGCCTTAGCTCTCCATGAAGAGCAAAGACAGCAAAATACACTAAAACTATGTATACCAGACATTTTCTCCAATCTCCTCTTATTTTGCTGATTTATAATACAATTCTGTATAATCATAAAAGTGGATGCACTCATTCCATTTTTACTGATGTACTCTAATAAATTCTGAAAAATAGTTTTCAAATATGGTATTACAAAATTCCTTGTTTTATTTCTTGTTGTTTATTTCAAATAAATCTCCTTCATTTTCAGGATGAAGCCTGTTTACATGGCATAAAATTTTACAATTTATTGCATTTTTTTGCTGATGTAAATTTGCCTGTGCTAAACTTAGTTGTAGAAGCCATTCTCTACTCTGACCTAATACTCAAGTCCTGGAGAGTCTCACTTGGAGTTGAGTGGATTTTCTGTCACTTATATTCACAAGATAGACACCTGGCATAGCACTGTAAGTGTTGAGGGGAGAGGCTGGAGTAGGTGAGGGGTGGTGAGGTTGAAAAAGACATAGGATTAGATTAATTTACTCAGAACCTCTACAAGTTTGGGCTATAGAGATCTATCAAAAGACCCAGAAGTTTGGATGGTTACTTAAAATTGAAACCAGAATTCTACATACACAGGAATCTAGCATTCTTTAAGGAGATTTGCCAAACAGCAGGTATGGAAAGACAACCCAGTTATGATGGCTTACCCATTTCTCTCCAACCATTATTTGAACTACCAATTTATTTTTTTTTCCACTGCTCTGGTTTTGCAAGGAGGGAAACAATCAAAGGGCTTTCTCTGAAGACCTGGTCCTCTTACCCTTCTCCCCACCCCCGTTTTGTTTTTTTTTCCATAACATAAAGGAAACCAGACTTCAATTTCATAATCATCCCCCATCCCCTTAACACTTGGCATGTCTGCTACTGAAATTCCCTCTCTGCCTCCAGTATTTCTGTCACAGGATCACACAGAATCCCAAAATGGGTCAGGTTGGAAGGGAACACAATGGGTCATCTAGTCCAACCTCCCTGCTTAAAGCAGGGTCATTCTAGAGCAGCTTTTGAATTTCTCCAGCGTGGAAGACAATCTGTTCCAGTGCATAGTAAGGAAGTTATTCCTCTTATTTGGTGTAACCTCCTGTCCTCCTCCTTTCTTTGATAAATGCTGTTTTTCACATGTTCATGCTCCCTGAAATTTGAAATTTTCCACCTTCCCCTGCTTGAGATGTATTTCAGTCCTAAGTTCTTTCATTCTCTCTGGGTCACTGTTTATTACAGTTTTGTGCATTAATGAGGCTGTTGCATCTCTCTGCAGTTAGCAACAGATGATCCGCCTGCACAAGCACCTTCCTTCCTCATTCAGCCTATCCAATCAGCACCTGACATAAGCAGGCTAGACAAGATATAAAAGACCAGGTCTGTCTCAATAGCAGTCTTAACAAATGGAAGGTGGACCTTGATGTTTTACCTAGGGTAGATAAGAAGTAAAAATATACCAACCTCATGAATGCTGCTTCTTGTCTCTACCATTTCCATCAGGTAAGGAAATGCTATGAAGGTGTTTTGTAAAAGGCAATCAGGGGAGGCACCTCAATCTCATATCAACTTAATGCTCTCCTACTCTGTCATTGCCATCTGGGAGAAGATGTATGACTTTGAAAGGAAAAACACAGCTCGACTACTCAAATTTTTCCTCTGGTAGAAACTCTAGCAAAGAAGCCTAAGGACAGGTTTCAAAACCAGCAGGCATTTCCCTCCTATTTTAGGATACTGGCAAAAATGATGATTCACTCAAAAGAACAGAACCAACCTCATGGGTGGCACAACCAAAGAAATTTAATTATTCTTTACACAAATTAAGGAACAACTGGTAGAATATGCTTTGCATATTTTCAGTCAAGTCTCTTATCTGAAAGACTACGTTGCACATTCAAGCACATGCTGGTTTTGAGTTACATAAAATATCACATAATAAAGAAAAGCTTGCACTAGGTAATTACAAGGCTTTTCATTACAACCCAGAAAAACTAAAGGATAACCCTGAATTATTATGGTCATTTCCATTAATCCTTAAAAACAAAATTGAAAGGATTAATTTTTATTCTTAGGTCATAAATTTTCTCCACACATCCTAAGAGCAGCAAAAGTTACAATACAATTCTGCTAACAAACTATAATAGGAATGGATTCAAAATTGTATGAAACCCCGCTAACTAAATCACCTTTGTAAGAATTTTACTATTTGAGAACTAAAACTATCTCCTCAGGATTAATAAGTTTTTATTAAGCAAAATGTTTTTAGAAAATGATGTCAGAAGAACTACTTTAATAAGAGTATCTAGTAACGAAATGCATAGAACAGCAAAAGGAAAAATAGTAATATTATGTCTACCAGCAGAGCAGAACAATTCAAACATTGTCAGCATGACATCTGCGCCTGGCAAGGTTATGGAGCAGATCATCCTGAGTGCAATCACACAGCACCTACAGGACGGACAAGGGCTCAGACCCAGCCAGCACAGATTTGGGAAGGGCAGGTCCTGTCTGACCAACCTGATCTCCTTTTATGAGCAGATGACCCGCCTCCTGGATAAGGGGAAGGCTGTGGATGTGGTCTATTTGGACCTCAGCAAAGTCTTTGACACTGTCTCCCACAGCATACTGCTGGAAAAACTGACAGCCTGTGGCTTGGACAGGGGCACTCTCTGCTGAGTTAGGAGCTAGCTAGATGGCTGGGCCCAGAGAGTGCTGGTGAATGGGGCTGTGTCCAGCTGGCAGCCGGTCACTAGTGGTGTCCTGCAGGGGTCAGTGTTGGGTCCAGTCCTGTTTAACATCTTTATCAACGATTTAGATGAGGGGATTGAGTCCAATTTGCTGATGACACCAAGTTGGGAGGGAGTGTCAATCAGCTGGAAGGCAGGAGGGCTCTGCAGAGGGACCTGGATAGGCTCGAGATGGGCTGATTCCAATGGGATGAAGTTCAATAAGGCCAAGTGCCGGGTCCTGCACTTTGGCCACAACAACCCCATGCAGCACTACAGGCTGGGGACAGAGTGGCTGGAGAGCAGCCAGGCAGAAAGGGACCTGGGGATTTGGATTGACAGGAAGGTCAACATGAGCCAACAGTGTGCCCAGGTGGCCAAGAAGGCCAATGGGATCCTGGCCTGGATCAGGAACAGTGTGGCCAGCAGGACCAGGGAAGTGATCCTTCCCCTGTACTCTGCATTGGTGAGGCCACACCTTGAGTATTGTGTTCAGTTCTGGGCCCCTCAGTTCAGGAAAGATATTGAGGTGCTGGAGCGGGTCAAGAGAAGAGCAACAAGGCTGGTGAAGGAACTTGAGTACAAGTCTTATGGGGAGAGGCTGAGGGAGCTGGGGTTATTTAGCCTGGTGAAGAGGAGGCTCAGGGGTGATCTCATCACTCTCTACAACTACCTGAAAGCATGTTGTAGCCAGGTTAGGTATTGGTCTCTTCTCCCAGGCAACCAGCAGTAGAACAAGAGGGCATGGGCTTAAGCTCTGCCAGGGGAGGTTTAGGTTGGATATCAGAAAGAAATTCTTTACAGAGAGAGTAATCAGGCATTGGAATGGGCTGCCCAGAGAGGTGGTGGATTCACTGTATGTGGAGGTTTTTAAGATGAGACTGGACATGGTACTTAGTGTCACGATCTAGTAATCAAAGTGGGGTTGGATCAAGAGTTGGTCTTGATGATCCTGGAGGTCTCTTCCAACCTAGTTGATTTTATGATTCTTCTTCTCAGCTAGAAAAGCTTCTAATTTGTATGAAATTTAATTTAATTTAATTTAATTTAATTTTATTTTATTCTGGTTTGGGGCTACATCTTATATAGGATTATATTGAAATCATCTATGGTCTGCCCATTGATAGCATCTTGACATTTCAAATACAGTTTATATTTATTTATTAACATTTATCATTGTATGTCTAGGATAAAGAAAACAGCTACAATGTATTTCAAGATAGGTGGAGACCAAAGGAATTGTAAGCAAAGGCATTTGGCAAATTATGAAAAAGAATGTGGTAGTGTTTCTCCATGTGATTAAACAGAAAGGGATTGATAGAGATTTCCCTCACCTTTTTTTTTTTTTAATTTGCCCTTTTATTGGCTATAGGAAGCAAACAGGCATTATAGACTGAGGCAAACTTTCATACTGAGGCATCAGATCAAACATTTACTGATTTGAAGAGGTGCATCGAAAGGCGAAACACCTTTATTAGCTGTAAATGTTGGACTAAGAAAAGGTTTCTAAGTCTAAATGCTGAAGACTTTTCCTGCCCATTCTGGACTCACTGCAACTGAGGACTACAAATATAACTACTAAATTTACCTCTGTCTTCTAGAGCTCACTATGATGAATTCTGCTCCTACTGCACTTTGCAGACCAACTCTAAAGCAAAGTCTAATTAGAAGCGCGGTGTAAGAGTCAACTCTGGATACTTAAACCCTATGTTACACTGAAAGCTTAAAGAGACTGAAACTAACAGCATGCCAGCTTAATGAAAGATTTAATCTATTTGATATCACTTAATAATGTCCAAAACAGACTGCTAAAGAATACTATTCCTGTTATGAAGCACTACAAAGGTAATTTTAAAACATCCTAGCAACACTCTTAACTGACCCAAGCAGTTGGCTGAAGCTCAGGGCGTTGCTCATTGCTTTGGTCAGGAGAAGAAATCAGTGGAGGAGATGTCTGCTTCAGACATAATCCTCAATATGGGCTCTATTACCTCTAATTGTTTCTCTCAAGCATAGAAGCACTTGAACATGGATTCAGAGAGAGTACGTAGCAGAACAGGACACTTTACACAGTAAATGACTAGTAAGCAGTTCTTTAACACTCTTCATTTCTTTGTGCACATGTATTAACGTGAGTAACTTGAAGCATTATTTTTTTCTCTGCATCAGAAGAGAAGGACAAAACATGACATCATGGGAAGGAAAGGTGGGTTCTCTGTTTCTCATTTTCAGGCTTACTGTCTGCAGCCAGATCTGTCATTGGTAGAGCGCTGTTAACTTTTTTAGGTAGTCATGTTCTCTTTGAGTGTAGTGACAAGAGTTACAGACAGGGTTGGCATGAGGATAACACAAGGCCTAGCTCTTCACTGTCAGCTGATAAATCCTGAAATCACATCATGGCAACATGGTATCTCACTTCTGCCACCTGACACATCAGCTCCCTTTTCCCCTCCCACACTGTGTGCCATGGTTCTTGTGTTTACAGACCTTCTGACAATTAAGATTAGTAACAAGGTTTCTTCTATGATGAAGATTCAGAATTTTTCATGCCAAGATCCTTTACCATAAGTTACAGTGAAAACCAACAGCAGATTGCTTAAACATATAGGCATGTCCCTTTGGCCTGACTGATGGGATTGAAAAACCCCCGAATTCACTGTGCTAGCCACTAAAATCAACAATGTCTTTATTGCATAGCAATACACACAGAGCAAGATAATTGGCTGTGTTTTAGAATACTGCCATCACCCCCAGAGGTGATTTGAATCGGTCTAATGCAATTTGCATGCCAGAAAATCTAAGAAAAAACACAGCACTTCTGAGGAAAACATAGATGTAAAAGAAAAGCTTATTTTAAACTGGAAACCTTCACAGACACACCTGCATGCACATGCACACCTAAAACAAGGCTGAACTAAAACAACTTTGAGCTACTGCTGCTGAACAGTACCAGAGACTTCCCATTCCAGTTGACACCTTATTTTTCTTGCAGGATCTTCTGTGTTACTTTCTCACTGAAAGCAGCAAAATCTTCACTTTGATCCAATCACTGAAAAACTAATATTGTTTCTTGGCACTGAATCATATAGGAACAGGCAAACTGACACATAAGCAGATGAATCCCCAACTCAAGAAGATGAATCCCCAACTCCTAGCTACCCCAGAAAACATTCCCCCTACAGGTAATTGTGCTGCTTCCAGTCTTTTATTGGATTTACTTGAACTGGCTCCAATTACAAAACTCATCTTTTCTTACTCCCTGAAGATAAAAGCCACAGTTTCCTGGTAACTTAATTATAAACAGTTTTGAGGCAGAAGAATGAGCTCTAATGGAGAATGTATAAGTTCTGCTGAAGCTTTTAATAGAAAAAATGTGAATATAGTGAATCTGATTAATTAGAGAAGTCTAGAGGGAATTTTAGTGTGCTTTTTGGCATAAAAGATATCCAGTTAAACTGAAAATTCAGTGTGAAGAACTCTTCCCCTTTGACAAAAGCACACAGGTGTGGCACAGCAATTAGTTTCAATATCAAGGCTGTGTGGACAAAGGGGGCCTGAATAGGAATATATGTACAATGAGTTCATTTTTCCTCTCACTTTTTTTACAATGCTATAATTCTGTTGTGTTCCACATAGTCTAGGGTTTTTTTGTTGTTAATTAACATTCAAAAATCATCTGACCTCCAGAGAAGGTCATAAATTTCTCCAAGCTACCTCTGGTGGTTTCTTTGTTCAAGTAAAATATACCAATCATATAAGCACAATTCAGCATTCACATTATATGAGAACTGAAATATTCAAAATGAAGTCTGTCACTTACAGCTGCCCAAACATTCTGAAGCTAGATGTATTTGTATCTGTATTTAATTTCAAATATAAGAATAACCCCATCATAACATGAAATGCACTGTAGGAATAGTGACAGTTGTGTCACATAGCACTCATTATGAAAGTAAGTACTTTTTATACTGGAACAAGCATGTGCAAATTATAATACATATAATTTCACGTTATGATAAATACTAATTTTCATTTTAGAAGAATCTGCTTCTTTTTATGTAATAAACAGAATGGCAACTGGGTCTGTCCTATCTCAGGAATATCTATCTGTTTACAGCTTCTTCCAGCTGGAAATTCTTATCAGGTGATTAACATCCATGACACAGAATGGACTGCTGAACACAATTTTATGATACGTTTTGCAGACTATTCCCTATCCTTTGGCTATAATAAGTGTCAAAAATGTCAGTCTGCCACCTAAGCATCTGGAAAGCCAAACTTTTTCTGCTTGTCAAGGCTGGGACCTGCAAGGAAAGCCAGGAGAATTCAGTGCATTCTAAACTGGTTTTTTTATGCCTTAAGTTTTTGAAGGACTCAACAAAAGAATGCTCAAGGCAAGCTACTGCTCAAAGCTGACTCAGCTCTGCCATGTAAGCACATCACAAGTGCAGCTCATCCCTATGCCTGCAAACATGACATACATTTAGGTGCAGTTCTACAAATTTCAGCTATATTAAATGAATTCCATAATACTTGTAAAATAATTTTTTTTAAATGTGAAATAATTTGAAAATTAGATAAGCAATACTCTAAAAACATTCAGATTATCAGAATTCAATTTCAAGACCATGAATATGAAGAAACATGGGCTAAAAAAATATAAGTCTCACACTCCATCAGCACCCACCATTCAGCCACTTGGAGTTGTACTGGGCAGTGCGAAGAGGAGGAAGAGCCCCCAGACTTCGATAAATAGCAGGATCCCTTCCTGGAAAATCCATGGCTGTAGCAGCATATAATTCCCCACTGGAAGTGAGAAGAGCAGTGGAGTTGTGCTGGGGACTGTAAGGACATCGAGCCATGCCACTGATTTGGTCATGTATCTCTGTCAAGTTACTTAACTGTAAAAGAATTAGAAAAAGGATTAAAATAACCTGAAAATTATAATTTCAGCCAGACTGCATCAAGCTAATCAAAATCCTACCATAAACTCCAGTTATCTGCTTTGGTATTGTATGATAGTAATGAGCCACCCTTTACATCAATCTGAAATTTTCTCATATAGAAAGTTTTATTGCCATGTTGTCCACTTTTGCCACTTTGGTATGGAAAGCAGGCACAACAATCATTAGTCATCATGCCTAAAATGTTTTCTGTTAGAAGCAGCTCAAAAATTAGCTAACTGTACAAATATTGTTATGGAAGACAGACCTGATTGCCAGAATCAACTAAGGTATGCCCTGTAGCAAACAAGAAGACAGTAAAAAAATAGTAAATTGATTATTTAGTTGGTGTGTTTTAGGAAAGAATCTCACATGAAAAATGAGATTAACAAAAGGAGCTTTCCAAGGAGCAGAACCATCTCTGATTTAGTAGCCCAAATACTTTCAGCCATAAACTATAGCATGATGTTAATATGCTATTGGAAAGGTACAATGGGTTGAAATATAATAAATGTGCCAGGGAAGTTTTTAGTGATACAGTTATTCTTTGTATTTAAATGTGTCTCCCCTGCTGAAACACATAGGCAGCTAGTCCAAACACTGACATTTTGATATTTATTATTTATTATCGATCCTAAAAAAAGGGTTTTTTTGAAAACAGAATGACAGATCTCCTTATCCAAGATTTCTCAATCTCATCAGTCAGAAATCCCTAATACAGGTACTCTCATTTCTCCAAAACTAAACATACATAGTATGCATCTTCACAACTACATTTTATAACCAAACCAGTTGATGCTAAGCAAACTTGACACAGTGGCAGAAGTCTTAGACATACCTAGGGTTCATGAAAATTGCAATGTGGGAAGAGCTGAGCTGCTCATAGCTGCTCCTCTCACAGCTGTGGAAAAGACTGCAAAAAAAATCTTCAGGTAGCTCTCCTATTTGGCCTGGCACTAGCTAAATCAGCCTTTTACACATGAGCTCATCCATCAGCATGCAAATAGCCAGTTCTCAACCATGGCATGCTCTGCCTTTTAATCTACTGTCTCAGAACAGGGACTTGTGGGATGAAACATTGAACTCATACCGTTCGGTTGGTGCAGATTGGAGTGAAGGCGTTGGTTCCACAGGTGAAGAGATGTTTGCCTCCAACAAGGAGCACTCGGATGTAGTTCTGACATTCCTCCTGCCATGCAGAAAAGAAAGAATATATTCAGTGATACTTCCAAGTATAGAAGCAACTAATTACAACTTACTTTCCATAGTTATGTGTTCACACAGAAAAGCTTTAGGTGAGCAAGGCTTAGGAATACCCAGTGTGTTCGCAATTACAATATGCACATTCTTAATTAAAACACATGCATCCATTAACCATTCCAAAAAGTTCTTAATAGGATAACAATAAACCTCTTCGGTATTGAAGATTTCTTCTCAGGATATATTTCAAAGGTTTAGTTAAATTCTGAACTGATAGATGCTGACTGAAATAATACAATTCTGTCTCAAGAGATGAGATACTGATTTCAAAGACAGATTAGGCCAAGGGAAGAAGACGTGAGGAAAACAGAAGAAAGAACAGCTTCTCAGTAACAAAAGTATACTGAAACCAGTAAAAATAAAATTCTTGAGATGTTCAGATGAGGATTTGGTACCACGGCTTTCATAATTTACACAATCTGTTTTATTAAAAGCATCTACTTTCCTGTTAATTCAAAGTTTCTCAAAAATTTCATTACCACAATACAAAGATGCTGAACCCTGGGAATAATTTTACATTCTTTTTACCCCATTAAGATGTGTGAAGGCTTTATGTTGTTCACGTCTCTCATTTCTGAAGATGGAAATCAACATCAAATTCTACTGTTTATTCAGACAGAAGCAATACTCCTGTAATATTAAAAATCTCCCAAAACTCTTTGTAGGAAAGATTCAAACACCCCTCTTGCAAAAATCAATGTCCCTATCTGATAAAATTATCAACAATCTGTTTGGAGAAAATAAAGTTTCTTGGAAGCATATATTTGAATACTCTCTAGCATTGATAACAACATAGTCTCATATAAAGCATAAAAAACCTTGTGAAATTACAACTATGCAATTCCAGCAGATATTAAGTGAAATCATGTAAGTAAATCCATACAACAGTAATGGTCCAGAAGTCCCATTATCTGGTCTACAGTTATATTAAATGTATTGCTTGTTTATCTTGAAAATAGACTCTCATCCTAGAAGAAAACAAATATAATCCTGAATAAATTGAACAGGCACAAAATAGACTGCAAAAGAAGATGAGGAAAATACTTTAAAGATCTCTGAGAAAATTCTCATAATTTATCCTCTATAGCTTTTCTCATAAAAAATCCTGTAAAATCTCAGAAAAACCCCTACCTTTTTGAAAAAAATACCTCTCAAACCCACATTTACACTAGTATCTCCTGAAAATGTTGCTTTTAAATGTTTCTCTTTGAGCCTTTAAAGGTAAGGGCCAAATAACATAGAAGTAAAATTTAATTCTTATTGTGTAAAAAATACAAAGTTTTTATATTGAACTTTGCAAAACTGTCATCTTAATATTCTTTTAACCACAAGGAAGCAAATATATAACCATAAAACAGACTTGGACAGTGCAACAAGACTTTTACAAAAAATAAGTCCACATCTTGACAGTTTGGGCAGTTTCCTTGTTTCAGGTTGATTTAACACCATCTCCAAAAGAAAAGAAAAGAAGAACAAAACCAACCCAACTCCCAAAAATACCCCCCCCCACACACACATCAAACAAGAAGAAACAAAAAACCCAAAAACTCTCTAAACCCCTTAAAACCAAAGAAACAACCAGCCAACCCATAAAACTTGAAGGCAATTCCTAATTATTTTTCTTTCTTTCTTTTTTTTTTTTTTTTTTTTTTTTTTTTGTTGGAAGGGTACTCAAGGAGGTTCATATAATGTACAACAGTAATTTAGTCCTTGGTCTGTTTCCATTCTGCCCTTTGCAGCAAGCCATGGAATGTAAGTGTAGGAAAAATAAGTGGGTTCTGACATTACAATGCATCCAACCTCTCCTCTTCATATTTCAGAGCTCCCTGAAACAGTGTCATTTCCAAATTACTTGCACGCTGATCACCCACTCTTTTTGTTCAAAAATAATGTTAATTTTTTAAACTCTGACATTCTTGGGAATCACAAGATTCTTCTCTAATGTTCCCAAGTCCTGTGCCAACTTGACAACAATCCACACTGCAACAGGGCAAATAAGACATCTCATTTCAAATTTTTGTTGGGCACACAGTGTAACAAAATGGAAACTGGAAGAATAGCTTTTTAAGTGTCTATTTTCTTCTTATGACAAAAAAGTTCACAATAATAGAAAACAAATTTTAAAAAAAAAAGTTTGTCATGAATAAAACAAACACCACCCAAAAACATACTGAAAAACGACTTCATTGTTTAGTCATTTGAATTGTTAAGAATTCAGTTGAATTTATAGCTCTGGAATCAAAATTGGTTGTACTGGTTCATTTTTGATCTGTTCAGAAATGAGATGTGCACTGTAGACATGGTAGTGGCAAAAGCAAGTGACTTCAAAAGCAAAGGATTTTTTAATTCAGAGGGCTTTGTTAGGTTTAAGAGCTGTATCTTTCATGTAGTCTTATTCTCCAGTTCATCTTGACCTCTATGTCAGATACTTTCCTGTTTTCCTATAAAAATGTATCTGAAATAAAGAAATTCATTTAGGAAATACTTTCTACTTTTACATCTGTATATCTGAAACAAAGTACAATTATTAGAAACAATTCAGCAGCCAGGCAGGCTAGGCTGTTACTTAATTTTAAGACCACCTTGACAGTTCAAGGACAATCTGCCTGCAGGATGGCTATCCTCTTGCAGCAATGCCCCCTGTATAGGTTAACATTTTAAACACATGTGTGCTTAATTTTTACTTTTATTGAAGGATCAGATACTAACAGACACAACCATTAGAATCTTAAATATGCAAGGGATGTGACTTCACTTCAATTATCATTATTATTTTTAATCTCTGATTTATTGCATTTTTAACACATGCATTTATATTTTTCCTTTGTAACATTCCCCACCACAAGTGTCAGTGTGAATGGGCAAATTTATTCTTTTAACTACATGTGGTGTTTCAGACTTCTAAATGGTAATTCATGCTGGCCACAAGGACATCATTTTGTCTGATTCACTCTTGGAGCCACTAGTTATTTGAAGCAGCAGCTTAAATTGGTGGATAAATGTCTGACAACTGAGTAACAAACATCGGCCTTCATAAGTCAATGTACATTACACTGTCAAATGTGACAGATGTCCCCATACATTTTACCTTTCAGCTCTTTTCCTTCGTTGGCTCCTAAAGCACAAACTTCAGAACAAGTGCTGATAACAGCTACAGGCAAGAATTCCATGCAGCTTCTTTCTCAAGAACAAGAAATAAAGAGTTGTGTTTCACTGACCATTATCTCAAAACTACTAGAGTTGCTTCGGGGTTCAAAGCCAGCTTCTGGTTTCAGGGCAGTGACTCCATCAGAATGCTGACTTTTAGTTTTGCCACCTGAACTCATTGGCCTCATGCTGTTCTGTGGTAGCAGAGAATCAGGAGAAACCAGGATCTGAATGAATAACCTACCCACAGCCATGCTTGCAAGACTCATCTCTCCACCACAGTCTGGGCTGGCCTTACGTATTTTGTCTCCAGTTTTTCCTGTCCCTTCCCTACAGTCACGTGTGTCTGCCCCGAAATCTGAATTTGCCCTGAGAAATGTTATGGAAATGCAACCCCCAGCAACTCTCCAATTTGGGCTGGATCTATTTATATAACAGTCAAGCAAGCAGTTTTTCTGTGAACAGTAACTGGAATTGGTCTGACAGATTCCCTCTGAAGAGGGACAATTCCCTGTAGCACTAGAGTGAATTCCTCCTGGTCTGATAATTCCCAGTTTGCCCAAAGGAAGGTTTTTATGGTTTGACTAGGAGGAGAAGCAAGCTGCATATCAGCTGCTTTCATCATCTACATGCATAAATGCTCCTTCTACAAAAAGTATAGTGACCTTGCTTTAGTCTTGGAAATAAGGCAATAAAAGACAAATATCATTAGGCTATCCTTCCCTTGGTCATAAATTTAACCTTTCCTTTTAACCTTGAGCACATCAGTGAAAATAAAAGAGGCATGAAAAGTTCAAAAAGACAGTAGTTGTTCCCACTGGATAGGTTGTCTCAATCAATATCTGCATTCTCCAGCAACTCCCAGATGAAGCTTTCAGGTCATGAAGCCTGCACACCAAAAAATCCCACCCCTGTGGTAACAATACCAAGAGAACTATTTACTTGCAGGATTACTTTTGTGAAGAATTAAGATTGTACTCCTCTTCTAGACTGTGAATAAGGAGCATGGCTATGGGTACAAAACAAATTTATCCAAGTAATAACAATATTAAGAAACAATCCCAGAAGTCATTATTAGAATTGCATGTATACTGTTTTACAGTGATAGCTTAACTCCTAATCACCAGCTTCTACAAAAGGGTGTGATGAGCCTGAATGAAACTCTACATGAATAAAAAGCTACACTAGGGTCTATTCTTTCACCAGTGTTGAGTATTTCTCCTAGCAAAATTATTTGATAACAACATACACTTTGCACTGTTAAAGCAAGTGTGTAGTAACAGTGTTCATATTATCCAAAAGTACACTACTATAGCCTCAAATTTACAATTACTTCTATCCATCATGTTAGATGCAACTCATTGCACTGTGACTTTCAGACAAGTTGAATGCTATTCTCACAGCTTTAAACTTGGAAAATCACTGCAAAACAAAGCCATAAAAGTTTGGTTATACATTGCATTCCTACCAGAACAGGTTGCACTGTATATGCCCCTTGATCAATGCAATCTGTCATATTCTCTTGTCACCAGCATATTCCCTCACTTCCACATATTGTCTTCTAAAACCTAAGGATAAAGGCTTGAGGGTTATATTACATCTAGAAGCATAAATTTTCTAGGGAGAAATAACTTAAAAAATTAAACATTTGCTTAAAATGTGAGGACCCAAAAGCTTTTTCTTCTTTATACCTCATGATATAACATGGCCCTGTTTCAGAAGTGAGGCCATTCTTCCTCTTTAATCTCAAATGTACAACTGTACACTGCAATGCTATTTTCCAGAAATTATTAAAAAGGAACTGGAAATGAACTGTTTAATGAGAAAAGTTAAAAAGCCAGTAATTAGATAGCTATGCGGAAGAGACTCCTCCTCTCCTAGATGGCAGAGCTTTTGGAACATGTTTTTGAAGCCTGGAGTTTTTTGAGTTTTGCACAACAATAATGTACGCTGACACATTCTACTGAATAAAAGCAAGTGTGCTTTTTTGCAGATATCACTCTTAATGTGTTTTCCTTAATCTTTTAACTGAATTAGCTTTATTCATTAAACAGTATAATAATTACAAATATAGCTTGCGTGCAATTCTAACTGCTTTTATAATAAATTTGACAATTAGCTTGGGCTGGGACAGGCCACAAAAAACACAGCATCGATACAGGTTCCATCTTAGCATTACATTTACCTGTGCTGAACAAAAGAAATTGCAATAGGCCAGATAAAGAATTGGTTCTAAATACTAAAAATATATCAAGTTCCATGTCCAAAAAGTTAGTGAATTTAATATTATTTTCTTTATAGCACCAGTAGATAGAAAATACAAAAGTTCATAAAATTGCATCCAATACACAAGGATATAAATTGAGGATTTCACAAAGTAATTACACCGTTATTCAGGATTTGCAGCACTGAAAATGAAGTGAGAATACAGTCCAATACATATGGGATGTCCTGGTTTAGTCTATGGAGTCAAAACAGTAAATTTTTGGAAGCTAATGTTAGTGATCATTTCAGAAAAGAATCACATGCCTGTAACTCTTAACCCCACACTCCCTGTATTCCTTTTTATTCCTTTTACATATCAGCGTCAAACTCTTTCCCTTCAACTCTTTAGAAAGAGAGATAGTAAAAATGCAAAAGGTGGAGCTTTATACACTGAATTACACCTGTTATTAACATTTTTTTTAAAGCAGAACAGCTGTCTCATGCTTACCTTTGATTTGCCTTTACTGTAACAGGCTCTTTTAGTAGCTTCATCACATTGCCACTCCACTGCCTGCAACCAACAGGAATTAGTTAGAAATGCAGGGAACACAGAAATATAAACCTTGGAGCTATCTAAGCCCATGCTTGTGATATGTGTTTCAGACATACTGATGATGAACTATGAGTGAGTCTATCCATAAATGCCTTATAAGCTTTTTCTCCTTGAAATGCAGTCTTGCTGCTGAAAGTTCTTCAGTGTTTTAATCCAAAACGAAACTGGCCAACCCCCTGGTTCACTGTACTGATCACAACAGGAGAAATAACCAGTTACACTTGACATTATTTAGCCACTTTTTTGTGAATTTTAAGGTAAGCAGATTGGAACACACAGAAAAGCTAAACCTCTCTTCCCAGCAGGGGTGGGTTGCATCATCACAGTGTCTGAGGTCAGTTCTGCCAGAAAACTTTTCACCATGCCCTATTGCAGTTTTTTAAGTATTTATCTCAAGCATCAAATGGAGATTTTAGTCTCTAAAGATATGACTGCAGCACTAACCAGATGCACTAAAACTTCTATTCAGAGAAAGAAGTAATGGGCAGAGACATGCAAGAAAACAGTGAAACAGAGCACTGCAAAGCTGAATCAATTTATCCTCATTTTTTGAGCTGTCTCACTGCTTCAACAGATTTATACCAGGACTGTAATGCCTAGTCTGCCTTACTATAGTTTCACTGCATGAGTTAATTCCAATTATTTTCATATTTAACACTCAAGACCTATGACTTATGAACTTATTGTTCAGTGGAGCAGGCTGTATGCTTGGTGTTTATGTGCCAATACATGTACATATTTGAATGCCTGTATATGCTGTATAGTCAAAGCACATGTTGAATCAGTTTGCATTCTTTCACCTCAACAGTGCACATTCTCATGTTCTTTAGATAAAAATGCGACAAAGCACTTCACATTTTATCAGGAAGAACAGAGATTTCTGAAGTAACCACTGCTCCTTAATTATTGAAATCACAGCCTTTCCATTTTTATTTACAAGGAAATAATGGAAGACCTTTTATCCGGATTTAATATAGGAAACGTTTTGTACCTCTCTTTTAATAGAAACTATATTAATAGCAAGCAGATTCTATAATTAACAATAGGGTGAAAGCCTATTTAAATTAAGGGGGAGATGCCTTCAAAGTATCTGTGTTTCAACAAGCCCAAGAATGAGATTTTTTTTATTTCAGGAGAAAAAAAACCCTTATAAAAACTAATGCTATTACTTTTCTTCCCCACCACAAACTTTCCTATTTGCAACATTTGCTTTTGCAATGCTAAACGACTACAGCATAGTGGGGAATTTATCGAAAACTTCTGGAAGAATCCACTTGTGAATGATCCTAGCATCCATAACAAGCTGTATCTACTAGCATGAAAGAAATGTCATATGAAGTTAGAAAAAAAAGCAGCAATGTGTCATACAAAAGCAGCAATGGCCTAACTCTTTTGACTCTGTAATGCAAAAAGCAATTCATGTTCTAACAGAGATCACAGTACAAAAGACTGCTCTTGGATGAGCAATTAAGTTCCCAATCCATTAGGACATGCTAAATCTATATGTTATATAGCACTGGATACAAGACTGTTATACTGAATATATTATCTCTAAACAACACAAAAAATTTCAGACACCTGGATAAATGCAAGAGTTAGTTGCCAGCAGGAGATCAGAGTAGAAAGATTTAAGTGAAATATGGGTGCTTAAAAGGAAGATTTGAATGAAAGTTCTTGCCATAACTGAACTGAGAAGATTATGCCAAGCATGAACAGCAAGAAAAAGATTGGGTAAAATGTAAAATGCTTATCAAAAGCATGAACAGCAAGAAAAAGACTGGGTTAAATGTAAAATGCTTATCAATGAATAAATTTTCAGGGACAAAATATTCAGCTTACAATTGGCTCTAAGTCCACAATAAAAGAGTAATTTGAAGAAGAAGGATGTGAAATGCAAAAATTACAGAATGTCATAAATCAAACTATATAAGTACATTTCTCAGGCACTGAAAATTTTGGAAAAGAAAATCAATAGACTTTGGAGATAGGAAATTCAGAAGCCAAAGTGACAGTTCTTCAAGCTTTTGAAATCTGAGAAAAACCACATAACATGACTCTGCAGGCAGGTCGTGGTTGGAGAATCTGGCAACTCCAAGTGCACAATAATTCAAGTAAAATCTAGGACAATTCAGGCAGAGGCCTTATTAACTCTGACCGTAGTGGGAGAACATTGGGACAGCATCTTCCTCTCACTCCCCTCTTCTCAGCAAAGCAATCATAGAGAACTAGCGTATATGCATTTCATAAAAAAATAAAGAGGTGAAGAAAAACAAACACTTCAATGTTAGCAAAGCCTGGTATCTATCCCTGGAGAGATAGACTCCTTAAAAACCTTGCTAACTGCCACCCTTCTGAGAAGAAATCAAGCATTAAACACTGTGACAATAGAGAGTTGTGGGGCTCTTGGTGCAGCCTGTAAGAGCAGCACAGCCAGTATCACCTTAGCTCAGAAGCAGAGAGCTGAAAACAATCAAAGACTGATAGCTTTGGTTCAATACTCTTTTAGGCAGGATAAACATCTTGGCTAGACTTCTCAAATAATAAAAATTTTACCATCACGTCACAAAACCACTAATACTGTTAATAGCATAAACTGAAAATAAACTTTCTTCTCTTTCTTTGACATCCACACAATGCTCAGATTTAAATAAACATGTTAAATATTAAAATGTAATGTAATATTTCTGGATATTATAGTTAATAGCACATACAAGAACCCAAATAAAAGAAACTGCTATAACTCTATATAAATACATATGCTTGCAAGCTAACTAAATGGTAAACTCTCTGGGAAAACCCTGTTAATGAGGACATATGCCAAAAGGGAGTAGTACTGTCTAGACAAGAAATAAGTGCAGAGACTTTGTTGACAAAGGTAAATTCCATTTTTGAAATCAAGTGTACCCATAGTCCTACAGCCCTGGGTTCCACTGAGAGGGGAGACAGTAACAGAGCAGGCTGCAAATGAAATATAGCACAAAGGCATCTGAAGATTGCTGAGTAGTTTAAACTGTTGTACTTTGGTCCCTAAAGCTTCCTAAGTTCAGTAATGCAGACAAACACTTCAGTACAGAGAGATGTTTTGTTTTTTTTAATCTCTAGTAAATTTGTGAGAGTTTTCTACAGAAAGGAAATTTAGATATTCAACACAGTTTTCTGGTTATATACACGGGGAAGACAGGTAGAAAACTCCTCAAGCTAAAAGTCAGTTCAATGTGGAAGAGGAGAAAAATATGTCCTGAATCTTCAACACATAAAGACAAAACACAATGTTCCAACAGAATAATAGCAATATGGGCTATGCCAGTAGAAGACTAAGACTTTGAAGTTTTCATTCGGAAGGACTGGGTGGACACATGGATTGCAATTTCAGAAAGGAAGTGGAAAAATCATGTTTTAAGGATTTTACTGTTGCCCGCTGCTTCCATTAAATGGACATATTCTCCTGTTTAACACTGATTGCTGACACTTCCAGATGAGTAGCACAGATATGCCATGCATCCCATGTTGGGTATTTAACTCACTATGATGTTCATTCTGTTAGGGTATTTTCTTTTCTACATTTCTTAATAAGAAGCTCCAATTTTCACATGTGAAATATAACCCACAGCATTCCATGTACTGGTTTTAATTAATATTATAATTCTACTTGAGCTGGCAACAAAATTTATTGAACCAAATTATAGACACTAAAGTTTGTTTGCTAAGGGGAAAGAGGAAATGGGTTTGAAAGTCAGTGCCAGAGAAAATAAGGACAGGTAATACACAGCTGCTGCGACACATCTCCACTAACAATAGGTTAAGGAGTAGGATTTAAGTTGGCACATCAGTCTGTTTCTGATAGGAAGTTGACAATATTTACTGTGACATGGCTTTTATAAATCCTGCAATCAATATGGTCTTTCAAACACCTCCATAAATTCCATGTCTTGACCTAGCTTGTTCCTAATTTCCCAGCCTTCAGCATAACTATATTGTATCATATATAAATAAACCTTAATTATGTAAGGTAGTGAGATTTTCAGCACTGTGGAAGTCAGTGTGGCCAACTCTAAAGATTGAACTTGAAAGGTACAACTTGAACTTAATCCAGCATACTCCAATGAGGATGTCATATTAACTTTTGAGCACATAATGTTTTCTTCAATTAAATACATGAATACAAAGCTTCATACATATTTGACATAAAATCAGACTGAACAAAAACTAGGCTTTGGGGCACACTTAGCTCCAGCCTTGAATTCAAGTTTCAAACCGATGGCAGGCATCATTTTATAAAAGCTAAATTGCAAATAACTGTATCAGTGTTTTAAACATAACATCACTGATGTTTGTAAAGAACTTCAAAAACTTCAGAAGAAATTTCTCCTGGCATTTTCAAGGGGTAGGAGGAGGAGAGACATTCCAACCAGACAAAAAATAAATTCTAACTTGAGATATACAATGAAACAGTTATCTTCAAAATGAAGAAAAATATGCATCCAACACTCATACAGGTTAAACTTAAAAATTACAGTATTAAAATTACTAATATTCTTTGGAACAACAAATATATTTAGTAAATTCTCTGGATGAGCAACAAGAGTCCTGCTTAGAAGTTAAACTAGTTTATCTTCAGCAGGCAAACAAACTATCTTCAAAGAAATTAACTCCAATGAAAACTGAAAGATAATATCGAATCTAAACTGATTTATCCAAATACATCTGAAGAATGCTAAAAGAGAAGCATGGAAAGTGTAGAAACAGTAAATAATATTCTTAAAAGTATCTGTCAAGGGTTTCTTTTACATGCCCAACATGCAGAAACAAATGAAGTCCCCAGGCAAGACATCTGGAGGTCCCTTCCAACCTAAATTATTATATCATTTTCCAGAAAAATTACAAAATACACAGGGAAAAAAATCAAAGCCCTAAGTAATTAACTTTCATATAGCCCCTTTCAATAATTCTGACTTTAATTACTACATGTAGACAGGAAATTTGAAATTTGAACACAGTCAAGAAAGGTCTGGTCAATTAGAATGATTTAAGTGAGAGATGTATGAGTTTTACTGACAGGTCAAGAAAAAACATGTGACTTTCACCTACAGTGGAAGCTGCACGCATAACTGAGTACAATCACACCTCCTGAAAGAACTATGCTCCTATAGCTACACAGATAGTCAAAACACATACAGGTAGACAGGTATACATTCATATATATTTTTTACATATGAACATATCTGGAGTGTAGAAACAGGATGTACTTTTTCATTTCATAGAGAAAGAAGTTAATTAGTCAAGAACCAAGAAATGAACAGAACAGTATTCCAGACAGATGGTCCAGCACTTCTTAGGCAGATGGCTCTGCTAATTAGATACTGGCAAAAATAACATTAAAGAAGACGGTTTAATTACACAATGCCAAAACCTAACAACTACATGATATTTCCTTTTTTCTTTTTTCATTATGTGCTTGCTTTCATCTCCTGTATCATGTATTTAAACAATACTCTGGGGAGTTGGGGTATAACAGCGATAACCATAATAATATATGTCAACAAACATGAGTAATATTGCCTTACTGTTCACATCAGTCCAGCAATGAAAAGGCTTCAAAATGTTTGGACTTGTTTGGCTAGGGTGTCTCGCAGCCTGCCTAATTAGCTCCCAATGAACATGTATGCTGGATTCCAAAAGCTGAATTTAAAGAGGCCATAAAGCAAGTGTCAGGATCGTAAACCTAAAGAAAGAATGTAGCCACAGAGCAGTATAGCAGCAAGACATTAGCAGCAAATTAGCAGCCACAGAGATCGTGGTGGTTTTGATGGTTACCAGAAATTTTAAGGCATGCTTAGGTATAATGACATCCTTGCTTCCAGCAAATATGTAAAGCCACTTAAGGAAGATTTATACCTCTCTCTACTTCACAGGAAGCATTTTCCTTGCTTTCCACAGAGTCATGACCTCCTGTCCTTGCAGTCATTGTTGCTGGAGCTGCCCATCTTGCCAACAGGCTCCTGACAAACAACTTTGGACAGTGGTCACCTTCTGAGTGAAAAACTAGTCAAATATTAAAAAGAGGCTTCCCTTTAACACAGCCTTCCCTTTTGGCTCACAAATAAAGGAAAAGCTGGTTTCTGGGGATTTAAGGCAACCTGGTTAGTCTTTCACACACAGTGATAGGCCAGCAGCTTATACAAGAAGTCCAACACCATATGGACAACTTTACTAATTGGCTACAGTCACTGCAGTATTTTGCCACCAATTTTTTTTGCCACATGGAAAAGCCAGTTTTTCTGAGAATAACATCATGTGTGTTTTCATTTGTTCAGAACCAGTTTTTACTGTTCATCCTCAGTTAAAAAATACGGTTTCTTATAAAGTAAGCACTGTGAAAGATAATGAAATAAACATAAAATCATGCTTGCGTTTTCCAGGGTTTGGAATTCAGTTAGAACTGAGATCCCCTGACAGATATATAATTTTGTACTTAAACCAAGTAATATCTGAAGCTTTATATGGCTTCAAGGAGCTGATGTCAACTTAATTTTATTTCAAATATACTAGCCTGGAGTATATAAAAAAGTGAGAAGTACATACCCTGACAATTCATGAAGCAGCCAAAGTTTTAATCAGCTGATTTTATTGACTATGCAAATAAACAGTTTTTGAAAATTGTCAGAGTTATTATGATAAAATTAGAAGAAAGAGTTAAGCATATTAAAGAAGAATTTATTGCTACTAAGACTTTCACAAGCCCTCAGTGTTGGGCTACTCTACTGACAATGACATAGGATTCAGTCCAAGGCTGAGCTTTCATAAATGCCACCTACCCATCCAACTGTGTGTTACCCTCTTGGTCTTCTGTGAAGACTTCTAAGTGTCACAAAATATCCTGGGTTTACATTTAACAGTGACAGATTTATAAAGGAAAATAAAGTTCCAAACCTAGAAGCTAGCAACTCAAAACTTAAAGTATATTTACAACTAGGGGTTTCAGTCCTACTCCCAAGAGTTAATAAAAAAATGAAACTGTTGCAATGTGACTTTCAAAGTTTTTATAGTTCCAATCTGGCATTTTGAGGCTTTTACAGTTTTTATGGACATTTAAAAATTGAATGCAGGATTGTGCTGAAGGGGTAAAACAACGAAATGTTCTTGCATTACCAAACTTGGCAGCCATTCAGCAGGTAGGAATGAGATTTCATAACACATTTTTAATGCACATTCTGAAATTATACTACATATAGTAAATTTAATGTATTGAATAAATTACATATGAATCCTTTAAGATTTAGCATCTGTGTTAGCACATTGAGTTTTGAAGTGTTTCCTTCTTTTTGGCAAATAAGATTGATTTTAGTAGGTTCCAAGACTTTTTGAAAGCAGTATTTCATGTTTGGGTTTTGTTGTTTTTTTTTTTAATCCCGTGTTTTAAACTTTTAGATGCTGACAGATCAGGATTCTCTACATTCCAAATAATGGAACTTCAATATAATTTCATACTTCTCAACACTCTAGGGTTAAGAACAGAGTAAGTGGTTGAAAGAAATCCCTGGCACTGGAGTGCCACAAAATGTTCCTTTGTACTTTGAGCATAGCAGGCAGAAGTGTTGTTATTTTTTTCTTTTTCCTGTATACCTGCTCATTGCTAATAAAAAAACATGGAAATTGGAAGGAAGAGACAGCATGGAATGTGGGCCATCCTGCCCACTGCTAACTCACTGTTCAAGACAGCCATGCAGATGTTGGATGCCAAGACATCAGCCCTCAACTTCGAGCCACAGACAGTCAAGGAGAGTTCAGAAGACTTGGTGCAAATCAAAAATCTTCTTGAAATAATTTCTAAGAGACAGAGCCAACATACTATAACTTGTCCCTGGGATGTCAAAGATACCAGATAGGAGCCAAAAAAGTTCAGATGGGCCTGAGAGACATGATGGAGGATTCAATGTGTAACACCTTCTAAGTCATATTAAATAATTGAGACTACAAAAAATTGTATTTATATATGTATGTATATAATTTTCTACATAATTTCACATTAGGTACAGAAAAATAATTTTATGCCAATTTCCATTTGTCTTTTATACTTATTTATTTAAATAGTTTTGCCATTAGGCTTTAGAGATGGAAGGCTTGATTCTGTTAATAGTAATACCCTTCTTCAGTTTTAAAGAAATTACTACACTTTACAATTACTGTTATTTACAATAATAAACATAACTTTTAAAGTTAAACTAAAAATGGTGTCTCAGAAGAGAGCAGAGACAAAAACTGATGAAGAATCTTTAACTTATATGTTTTTCCATTAAATATGCAACCAAATCCAGAAAAGAACATTTTAGATAGATGAAAGCAGAGAGGAAATAAAATGCTAATGACAAAGGAAATATAAGAATCAGCATTTCATGCAGCTTCACCAGTGAAAAGCTAATGGAAAAACACGTTTCAACAGCAAGGAGACACAAATACAAGATTTTCTACATTCTTCTAGTTAAATTAATTGATCAGAAAGCCAACTGTGAAAATCAAGCTTGATTTTTCTTTCCACCTAAAGATAACACATAGATATACAAGCCATTTAGAAAGTTGATGGGGCAAAATGGAACACAGTTAAGAAAAAACACCACCACATTTCTAAAGAGTTGGGAACACAGCCGATGGCAACACAATCAACACTTCCCTTAGAAAAAAGGCAATTTCAATTTTGCTTATTTTTACTTAAAATTAATTTGCTTAAATTTGACAAATGCTAAAATAATCTGAGAAATAAAATAAAGGAATAAATGAAGGAATAAAAAGTAAAGAGACATATAAGTGAGTGTCATCAACAAATAGATAATATCAGGACCTGTGAAGTAAGACAAAGAAAGAAGAGCAAGCTGAGAAAAATTCTCATAAAATACAAAGCACAAAAGATACTTATTCAAATCAGAAATCTTGAACCTATGGTGTAGCTGCACTATTAAATTATATAGATAACAAGAGTGAGCAAGACAAACAGGAGCCTCAGGACTAAGGAGAGTACCAGCTCCGAGTATGAAAATGTCTTCAAGGGAATATCATGCACTTGAATTGCAATGGAAGGAGCAGTGGGAACAAGGGAGCCCATAACCCAACTTTAAATCACCACTTCATTGTGAAGATTTGACATAAAAGTAAGGCTATTAAAAATCCTGAATGCTATTCCTTTTTCTCTTGTTTTGACACAAGTGAACGGTCTGGAGCAATGTCAATGATTCATTGAACTGCACTTCTAGGTTACATGTTGAACATCACTCAAAATATTAATTAGTGGAGGTCAGTGACATCTGGCAACCTCGTATTAGCAATATTAAATGGGTGGGCAGTTTCTATCCAGTTTCTATACAACAAACACTCAGATCCAAACTGGCCATTTTTGCAGAGGCAATAGAACAGCTGTTTAGAGGGAAAACATACCTTAGTTACATATACATCATAGAATCGATTGGGTTGGAAAAGAACTCAGAGATCAAGTCCAAACCTTGGTCCAACTCCAGTCCGTTTACTAGATCATGGCACTCAGTGCCACGTCCAATCTCAGTTTAAAAACCTCCAGGGATAGTGAATCCACCACCTCTCTGGGCAGGCCATTCCAATGCCTGATTACTCTCTCTGGAAAGAATTTTTTTCTGATCTCCAACTTAAATTTCCCCTGGCAGAGCTTGAGCCCATGCCCCCTTGTCCTATTGCTGAGTGTCTGGGAGAAGAGACCAACCCCCACCTGGCTAGAACTTCCCTTCAGGTAGGTGTTTACCTCATTCTACATGGACAAGGAATCTTGGGAAAGCAGTCACTGAAACAATCATCATCATCATAATGCTTTGTCTTCAACTTTTTCCCTCATATTTCCCTCCCTGTTGACTTCATATTTCAGTAGACATGACTTGTAGGAAGTTCTGCTCAACCTTTAGATTCAGAGACCTTCAAGTGTTGAGAAAAGCATCTCCAAAATTTCAGTGACCCACAGAAATTTTAGAAAACATCTCACACAGGGAGCTCAATCAAAGAAATTTATTCCTGAACCAGCTGTACAATGTTCTCCTCCTCCTGTAGCCTCTCTTCTGTTTTTCCTGATTTCATTGCTACATTGGAAAAACAATATTGTACTTTGTTTTTTTTCTCCCAATGCAGCTGAAAGCTTGCTGGAAGTAACTACAAAAACATGAAAAATAAAGCTCAGTCAACAGGATGCTCAGTGCAACTGGTAATAAGGCACTTCTGTGCAGCCTTGGGGCTCTTATTTCTTCTTGCAGATATCACCAGCTTTCTCCTTTCAAATTACACCTTATTAGCAATTTGTCCCCTGATGGGTATGTTATAGCTCTTAGCTTTTTAACAGTGGTTTATACCAGATGCTAGTTTATAATTATAAACAGAAAGTAACAAAACCTATTTTATTACTAGGAATTATTTCTTAAAAATTCTCTTGTCCTTTTTCTGCTGAAGTGAATCCTTTGAATTCAGTGTTCCAAACCCCAGAGCTTTTACTATAGCAAAGTACTCCAAAATCAAAGCGAGCTTTGTCTAAGAACAGAAGAAAGGCAAGAAATTGTAAACAGTCTTGATCACTACAGAAAAGGGACAGCTTCTGCACAGTAGTTTATAACAGGAAACCCCCTTAGTCTGAAGTACTGAAGAACTTGAGAATTAGACCAAAGTCCACTCATTTTAGCTTCTACTGGGAATAGTGGAATGGATTTGAAACTCAGATCAGGCTATTCTGAGAGCACCTCTACAAAACAACAAAGTCAAAATGCTCCAAATAGTCAAAATTAATTTTCTATTTTAAGTTCAATGTAGATAAACCCAAAGATTTCTCAGTGTTCTTGAGGGAAAAAATAAAGGATAACCTTTATCTTTGTTAAAAAACCACCAACAAACAAAACAACAGAAAAAACACCACTGAATTTTTATCTGCCTTAAACTGCAGGGAGGAGTATGTTTTATTTCAAAAAAAATCAATGCCACAAACATTTGCTTAGCATTTTTCCACAACAGTCAGTGTGATTCTCACTTAAGAATGTCCAGGTATTAATAGTAGCCAAATCAAAATTCACAAGTTCAAGAAATAAAGCTCATGCTTTCAAAAGATACTTTGAGATTTTAATAGCAACATTCTGAATAGTCTATTAGACTTCTTGCAGATTCTGTAACCTTTCCTTGCAGCGGAGGTTTTCTGCAATGGAAAACACCTCCTGAAATTTTTCAGTGCTTCTGAAATTATCCATTTCTTTTACCCAAATTATGGGTAATTCAGGCTCTCACAGAGAGCCCAAGACTCGTGGCAAAGCTTGCACCTATAGACATGTCTCCTTCACTCTGAAAGCAGAATGACTACAAATCAAAAAGAATTAAAACGAATCTGCAATGCAAGCAAGCGTATTTCCACCTCAGGGAGGATATTTGATGCCTAAACTCAGACAGAACCAAACCAAACTTTCCTGCAATGACTTTTCTCAAAGCACACTTCAGCCCTGAACTTTCAAGGGTTTCACAGTACAGAGTCTTATACTACCTGGGATCTACAAGGAGAGAATAGGGCTTTACCTGAAGTTACCTGCAGCAGTAGTATAGGAGTCTATATTAAAGAAAAGAGAAGAATAGCTGCATTTTATGTTTGCAATACACAAACTGTCCTACAAAAAAAAGGAGCAAGCATATCAGTCAATCTTGCTTGCTCTGTGTGGCAAAGAAAAACCCCTGTAGAGACATCCTTTTGGCCTGCATGTTAACTGTGACTGAGAACCTACACAACCATCTCCTCAAGCAGAACAGAAATTTCATGTCAGCAACATAAGAGAAGTCCTGTCTCACTAGCAGATCGTTTGAAGGACAATACACATGTAACTTTTCAGATAGATTAAAATAATGTATTCTTCCCTATCCATATTCCTAGAAATAGCACAATTTTTGGCTATGTTCATACAGACCATCAGTATTCTGTGTTAAACGTGGAGCTTTGAATTCAGGTACTTTCAATACCATTCTTAATCTCAGTTTCTGGAGAAAGCAGAGGCAAGGCAGGACATTTTATTGCCAATAAAAAATAGAGTCTGATGTCAGAAATAGACAAATCTAAAACAATTCCACATAAGCACCCCCATCTTTTCACAGGAATAAATTCACCCCTTCATTCTGGACTCCTCTATCTCCTCCCCACCAGCAGCACAGAGGCATACAGAATAGAAACCCATAATCTGCCACATTGTCCTCCTCACACTTTTCCCAATTCCCTACAACATCCATAGCTAGAGATTTTCTTTTAAGCCAAAATTATTTTTAAAGTTGCAGTTCTCTTAGAAAACGGTTCCCATTAATCCCACAAAATCGATTCTACAGTGAGCTGTGGCAGATAAATTTCAATGCGAGTTGCATTCCAGCAAGAAGAAGCCACTCCTCTGAGAAACAGAAGAAATGAAACTCCTAAAATTTGAATGTCATGTCATTCCATATTGAAATTATCACATTGTTGTATATATTATAGAAATATATGTATGTTTGCTCATGTTTGCTTCCATTCTGTAGTTTTTTGGTAATTGCTTGAACGTTGCTGTCTTCAAATCACCTAAAATCCAATGTGAATATCTTCGTTCATGATGCTCTCCACTGGTCAGGAATCAGTTTTGGTGGGAAAAAGAGTTCTCACACTTTAGCTCTTCAAAGTATTAATTCTGATGCATACCTTCATGTCCCTTCTTGTACCTCATTTTATTTTTAATCACTCTTCCCAAAATATATGCCTGCTCCTATTCTTACACAACAGATTGGATTAATCAATAGACCTTTACTAAAATAACCTGCTTCAAATTCTTCTTGGTACTCCACATCTTTCTGAAACCCCTACCATTTAGCTAGAGAGAGAAATAGGAACAAATTAAGTTTTTTAATAAAAATGAAAGTGCATTAAAATAAACTTTTTCAATTGTTCTATTTGCAAAACTTTTCTATCCCTTTCTTCCACACACATAATCGCAAAGTAATTGGGCTGAAAATAAGATAACATAGTAGGCAGCTTTTGGAGAAGTTCTGTTCTGTGTATGACTGGAAAAAACTTCTGATTTTACAAAGTCATTAGGGTAGCAGAATAGAATTAAAATTTTGAATGTCTGTGCACTTTTTATCTCATTTTTCTGGGACAATTAAATATCATCTCAATAAATTTATAGTGATGTCCTCAGGCAAGAAAAGTCAATTGTTCAAAACAAAGTCTTCTGTCCATAAAAACAAAAAATGCCCTTGGCAAGAATACCATGCATATCCTAAAAGAAAAACTGCTAGTACTAGTAACAACAGTAACAGTAAAACAACAAATAGTAATATTGAAGCACATGAGTTAACAAGAAAAAGGGGATACCCCAAAATGAGATGGGAATATGCTTCATTTTAGAGCACTCCTTTACAGCTGGAACAAACTGGTAGAGCAGAACACTTAAAGCACAGCTGTATTAACAGAATATTAAAGCTCCAAAACTAAAAGTAATGCAAAATAAAAGCTATCATACCAATAAACAAAAGTAGGAAGACCAAGAAGAAGACGTAAGACTTTCTTTGCTAGTTTTCATCTACTCTTACTTCACTGTCCCAAATCTGCTGACAGAAAAACTGCTGCATTGGATTAGTGTCAGTTAGAAATTAATTTTTTACTCAGCAAATTCCTTCCTTCTCCACATACCCACAAACTCCTCTATAGTGAATTAATTTACTAAATTTGCTAACTAAATTAGCACATTTTAACTTCCTCATCCTGTAAGCCACCAAAGGTCTCCTAATGCTCACAGGAACTACTTCTAATATACAGTAGTCATCAATAAATAAAAACTTGTCTCAATAAATGGAGTAATTAATCTGCAATGTTTTTAGTCTCAATCTGAATTAAATACAAAATCATGTTTCATGTTGTGCTAGCTGAAAGTTCTTTTCTAACATACATTATTTTTCTAGTATAGATGTAGCTTGTCATGTCTTACTGTCAATAGAATGCTAGTTTTCCAAACATGATAAGCCAAGCAGGAATCTCAATCATTTGGCTGTTCTTGTTTTTATGAAGAGAGATTGGTATCTCAAGAATCCTGGGGGGATAATGCAGATGTGATGCAAGGCAGAGCACAGATAACAATTCTGACTTGGTAACAGACTGAACATATTTAAAATGCAGGCTTGCAAATCCCTCCCACTGTCACCACCACAATAACATCTTTTATCAAAGTTTTGTCTATTTTAGGAGGTTGGCTCTCCACAAATGCTAATCTGTTCTGATTCAATTCCAAACTGCAACATGCACTGGAATAAATCTGAACAGCACAACAAATCAAAGATGTCAACAGGTTGGCTACTTTCTGCACAAAAAAGGCAAATGTATTTTGCTGCACAGGGAGTACAGAGGGAGTTGCTTTCATATCTTAGCAAAGCAAGTCAATGCAATTCTAATTTATATTCCAACATTGCATGTTTCATGCTTGCTCCACAAGCTAAACACCACAAATGAAAGCAAGACTGGATGCAGTGATGGCTCTAGCTAATATTACTTGCAATCACACAGAGCAAATATGCTGTATCTCTGAATGGGCAGAATATCTCATCATTATACATGTGCCCAAGTGAGCAGACAAAACAAGAATCCTTAGGTCTTTTCTGAAAAAATTGCATGCTGCAGTTGGGTTCACTCCAAATGGCTATAAAGGGACAGTGAACTGTTGAAGATTTAGGTAAAAGTATTTAGGAATCTAATCTGTTGAGATGACCTTCAGGGACACTCCAGAACAGTACTGTGCCCAAGAAAGGTCACCCAGTGATGTAGCAGGTGAGTGAACAGAAGGAAAGGAAAATGATCCAAAGCTGGGTTCTCTTTCTCTATGCTAATGTATGGGAGCAAAGAAGCCAACAAAAAGAAGTGAAGTACAGTAGAGATTTGATCATCGTGTGTTCTCAAAGGAAGCTGAGACACATTTAGAGGGATCCATAGCCCATGCTACACACCAGCATCAAAGTTACTTATGGAAACAAAATAAGGCTACAGATGGAAAGATAAAACAGAAAACCACTCTCCAGTGGCCTGCTAGAAGAGCCTGGGGTACGTAAATGAGCATCCTCTCCAGTACAACAGGTAGTTTTCCCAAACACACATTGTAAGGGATGCTACGAAAGTGCAGGAGCAATGACAGGCTTCCACTTCCCTCAGAAAGTCTGGGTATGAATTACACTGAGGTCTGGCAACCAGACTAAATTGTTAGACACAATCAAAGTTTTTGTAAAGTAACTTAACATGAGGACGAAGAGTGAAGAAGCAACACTTAATTCTTTTTCTGAGTAGCATGCAGTAATAGCACTTTAATAGCAACTAATATGTAATTAGATTCAGCATCACCACAAAAGCACCTAAACGCACAAATCCACAACAGCACATTCTGCTTCATAATAGGGAACTCCAGGATGAAGCAGATTCAGAAAAAGGAGCTAAGTGAGGCAGCTGAGAGTTAAAGTTTTGCAGGCAGCATTCAAGACTACACCAAGCTGGAGACACAGGACAAATGAATACCACCTATCAAAAAAAATCCCCAAAAAAAGACGAGGGGAAGTGCAACAGTTAGCTTGGCATAGATTAACAACAGGACAGAAGTAGTTAGCAAAAAAAGAGTAAGCATCTTTCAAAAACTAAAGCAGTGTCAAAATGGAGAAAACAAAGCACTTGAAGAATAATTCGCAAAAGCCATAAATATTACAAATAAATCCTTTTCCAAACACATTAAAAGCAGGGATTGCAACAGTTCAAATAAGCACTAAATTACCAAAGAAATGTTTAATAAGATAAAGTCACACTAGGAAAATAACACATTTCTCCCCCTGACCAAGTTCATCATAGCAGAGCTTAAGGAAGTTCTCATCCTGAAATGGGTGGGGCTGCTCATGAAAAACTCTGATCTCAAATCATAGTGTTGTTACAAGGGGCTATAGAATACAGAACAAAACCGAAAAACAACACATTTTCAGGATGGTTATTTATGCAAGAATATTGAAAGCAATCCAGAGATGAAAGCACTGAACTACTAAGCAGTGTATGACCTTTAGTTACAACTGCTTTAGTACCTGGGGTCTGGAATACATAAATGTAACACATTTCTAAAATGGCCTCCAGGAAGATCCAAGAATCTGGCAGTACTGATGTCTGTATCAAGCAAATTACAAAAAAAAATTAATATAATAAGTAAGAAATATAGTGAAGAAAAACACAAGCCCTGGTACGTGCATTCAACAACCCTCACTTATAAGCTGTCCAGGAGATTTCTGAAATACATTGATGACAATTCCTTGATAAAGGTGAGTGTCAGCCCAACCAGGGATGATCTTATGAATTTGTTTTTATGAAGTAGGCATGTGAAAGGTGAGGTCTGCCTTGGCTGCAGTGATCAAAGTGGGGTTGACAATTTTGAGAAAAGCAAGTAAAACAAATAGTAGAACTACAGCTGTGGACTTCGGAATAGCAGATATCAGCTTGTTTAGGGAT
Organism: Pithys albifrons albifrons; assembly: GCF_047495875.1. Taxonomy (NCBI): domain Eukaryota; kingdom Metazoa; phylum Chordata; class Aves; order Passeriformes; family Thamnophilidae; genus Pithys; species Pithys albifrons. Next base: position 24,706,502 of record NC_092461.1, read on the forward strand.
CTTCTTGGCTCTGTCCCATGTGAGATTGGTTTGAAAGGTACAGGGCATCAGAATACCTGGTTGATGCACAGGAAAAACTCACATCGTAAGACTGGCCCACTCCAACATTCAGGTATCTGAGCACAGGAGAAGGCCAACACATGTCAACATGTGGAGATGCCTGATGAAGATGAAACACAAAAATGAAGTATACAGAAGATGGAAGAAAGTATAAATTCTCCATGAAAAATCTAGATGCATTGCCTGAATATGCAGGAATGGAACATGGAAAGATAAAAATAACCCAGACTCAAAAAAAAGGATGGAAAGCGAATAGCATCAGAAAGATGTCTGCAAGTATACCAGCTTGTGGTTCAGAAGAGAGGGGAGATAATGAAAAGTGGCACAAGAAAACCCAAAACCCAAACCCTGAGGTATTTAGTGCCTTCTTTGCCTTAGTTTTCACCATTAAGCCCTGCCCACAGATGTCAGGTTCCTGAGCCTCTTTGCATAGTCTGTGGAAGCAAAGCATTACTAAAATGCAGAGGAAGATCAGAGTTAGGAGACATCTAAACTAACTGAATATAACTAAACTAACCATACAAGTCCATGAGACCAGATTAGAAGCTAAGTAGTACTAAAGGAGTTTACTGAAGACATTGCAAAGCCAACATTTATCAAATTTGCAAGAAAACAACCAGCATGAATCCAACAATGGAAAATCACCCCTTACCAACCTGATTGCCTTCTTTGATGAGAACAGAGCACACTGTTTTACCTTACCTTCTTCTGTTGTATCCTTACAGTTCAGTTACTGACTAGATTAACAGATGATAACACAAGTGAAAAGATGTCTGAATCAGGAGGCTTAAAGGGTTGCATTCAGTAGCACAGAATCCAACTGGTAACCAGTTACCAGTGAGTTGAAGATTTGTGCCAATAGTATTTAATGTCTTTATTAATAACCCATATAATGAGACAGAGTGCACTCTCCATGGGTTCATAAATTCCAGAAAAATCAGAGAAAATGGGAGACCAAAATGCTGGAGAGCTCAAAATGCTCTGTTTATTTCAGAGGCACCTCAACAACCAGGAGAAATATGCTGACAGGAGCCTCATTAAGCACAATATAGTCCAAGTCCTGTACCTGGAATGGAATAACCTCCTAAAAAAGCACTGTCTAGAAAAATAGATATGGATACAGACAATGTATGATTGAAGAATATCCAGAACGATACATTCTGTTTGGATTTGCAATAGGCATTAGGCAAGTTCTCTTACCAAAGGACCTTGAAGAACCACTTCAGGAAAATCAGGGCACAAGGGAAGTTTCCTCAATGGATAAAGAAGAGGTTAAAAAGTAGGTGGGTAGGTATATGGTAAATTTTCAGAGGGAAGTAGGTCAGCACTTGAGATCCACAGTAAACTACAGAAGAATTCATACATGCTGAACATATCCTGAGGTGATATAGAAAAGAGAATGAACGGTGAAGTGACAATACTTGTTAAAGGCACCAAGTTATTAAGATTAGCAAAGAAATGACTGCATAGAGTTCTAGGAAACCCTCACAAATCTGAATGGTTATATTTACTTAATTTGCAGTTTTAATAAATGAAGCGTTGCACACCAGGAAAAACTATCTCAACTAGTCAAATTATTTAATTTCATTTGTTCTGTGATGAGCTCTGAACAGAACAATACTATTCAAAATCAAAATACAAAAAAAAAATTAAGAATAAACTATGAGAAGTACAAACCAGACAACATCACTGTACCATGAACAAATCCATTTACACCCTTGTTTTGAATACTTTGTGCATTTCTGTCCCAACTCACAATTTGAATTTGAAAGTAAAACTAGGAAAGATAAATAGGAAGGGGACAAAAGACCTCAGCTTTTTGTATTTTCTTTACAGAGTAGGATTAAAATAGACTGATTCCTCAGCCTAGAAAAAAGGCATCTGATGAGCGAGGTAATACAGCAGTTACACAATCATGAGAAAGGTTCACTGTTCACTGATTTTTAAAATTAAAAGTGTATTCACTGTTCTTTGAATGGTAAAGAATATTTAAACATATAAAACCCAGAAATTCTTTATTCACATGATGACCTGCAGAACTCTCTTCTATAGGACAATGAAGACACAAAACGTGAGTTAAATGTCACAGGGATAAGTTGATAAAAAAATATCCCTCAGGTAAGTGAGCTCTAGATTAAATCTGCCCTTCTTTCAGTACTTTATTCTATTTTGTGCTACAAAGTCAACTCAAACATAGAAAATTATTTAAGTATTTTAAAGATTTCTGCCACTGAGTAGTGTGATTTTTTTCCTGTGGTTACCCCACTTTGAAAATCCCTTGTGACAGCTGAAAAGCTGACTGTATAAAAACCCATCCAAGACACTACCTTCATGTCAGGAAGCTTCTGGGTTCAAATAGCTGAGAAAGTTTTCTAAGGAACTACCATTATAAATTTAAACTTTTTCCAGACACCTGCTGCAGGCTGAAGACAAGAGAGTAGAGCAGGTGTGATGTGACCCTGTTGGAATCTATATAACCTTCTAATTACAACTCCAAATACACAGATATCACCCAGTATTTATCTTAAGTTACTTCAAATGAGCAATAAACTTTCATCCAAATTATATATTTTGATGCTCTTTAAAACGAATTTCAGCAAAAATGAAAGAAATTTGAACATCATTTATAATTAATATCACTAAATTTATTCTTCACAGCAAGGGAAATAATATGAAATGCTTATCAAATATGGACCAAGTGTGGGGTATTTTTTAATTAAATTAATAAAATATAGAATCCAAATCCTATCTTAAGCCTTGAGTACACCTGAAATGTGTTCTGTTTTTATTGTAACATCCAAGTTCCAGGAGCACACACTGCCTCTTCTTCCCTCAGATGTTATTTATTTTACACTGGAAGCACTTTTCCAGTGACTTACAATCTGTTCCTTTCTAGGCAGGTAATGAGTCAGAGCTCATAATCATGTGATCTGAACCTGAATATGTTTCTATCTATGAATATGAGTTTCTATCTGTGTGTTTATATCTATGTTTCTATAGAAACCTCTTTCTACAGAAGTTTCCCTTATGCAAAATTTTGCATATTATGCACATTTTCTTTTTCAAATTGCTTTGTTTGATTCAAAGCAGAGGGAAGAACATCTAGAAATTGTTCTGTGTCCTGTCTGAAAAATGAAATACCTGGTTTCTTGTTGCCTGGCTACAGTCTGTATCCATGCTGGTGCCAGTGCAATAAACACATTCTTGCTATCTACATTGGCCTTTTTTAGTTTGCAACTCCTGCTAGGAGAAGTCAGGGAAATGTAATACACATTCACTGCTGACATTTAGATCTGGTTGGAGCAGGTTGTTGTTTGCTGTTTGAGGAGGGGAAAAAGGCTGAGGATGAGATATGCTGGATGTGGTCCCACAAAGACAGTAAGAAAAGACATCACCAAAAGAAGAGATTAAACTTTCCCTTGGATCTTGGGGGATAGGGATTCCTGAACCTGGTCTTACTAGCAAAATCTGGGGTAAAGGCAGGACTGAGCACCTTGGCCTTTTCCATGTCATTTTTCACCAATCCCTCTTGCCCATTCAGCAATGAGATCACATTTGTCCTACTCTCCCTTTTGATGCTGAGGTGCTCGTAGAATCCTTTGCTGCTTTTAACATTTGTTCCCAGATTCAACTCAAGGTCAAGCTTTGTTTTCCTAAGCCTATACCTGCAAGATCAGAAAACTACCCCTACTCTTCTGTGTCATATGGCCCGTCTTTCATCTTGTGTAGAATTTGTTTTCAGGTCACCTGAGTACAGCTAGGAGCTCCTTACTCATCCATGCATTCCCTTGCACATCCATTTCTACTTGCCATACATATTTTCAGTAGTAAAAGTCCAAATACAGTACTTTTTTGGGGAAAAAAAACCAAACAAAACCAAACAAAAGAACACAAAACCAAACAAAAACCACTCAGCTATTTCAAATTAGTAACAACAGCTTTGGGTTTTGATATTCACTTTCTGGTGCTCGAGTGCCTTGGCACTGCATTGATTGCATTGAAGTGCTAGCCACCTGTCTCTACTTACTAGGCACCAGTCCAGGAATCATATCCCTGTGTTGTTTCTGTTTAAGCCTTTGCTATGCCTTGCCCTTGTTCCATGTAATAAATAGGTTCACTGTCTTATGGAACTATATATGGATCTGCCAGGCAAAAGCATCATGTGTGAAATAGATGCTGAAGTCAGATCTTTTAATTTCTTACAATGAATAATGAAAGTAACATCCCACATTTCAAAGCACTCACCAAATAAAAAAAGGATTTGTTTCTGGGGTACATTCTAAAAATCAAAATATAATCAAATTGCGATGTTAGCAAATCCAAGCCCTGAAGGTAAAGGGAATCAATGTCTAAAAACTCACAGAGAAACAGAAGTTAGCATTTGGAAATCCAAATGGAATGATAAATTCAACTCTTCAATAGTTTCAGAGTTCTTTTTATCTAGCTAACATTTTTGAGCTAATCTAGCTGCACTTTTGCCTACCAATTTTTACCTGAAAGCTTACACCTATCTAAAACCTATAAAGTACCTCCCTTCCATTCTTCCTGTCCTGATCAAAGCATTTCTGCATGCCAGCACAACCCTGCAACAGCCAGCAGGACAGAGCTATAAAAACAATGGATATTTCAGTTTGTCTGCCAAAGCAAATATAAATTTTTTTTTGTTTATTCTTCTAATTAATTCAATATCTACTGAATGCATAATTTAATCCAAAAGTTTTAGACCACCTTCCTTGAATTTCTAAAGCTGTTTTTCCTCTCAACATAAACCAAAGACTATTCAATATCAAATATTGTAGAAGAAAAATTCAAAATGCTTCATTTGAGAAATGTTAGAATATGCTGTGATTTTGTAAAAAAATCTCAGAGTCCTCTACTTTGGCTACCACAGCTCACTAAGATTGGAAAGAATTTTTCATCATCAAAACTTTCATCTAGCCTCAAAAATTGTCAGATAGTCTTCACCTGCTTCTGAACCTTTCTATCATCATTTTTTAACTATTTCTTTCAGACTTCCAAGAGTTTCCTCCCTACTCTGAAGATCCTGTGACCATCATGTCTTAGTTTAAGATGAACTCCACAATTTTCAGAAAGTTTCTTTCTATTACTACAGGTGTAGCCCCAAGTGTTTGCCTATGACAAAAGAAGTGAAAAAACAGAGAACAAGCAAGGAGAAAAGGCCATAGACTAATTTGAGATTAAAAATAAGGGGGATGCTTACTGGAAAATATCCCTTATCAATGTCCAGTCAGGCAGAGAATGATTTATCCTTTTCATGGCTAAACACTGGATTGTAAAGCCTTCTGAAAATATTGAAGATCTGCTAGTCTAGAAACAGACAGACAAGTGGGAAAGCAGAGACTGCTCAGAGTCAGCAAGTACTATCAGGCAAGAAAGGAGGCATATAGATTGAAACATCCCACAGGAATCCAGATAATCTATGACTGGAAATAGGCTGGAGAAAAGGGAATAAACAAAGATTTACAGAGAAAAACTGAGGTTACAATAAAACTGATTCATGATTAAATGCCTTTTTACTGGTTTTTGCTTTAGCTCTGCCTTGAAAGTTTAGGAACAGGGTTAAACAAGCATTTTCTTTTGGAGATGCTGTTTCTGAATTGATTCAGTGATCTGGTTAGTTTTCCATTCACAATTAAGTTTACATAATGCCAAACAGAGGCAGGATTTCTCTCTCGTCCAAAGAGCAAACATTAGTGGCTGGTGGCTGTGGTAAGACTGTCACCAAGGGAAAGTCAAGGAAGACAGACTCTGAAGGAGACTTCAAGAGATATAAAACACAACTTTCTTCCTGTGGTTATTAGACTGGTTGGCACAAGCTTACTGGTTTTATAAAATAAGCAGGTCTTTCCCATTTTCTTCCTTTAACAATATTACCCTAAATCACACTATGTGAATTGTTATTAATGTCAATGTAAAATGAAACTAACAAAGTTACATGAAATTGGATGAATGACTACTTGGTGAAATAAGGATCAAAAACCCCAGTACATGGCTAAGTACCTCAGCTGGAAAAACTACACTTGTTGAGTTTTTCCCACATGAATAAGCATAAATGTAAATGAAAAAATCCTATTCTGCTCATCAGTAGCTCTGCACATCTGAAACAACAATATATTGGTGAAATGCTCTGTCTGAGTCTCATGTGAATACTGTTTTTCATCGCAATATTTTCAGGCTTCCAGCTGAGATGGTCAAGAAGCAGCTGCAACTTTGAAATATAGCCAAGTTATTAAAATTTAGTTTAGTCACAAACTATGTAACACGGCTTTTTGGTTTTGAATTTTTTTTATGGTGGTCTTTTGGCATCAGGCAAGTTACTATTTGCTTTCCATTTGAGATCTTGGAATACTGAAAGCCAGGGTGCAGGTTTAAGGAGAGAAACATGATGCCATGATCAAACCAGTGTTTCTCATAAAAATCATCATACTGGACTGAGTTTACTATCAGAAAGAAGTCTGCCAACAGGTTCTTGAAATAAAATTAGTAGGGTACAAGGCAAAGACACAGAGCTTCAAATTGTGCCAATAAAAATGACTGAAGAGCTTGCCAAGAACCAGTTGTAACTGGGGTTTTTTTAAGCATAAAACTATTTTCCTAGGTGTCTATCCAGCTTCTGTGCTAGCCATTCAACATAAAATATTGAGGCATAGTGTAAATTCAAACATAAAACAGCACCTTATCTTAAGGTTAGTGTATGAAAACACAATTTGAACAGCCTGAAAGACACTGCTTAAACATTGCAGCGTGGGGAGCAGATGGGAATCAATCCAAGAAATGTAGGAGAGTGGGTGGAAATTACATACCTATTTTGAAAATAAATGTGATACAGTGTAAAATAAGTGTAAATAAGTATAAATGAAGCTATTTCCCTCTGTGCTGGTTTGAAGGTGAACCAGCAGGGGAAATGAACTCACCACGAGAGAGATTATAAGTCAGAGCTAAAATTTAATAATAATATTATTATAACAACACTGACACACAAGGGAAATTGCTTTCAACTCACAATACCCCAGCAGTATAACCCAGTGTCCTGGGGCACAAACCCAAGGGGGTTTGTTTGCCCTTGTGCTGAGACCCCTGTGGCTCCCCCAAGTCCAGAGCAAAAGGAAAAGAAAAACCTGTTGGTGCAGGCGAGGGCTGTGGTCTGGGCGAGAGCGGTGATCTCCTCCTGTCGAGGTCCTGCTGCTGCTCTGGATCCGACGAGAAGTACCCGAGGTCTTACCCACCACTTATGTACCCTCAGGGAGCACTCAGTCCCTCCCCCTGGGCGGGGACTCACACAATGGGTGATAACTCTGGGAGCCAGGGGGTGTTGAGCTGTTGATGGCCCATTAGCAGCTCCGCCCCCCTCAGGCTGGGTGTGACGGAGATAATGGCTCCCTGGGCAGCTGCTGCTAGTGGCCCATTGTCCTTGGGGAATGAATAGAGGGGGTGGAATACACAGGTTTGATCACCACCACACAGGGTTAGCTGGTCCCTCCAGCTGAACTAGGACATTATCCACCCCTTATTCCACTCCATCTAGTCATTCCCAAATTAATCCCCTTTTTACCTATACATATATATATACACCTATATACAATGAAACATTACAAACTCTTCTCGCTCAAAATTAGGTCCCCTTGTGGTACACAACGTGTTTCTCCATCTTTTTGCATTACCCACCAAGTGCAACCAGGTCCTTGAGCAAAGACAATCCCTCGGATGGGTTTGCCTTTGTTTGAGGTGGGACTAACCCAAACAGTCTTTCCTAACATACCTCTCATATGGACCACAGGGACTTTATCTCCATCTACAGTATTCAAGAGTTCTGATCGGGCAGGGCCAGCTCGATTGATGGAGCCCCGGGTGTTGACCAACCAGGTGGCCTTTGCCAAATGCAGCTCCCAGTGTTTGAAAGTTCCCCCACCCAATGCCTTCAAGGTTGTTTTCAGCAGTCCATTACATCGCTCAACTTTCCCGGCAGCTGGAGCATGGTAGGGGATATGATACACCCACTCAATGCCGTGCTCTCTGGCCCAGGTGTCTATGAGGCTGTTCTTGAAGTGGGTGCCGTTGTCAGACTCTATTCTCTCTGGGGTGCCGTGTCTCCACAGGACTTGTTTCTCAAGGCCCAGGATGGTATTCCGGGCAGTGGCGTGAGATACGGGGTATGTCTCCAGCCATCCAGTGGTTGCCTCTACCATGGTCAGCACGTAGCGCTTGCCTTGGCGTGTTTGGGGAAGTGTGATGTAGTCAACTTGCCAGGCTTCCCCATACCTGTATTTCGACCACCGTCCACCATACCATAGAGGCTTCACCCGCTTGGCCTGCTTGATGGCGGCACATGTGTCACAGTCATGGATAACCTGTGAGACACTGTCCATGGTTAGATCCACCCCTCGGTCACGAGCCCATCTGTATGTTGCATCTCTGCCTTGATGACCAGAGGCATCATGGGCCCATCGGGCTAGAAACAATTCACCTTTATGCTGCCAATCCAGATCTACCTGAGAGACTTCAATCCTGGCAGCTCGATCCACCTGCTCGTTGTTACGATGCTCCTCATTAGCCCGGCTCTTGGGTACGTGAGCATCTACGTGACGGACCTTCACACTCAGCTTCTCTACCCGGGCAGCGATGTCCTGCCACATCTCAGCCGCCCAGATGGGTTTCCCTTTGCGCTGCCAGCCGGCCTTTCTCCAGCGCTCCAGCCATCCCCACAGAGCATTGGCCACCATCCACGAGTCAGTGTAAAGGTAGAGTCTTGGCCACTTCTCTCGTTCGGCGATATCCAAAGCCAGCTGAACAGCTTTCAGCTCTGCAACCTGACTTGATCCACCTTGTCCTTCAGTCGCTTCTGCAACTCGACGTGTAGGACTCCATACAGCTGCTTTCCATTTCCGGCTTGTCCCTACAATGCGGCAAGAGCCATCTGTGAAGAGAGCATATCGCTTCTCCTCTTCTGGTAGCTGGTTATATGGTGGGGCCTCCTCAGCTCGTGTCACCTGCTCCTCTTCTTCTTCAGAGGACAATCCGAAACTCTCACCTTCCGGCCAGTTGGTGATGATTTCCAAAATCCCAGGGCGATTAGGATTCCCTATCCGGGTTCGCTGCGTGATCAGAGCGATCCACTTACTCCATGTGGCATCAGTGGCGTGATGGGTAGAAGGAGCTTTTCCTTTGAACATCCAGCCCAACACTGGTAGTCGGGGTGCCAGGATGAGCTGTGCCTCAGTGCCAATCACTTCTGAGGCAGCTCGAACTCCTTCATAAGCTGCCAGGATCTCTTTCTCAGTTGGGGTGTAGCTGGCCTCAGATCCTTTGTATCCCCGGCTCCAGAATCCCAGCGGTCGTCCTCGAGTCTCCTCAGGTACTTTCTGCCAGAGGCTCCAGGATGGGCCATTCTCCCCGGCTGCAGTGTAGAGCACATTCTTCACATCCTGTCCTGTCCTGACTGGCCCAAGGGCTACTGCATGGGTAATCTCCTGTTTAATCTGCTCAAAGGCTTGTTGTTGTTCAGGGCCCCACTGGAAATCATTTTTCTTCCGTGTCACAAGGTAGAGAGGGCTTACAATCTGACTGTACTCAGGGATATGCATCCTCCAAAAGCCCATGGCGCCTAGGAAAGCCTGAGTTTCCTTCTTGCTGGTCGGTGGGGACATAGCTGCTATTTTGTTGATCACCTCTGTTGGAATCTGACGACGCCCGTCTTGCCACTTCACTCCTAGGAACTGAATTTCCTGAGCAGGTCCCTTGACCTTACTTCGTTTAATGGCAAAACCAGCTCTTAGGAGAATCTGGATTATCTTCTTTCCTTTCTCAAAAACCTCCCCTGCTGTGTTCCCCCATACAATGATGTCATCGATGTACTGTAGATGTTCTGGAGCCTCACCCTTTTCCAATGCAGTCTGGATCAGTCCATGGCAAATGGTGGGACTGTGTTTCCACCCCTGGGGCAGTCGATTCCAGGTGTACTGCACCCCCTTCCAGGTGAAAGCGAACTGCGGCCTGCACTCTGCTGCCAACGGAATGGAGAAAAAGGCATTGGCAATGTCGATGGTGGCATACCACTTGGCTGCCTTGGACTCCAGCTCATACTGAAGCTCCAGCATGTCCGGCACAGCGGCACTCAGGGGGGGTGTGACCTCATTGAGACCACGGTAATCCACCGTCAGCCTCCACTCTCCACTGGACTTTCGTACTGGCCATATGGGGCTATTAAAGGGTGAGTGAGTCTTGCTGACCACCCCTTGGCTCTCCAGCTCACGAATCATCTTGTGTATGGGGGTCACAGAGTCTCGGTCAGTGCGGTATTGCCGACGGTGCACTGTGGCTGTGGCCAGCGGTACCAATTGTTCTTCAACTTTCAGCAGTCCTACAGCAGAAGAGTCCTCTGAGAGGCCAGGCAAGGTGCTCAGCTGTCTGATTTCCTCTGTCTCCACAGCAGCTATGCCAAAGGCCCAACGCAGTCCCTTTGGGTCTTTGAAATATCCATTCCTCAGGTAGTCTATGCCAAGGATACACGGGGCTTCTGGACCAGTCACAATGGGGTGTCTATGCCATTCCTTGCCAGTCAAGCTGACTTCAGCTTCCAGTACAGTCAGCTGTTGGGATCCCCCTGTTACCCCAGAAATAGAGATGGATTCTGCCCCAACGTATCCTGATGGCATCAACGTGCATTGTGCGCCAGTGTCCACTAAAGCTTTGTATTTCTGTGGGTCTGATGAGCCAGGCCACCGAATCCACACAGTCCAATAAACCCGATTGTCCCTCTCCTCTACCTGGCTAGAGGCAGGGCCCCCCTAGTTCTGGTCATGGTATTCACTGCGCTCTCCCTGTGAGTATGACCGGGAGGTTCCTTCAAGAGGATCGGGCATAACATCATCATTCCTATACTGTCTGGAGCCTTGCCCACGAGAGACCAGAGCAGCCTTCAACCTTGAAGAATTCCCTGTGTTAGTTGTGCCTCTTTGCAATTCACGTACCCGAGCTGCTAAGGAAGAGGTGGGTTTCCCATCCCACTTCCTCATATCTTCTCCATGCTCATGGAGGTAAAACCACAGATTGCCGCGTGGAGTGTACCCTTTCTCCTTAGCTGGAAGACGCCTGCTTCTGATGGCAGAGACTCTCGTTTGTTCTGGAGAGATATGGAAGAGTCCTTCCTTAATCTTCTCTTCCAGTTCAGCCAGTTTTGTTTCCACAGCTGAGACGTGGGCTCGTAATGGAGCAGTGACAGTGTCTTCATAAATCCTGAGTTTGCTGACCAGTGCACCCACCTTGTCTTCTCCCTCTCTCCACTGCAATGTTGCAAGGTAGCGAGAATACATTTCTGGCCCAAGTCGTGCAAATTTTAACCACATCTGGGATGTGCACTGGACACCATCTGGACTTTTAGGGAATCTCTCATCCTCTGAAAAGATTATCTCCAGTACGGCTAATTCCCTTAAGCACCGGATACCTTGTTCCATCGTGTTCCACTGTCCTTGCTGTACGTGGAGGTCCTCCTTACAAAGATATCTCTCCCTCACGCTTGACAACAGTCGCCGCCAGAGGCTGAGAGTTTCCTGTCTCTTTCCAATGCCCTGATCAATGACAACATCTCGAGACAGGGATCCCAGCTGCCTTGCCTCACTCCCATCTAGAATTGTATCATTGGCTGCAGCATCCCAGATTCGAAGTAGCCAGGTCAAGATGGACTCATTTGCCTGTCGTGTGAACTCTCTCCGGAGCTCACGCAGCTCTCCCAGGGATAGGGACCGGGTGATTATTTCTGGCTCCATTTCTTCTGCTTGAGGTGAAGGTCCTGACTCTTCCTCGTCATGCACTATACGAACTGATTTGGTCTTTGATTTTCTTTTCTGGACAGGGGCAACTGCTATCGGTTTCTGTTGTCCTTCTGGCTCCTCCATGGTTTGTGTGGACATGGCGCTAGTTGATGTATCTCTCTTCCTCTCTGGCTCAGTCATGGTCTGGGTGGACATGGCGCTAGTTGATGTATCTCTCTTCCTCTCTGGCTCAGTCATGGTCTGGGTGGACATGGCGCTAGTTGATGTACCTCTCTTCCTCTCTGGCTCAGTCATGGTCTGGGTGGACATGGTGCCTGTGGATTTGCTCCTTTTCTCCTCCTCCTGATGATGCTGTACCACACCAAGCAGTGTGCGGTAGGCAGTGGCCAGGGCCCAGCAGGTTGCTGTGAGCTGCACATCTCTGGGACTACCAGAGCATCTTCCTTTCACATAGCTTAGCATTTTGGCAGGGTCCTGCAGTTGTTCCGGGGTGAATTTCCAGATCATTTGAGGAGAGAAGGTCTCCAAATACTGGCCCATATCTTCCCACTTCCCGTGCCACTCAACATCATCCGCTCCCAGGGCAGGCCTCCAGCAAGTCTCCTTAGAGAGCCCAGTTCTGACCCTAAACATGGTGTATACAGTACAGAGGAGACAAAGCAACACTAACAGCAAGATTATGCTGTCCCTAACATCAAAAGGAAGCTCAATATTTTCAATGATTGTTGTAGCAGAGGTGAAAAGGTGGAAGTAACCATCTCCGCCTGTTTTCCCCACAGTCTGGGTGCTATTTTTAATGAGACCCCAGAGGTAACAACCCAAACCAGGACAGGCACACCAGACTGAATATACATTCACAATGAAATTCATTGCTTCTGATGTTATGACAACATAAACATAGTATATTAATAAAGCAATTTTGATCCTTCTCCCTGGTATTAAAGAGAGCATCAAAACAGGCACATGGTTCCCCATGTGTCGAAATATGAACAGGCCCAGATACACCATCCACATGAATACATCAAGCAACATGGTAGTCAGGGAGTTTCTGTACCCAAATACACAAAATGAAATTGTAGTTCTGACTTCTCTCTCGTGGCCCCACGTTGGGCGCCAAAAGATGTGCTGGTTTGAAGGTGAACCAGCAGGGGAAATGAACTCACCACGAGAGAGATTATAAGTCAGAGCTAAAATTTAATAATAATATTATTATAACAACACTGACACACAAGGGAAATTGCTTTCAACTCACAATACCCCAGCAGTATAACCCAGTGTCCTGGGGCACAAACCCAAGGGGGTTTGTTTGCCCTTGTGCTGAGACCCCTGTGGCTCCCCCAAGTCCAGATCAAAAGGAAAAGAAAAACCTGTTGGTGCAGGCGAGGGCTGTGGTCTGGGCGAGAGCGGTGATCTCCTCCTGTCGAGGTCCTGCTGCTGCTCTGGATCCGACGAGAAGTACCCGAGGTCTTACCCACCACTTATGTACCCTCAGGGAGCACTCAGTCCCTCCCCCTGGGCGGGGACTCACACAATGGGTGATAACTCTGGGAGCCAGGGGGTGTTGAGCTGTTGATGGCCCATTAGCAGCTCCGCCCCCCTCAGGCTGGGTGTGACGGAGATAATGGCTCCCTGGGCAGCTGCTGCTAATGGCCCATTGTCCTTGGGGAATGAATAGAGGGGGTGGAATACACAGGTTTGATCACCACCACACAGGGTTAGCTGGTCCCTCCAGCTGAACTAGGACACCCTCATTCATTTTTCTTTAACACATTCAAAAACATGATTCAAGTCATTGTTCCTCAGTTGTATATTTATAAAATTCCTTAGTATCAATATATTTTATTAGCATTACAAGTACACAGTGTTTTAATAATCCTCAAATTCATGGAGCTCATAGCATACAACTCACATGATGGAAAGTCCCATTCATAAAACATTACTTAACAATGAGTTTTGGGACAGTTGCATAACAGCCCTGTGTCAATATCAGCACTTGACTGCAAAACTACCTGGCATCATCAACTTCTTAAGAGAATCTTTTCTACTATTGTGCTCAGGAGCTTTATTTGGAGTTGGATTTGCTTTCTGATTATTTTTTGATTTCCTTATCCCTATTCTACATTCTCGAGAGAGCAAGATACCTCAAAGTAATTAAATTCTGAAAATGTCAAGGGTAGTTTAACAACATCGGTTGAAAGGAAGACATAAGGAAAACAGATTTATAAACTGGCAGACTGGATTTTCAATTGAACTAACTCTGAAAATAAACTAGATATTTTAATACCATTTTTCAGTCCAGCTGCATTCAGGAACTTGGATTATACAAAATAGCAGAGACAAAAATTCTTTCAAGGAGATAACATTTAAGAGCAAAAGTGATAGTAGGGGTTTGGAAACTTATAAGTAAAGAAAAAACAATGCTATTTATTCTCCCTCAAGGTCTAAACTCTTGTAGCCTTTGGCCTTTCAGGCTGTGCTGTAATCTCTAGCAACAGCACTTGAAAAGAGCAGCCAAAAAGCAGCAGAGTTCTGCCATACTACTGCTTTCAAAGCTGATGTTCCCATTGCTGCCAGTTGCAGCTCAGAAATTCAGATTTTTTTATTTTCTTTTAAAATTTAATTTTAAAAGAGTAAGTGTTCTTAAGAGGTTGTAGATCCTTTTTTTTTGAGTGTACATTCAAAACTGTTGTACTTTTACCTACTACTCATAAATAAATCACATCTCATTCCCCTCCCTCTTTTCGATAAATAGGGAAAAAAAACAGACAAAAAGGATTAATCAAAACAAATAACAGGTGGTTTAATTTGTTCTACTTTCAGAAGGATAAATTCATGTCTAGTAATAAGGTGATTTGAAGAGTGGATTCTGCTCTCCATTCCCAGGTCTACCCTGGGATGAGAGCGCTGTGGTTCCACAATCCCTTCAGGAAGTCCTTTCAGTGCTCCTGTTAAATCCAAACTTATCTTGCTCCTGTTCGATTTTCCCTTACAGACCAGAAAGGTGACAGTGATGAGCGGAAGAGGAAGGCAGTGTTCAGCCACAAATGGAGCAAGAGAGTATAGGTAGGAATGCTGACATGCCCGATTAAACCAGATCACGTTGCCAATCTGAGCAGCTTGGCCACTCGAGGATGTGTCAGAGTAACACCACCATCACTTTCATCCGCCGTGAGGAGTTTTACTTCCTAATTAATCTGAAAATATTTGGTGATCCTTTAAAGAAAGGTACTAGACCTGAGGAGAAAATGACACTGAGACACTTATATCTAATGTTAGATGGATGCAGCTTGCTTCAACTTGCAGATAAGAGGGATGGAGATAAAGAAAAGTCACCTCAATTAATTCTTTGACAGTCTCCACAGCAAATCTACCTCCAAGCAAGAAGATTCTGTATTTCAGTATTTAAATTGCAAAATAAATTCATCATGCTCCACAACTCCTACCTCACATAACAGAAGAACTAGGAAATCAGCATCTCAAGTTCTACCTCTTCACTAACAATGGATTTAGGATTCTAAGAATCTGAAGATGCCAAACAATAAGCAAAGATATCCAACTTAAGAGTGCTCTTTATATGCCACTCTGGCTGCAGAGTAGCCAGACTTCTTGATCCCACAGACAAAAAGCCTCTTTTGACACAAATGTGAATTTTGCCCAAGTCAGGATTACATGCTCAAACCTTCAGTATATCATGAAAGATTGAAGTTTGTGAAAAAGATCAGTACACCTTTTTATCATCCACTTAACCTTTCATATGTTGCAAGGTATTTTAATGAACAGTGGCAAGTAGAGAAGGCAGTGGCATGTGGCAGCTCCTAAAATGCTATCCAGCTGTTGAATAAAAAGTTTAACATTTGAGTGCTATCATCACCATTCCTCTAATCTTTACCATCCACACTGTTAAGGTATTATAGTTTTCAAACAGGAGAACAGAGGATTTTTCTCAGGACTATAATATCTAGGAAGCCATACATTCCTCATTTATTGAGCTTAAAAAGGTATATGGGACATAATATTTTGTGACTCAAACTTTCAGAATTTAAACTTTAAACCAAGCCATCTGAACACTGTACCATAAAGACCTTGTTATAAGAGATACAGCTGATAATGCAGCTTGATGTACTTGTAAGCCATCATTCCATTAAATAAATGGTCTAGAACCTGAGCAGAAAGATTTCATAAGCAACCTTGAAACAATAATGAGTGCCCCCTCCAGACATCTTATACTCAAGGAAAGTTGAGCACGTGAGAAGGATAGACAAACAGCAAACATAGTATCAAATAAATCTGTGGATTTCTATGGAAAGTTTGCCTCTGTTAGGATACACTATAGGACACTCATACTAATTTTACAATTTTTGTTAAGGTTTGGACTTAGTGCTCAGTGAAATTTCCTTCTCACTAATGGTTTCAACATTGTCAAAACTGGAAAGATCTTACTGCAATGTAAGAAGAGAAACATTCAGCCCATGTATATGCAGACATTGGATATCCTTAAACAAATGAAAGAAGGTTTCTTGAATGAAATTTTCTTTAACACTAGAAAGGTTGAATATTTGACCAGAAATAATAAGCCTTGAACTATACAAAGAAGAATGCTAGAAACAAACATTGACTATGTTGATTTGTTGTTAAGTTTACATGTAAATCTATGTTAAGATGTCACACAAGATTACTTTCATCATTTAATGTGGTTTTTTTTAAAACAGGTTTTAAATATCAAGTTTGTGTTTTGAATTACTAAATCAGAATTTAAATCAAGGCAGAAGTTTTGTACTTTTCTGCTCTAATTCTCTGTTTCCTCTACAAGCAGAAAGTAGGCAAAAGGTCACAAATTTGATGCAGTTTCTTGTATCTGCTGTATGGACTTCTGACATTATCACCTTGTCAGTACAACCATTACTCTAATTAACCCTTTTGACCATACTCATCATGCACACATGTTCTTCTACACTACACTATGTATAAATACTAAAGACACTACGTTGCTTCTCATTAAATGATGCCAATAAGGATTTTTCAATGTGCATATTGGAAAGCTCTGCACACAAAGTAACATCTTATTTTCACGATGAGTTTTTAAAACAACTTAGTCAATAAAAAATTATAGTCCAGCTCACATTTGACACAGTTCTTTCATGGCAGTTTCTGGACACCTATTTTTAATGCAAGTTTTCTGCTCTCCTCTTCCTGAATGTTTTTAAGGCTTTTATCTTTTATATTTAAAATACATTTTGCTGCTGTGCTCTGGTACATGCTATGACATCTGTTCACAACAACATGGCTCTCAGTTCTGTCTAAAATACAAGTCCTATCACAAAGTCTTGTCTAGAACAAGTACAGTAAAAGATAAGCATCTTCTCACCATTACATTAGCCCTAATCGATTTACAAGTTAAACTTGTGAGACCTCTATTTGTTTCCTAAACCTCTCTGCTTGCTTGAAGTCTTGACTATGATCTCAGAGTTTAAAATCACGAAACTGGACCTGGATGAATAGTTCAGTCTTATAAGACTACATGGAAGCCAAGAATCATTCTGGAGAGAACATCAAGAAGAAAGATTGTTCCCTATTTTTAATATTTTTAAGTAATAGTAATTATGATCTTTATTAAGTTTTTGATTAAGTTTGTGAAGTCAAGAAAGCAAGTTCCTTCCTTGTATAAGACTACATTAAAATTGACCATGACATCAAAAAGGCCCGTACTAGCAAGAATCATAAGCATTCCAGAAATGGTATGAGGGGTCCACATGGAAAAAGTAACAACTTACAACAGACACAAAGTTTGTAGAGACAGTAAACATTTAGGCTTGCCACTGACTGACATGAGGAGGATGCTTCCATACGAACAATGTTATGCCTCCTCTTCTAGAAGGTAATAGCTATATCCATGGAGAAGGCTGGAAAGCTTCCATTCGTACAAGTATTGATCCTCAGGTTCTGTAAACTAATGTTAAAAGCCTCTTGAAAGAAGCAAAAGTGCTGAAAGATTTCTTTTCATTAAGAAGATATGAAAGCATACCAAGACATAAGTAGCTAGTCCTATTAAAAGCAACAACCTATTCCCAGCATTAATCAGTTGAGAAATCAATTACTTGTGTATAATCACATCCTCATCTGTTCTTCAATGAAAGAGCGACCTCAGATCTGCTTTCTCTTTGTCTACCAATAGGACTATTCATCACATTTCCTGTCAGTCAGCTCATTTCCATAAGCTATTTTTTTAGGATCCTCTGTGTATTACCAAGCATACAATTCAATGTGATAGACTGTTGGGACTAGCAATAAGGCATGGGAAGGGAAGAATACATCCTAGGAGTTCTGTGAGGGAGGCATTTTTGCTTGCTTTTCTTTACAAGAGGTCTGCAGAGTGGTTGTACTGCATAATGCATACATGGGAGACAAACAGAAACACACTGCTGCTTTCTGAGTCATTTCTTCAAGAAGAACTTACTCTTTCAGTCCAATTATCCCAGCATTTATGATAGCAACAGCAGCAGAACTTACATGAGAAACCCTCCCTGAGAGGGCTTTGCTCTTCACTGTGCAGAAGAATTAAAACTCTTCATGGTCTCAGGCACAATAGAGACAACTCCACTAATCAAGCAGATGATAAATACAAAAAAAGTCAATTCGCTTCAAAAATTACTGTAGCTACCTGTTACTTTCAAGACTAGAGAAATTAGATTTATATACCCCTTTTTTTAAGTGACTTATACCAAATATGGTCTGACTAATTGCTCTAAAGCCTACGTTGCAGAATTTGCCTTTGTGCTCCTCTTCTGAAAACTAAACAGGAGGGAAAACAAATTCCAGCAGGAAAAGGGCCTCAACTAATATTCCCATGGCTTTCATAACAGTGTATTAACATCAGAATTTGTAATTTCAGTATTTATAAACTTCTACACAGTAATTACACTGTCTGTTCAACAGTCATTTTAAAGTGATGAACATACCACAGACAGGTAAAGGACATCTCAATATGCTTCAATTAACACAAACATCTGTTACTCCAGTCCCATGGTATTAGGAAGTCTGGTGCAGTCTGGGTAGAAGTTCGTGCTCCTACAGCTAATGCTGCCAACAGCCCCCATGCTAGCCAGATAAATGCACCTCCAGTGTGCCATAGACATGCACAGCCACTACAGAACTTCTAGAAAGGTCTACATTGTACTGTAAGGGTAGCAGACCAACATCATGCAAATCCACCCAATTGTTCACCTATCAGTGATTCAAAATGAGACCCTAAGAGTTACAAAAATTCAGCTACACCACATGACTGTCAACAAAACAAACACTACCATGCACTAACAGCACAGTGCTCTGTGGCTCCAGAAGTATGACACAGACACATTTAAGAAGTCCTGCGGGCTTCCTCTCCCTTAGAATCATAATCCCATACCACATAAATACCTTAAGTCTGGCCAGGACTTTTCTAGCAATACTAACAATGATGCCTGTGGAAAATATGGACTTGATACAAAACAAACAAACAAACAAACAAAAAAAAACCACCCAAACAAAAACACAGTTTCCCAGTTTTCTTACAAATAGACAAATTAAAAGCTTCTCAGAGCTTGAATCTGAAAAATGAAAAAAAAAAACCAAAGTGTACTCTCAATCCTACTGTTTAGGAAATTCAGATCCAAATGCACATGGTGACTCAGATGACAAATAAAGACATGAGTCAATCCCTTATACTCAAAGACAGTATACTAGCTATTAACTCTATTTCTAGACTGTCTCTCCAGCTGTTACTCATCTCTTTGAAATGTTCTACTTCATACAGAAAATGCAAAATTTTTATTAGGAATATAACAAACTACCTCTGAGATCAAAAAGTAGTTAACCTTTTCTATTATTCCAATTTATTAGAGGTTTCAGTGGCCACTGCATAAGAATCACAGAATGGGTGATTGAAAGGGTTGAAGGGACCTCTGGAGATCATCTAGTCTACCTCCCTGGATAACACAGGTTCACCTAGAGCAGAGTGTACAGGATCGCATCCAGACAGTTGTTTTTTGGTTTTAACCTCCCAAGATTTCCATCCTGTTTTATCTCAGGATCAAGGTCATTCCTGGCAATGAATTGAAATTAAATTCTCTTAATTTTATTCTAGCTACATTTTGCTTTGAGGTTGTGGTGGCCCAAAAATAGGTTTCAATTCACATCCTGTCCTAGTTACAGCAACACGGACCAGTTTATCACTGTGTGGGTATAACCCAAACTTTGTATTCTACACCCTCTGTTTTTTTCTCATGAATTGTTAATAATGGATTGTTTGCAGGAGCTACCCAGGGCACACCTACAAGATGGGTGTTAAAGAACCCTGAGAGATAGGGAACTGTTTGTTTTCACAACAAGATCTGATAACTCCCTCGGGGGGAGGAAGTAGTACCTTCATATCCTGCTTGAGGGGTCATGTCTGCAAATGAGCCATTAGGGACTGGCATAATAGGCAGCTGCAATGACCTAGACTATCAAATATTCCAAAAATATCACAACTCACAGAGTTACATCAACTATTGTGTAACTCCCCACCCTGGGGAGGTACTGGGCATTCCCA
This sequence comes from Pithys albifrons albifrons, assembly GCF_047495875.1. NCBI lineage: Eukaryota > Metazoa > Chordata > Aves > Passeriformes > Thamnophilidae > Pithys > Pithys albifrons. The sequence goes on from NC_092461.1 coordinate 24,726,917, forward strand.
TCTGAACCTGAGAATATAATCTTGGGGTCTGGGGACTTCTGGGACCACTTGTTGGATCCAGGGGAAGACCAGAACCTCAACAGGACTGTGCCCCCCACTCTTGACCAGACTGGGACCATTACCCTCACCAACAGGTTTTCCTTGCCTTTTACTTTATGTTTCAGGGACCACATGCAGCTCAGCTCAGCAGTTAACGTTTGTGCCCCAGGGTGCTGGGTTATACATCTGGAATTTTGTGGGTTAAATCCAATTTTTCTCTGTATCATTGTATTTATTGTAATCTTTTTAGTAAATTGTAACTCTGACTGGCAATCTCTCTTGAACTGGGTTCATTTCTCCTGCCGGTTTACCTTTAAACCAGTAGAGATAGATTTAACACTTCTAGAAATAGGGCTTGATATTTGTGTGTTACACTCTGCTCTGCATAAGAAGAATATATGGGCCTATCAGCTGTACTAAGGCCATTAAATGTAAGAAAATTAACAATGGTTTTCTTAGAGGAGGAGTAATTTGGGGATTTAGGTGCTCTTTGTTTAAGTTTTCCCTTTCCTACTTTTGGCACTAAAAGTACTTTTAATTAAGCACTCCATTTCACTGCATGCATCATTTAAGAGGCCAGGTATCAGAGTGAGGGTGTTGGGCTGCTTGATCCCCGGTGCACAGTACCAACATTCCATATGGACTGCAGATTTAGGAGTTGTAAATAACTTCAGATGGTTCCTGGGTCTTGCTCAACTCCCAGCGGACTATGTTCAGGCCAAGAAGGTTCAATGACTATACCCAGGATACACAAGTCATTTGCAGGTCTTCTTAGAGATATGCATCTGGAGAGTCTCAATCACCTGTTCTGTAAGAACATTGGCTGAAAATTAAGCATATCAGCCTGGTAAACACATCATTAGCCTTTCTTTGTCAGTCCGCTCATCATACATTTATGCCGCTTCCAATTTGCTCCAGAACTATGAGTCTTCTCTGCCATGGTCAGCAAGTGGGTTTTGTCTCACAAGTTTTTCCTGTTGACTGGCTTCCAGAGATACACTACTTTTGTGACCATTTCGTGGTCAGTTTAAAAGGGCTGTTTTTCGTGCAATGTATTCAGGCAGACCAGATGTTCTTCTTGAAGAAATTACTGAGTTTAATCCTCTTTTCTCCTCAGATTTTATCTTCCAGTACTCCATTTTCTGGGCTACACTGACTAAAGCTCTTTCATCTATTTGGCTCTGATTTGCTATACAAACCAGATTCAATCTGTGCATTTTTTTTGAAAAGGTTACCTCCAGTTTTCTGGTACTTTTCCTTCAGCTGGCTACTTAGGATCAGCAGGAAGTTTATGCATGGCTGGTTTTCCCAGCAAGGACTCCATGATCCTTTCTGCTGTGTTCTGCACTGCCAATATACCTGCTGTTCTGAAAAAGTCTGGTAAATATTATTTTTTCTTCACACATAACAACAAATAATACCTTTTTACTTACTTTTTGCAGTAAACATTAAACTTTCCCTTCTGTGAACTCCTTGACTCCATCTGCAAGACACATTTTTCCTAGCATGACTGGTTTCTCAGGGTAAAAGATGTATTTTCTTTCCCAATTCACGAGGGTGATTAGCAGAGACAGGCCTTCCATAGCACTGCTTTGTCCATGAGCTTTGGACAACTCATCAACTCTAAATTGCATTTACCATGTCTCAGTCTGATAGGATTCATTCAAAGTAATATACTCTTTACCTGTGTTCCATCCTGTCTAGCTATTCTTCTCAGCAACTTGCAAGTCCCAGTGAGAATGCAACTTCTAGAAACTATCCGTCGTCTCATCACAGATGTTAAGGAAGTTATGACAAGTTTGGTGATGGAAACACAAATATTTCTTCAACATTCACCTGGGTAGACTTATCATTCCTTGTCCCTTTAATGTCATTAAAAGGCAATTACACATTAATGACTTCTTATATTTTATAGGTAATTTTATAGAAATAAGAATGATTTTACTTTTTCTTCCTTTCCAATTGAAAATGAAAGCAGTTCTTCCTTTTGTGTGCCACAGCTGGGCATGTAGCAGAAAAAACAACAAAATTACAATATATAGTGAAATAATATTCTTGGTTTATGCCAGCTTTTGTAGATTATTTGGACATGATTTTTCATGCACCAGTTCACAAGTTTAAACTTTACTTCTCAGCCTCCTTTATTGGATAGTTAGAGTGTATAACCTGAATAAAACTTTAAGAGAAACATGATAGCACCTGGTTCTAATCTGATTTGGTTTTTTTTAAAATAATGTTCTTGTTGCTCTTCCCACCCTCACAGGATTCAACCACATATGTGCCTTGGATTTCCTCATCGCACTCCAGCCTGCTTTGGCAAAGGTTTCTACATTCATCCTAGGTCACCTGTCCCCACTTCCACCACTAGAATACTTCCTTTTTTCTCTCATGAGTTTAGTTGAAAAATCATTGTGGATTCATCCAGGTCTCCTGATGCCTTTGGTGCATTGTCTGTTCTTCTGTATGGTTCATGTTAAGTAAAAAATAAAAAAGGGAAAAAAAGCCAGCTTACAGAGGATTTTGTCCACATACACATTAGCATGTGAAATTGTCCACTCAGCTTACACTTGCCAATGCATAGGCAGAGTTTTGTTGAGTATATTTTTTTCAGCTTTATTTTCTCATGCTGAGTAGGACAATATTCTACAAGTAACACTACTGACAGCTGTGTGAGAAACGACTGTGGAATCATGCCTTGAGCAGTCTTCACAAATGACATATTTTTGATCTTCAATGAACATACAGAATTATTGTTTCTTCAGACCTGTCCTGACATATTATAAAAGCTTCATTAATAATTCCAAGCCTGATTAAAGTAAAAATAAAAATGTCACTGCATAAGGTTTTGTGTGTTTGACAGTATAAAATTTAATTCAGATATTTTTATTGCCCAGATACTTAGACAAAACAGTACACAAAATTCTAGCACACAACAAAAATAACCATGCACCTAGGAATCAAAAAGACTTTCACCAAGAAAGTTTTCATCTCTTCAATGGAAAGTTTGCTACAGCACTTACAAGCAGGATTTCCACAGACAAATATTCTAAAAGCAATGGCATGTACCGGGCAGCTACTGCATTTTGCACTGTAGTTTCAGATGAATGCCTTCTATCATTCATATTTAAATGTTATTAACAGAAACCAATGTGAAGTGCACATACCAGACACCGTACTTAATCTAAAATGCTCAATTTAAAGACTCAGAAAGTAAAAAAATGTAACAGCATAAATTTATATTCTTTCCCAGAACAGTGGAAAAGAGAGATTTAACTTAATACCCAACCCACACCCAGAAATAGTAACTAATTAATCAAATTATCTCCAAGGTGATTTCAAAATTCTGAAAACTCATACCTTAATTTTCATTTAGAAACTAAGCATTAAGGAACTGAATCAGATACCACATAAAAATGGACAATACCACAATGAAGTTATTATTTAACTAATAATTAATGTAAATTAGTTTTGCTTCTGACCCACTTACTGTTTTTTCCTAGAACTGACTTCCATAACATTTCTTTATCCTGCGTATCTAAATAAATATAGAATTCTTAGATTTTCTCAGGTCTTTCATCTCACTTTTAATAAGCCTAACCAAATTAGACAATTTAAAACTGAAACCAAAATACAAACAATTTTGTGGCTATTTCTGATTCCTGTAATGGTAGCTGTACCCTGGGAAAAAGACTAATAGGTTTTCATCAAGAAGGTAATTTTCAAAATTGAATAGATACAAAACTGTAAGTATAAAAAAATAATAATAACTACTAATAAAACTCCTTCTGTATCAATCAATTTGTTTTCTTTGAACTATATTGTTGTCATTACTTGCATCAAGATAAATTACCATAAATTATCTCAAGCTATATGAACAGGCCTCAGTACAGGCTGTTACAAGATGAGGATGGTTACCTCAGGAACAGACAGACATAACATAGAGGTATTTAACACTTTCTTTGCCTCTGTCTTCAACATGGATGATGGACCAAGGGGGTCTCAGTGCCCTGAGCTGGAGGACCATGACTGTGAGAATGATCAACTCGCAGTCAACCCTGAAATTGTGCAGGATCCGCTGCTCCGGCTGAATCCCAACAAATTATGGGGCCTGATGGGATTAATCCAAGAATCCTAAAAGAGCTGGCTCATGTCATCACAAAACCTCTCTCAATGATTTTTGAGCAGTCTTGGGAATTCAAAGAGGTTCCAGCTGACTGGAAGTTGGCAAACATCCCAGTTTTAAAGAAGGGTAAAGAAGGAGGACCTTGGAAACTACAGACCTGTCAGTGCCTGGTAAAGTTATGGAGAAGCTCATTATGGGAGGTATTGAAAAACACCTGAAAGACAATGCAGTCATCAGTCACAGCCAGCACGGCTTCCAGAGAGGAAGGCCCTGCTCATCAAACCTGATTTCCTTCTATGACAAGGTAATCCACCTGGTTGATCAAGGGATGCAGCTGATGTAATCTTTTTGTATTTCAGTAAAGCTTTCGATACTGTCTCTCACAGGATCCTGCTGGACAGTGTTCAGCACACAGGTGCATAAACACATCATGGGGTGGATGAGCAAATGGGTCACAGGTTGAGCACAGAGGGTATTAGTGAATGCGGTAACATCAGATTGGTGATCTGTCACTAGTGGGACTCCTCAGGGCTCCATCTTGGGCCCTATGCTCTTCAACATCTTCATAAATAACTTGGATGCAGGACTGAAAGGGATACTAAGCAAGTTTGCAGATAACACAAAATTTTCTGGGAGAAGCTGACTTCCTTGAAGGCAGTGAGGGGCTATCAGGGACTGGCATAATAGGCAGCTGCAATGACCTAGACTATCAAAGATACCAAAAATATCCCATGACTCACAGAGTTAAATCACCCACTGTGAAACTCCTCACCCTAGAAGAGGTACTGGGCATTCCCACCTGAACCTAAGCATATATAATATTGGGGTTTGGGGACTTCTGGGACAACTTGTTGGATTCAGAGTAGAGCCAGAACCTCAACAGGACTGCAACTGCCACTGTCAATCACACTTCGACCGTCATGCTCAGCAACAGGTTTCCTTTCCTTTTACTTTGCATTAAGGGGGACCATGTGGCATTCAGCATACGGACTAATGAACACTGTTCTGTTTGTGCCCCAAGGTGCTGGGTTATACATCTGGATTTTGTAAGTTAAAACCAATTTTTAATCTGTATCATTATATTTGTTTTAATCTTTTTAGTAAACTGTAACTCTGATTGGCAATCTCTCTTGTATTGGGTTCATTTCTCCTGTCAGTTTACCTTTAAACCAGCACAGGGGCATCAGGTAAAGCATCAGCAGCCAGTCAAGGGAGGGGATTGTCCCTCTCTGCTTTGCACTGGGGCAGCCTCACCTTGAGTATTGTGTGCAGTTTTGGGCACCGCAATATAAGAAAGGCATTAAGCTACTGGAGAGTTTCCAAAGGAGGGCAATGAAGATGGTGAAGGGCCTTGAGGGGAAGCCATATGAGGAGAGGCTGAGGGCACTTGTTCTGTTCAGCCTGGAGAAGAGGAGACTGAGGGGAGACCTCACTGTAGTTACAACTTCCTTGTGAGGGGAATAGAAGAGGCAGACACATCTCTTTCACTGGTGACCAGTGACAGGACTCAAGGAAATGGGCTGAAGTTGTGTCAGTGGAGGTTTAGGTTGGATATTAGAAAAAGATTCTACATCCTAAAGGTCACTGGGCACTGGAACAGGCTCCCCAGGGAAGTGGTCATAGCACCAAGCCTGAAAGAATTCAAGAAGGGTTTGAATGATACTCTCAGACATGTGGTTTGACTCTTGGGAATGGTGGTCCTATGCAGGGCCAGGAGTAGGACTCAATGATCTTTGTGAGTTCCTTCCAACTCTGCATATTCAGTTATTCTATAATTTCTCAATTCCCATAACTTTGTAATTATCTGTTCTTTTTCCTTTGGTATTTTGTTCATTGGGTTGGAGAAGTAAATAAATAGTTTTCCAAGCACTAGAGCAAATATGTAAAATTTGGAAGTAATGACTAGAGAAGCCAGTATTAAAATCAGGGAAAAAAAAAAAAGAAAAAAACAAGCATACAGCAAATAAACCCATAACTGGGATAACTCTATAACAGACCAGCTCATATTCAATTCAGCCTTTCTTAAGAATGCACAGCAGTGGTCACGCAGTCCTCATACTTCTAGTTCAGTTTAGAACCCATGACAGAAAGAGTTTAATATACATTTTACATGCAATTTACTCGCAACAGAAACCTGCTACATATGGGTGATACAGAAAAGAATTCCTGTTGTCCAATTCAATAGAGATGCCTAACTCATAAAAAGGGGTGGCATTTACGCTTCCCTGTGGTCTCAGTATTCCTCCTCAGCAGGATTAGACCATTCAGAATTCACATGTCAGTGGATCCTGTGTTTGGGTATATCCCCACCAGCCTAGAGAGCCTAAGCTTAGACAGCAACTTCTATTTTGAGGACAAACATCTAAAAATACTGTGATCAGGTAGACAGTCCTAGACCCCCACAGATCATGTGCAATTCCCAAATGCTCAGCAGAGCAAATTGCCCTCTAAAGGCCATAATCTTAACCAAAAAACAATTAAGAGAAATAACATTGCTCTTTATGATGTCAATGAATTACTTAAATAAATTATTTCAGTTTGCTTGCCTTCAAATAAATCCAAAATAACAACTGAACCAAAAATTTTATGCAAAGATGTCATATATATGTCTAAAAGCAGATCTTTCAAAGGACATTGAGTTTTCAATTTTAATAAATTGATTGATTTCCATAGTTTGACATGATTTATCACTCCCAGACATGACAGCAGAAACATCATATTGTGGTACCATCTGGGATGGGAAAAACAATACACGCCAAAGAAGAAGAGAAATAAAAGCAGGGAGAGGAAAAGGCAGAAGAAAAATAAGGATAGGAAAAATGAAGGCAAAACATGTCCCACAATATTAGATAAGCCTATCAGATTAAAACTCAAAACAACTTTAATCCTTTATTCTCAATTCAGAACAGGACTAGCTTCCTATGCTATGACTATGAAGTTTCTCAAACATTTAGACAATTCACCTCTTACATTGGGCTGGGTAGTGTTAATCAGGCAAGGAACATCCCAGAAGCAGCACAGACCCTCTCTTTGTGCCCTGAACCATTTAGGAGAGTAGGACCCTCCCTTCTACACACTCCTACATGGGCCCCTTGCTAACTACCGTTATTGGTGCAAGTTCCTCAAGTCTTGCCCTCCGCTTAGGTTATAGCAACAAGTGTCCATATTTCTCAGCCTCAGTATGGCTGTTTTGTTTCCTTGAATGTTTTAAAATTTTAATTGCAGTAGCAAAAAACTAGTCTCCTAACCTTGAATACTTTTCCTTCCCATGAGTGAAGGGAGAACTTTTTGCCTTATGGAAACAGCCAGTTCTTCCCATAGTTCAGGACTTCTGTGCATTCTTTAACAGTATTATGTCAAAGGTTCTTGAGAGCTCAGGGTCAAGAGGTGTATCTTAAATTTCTCTGCCCTGTATTGAGGGGACATGAGGCTGCTCTACCATTTTCTATTACTCAAAGTTTAAATGTTGTACTTTTTGATTTTATGGGTTGTTTTTAAATTTCAACAACCAATGGCTGAGGATACTACAGACCAAAAAATGCCCTTATGCCAGGTACTCTTGACCACTAACATGTAAGTGTAAACTGAATTCATCTCCTGTGTGTAGAATTACCCCAAAGCATATATGCCCTACCCCACCTAGCCTAGCAGAACAATTGAATGGAGCTCTGCAGTACTGGAAAACACAAGTCTCCCTGTGACTGAGGTGATGTGTCTCTAAGCTTACTCTTTAAATATACATGGCAGACAAACTGTGGTTGAGCTCTAATTAGTTGTTACAGGCTGGAACAGCCACTGAAGTTCTATACCAGCATCTATAAGCAAAAATCAATAAACTTGTTTGCAGATATTGTATTACAGATATAATCTCTTCCAAAGCATCATGTATATTGCATCCCTTTTCTAAATTGCTCAGCACTGCAGCATTCAGGTGCCAAAGAGCTGAAACTCTCTATCAGCAACTGCTTGTGGCAGACACTCCACCTGGGCAAGACAATGAAGAATTAAGACAATCTGCTTTCAGTCTATACATTGGTACTTTCTGCTTTCATTTCCAGCAGTGTGCTAACATTCCTGCACTTTTCAGTATAGAGGCTACACTGAAAGGGGCTGATTCTCAAAGAGAAACCATGTCCCTCCATAAATGTTGCTCTGGTATCACAGAATATTGCTTTCACCCAGAATTAGCTGAAGTACACCATGGTCCTGTACAGTCCAGATATTTGGAAAGCAGAAGCCTGATTTCTTTTGAAACAGATGCTACTTTGTGATTCCTCTTCTGCAACTGTATCAGTATATCGTGTTTGGGAGAATGTAAAAATGAGTGTCACCTTCTTAGGAAAAGACACTGCCACAATTACCCTTTGTGCATACAATGCAGTCTGGTTAACAACCATATGTATCAGCAAAAATTATCAGAAATGGCTAAGTTATACCACTACAAAATCCAGATCAGCTGTCTCCTGAGTATCTACTGTAAAATGTACACACATGCTTTTTTGTATCACTTCTATTTCTCATCAGAACAAAAGAACTGATATTATATATTCAGGTGATTCAGGCTTCCCCTTTATCTTAAAAACAAAACACAAATGTTTAACATTTAAACAAAAGAGGAGATTTACTCCAGTGGAAGTGAAAATTTTAGTACCTATTTTTCTTCTTTACTGTGAAACCAGAACAGAAAATTACTGTAAACACACAAGAAATGCAGTCTAACAAGCAGAGTTAAGAAAGAAAAAAGGCAGAATAAAAAAAGCTAAGCTTCTTGGCTAAATGGTCTCATTTGTCTAGAAATGCACTTGCGCATGTATTTCAGTACTGGCACAAAACAATGAAAGACATAGCAAATGAAAAATTATATCTCTGCCTGGCTTTCTTTTTCTTCTCTTTTCCCCCATCTCTCAAAATACTAACACATACCAATAAGCCAAAGCAGCAGTAAAGCCCTGCTGATTTGCCAGTATTTCTTCAGGTAGACTCTTTCTAAATTTAGGTGAAAAATTTCAGCTGTGCTGAAGGGTAGGAAAATACAATTTCTGGAGACTAAAACCTTCCAATTTTATAGAAGCCAAGTGTAAATGAAAAAGAAACAGAAATGAGCAGAAAAAGAATCATAAATCAAACTGGCTGCCTCGCATGCCCTCTACACCGTTTTGTAATGGTAGTCTGCATATGAACATGGAACATCACACATAGTTAAAAACACTCAAACAATTCGCCAATACATGTAACTACAATTCTGTGGATGAAAAATCCCATGCATGGAAAGAACATTCAAAATGCGAAGTGAATCAGTACTTGGTCAAATATGACCAAATATGGTTATAAAATAGAAGTCATCCTCTGATTAATATATAGGTGAATCTGTGAGCACCAGCTCTTTCAGTAGCTAATTTTTTTCATCAGAAATGCAGCACTGTCTGCTGTTAATTGACCTCTGCAGACATACACCCTAAAGTGAATATCAGGATCTGTGTGATCTAACAAATTTTATCAAACTTTCAGCTGCATGTAAAAGAGGTCATTTGGGTAAAGTTTAGACCTATGTGAAATTATGCAGTGCTAGCCAAATTCATCCTTTTCTGGCTCAAATCAAGTTATAAGTTTGGTCAGAAACTATTATGCAAGCTGAAATCATCATAATGAAAATATTAAGCATATCACAGAAAAAGAACTGGAATGCACTTAAAGCAGCACCAATCCATCTGTAACTGCCACAAAGGACTAGCTCTGGCTTCACAAATACTTCTAACTCTTCTTTAAATTTCCAATCGTCTAACAATTATTTGTGCACTTGCCATATAACCAAATCCAACAGTATGCCATTAGAAAAGTAGAAGTAAGTAGAAAAGTATCAAGAGGAAGTACTGTATAGAGATGGAATTGTGATATGCAGATGTGCTGCCCTTCGTGGGTTTGGAGTTTTTTTCTTTTTCATTTTTAAACTCTGCTCTCAATATCGACTTAGACAAAGTTAACAGTTCAAATACCACTGTACATTTTGCTCATTACTAGTGTCAAAGAAGAATGTTGCACCTGCTCTTGCACTTTTTGGTCACTCTGAAGCTTGGTTGCCTCAGTTTTCTTTGGAAAAGCTCCAAGCTTTGGAGGAACTTGGCATAGCATCAAAAGTAACACCAACTTATCAAATCTGCTTATTCACTGTGTGATCTACACACAAAGGTGAAGGGCCTAAGCAGAAATAGTGTTTTGGAGGCTGATGATCCTTTAATATAAGGAAGGGAGGAAAAAACCTGTAGTAGGAAGGAATACTCTCTACGCCCCTCATCCTTATCTACTCTTAATTAGATACCTGGCATAGGAGAACACAAGAGAGGGAGGTTTTCTTTCATTTGTTTAGTTTGGGCTTTTCCCCCAATTAAGGATTCAAATAGAACCCTAAATCTCCATGTGCTTGGCATTACAATATTGCCAACCTATGGCAGTCACAAGTTAAGGTCATCCTTAGGTTAGGTCCCTTATGTCTTCAAGTGTGATATCAGACAGGTAGCTTCACCCCAAAACAACATGAAAATTCATTTAATGTATTTCACAAATCAGACATCCATTACACAAGTAGTGACTAAGTAAAATACAACACAAAAAATAAGTGGACTGAAATACAGTGAATGAGACTTTTAGAAAAAGAATTAAGTTTTAGTAAAAGAAATAAGATGCTTATTAATGGATTATATTTATTTGATGACTTAAAACATTGAGATTAAAAGATTAAAGCTTCCTTACCTTTATCTGTGTAAGTTGTTGTTGATTATAATTACAAGTGTTTAATATCAGCATAAATTAAGATTTGATACTACATTAACTACTTACTACTTTTCATTTTGTTCATAGCACAGGGAATTCTAGGGCACTGTCCAAAACTTAACTGTAAGGAGAGGTGAAGTGATTTGTGCTTCTATTGAAACACCATTTCCTATAGACTTGGCCAACTAACACCTCGGCCAAAAAGACAAATCAGGGTTATGAAAGCTTTCACAAAAGATGTAAGGTGATCTGTTTATAACAATAACAAGCAAATGTTTTTTTTCAAAATAGAATTACAACACTAGTGAGGATTTATTAAAAAAAATCTAGTATTGTTAATAATTACATTCTGCATTAAAATTTAGGAAAAAATATAAAAGCGATTGAGGTTATACATATGAATTATTAAAAAACGTCAATCATGAATTCAAAGTCACTCTGTGTTTAACATAGGTAAACAAAATATATATTCAAATAATAGTACAATTTATTTAACTCATTACTTAGCCTACCATTTAGCTATTAATGACTCACACAGAAGTGAATTATCATATGTAACAAGTATTTCAGACACTCTTGACACATGTAAACAGTAGCACAAATTGTCTTGGGTAAAATTCATTCTCCTAAGTAGCTCTGAAAATTCATAGATTCAATCTTGCCTTTAACTCCTTGAATACCTCATTAACAGGTGTGCATACACACACACACACACATATCTATAAACCCCAAACTTCAATATTCCAAAATGTAAAGTTGGATAACAGACACAAAAATGAAAATACAATCTTCTTACTCTACATAAAGAATTTAATTTGAATCTTACAGTAAAATATGGGCTAAAATTGCTTTTAAAAATGCACTTTGAGGTATGTGTACTTCTAACTGAGAGATGTGCAGGTTCTGGATGAGAATAAAAGCTGTGGAGAAGCATGTAAATACAGAAGCAGGTAGAATAGGTACATATTCAACCTTCTGGGCATCTCAAACTGCAAATAGGCTTCATAGATGGAACATTTAGATCAGAAAGGCAAACTCAAGCACATCTCCTGTAAGTGCCTTAAGAACCTGAGTTTGTGGAGAAGTTCATCTTACAGAAGAAGAAAAGATGCACGTGTTCTGTGAGGTTTGTGAAAAGCTTCTGCATACTGGTAAAAATGTAAAATGTTTACAGCAATTGTGGCATAAAGACTTTTATAAGCAAGCAAGTATTTGTTTTCTACTCTTTACAGATGCATCAGCAAATTTGTCATGCAGGTAGACACAAACAAATGTTGTTTCAAAAAGTCTGGAAAAAAGAAAAGGTGAAAACAGGCACTTGTGACAGACATCCTCCACATAATGTCAAAGCCCAATTATTAATGTTGACTGTTGTTAGATACCATCTTTTAAAAAAAATTTTGAAAATAAATGTATTAATTTAAACACCACTAATTAGATTTCTGCTTTTGTATATTAACAAATACAACAGAGTTTTCAGGAAATCCAGCTTTCATCTTGGCCAATGCTTTTATGGATCATTCTGTGGTTACTTGAGGTGAGCAATAACAAAGCAAAGCTCAGAAAACAAATCCATGCAGAGTCAGGCCTTCTACATCTGATAAGCCTACTATTGCTGTAGTGAGGGTGATAAAGTATTTGCCCTTCAACAACCACAGTCCAATGAGTGCTTCTTTCCTAATCCATAATGATTATGCATGCATTGTTCTAACAGTCAGATTTGAACAATTTGACTCTTAGGCTTCTCCGTCAAGAGCTTAAAAGGCTTTCACTTGCTGTACTCTTCTTTATTCTCCTACACAAAGAAAATTGCTGAGACACATCCAATACTGGTTTTCTAAAGATACTATCATACGAAACCTGCTTATTCAAACAACATGCTTTTCCTATAAAGTACAGAGTACAGAAACATGACATGTAGGATGACAATTTTGATGGACCCACAATGGGCAATGATGTCTCAGTGCACAGCCCCAGCTCACGTTTAAATGCACATCCTGTCTAATGCAGTCTGGTAGTACTCTAACCCTCACTTTTACAAGAGATTAACTTTCACTAAACTGATGGAAACAGCACCCTTTCAATACATGAATCTCTGTTCTGCATTTCTTTTGTGATAACTTCCAGTTCAAATAAATTTCAGGTTTTGGTGGGTTTTTTTCCCTTTCTTTATTTTTTAAAGGAAGGTTATCTTGAATTTCCAAGCTATTTCCCAGAAATATACTTGTAAGAAGCAGAGCTTACACATACTTTGGCCCAAAGTAATTTTTGCAAAAGTTTGCAAAGAAGGAATTGTTATTTCAATTTATTCTTTTTTTTAAGAGAGTTTTGATACTAAAACACAATATCTGATAATCTTTCAACATCTCATAATATTCCAAAATAATACTTTATTTATAAAATGTCTATATTTTAAAAATACATAGAAATTCGTAAACAAAATATTTGCAAAGATGCTTTTGCTCTAACTATGAGATTATTATTATTACAGTTTGTTACATATAACATGAAGCCTATTGTCTTCACACTGGCAGCATGTACAACTAACACCACATTCCAACACACATTTAGGCATGACAGATGAGGAAACTTGCTTAGACAAAAATAACCAAAGTGTACCAATGGTCAAAAAAAAAGTTTGAGGCATTCCCTTCATTTTCCAGACACAAAAGTAAAATAGGAAAGATTCAACTCGTGAAACAAACTAAGGAAAAAAACCAAAACATTAAAAAGCATCAATGTAAAGAAAACAAACAGTTATAGAAGTCTGATTGAAAACTGTAGAAAAGAAGGATGCAAATTGTTCCAGTTTGCTTCCGTGCTGGGAGTATTTCCCATGCACAAGGAACAGTCAATTTTTCTTCTTCTTCCAACACACAATAACAAAGATAGAGCTTGAGCAATTTTCTAGGATAATAAAATAACAGGTGTATAGGTTGTTTTGTTTCTAGCCTTTTTGTATTGCTATTGAGCTACACTGAAAGCTTCTTAGAGCTATCACTTCACCATGAAGCTTTTCTTCCAGATCTGAAAACATGGCTTATAAGATCATGAAACATCTGCATAGATCTACAAACTCTGGTTAATGCAAAAAAAAAAAAAAATCAAAGCATGCAACATAAGTAGGAGAATTAAACTAGATTTTTTTTACATCATTATTATGACAAATACCATATGAAGGAAAAAAAAACGCTGAAAGAAAATCTCTTCTGTCCACACATAAAATGTCAAAGTGCTCAGTCCCTTGGCAAACAAATGCTAACTGGCACATAAAATATAGAGTTAAACCACAGTATGCTTTATTTCTCTTTTGAAATTCCATCATTCTGTTTTGCAAGGATTTCATAAAACTTTTGCTCTGCTTCTCATGTTTTTTTCCTTTCAATCATAATACCAGATTTACAAGATAACCTGAATGTGTTAATTATTTTGGGAGTCCTAAACAATACACCTCAAAAATTAAAACAAAGGCTTCAACCACCTCACAGCTTATTTGGAGCTGCCAGAACTAGCACATCCCAGGAAACACATATTTTGCATAATAGCTGTTCTGGGGCACTCTAATAGAACCAGAAGGGAAGCAGAGAAAAAAAAAAAAGGAAAAGACCTTTGAAGGAAAACTATGAAGAGGTCATAATGGCAGGTTTGAAAATTAGGGAAAGTGTATGGATAACAAAGATATCCTGGTAAAAGAAAACAAAATACACACTTTTGTTTTGCTTTAGAAACGTAAACTCCCTAAAGGTTTGTGGGAAAATGAAGATATAGAGGCAAACCAGTGGTGCTACAACACTGAAGATGGAATAAGAAACTTTACCAGAAGTCAACTTGAGGAGACTATTTAAAGGCTTCTTAACATTCCTAAGACTAAAAGCTAGTAACTGAGTATAACGTCAACGGTATGATTTCTGTGCTCATTTTGTAATTTTTTGCCGATTGGGGTGAGATGATATCTGGTTGAATCAGTCAGCACAATTATAAACCTCTGTAATCTACAGATTTCTATCTCATTAGTGAATTTAGCCTCCTGATACATATCCTAACAGAGGAAAACCATGAACTTCAATCTGTGAATTAGCAGTATAAACTACAACAGTACCATCAGAGACCTTGGAGTGCGGCCTTGCAACAAGAATCTTTAGGACTTGAATTATTTGCCAGCATATTGAGTATGGCACAGAAGGTGAAAGTAGACAGCATGAATTCACTATATTAAAAGTGCCTGGTGTGTCACAGCCTTAAACACTAGCAACAAAATTGAATGTTTATTAATATTGCAGTTTTGGTTAAATAGAAGCTAACTTCAGATCTTGTTTCTAGCAGTCTAGAAAAGTAAATAAAGCCTGCAAGCTTAATTAAAGCATACACAAATGTTTTACAAATCACAAGAACAGTCTTACCTGAATGCATTTTACTTTTCTGTTTTCAAACATACAGTATTACCTTGTGAATTAAAAGGGATAGTACTGAATCCAAAGGTAGTTAATTTTAAACTGCATTAATGAAAAGACTATGAAAATCCACTCTAACAAAATCACAGCAGAATAACATTAGGTCAGTATGGGACAAAGGCTAATCCGGAATTAAAGGGGATAATATGTCTTATATAAAAAGGGGCCACAAAAAGGAGAAAAACAGATGCATATTTATGTGTAGCTATGAAGCTTACAAATATCTTGATTATCAGCTTTAAAACATCTGCTTACCTACATCATGCAGAGGAACTAAGGAAACAAATAAAACATACCTGTATTAGAGAGAGATCCTCAAGCCTCAGTCTGAAGAGGTAGTTTCTGGAGTTAAAGAAATAGTAGATAAAAATTAATTCTTAGCAGTTTCAGTAAAAAAAAAAAGTGTTACTAGTGTTTAAATAAAAAAAATACTGTAAAAGAAAATATTAAAAAGTGACAAATATTTAGGTCTTCAAATTCTTTCAGGGACTGTCTTAATGTATAGCCCTTTGGGGTGAGGACTAAGCCAGTTTCTAAAACAGATTTTCAGTATGAAGGACTGGTTGAATGTGAATAAAGTAGATATCTAAACTGCATGCATGTACATCTGATTCATTGCTCCAGTCTTCTCTTAGAATCAAAGGGAAGAAATACTTGTGCTTTGGTAGATTCACATCAGCAGTGTTAGATATCTCCATGAGAATAAGAGGACAGGCAGATGAAAGCCATTCATTTCTCTTTACAAAGATGGGAATCTTATGCTCCACCACATATATGCAAAGCTTGAAGCAAAGGACCCAAGTATGATGGAGTATTTGTAGAAGCCACAGCTTTCAGAATTCTGAGTGAAATCCTGTCTCACATGGTTTAATTTCTTTGAAACTTGAGCAAACCACAAGACATGACACAAAGGCACTGTTTGAAACCTGGGGAACAGAGGGGTTAGGAGACTCAGAAAGGTAAGGGTGCCCCACAGACTTAAATCACCTCCTCAGCACATACTGGTGCAATTGTGTGTGCTATCAGCAACTCATTCTAACACAGTGTCTATTGTGTTAAAGTGGTTGTCTTACTACTCCTCCCCTGATAAACCAGGCATTTTGGTAACACTCACAGTGTTAGAACTTCATAAAAATGAGCAAATACCATAAAAATGAGCAAATACCACACCATCTCTTAGCTGATTTCATCATATTCTTCTCTAACATAGATTTTCTTTTGTGTTAGGTCTGAATAATGCCTTTTTATATTCCATGTCTATCTGTACCTTGTTTTCCTCTTTCTTTGTTTGTTTCTTCTTATACCTCTTATTATTATTTTTTTCCTACTACAACTTTATAGAAATAATATTCTTCAGTCCTTTTCTGCCTTAATTTTTTACCTTATTTAAATCAATTCTGATTTTCTAATGCCACTACAGAGTGATCATTTTAGAGATGAAAATAAAAAGGAATTTTTTGAAATAATAATATAAATTACTTTAACTTATTTATAACAAATCTGTAACATCAATTTATAAGATTTTAACAGATTTACATAAAGAAACAAAAAAATGGATGATAAAGAGATGAGTAAGCTTAAACTTTAAACATTTGCAATATTCACAAATTATCTGCAATATTACAACCATGCAGCTTGTGGAAGTGTTGCCAAAATTAAAATTAGGCTACACTTTTTGAGAGAATGATTCTAATTCTTTCCAAAGAGGTATGAGGTATTGTTAATGGGCACAGATGGTCAGGATCTGCAGTTTACATCTTTCTTAATTTTTTAAAATGAGACAGCAGGGAAGGGGAGAAGAACAAAACCAAATTGTGTCTAACTCAGAAACATAACCACTATCATGGCCAGTTTAATTTATGGACTCTGGAAAACAGCTATGTGTATCTATTTATCAGCTCTAGCACATATATAGTCAACTTAAATTGTGTACAGGAATCAGGTCACTAGTGTTTCCTAGGAGTATTGCTAAAGAGAATTGCTCAAAATGCAGAAGGCAGCCTATTAAGGGCAAGAATTCACAATGAAGTAAAATAAAGACAGAATATTTATCATTACCACAAATAAATCACCGCAAAGAAATAACTAAAATACTTGGGTTTGAGTCATGAAGAGACCTGAAGTGGATAAACAAAGAAAACAGTATATTGCAGAAAAATGTTTACACAAAGCTTCACCATCAAGGTACATGCAACTGGTGAAAGACTTCCACCAAAACACGAGGAAGCAATGCATTGTATTCTTTTTAACACATTTCCCCTGTCTCTGTAAGGACAAAAAATACCTTCACTTCTGCAAAATGTCTTGCTCAGAATTATTCAGCAGGGAAGATAACACTTAGTCTGCTCCTCATCTCAGGGTATATATACTTCCATCACCCATCACTGTACTTCTTTCACTCCAGATATCGAAGACACCTACTTCACTGCTGCTGCAAATTTTCTTTTCACTTACAGAAACAAGTTTTTTTTTCTTTCAGAGAAATTGAACTGCATCCTCAGCAGGTATAAACAGTTTTCTTAACCCAGTGGTCTCAGCCTTATGGGATTGGAGCACAAATGCCCTATCTCACTCTACAAATAAATGCAGTCTCTGTAGTAGAATATATGAGCAGACAGTGTGGTCTCACACTTTTAGTTTTTGGGTCAGTACTTAATATAGTGTCATATCGATCTGTATGTGCACTTCATTTTCAGATGTCTACTGGATATATTTATCTGTGATGAGGCCTTTTAAGAACATATTTTAAAATTATTGTCTTTTATGGTCTTTCATTCTGACATCATTTCAGCCTATTAAAAAGTAAGTTATTGTCCCGAATCATAAAAATTCTAAACTAAAAAGTGTGTAAACAGTGTCAGCCTGAAGAAAAAGAGATTCAACATTTTCCTCCTTTTTTACTTCCTAGAAAATGAGATTTGTATCCTACTCAGTAGAGCACAACCCATTAATATGTTCTGGGTGAAATTAGAAAAATTGACCCCCTCAGTATTAGTGAGACTAAAATGTCTATATTCATGTGAATGAGTCGAGTGACAGAGCTAATTAGTTCACATTTTTCAACTTCCTGTGGCTGCCAATAACCAATTAAAATATTATTTTCAGCTTCATAAAGCTAGCAGAAAAAAATGGAATAGGAAGAAAAGTAATATGCAAGAGACAGTAAAACATTACACCTTAGCAACATAAACTGGGCAAATGGACAGCACAGATTGACTGTGACTACGTAAATAATGCTAAGATAGGTGGTAAACTACCACTTAGAGAGCAATCAGAGCTATTCCTACCTAGAGGGGCCCACTTTAATAAAACTCGCAGGACTACATTTAGCTCTACAAATACAACAGTTTAACATTCTAAGGCATGCATGTCCAACATGTGAGAACTCATTCAGAAAAGACATATATGAGAAAAAAAATTAAGCATGAGAGTGAAAAAAAATGGAAATGCAGAGTTAATAAATCTGGCAGTACAAAGAAAAAGTAGATACCAATTTTCATTACATATGCAGAGACATTGAGCTGCTCACGAGATACATAACAATACTCTTTTCAGTGTGTTAGTAAGAGTATGGCCTGGACTGCCATTTTTTAACCTCTGGTCAGCTTTATTCTAGTGCATTTATGCTTGCAAGCAAAGGATGCGAAATAAAATGAAATTATGTTTTTGAAGCACAGATACAGACCTCTTAGTACACAGGCCTGTGTCTTTTGCAAATGTGATGATAAGCAAGACAAATACAGCTCTGCATGCTGGAATTAAACTGATTTGACACTGGTAGTAATTGGCAAATTTGTTTCTATTTGGTGCTTAATGAATGAGGCAAGCAAATATGTTACATAAATCCGCAAGCAGAGAGACACTTAATGAGAAGAAAACACAACTAACACTCAGATAAAGCAGTATCTTGTACTCCTTCAGAGATCCAGCAGGCAATAAGCATTTTGCTTTACATTCATGGCACTGAACAACTTTTCTAGCTCAACGACGATTACTAAAACCTGTTAATCAAAAGCCTGCTCAAACCCAAGGGCAAAGACTTCCACTGATATCAGTGGGAACTGAATGAAGGCACACAAAAAACATGCTCCAGTCACCTTCTTGACACCAACATATTTGAATTTATTGCAGTTACCGCATTCAGTACGACCACAGATAAAAGTATAAAACTAATCTTCTGTATGTTCCTAAACAATTCCATGTCAAAAAACAACTGAAAACCCATAAAGATTCAAAAGTATATCATGTTAGCAACGGTTGTTAAATCCAGCACTTCACCCTTTTCTCTGTGAAACCACAAGCTATCAAAGCTGAATGGAACAACAGTAAATATCAAACATCAAACACAGACATTAATTAGAAGAACATTAAGATAGCATATACAGTTCAGGAAAACATGGATTCAGGATTAAACTTTCGAAAAAAAAGATGACAAAATATATACCATAACACAGCAAAAAACCTTCACAACTCATCCAAAGCCCTCACATGCATCTGCAATTGAAAGCCTGAATCAATAAATAGTGGTTTCAACAAACTCAGAAACACAAGGTATGACATGACATGCTGGCAAATCTCCTGGAAATAAGCAAGTAAGAGATTCCTTTCCCTCCACTTCTTTCAAGAAACGATTTTACCTGAAAGAAGATGGTTTTATTTAATTTATTGGAAGCAAAAATATTAAGACTGAAAATGAAAAGTATGAGCTCTGCAAGAATCAACTATTAAGCAAAAAGTCACAATTCCATAACTAAAATGGTGCTTTTCTGCGAAAGCCAATTCTAATTCTGCAGTGTAGAAAAATCAGCAATTGGAAATAAAATTTAAAAAAAAAATTAAGAATAGGAAAAAAAGAGATAATCAATATAAATAAAATTATGATGTAGAAATCCATTTGGTTATATTGAGAAACTATAGGCAAAATATCTGAAAAGGACAATGATGATACACTGGAAAGAAAAGAAATCTAATCAAAGTGGTCTAGTTGAACCATTATGAAAATGGTTAAATTGCAATAACAAAAAGAATAGTCAAAAATAATCCTTAGTCTGCATTTTGAAGGAAACGGAAGCCTCAGCAAATGGGAATAGTGAAATGAATGGCTTACTGCTAAATGTTAAAGATGCGGAAACAGCATATCCACAGAGCAAAATATTTTCAGACCTGTAGGTCATGTTAATTCAATTTAAAAACTTAGAAGTGTTTTTTGTTGTTCTACTTGCCCTTTTTAATAACTTCTAAAATCACAGATGTTCTTGAGGAATGAAGACTAGCTATGGTTTATTGACATTTAAAAGGACAAAGGGAAGACTCAGGTGGTCATGAACTGATCCATGAGAGGTCGAGCTTGTCAATCAGAGTAAGAAAAACACTACTGAAGTCAATTAAGAAAGAATCCCATATAAATTAAATTAATCCATTCTAAGATCTGATTTCCTTCTCTGATGCTTGCTCCTCAGCAAGAGCAATTCTTATCGCATTCACTTCCCTGTGGCTCCTCGTACAGCCTCAGCAGTGACTGGACATCCTAGAACATAGGACTCTTGCACAGATTTTCAACAACAGTCAGGCATCATTTCTACATATATGTTGCCATGGGCTTCTCCAGAAAAAACAGAAAGGCATCAGTTGGCCCCTTCAGCTCTGGAGCTCACCCTCCTCCTGAAGTCTCATCATGCCATGTCATCTCAAACACACATTAAGATCTTCTTCTGTTCACTCAGGACTCTCACACACAGCACTCAAGTTCCCCAGCTGGCAATGGTCTTGGAGTTCAATTTGTCACCTGCTGCCTCCAGTGCTGAAGATCAAGGATTTTTCTGAATGTTATGCTTTAGTATCAATGAGTCTGGGAGATTATTCAGCTATTTATTTGGTAAGTTGTTGTTGGATTCAACTTTATCCTGAAATACTACCTCAACCAAAATCTTAATCCTGTATTTCCTAACTGTGGCTAAACAAATCTTTAATATTTTTTATTTCTGTAACACATATGTCAAAGTACATGTTCCCAGTCTTTACATATTGGCAGGTATTGCATATATATTAAGGGCCATGAAATTTTCTATGTGGTGGTGTTACCATATCATTCTTCAACATATTAATCTTCTGTTTCTTTTCAAGATCAATTTGAAATTAAATTTAAATGTGGCTGTTCTATCTCCTAAAAAGAAAATAATAGAAATGGGCTTAAAACCAGAAATTTCAGACAGTTCAAACCTTTTGTGGTCTCTTCTTCTACAGTAACCAACTTTAGCATATAAAGTTTGCTTGAGTTGTTTGGGTTTTTCTGTGGGAGAAGGATCAGGGAGAGAAAGTGAAGTCTCAAGGAGCAAAGGTTTTGAATTTTTTATTATTATTTTATTAAGAAAATAAACTACAACAACAAAGTGATCACCTTAATGCTAAAGGTACTAAAAGGAAGAGGAATCTAAGCTCGATGGCCCAAATTTTCAAAGCTAGCCTTGAAGTTCTCTCCTGTGATCATTCTATAGTACTCTGATAGAGCCAGTTTCCAACAGAGCCCTTTCCTTCAGTGAAAGCTCAGTGTACCAGGATTCATACCAGGGTAAGCACATGATGTTAACAAATCTCTATATAAAATGCAATCTTGTTCTCATCAAAGTTTGAGAAGTGAAGGTCATGTGCACAGCATGCATCATTGCACTGTTAAATTTTCTGATTGTATGCTTGGAATAGGACTGACAGACACACCTACTCAGCATCCGAGCAGCCCTCTCACTAGATGAGTGCAGCAACTCAATCCCTAAGGGTGGTGTAAGGAACTCATGCAAGGCACCAAAGTTTCAGAAGCAGGGAGAGTACTTCACAGGCCTGACCACAGCTCCGCGCAGTACTTCTCTATGACTTCTATACCATGTCTGTCAGCCTCTGGCCAGCTAGTAGCTCCCTGCCCTGCATTTCAGTGCTGTAAAGGCACACACGCACAGCCAAGTTCAGCAAGGAGGAATCTGTTGGCAGTGAAGGACATAAACTGTGTGTTTAGATGTCTTGGTTTGAGGCGAAAACCCAAAATGTTTACCCACAAGCAGAGGAGGGGGGTTTCCTCCACAATAATCACGTCACTCTTTATCAAATTTAAGAAAAGGAACTTTAATCAGACAGTGGATACAAGAAGGATAACTGTTCTTAACTACTATATATTATATATATATAACTGTAAACAGACCAGAGCAAACTGCTTCCCCAACACCACAAGAAAAAAAAACAAAAAACCAAAAACCCCCCAAACCAGCAGGTTTCCTCCTGGAGAAAAGTTATACTTATGGGCGGTATCAGTGTCACAGCCCAGCTGGCTGCAGGGTGAGCTCCCAGATGAATTCTGTCTCTCCCTCTGGGTCTCTTGTCCCAAATGAAGAAGGAAAACTGGAAGCGGAGAACCGCCGTGTGTCCTGGAAAGCAGCTGCCACCTCTCTCCCACAGGTCGCTGCCCCAGCCTGGGCGGGCAGGCCGTGACACTGCAAGCGGCGGTGAGACTGGAGCAGAGGCCGGGACCCCAAATGCAGGAACCAGGAGAACAGCCGTGGCAAGGAGAAAAAAAGCGGCTCACCAAGAAGCAGCAGCAGCAGCCAGCAGCAACGAGGAGCAGCCAGGAGCAGCCAGAAAATGGCTTCTCCTCTACCCCAGTGCGCACACACCCACACCCCACTCCTGCATACAGCCCACCTAAAAAAAAAAAAATGGAAAAGTCCCCAAAAACAAAAGAGAGCCTGCTCCCCACCCAACCGATCAAGAAGAAGATGGTAGCAGTGAACTACTTCTTTTTGTTAACTAGTGGCATGGGCAGTTAGTGGCAGGGGAGAGAATTTACATAATAATTCCAAACTACAACATTGGACTAACGTTCACTGAACAAGAAAGGAACAGTGGATTGACATGAGAACACCATCAAACAAGGAAACAACAGTAGACATAACTTGCCATATTCTGCAGCAGGATATATACTACTTCTAGCACACATCAAGTGTGTATATATATTAAGTCATGACTTCAATTAAATACAGGCACCTTCAGAACACCACTCCTCTAATTTCTAAAGATGGCTTACGCTGCAAGCAATAGCAGTGTTCTCTGCCGAAGAAGTTCCATTTACTCCTGTTCATTTCTCTTTTCAGCTTACCCTGAGTCAACTCCAGGACTCATCTGATTATGCATCAAAATAGCACATCAGCATAAGAAAACAAGTGATTTTTGTGGACTTAGTGAACTGACTAGTGCTACTCTGCAATAAGAATATTACTGGTATTGGTTCAAAGAAGGAGCAAATTGCTAAGTGCAACCACTCACGAACAGGAGAGGTACAAAGTACAAGCTTTTAAAAATATTCAGGAACCTGTTAGCAAGGTAGGAAAGAGAAGTAGTAGGGAAAGAAAGACCTTTCTCTTTCTACAGAGGTAGCATGGTCATTTCTCATAGATTTAACATTATAGCACACTTTAGATTAGACTAGATTAGCCCAGTTCAATCAGTGGAAGAACAGACATTGATTACCCTGAAACAAGTGTTAAATGAGCAATGAAACCCAGATGGATGTTGGAAGAATATAGCCCTACTTGTCGGTGTCTGTATATTCTCCCACTATGTAGCCCTGAGAGCATCTCATTAACAAGAAGCTCTCATAGACTCCTGCTGGGAGCAGACAACAGTAAGAAACAAACCTGTACAGTTATTTATTCCTTTATTAGAGGTTCTTAAGCCACTCTTAATGAATCCTTTAATTTGCCTTTCTGTTATTATGGCAAGTAGTGGTAATGGTTCAAATTAACGTTCCCAAACACACATCTAATTAAGTAAGAAGGCATACTGTTAGAGTCCTTCATCAGCAAGATAAGGAGTGACTGAGGCAATAAGCCACCTCAAAGCAAGTTATAATCCTAAAAAGCAATTTAATTAACTTGCAGGAAAACATACAGGAGAAAGACACCATTATTAGGAAGCTCTGTGTAAAAAATAACATCACATGTGTCTAAATATATATTAGCTAATTAAAACAGAAGTCGGATAACTTTGAGACCTATTTCTGATAGTAACTATATAATTTAAAAGTATTGCTAAACTAGCCCAACTTGAATTAAAGCAAAAAATAAAAAATTGTCACATTTAAGGATGAACTCAAGCTAGGCTGCTACCAGTTCATAATTTCAAATACAAAGAGGCTTTGGAAAAGAGGATACCTTTATTTTCCCTTTAAAAATAGATGCAATTCTTCTTGCATGGTTTGAATAAAACCATTAAGGAATGTCCTAGTTACAGTGGCCAGGACCAGTTTATCACTGTGTGGGTGTAACCCAAACTGTGTATTCTACACCCTCTAAGTCATTTCTCATGAACTGTTAATAACAGATTATTTGCAGCAGCTACCAGGGCACACCTGACCCCTCAGGCTGCAATATGGGTGTTAGAGAACCTGGGGAGATGGGGAAGTGTTCCTGTCTTCACATCAATGACTCAGCCATAACTTCCCTCTGGGGAGGCATTAGCACCTTCGCACCCAGTGTTAGGGGTCATGTCTGCTAATGGACCATGAAAGATTCCAAAATTATCCCATGACTCACAAAGTAAATCACCCATTGTGGAACTTCTCATCCAGAGGACCAGAACCTCAACAGGACTGCGACTGCCACTCTTGACCAGACTGCAACCATCATCCTCATCAAGAGGTTTGCCTTTCCTTTTACTTTACACTCAGGGGGACCACATGGTGCTCAGCGCAGGGGCTAATGAACACCATTCTGTTTGTGCCCCAGGGTGCTGGGTTATACCTCTGGTTGCTGTGGGTTAAAACCAATTTTTTCTCTGTATCATTGTACTTATTGTAACCATTTTAGTAAATTGTAACTCTGACTTGTAATCTCTCTTGAATCAGGCTCATTTCTCCTGCTGGTTTACCCTTAAACTAGCATAGGAAAAAAGAAGAGTTTAAAAGGAAAATATACCTTATTACTTTGAATCTCAACATTTTTCCCTAACCTACTGGGTTTGAGACATGCTTCTAGTTGACTCTCATTTTACCAAAATGGCTGGAACACTTTTAGCAATTTTTCATTTATAAAAAGTAAAGCTGCTGTGTGTTAAGTGCATTGTCAAGAAATGAAGAGTAAAAAAAGCATTGCACAATTTGCCTGAGCAATTCAGACACTGTTGTATCCTTCTCCTAATCTGGTCTTTTCCTCCCTCAACTGACCGTTCCAAAGAAACATATGGCAAAGCACTTTCACACAGCAAAAGAAGGCAGGGTTTTTTATGGGGAAATCCATGAACCTCCATGCTTACAGGTCTTTCAAAATACAGAAATCATTATAATATTTGATTACATGTCAAGTCAGTTCACCAAGTAACATACAGAGAAATATTCATCTGAATATTTTATTAGGATTTATCAGAATAAGGTAAATAATCAGTCTCATTTCCTTGAGCTTACCAAGGAGCTAATGCCTCGCAAGTAATCCTTCACTGATGCCACTTAATTATAAAAGTAAATTCTGCTCTGCCATATGGGTTGGGTTTTTTAAAGAAAACAAATGAATTCCCAACAAGGTTTCAGATTGCTGTACAACTCATTTATTTGTATCCGCCTGGTCGTATGTGATATGTAGAACAATGCCTGTGGCAAATTTTAAAGATACAGTTTCATGGGAACATGGACTGGATAATTCACGTAAATTTACATTTTAATGTTAGAGTGGTACCATTCACAGATTGCTGTAGATGGTGTAAGGAAACTGAAACAAGGCTACAAGACTCCAATTTAACCAACTCAAAACCTATAGGAGAACTGCGTGTTTTGCAAAACAAACTTATCAACAAGCAATAACCTTCTCACAAGGACTGGAAGTCAACCTGCAGAAGCTGCTGGTGGGGAAAGAGGGACAGATACAAGTGTAAACAATCTGTTTATACACAGCAACTGCAGAATGTCCATAGACATCAGAAAACCACCTTTATTTCCTAAACTGGACAGGCAAGACTAATCTTGGCAATATAGGTCTAATATACCTTCACAGCTATTGCCTGCTATGGCAAATATTATGGAATATTTTGCCTTGCATGTATTTAGAGATTTCTATCTCAGAATTATTTCTGTTCTTATTTTGTTTGCCCTGGCAAAATGTGACAAAGCTCATTGTTTCTTGACTAAATTACCCATGGCAAACTTAAACTGATTTGGTTTTCTGCCAACACTACTGTGTAGCTCATACTGCTACTTCCTTCCTTAGATGTACCTACTGATGGATTTATGGGCAGGTACTGTGCACACACTCAGCCCTTGTTATCCTGCACTACAATTCCACCAGCCCTCTTCATTTGCCTTTTAGCAGGCCTTCCCTACCTTTCTAGCTAGTTTCAGTTAACCTTGTTAGAGCTTATATAAACACAATAATACACACTACTACAGTTTAAGGTCTCCCAAGAACCTTGAGCAAAGAGATCAAAACTTCTCTGTTACTCTGGGAGACACCTTCTGAGGCATCATATGATCATATCTGTCTTACCATGTAGAGCTGCATGACACTGGCAACTCCCAACAGGAATGCAGTCTGGATCCCTGCTGGAATCTTTGCTACCATTCTTGGTAAGAGAAACAAATCCTAAATTTCTTTAGAGGCTGCAGAACTTCACAACTGAAAAAGAGCTACCTGCAGGGAATATCAGTGATGGAAAAGGGATTTAATAATTTCCAATTGTGTGAAATTTTCACATTTGGGTTGATTTCTAGGACAGGGAAATTTGTGAAGATTTCACTGAACTTCACTAAGGTGGAAAAAACCAATTATGAACTTTAGTTAAGCCAAAACAGTTTCTAGCTGTGAAAATCATTCCACTGGTTTAGAGCACCACCAACTTACTAAAGCAGAAGCCTAGAGGTGCAAGCATGGCTGGAGGCCATGTACCCACCAAAGCTGCTCTATCACTCCCCTCTTCAACTGGGCAGGGGAAAGAATATATAACAAAAAGTTCATGAGTTAAGGGCAGGGAGAGAGATCACTCACCAAATACCACCACAGCAAAAACTGAACCAACTGAAAGAAATTAACTAAATATATTACCAATCAAGATCAAAGCAGGATAAGAAAAACAAAAGAAATCACAAGAACACCTTCCCCCACACACACTCCTCCCTCCTTCCCAGGCTTAACTTTATTCCTGATTATCTCACCTTCTCCCTTCCAGCACCACAGGGTTACGGTCAGTTCATCGCAAGTTGTTCCTGCCACTGCTTCCTTCGCAGGGAGAGGAGTCCTTCCCCTGCTCCAGCATAGGGTCCCTCCCATGGGAGACAGTCCTTCAGGAACTTGTTCAAAGTGGATCCTTTCCGCAGGCTGCAGTTCTTCACAAACTGCTCCAGCATGAATCCCTTCCACAGGGTGCTGTCCCTCAGGAATGGATTTTCTGGTTACCCCATGACTCACAAGTCCTGCCAGCAAACCTGTAATATGGGGCCCTCTGTCCATGGGGCCACAGGTCTTGCCAGGAGCCCCCTTCAGCATGGGCTTCCCACAGGGTGACAGGCAACCCCCTGCTCTGCCATGGGCTCCTGCATGGGCTGCAAATGGATCTCTGCTCCCCTACGGACCTTCACAGGCTTCAGGGTGTGTCTCAACATGATGTGCATCCTGGGAGACCTGGGAGACCTGGGCTGCAGAGCGATCTGCTCCAGCGCCTGGAGCACTTCCTCCCTCTCCTTCTTCACTGACCTTAGTGTCTGCAGGGCTCTTCATCTCATATATTCCCACTCCTCTCCTCTGTGGCCACAATTACTTCTGTGAAATAACTTTTCTTCCCTCAAATATGGTATCAGAGAGGCATCACCATTGCTGATGGGCTCAGTCTTGGCCAGTGGCAGGTCCCACTTGGAGCAAGCTGGCATTGGCTCTGTTGGATATCGGGGAAGCTTCTAGATGAAGCTTCTAGCTGCTCCTCAGAGATGCCAACCCTGTACCCCACTCTAGTACCCAAGGCTCGCCACACCAACATAGTATCCCTAGTTTTATTGGGTGCTGGACAATAATGGGAGTGCCTCTCTTGGCAGTGTAAATCACATAATCTAAGTTTATTTGTAGCTTTGTCACGTGCCACACTGCACATTTTCCTTCTCTGCTAGTGACTGGGTAGCAAAGAGAAAACCATGTTACAGGGCTACAATTTATCATTTTCACAACTGAACAGGAACTTTTCACTGTTCAGATCTCACTGAAATCATATTACACATGGTTATTAATTTTTCAGTACTGCAGTGCAAGAAGATAATAGAAAAAAAGGTTGGAATATTTTAGAGAAGTAACTGTATATCAAAAGACATTTCACCAGGAAGGAGGAATTAACAGTGCATTCTCTTCACTGTCTTTATGAGAGCACATTTGTGGCTTTGGAAAGAAAATTAACTCTCCAAATGACTCTTCAAAGAGCCAGTGTGACTCCAGTGAGGCAGATGTGCAAGAAAACTGTACTAAAATTTTTTCCACAGGCCATAGCACAAGTTGGGTAATATTAATGCTCTATGCAGATGACCCTGGGTGAAAGCTAAGTAAAAACAGTGCCTTAAGGAAAAAAAGACACCAGTGCAGCCAGTTGACACTATGAAAGGCTGCAAAAACCATTTCAGCAAATAAGCAGAAAACTCAACATCGTATTCACAGTGAACAGACTCTCTGTGTGCAGCAGGGACTACATGCAAAAATGCATGACCAGTAAGAACAACACTTACAATTCTGTGACTACAGCACCCTGACAACTGGTTGCTTGTCTCTGAATCTAGGACTCCATGACATACAACAACTTTAACCATGTAGTTTGGCACAATGCTTTAAGAACAGTAAAGCGTCCAGTGAAAAGAACATACTAATATCACTCAAATGTACAATTAGAGAAGACTGCTGACAAGTGCAGTCATGCTAAAGTAAGGTCTCCATGGAGAAACTCAACAGCACAGCAGAAAAGGTTTAAAATTTAAAATGGAAATACAGAATAAGGAAAAGAAAAATCTAATTCTGTGAACAAGTAACAGCTAACTATACTGAAACCTGGAAAAAAATCTGTTGTAATTTTAAAAGCACTGAATATTTTTAATTTTGCAATTTTAGTCAGAATAAGAGATATGAAACTCTGAAGCAGCACTAACTTATAGAGGAACTAAATCTTTTAACTTGGATCTTTTGCAAAAGGCAGAATTGACAGCTAGCATTTTTTTGTAGTCACTGCTGATTCAAGAAAATCATCCAAAGCTTATCTCACAGTGACTCAAAGGGCTTACTCAAAAGCACAAATGTAAACGGGCTTTTTTTTTTCTCTGAGATTTGGACCCAAGATTAACAGCATGGAGAATAAAAAAGAGGGATTTTTTTTTCAACAGCTATTGAGTTCTGTACAGAGTGAACTGATCCAACACACAGTTCCATTGGTGTGGGGAGAGGCTCAGACAACTTATACTTACTGTGCTTACAGAACAGAACTAGCTGATAGCCTCATATCTTGTTTCTTTTGGCAGCTTACAGAATAGAAAAATCAACATGAGTGCACAGAATATCCCACTTAATGTGGACCAGAGACATATATATACACACTCAGATACCTATCTCCATGCTCAGAAAGTTTTGTCCTGTAGATAAGCAACTTCCACTGACCCATGGAAAAAAAGTTTTCTTGCAGTGCATTTTATGACTCTGCATACTGAATCTCATTTTCAGCTAAGACACAAACTGGGAAATAGAAGTATATTCCAGTGCTAAACCTAACAGATAAATGAAGTGACTGGAGTTCTGTTAATTCAAGGGTAAAATATATTCAAAAGACAGGTTCCAATAGTAAGTTTACATAGTTACAGGGTTTTTTGACAACCAAAGTGTTTAAGTATACTTCATGTGCTAAAAGAAAAAAAAGTGATGCTCAAGGACAGTCACTGCTTCAATGTTGACATCTAAGACAGTGTCAGTGTTGATCACAGCATGCAAAGTACTGTCCTACTGTGCAAAATGTATGATTAACACCATCTTTACCACTAATTCTGCAGTCTTTAAAAGATTGCTCCTGGCATTGTAGTGAATAAATATTAGAATCATTCAACAACAAAGAGCCATATTGTGTACACAAATTTGGGATCATCACAAGTTTCATGCATAGCAACTTTTGTCACATTGTCATACGGCATCTGCCTGTCCTACTGTAGGCATCCAAAGCTTATGTACTCCAGGATAGCACTCTTAAAAATGAGAATAGTCTAAGCTATTATGAACCTCAATACCAGGCAATCCATCTTTTAAATCTGGTCAAGGAAAAGAGAAATAAACATAAATAATATTCAATTTAGTGGGTCGAGAAGGCAAGGGAGTGACATGTGAGCAATCTGATATTAGAATTTGGCTTACTATTACCTGTCAAATAAAGAGTAAAGTCCAGTGTGACACAACATGAAAAGAAAAAATAGATTTCTCACCTTGCTCCAGCAATAAGCTCTTTCTGTCCTGGGTCAAATGTTAACTGTGAGAAGTCCACAGCATCTTCTGCTTTGAACACATGTAACCAAGGAGCAATTTCTAAAAACAACCAAGAAATACAACTGTTACTATAAATATTATAGCTGTCATACATCAGGTAACTTCCATTAAATTTGCAGATACTGTGTGACTGCAAGTTTTCTCTGTATGGTGCTCTAAGGAAACACTAGAAACTTTCACCACCATGCCATGTAACTCATGATACAGGCCTGTAAAATACACAGAGCAGCCACTCAATAGACACTTGAATGAAGTATCAATATTTTAGTCTCATTTGTAAGCTAGATGTGTCTTTCCTCCTTAGGTAAACACCACAATACAATTGCAATTCACTGGTACATAATCAAGTGAAGTCAGATTAATATTCCATGCATCAGAACCAGCAGAGGACTGGGGATTTTAAGATCCAATCAAGTGAAAAACAATGAGAAAAACAAACAAATTTGACTTTTCACCATTTTCACAATATAAAGGTTGAGAAATGGGGACAAAAAAGGAAAAATGCTTGACATTCACTGATTTTTTTTTTCATCTGCCTTTCTCAGACCAATTTACTACTAAATTAAGCAAGACAGATAAGTGGGTGAGTTGCTGAAAATCAGCAATGAGCATTATTTGCATTCAGAATGTAAACTTGTACCTACTTTCAAATTTAAACACACATAAATAATTGTACATCAAATCCTTAAAGATTTTCATTATTAGTAGTTATTTTTGCATTCATATCACTAACTGGACACACCACAGTCTGATTATATGAACAGTGTTCTGGGAACAGAGCATGCATGATTCTTTTATTTTAAATAGATTCACAGAATACATAAAATTGCTGTAACAACATAAATGTCTCTGTAAAAAAGTCCAGTTGTACAAAACCCTCATCTTTTAGAGTTTCACAATTCTAGGGATATTGATTGAAGTTTGTTTTGGTTTTTTTTTTACTGTAGTCCCAAAGCAGTGGTCCAGAACTTATGTGAAGGGTGAAGAGGGCTAGGTATGTATGGCACAACAGGCTGTGGAACTGTCTATTTGAAGACTATAGATGTGAAACAGTCAATAGAATGACCAAAGGTGAGCACATGGTCATGACCACTTAAAATACAGATTCAAAACCAACCGCCTCTGAGGGGGTTGCAGCAGTATAATTTCTGATAGTGGTATCACCTGTAGCAGCTCAGGTTGACAACATCCATTCGGAGCTCCTTTCTCCACTCATGAGCCTATTTTTCCTTTTGCAAATGTCTGAGTTGAGATTATCCATATCTGGTGCCTGTTTCAGGATAATTTGTTCCTAATTTGAATATTAAAGTTTTAGCACAAGTGAGCTATCCATTCCTAAGGAATAGACCCAGGAGAAAAATGTTATTCTGTGTCAAAACGTGTTCAGCCATTGCAGACAGCCATTAAAAGCACTGTGCAGAAGCTGTAGCATCATATACTTTGGAAAAACAGATGGAACCCTGAAGTAGAATCACTTGGGTGTCAGAAAACTAACTTCTGCATTTTTAATGACAGTCTGTCTGCATCTGGGCAATTTCAGGCCTGGAATGCTAGTTAGTACATGTTCTGCAGTACTTGTAGATAAAATCACTGTTGATTCCATCTGTATTGGATAGATTCTCAAACCAGGATCTGAGCACTACAGAGGGGAAAGGGGATGTGGCCGCATATTAGGTAACTATGATTACAGCTGCCATCAGCTGTTACTGCAGATCTGTGCACACAACCTACCAGGATTCTGAGGGAGGAAAAACAACATACACACACATACACATTTTAGGTCTCTGTAGCCTTATACACACTTAGCCATTTATAGTTATATATAT
Organism: Pithys albifrons albifrons; assembly: GCF_047495875.1. Lineage (NCBI taxonomy): Eukaryota > Metazoa > Chordata > Aves > Passeriformes > Thamnophilidae > Pithys > Pithys albifrons. Next base: position 24,759,636 of record NC_092461.1, read on the forward strand.
AGGACTACAGAGGCAAGCCTGAAAGAGATGTTTCTTAAGTTTTTTGTACTTGACTTTGCAACCTTAATTTTTTAGTCATGCATTTCATATGAAACAATCAATTGCAAAGTTCTAAAAAGTTAAGAAATTAGGCAGGACATGAAGATTAAGAAATTCAGAGGTAAGTCATAAAGTATCTCACTGGAGAAAGATCAAAAAAGAGAGAACAAGAAAACAAAACAAAACCAAACAAAAAGCTAAATGCAATTAAGTTTGTCAGTGAATGTATCTAAAATCTTTATTAATTCCCTCAGACATTTTCCACATGGACACAGAATATCCACACAGACTTCACAGAAAAAAAAATACATACATACACACACAGACCCAATCTGGAACAGCTCTTCAGTTTTGAGAGATGCAGAGAGGCTAATTTTCCTTGTACTAAGCAGTGTGACTAGAACAGAAATGGATTCAAAACCATTTTATAAAGTAGCAAAAATTCAGACAAAATCATAATACTGATAACTGATAAAATAAAAAATCCAAATCCTACAATAAAAAATCAGGGCTTTAAAAAAAAAAGACTAGAATAGCCCTTCTGGGAGTCCAACCAAGCCAGTGAGCAGAGGTTATGAAACAGGCTGGAAGAACAGCCCAGCACATGGGTGTAGTCCCTTGGGTGCTACGCTACTCTTCCAAATGATCACACAAGCCATGGGAAGCGCTGCTGCACACATACAGGGAATTTTCACTCTTTGAGATGGAAGTCACAGCTCCCTGGGCTCCCCCTGCCTGTGCTTGCACCCAGAGTTACTGTCTATGAGGAACAATCTTGCAGAAACACACATATATCTACTAAACTGACAAAGTACAGATCAGGTTACCAATGTATTAACACTCAAATTTGTACTGCTGCATCCAAAGAAGTGGGGCAGAGAATGCCACTGACTCCCCAGCAGATCTGCACACAGATAAAGCCAGAACCACAGTGAAAACATCAGCCTCTGAAAGAGAAATAAGGTAAGCAGTTGAGAATGGAATTACTTCGGGCCCATATTGGTAGGACAAGTGAGACCCTTAGTCTTCTGAAAGAAGAGGAAAGAAGTAGCTCCCCACCACATGGGGAGGCCAGGGACATTTCAGTACAGAGCTATTGAAGTGCTGGAAGACTGAGATTCAAAGACTCCATCTCCTTCTACTTGTCCTGCTATCTCAGCAAGACACAATAAAGCTTCAAGGTACAGCAAGCAGGAGATTGAGACCATTTCTAGGTTTGGAGCAAGAGAGCAGGGGCCAGGAGGGCAAGGCAAGGCCAGGCTAGAGAACAAGAGAGGACTTGCTAAGAATGGACTTGTTAAGAAACCTCTCTGAAATCTGATTCCTCTCTATCCCTCCAAAATATAAATTATTTTATCCTGTCTGTGTTGCATTCAGCAGTGTTCTTGCTTGAGGGAATAAGGTCAGGGAGAGCAAATGGCTGTTAGAGCTCTTTACTTTTTTCAGCAGACACTCTGAAACTGTATCTCATGTGTCACAGTGGCATCATGTGTCGCCCAGGAATAAGACTTTATGAGATAAAGCTACAACTTTGTGACACTTTGTAAGGTAACATGCATAGAGAAACAGTGCCTATAAAAAAAAATAAAAGAAGCAATCAAACAAAACCACGTCTGCTGCAAAAGTAAAAGCTTATTGGTGGAATTGTGCTTTGAGTTATGCTACAGAAGAATTATGTAACTAATTAACAGAATAATTAAATTTAGCTTCATCAAAACAGCAAAATCTAGCTGAAAACCCTTAGGTGAAACATGACTTTTCAGTTTTGCTGTGAGGTATCAAGTTAGAGTCAAAAATTCATAATAAGCTAGTAAAGGTATATAAATTATTTTTTTCCAAATTAAAAAAAACAGTAAAGTAGTAAGCAGTTATAATTTCACTTTATAAGTGGTTTTCATGCAGATGCAATATGATAAGCTTTACAAAATAACATAGCTGTACATTTTGTATACTACAGCAGTACCATCTATAAATGTGTAACTTAATTAAGCTGGCTGCCAACACGTAACCTAATTGGATTGGTTGCTGATCACAGGTGCATCCCTACAACATCCCTACCCTTTCCAATTCTAACCGTCCCCTACCTAGCATTCCCCTCCCTTTCCTCTGCCCTCAATTCATGTGCAACATAGTAAAACACCAAGCCCATTATTGACTTCTCTCTTCTTATTCCTGATATAGAAAACACTTATTCAAACACACCTTCAGCCTGGATGACTTTTTTTTTTTCTTAAATTAATTAGGCATTTTTACCATTCTGCAGATGTAGATGTAAGACTTAAAGCTGTCCACAGAAACCTGTGTCATGGTATAAATACAATCATGACTACAGCCATTCTCCAACATACACTGGGTCCTTTTGGTACATTCAAGACATATTTACCCTTAGTAAAAAAAAAAAAAAAAGGCTATTACAGGACTGAAACCTGCCAGTCTTATAACACAAAAACATTCCCAAAAGAAACATCCATGGAACTAAAAGACAGATAATGAAAAAAGTCTTTTTGAGAAAGCTACAGCTCTCTTTCACATGCTGGGAATCATGTGCTGTGGGTTTTCCTGGAGGATTCAGGTTTTGGGGCTGTGGGGAGTTAACAGCTTAGATTTAATATGAAATAAAGTTTGTCATGGTTCATAAATCTTCAGCAATGCAAACACCAAAGTCATCTCAGCTCTTAGGAAAGGTCAAGGAAGTCTCCTAAAGAGGTTTAAAGACAAAGGAGGTTAACAATCAAAGCTGGGCAGAAGGACGTTAGATATTCATATTAAAAAAAAAAAAAAAAACCAGAAATCTGTCTCTGTTTTACTTTGTATTTAGTATCTGCCCAACAGGCCACAGTTTGTTTGGTTTACAGAATCCAAGGACTGGCCAAGGGTTGAGCTCTACAGCTCTTTGCAAATGAAATTGTAAAGTTCTCTCTAACCTAGGTTTCATTATTCAGCACTTCAAAGGAGAGCTACAGTAAACAGTGAAATAAATTGCGAAATGCCTAATAAAGAACGGAGTGGTATGTTTTGAACTAACCTGAGAAGTGATACTGAATGGTAAATAACAAAGAAGACAAAAAAGATCTCCTAGTTTCATTTAAAAATTGAAATAGGTATTAAAAATTTCAGCACTGTTTATGATCTATGTATGTGACACCTCATGCCATGGAGTCTTTTTTGGAAATAGTGAGCACAAAGCTAAACATATGCACAGTACCAACTTCTTGAAGAAACTCTGTTAGCAAAATAACAGTAACAATAATATCACAATAACAACAGCAACAGTAACACCATAGTTGAAAACTACCAGATTTGCAATATTAATAGAAGTCTCTGGGTGGCATCAGTACGACAAATTCACTAATCTTATCAGAAGAAAATTAAAATATATTTCTGCATGCTAAAGTTTTTCATAATTAAATGTAACTAATCTAAGGATGATACAATAATCCCCATCTTCCTGAATATGTATAATGATTTTAGCCTAACTTAGATCTCTTCCTGTGATACTCAGGTTACATTACTATCCTTTTCAAAGGCAGCAAGACATGTCAGAATTCTCTCTGCCATGCTGACTCCGGTACATCACCCCTGCTGCCCTGGTGACAGTCCCATTAACCCCAGGCGAAACTATTCAGCAAGGTGTCATGGCTGGCAAGAGGAGATCCACTCATTCAGCATGTCCCGTTTGGGGATTTATTTGCAACATTTGCTCTTGAAGGACACAGGTGCACTTGTAAACACTCCTTTGTGATGATTCAGGACTCCATAGTGCATAACTATTTTAGAACTAGGACTGAGAAAAACAAGATTTTTTCCAGTAATTTCTGCACATCATTGGTATCAATTCAGTGTGACTGTGCTAAGTTCTCATTTTAAAATTTCCAATGTATCATAAATATATCCTTGAATAGTATCTTCACTCATTGCTCTGTGTTGGGAAAAAAAAACAAACAAGAAAAATGGCATGACAGAGCCTGTTGCATCTTTTAGGATTCACTTTAGTCTATACATTTTTTTCTTACATTTCCAATAACCAGCCTTTCCTAGTTCTTTCACATTGTATTCTTTCTTCACAGAAATGCAGTAAACACACCCTTGCTGGCAAGTTATTGACTGACTGCAGAGCTTCTGAAAACACAGCTGCAAATAAACTCCTAAATTAGGCATCAGGGCTTGTCCAGTTGTCATTGCAGTGGAGAGAAGCATACGCAGCACCTGAGCAAACTCTTTTGTGCACTCCTCAGGCTGCAGTACTGTGAAGCTCCAACACAACTATGGTGGTTCTATTTCTGGTACAAAGTGTTAAAACCCATCCAAATGCAAGTTTTTCTTTACATACTTGTAAAGTCGTGCTTTATTTTTACTTATTTTGGACCAAATTCTTACTCCAATCCTGTTGAAAAACTGGCCAGAATGGACATTTCCCAATGGGTATATTCCTGTTGGATGCATTAACCATGAAGTCATTACAGTTACAGCCTCAGGTCAACACTCTGGGTATTCATTAACCCTTTCTATATGGCTCCTAATGCTGTCATTCTTTAGCATGTACTAAAGGGGCAGACAAAACAATTATTAATGTATCTTACAGTAGTAGAGCTTAAAGGTAGTACCAGCACTGGATTTTGATTCCAGAGCTGAAGTTGCATAGAAGAAGAAAGAAAATACCCAAGCAATATCACATTAGGTGCAAGGCACATATATAATCCACCAGTATGAATTAGAGCACAGGAAGGTTTTTTTCAGTAATTTTTAATATACAAGAAGGACAAAATAGTGCATTAAAACCATAGTCAAATGGACAAATCTGAAAAAAGCAAGCCTTTAACATTTAAATTTCACAGAAAGAGACAAAGCTGTTCTAAAAAATAAAAATTGAAAAGCCAAGACAATCCTAGCTCAATGCTGCAGTGAAATTTCTGATCAAGAGATATTGAGATTAGAATGTAGTTGGCAAGTCCACTGTTTCGTATAGATGGTACATTCATATGTCAAGTCTATGGAGGTTTATGTGTGTAATAGATCTAACAGTCTTTGCTACCAGAAGGCTCCAATAATTTAAATGGAGTACACCAGAAGCAGACTGGACACAACACAGGCAGAGAAGAGTACTAGTTCAACAACAAAAAGATGGCATTAGCTGACACCATTTAATGCTTCTCTGCAAAATGAAAGGATTAGGACAGATAGGTGTGTTACAGTACTCAGTACTGCACTTTAATGAAAAAGGCCTTGCACATAGCCCAAATCATACAGAACAAATGCATTGCAGGGCTAGGTACATAATCAAGAGTATGTGGACACCATAACTGGGAAAAATATACATATATATATATATATATTTATAGTAGTTAATCCTTTATTTTTAATCAAATTACTAATTAAAAATATTTCTTACAGAAATCATGAATACTCTTGAATACACTGAAAAATAATACACTGAAAAATATTGGCATTCTGGTAATTAGTGATTAGAGATTAAGAACCGGACAGTTTCTGAAATAGTCATCCAGGAAGACATAAGAAAACAAAATATCACTTCTTCCTGCGAAGAGAAAAATTTGTTTAGGCAGGGTTAGTTAACGCAAGCCAACCCTCTGTACAGGAAAACATGAAGTTACAAAGTTGCCCAGCATGATTAAATCAAAAACCACAAAGACTCCTCTTTTAAGTTGTACCACACTACATTTGGTTCTCCTTTGGAAACACGAAAACATGTCAGATCCCCATCTGCAGTTCAGAGCCCATCTTTGCTTACAGGGAGGAGACAAGGAAAAAAAGAAAAAAAGACAAAGCAACCTCAAAACTAGAGCTCCCTTTTAAGATGCAGTATTTTGGAGGTCTAAATTACATAAACAAGCCAGCTGCCTTCCTTCTACTAACCAATAAAACTTAACACAGTCCTGAAGCTTGCTTTTCCTTACAAAGAGAACTCCAGAGGCCAAGAAATAAATATGTATCTCTAGCCTTATCTAGAAGCTCTGCTAAATGCCTCGAGCTTTACTCCACTTATTTGTAATAAAACAGATCCCAAGACCATAAACCTCTTGACATTTTCCAGAAAGTTCACCACCTGTTTATTGGGCATTCATTTTATGAACAGCTATTATAGCTTCAGAACAATTATAGAGGTAATGAGGCAGGGCTGTAAGTAATTTATTTATTATTAATGGGGAAAACAGAAAATCAAGCATACTTACAGTATATGTTTCTTGACTTTAAATGCATGAAAACTTAACCTTCTTTCTTAAGCCCACTGTAAACTTTCTTCCTTCTACCCAAGTCCTCTCATCTTTCATTGATTATCTCACTAGGCACAACGTGGCTGCCCCCACCATTTGCCCACTGCTCTCCAGGGCAGGGCACATGCAGCTGCCCTGCCCTGGTTCCCTGACCTGCTTTTACAACCCACTCTAAACTTCAAGGTCCAAAAATTCAGCCTGCATCCCTGTTTTCTTTGTCCTGACAGAGCTTCCTGAGTTAGAAGGACATATTTCTGCATTCTTATGTGTGTGCATATGTCTATTACTGGGATAATTAAAGGGAATTTGGGTTATGACTGTCTGTGCCCTCAGGGAAGAGACAGTAACATCTGCTGCAATGACTACTTATTTCTTACTTTTCTGAACAAAGGTTTGGAATTGTTTATGCTTCATTGTTCAAACACACATATTGCATACAAATACAAGAAAGTGTAAGGGAAAAAAGACTGAACCCCCACCTAGATGAAAGCAGTTTCAGCTCTACCAGCACAGTCAAAAACCGGTAACTTGACTCCCCAGCCAGCACAGCCTCCAGTGAGGCTCTTCCCAGTGAGTGCAACTACCCCTTACAGTTACCAGCTCTGGTCCTTCTGCTGCTAGTCTTCCTGGATGTGATGCAGAGGGACAGACTGACCACATAAAACACTTGACGTCCTTAGTTATGCCCTCTCTTCAGAGGAGTTTAACCTTTCATGTTTTAACACTTGCATGCAGGCTTTGGCAACCAGCCACAGAATTTATTTTGAAAGAAATCATGTTGTATGGTTATGGGAAATCACTATTTGATCTCAAGACAGAGTTTTGTAAAGAAACATGCTGAATTTTATAATATGCATTGTAGGGAACAGAAGCAAAAAGCCAATTGCCCACAGACAGTTATGCCCTGTTATTTTTGTTGGAAATACCTATGCTTCAAATAGAAAAACCTTTTTTCCACAACTGCCCATCTTGCAATGATGCCATTTTTATTTATATTGGCATACGAACATACTAAACTTTATTTAGATTGTTTTAGCAAAATACAGTTTCTTGATTCTATCAATTCTGGAACGTCTCTTTCCGAGAACTGCCGCTACCAAGTATGAAAACAAAGTTGCCCAGGATCAAACAGCCAGGAACTGCAACTGTTTCCATCTTTTCTGAACTAGCAGTCTAGGTTACTTAGAATCACAGAATGGTTTGGTTGGAAAAGACCACAAAGATGATGCATCGAGTCCCTCTGTTAACCCAGCATCGCCAAGTTCAGCACTAAACCATGTCCCCAAGTTCCACATCTGCGTATGTTTTAAATACCTCTAGGAATGGTGACACTTCCGTGGGCACCCTGTTCCAATGCTTATCCACCCTTCCAGTGTAGAAGTTCCTCCTGCTGTTCAACCTGAACCTCCCCCACCACAACTTGAGACCACTTCCTCTTGTCCCATCACTTGTTATATGGGAGAAGAGACCAACCACCATCTGCTACATCCTCCTTTCAGGTAGTTGTAGAGAGCAAGGAGGTCACACCTGAGCCTCCTTTTCTCTGACTAAATAATCCCAGTTTTCTCAGCCACTCCTTCTAAGACTACTTTACAAGAAGTAACCAAGAAAAACTGAATTTAAGATGTTTCTTACAAAGCACATAGCCATGCTGCTGCCACCACTGTGAGTGGGCATTCTTGCCAAAGGTGGAGCCCACAGGGCCACCTGCATCACACAACACGCAAGTGTCCTCCTGGGCTCTGATGACCACGGAGCCAGCTCAGTAAAGACCAGAGCACAAATGGGCTACACCCAAGGCAATGCTAACTAGCCATATACATGCTCTTCTTCAGTCAACAGCCATTAGCTTTGGACATATTACAATGCAATCCCTGAAGAAGGAGAACTGAATTCACATGAATCAGCATGGAGATTATGCATAGAGAACTAAAACTTCAGCAAAACATAATTTATATTGTGCCAGATGAGTTAGAAAGAATGGATATGCCTCATTAATGCATTTTCCAAGGGGTAGATTGGGACAGAGTATATCTTAAATATCTTATGAAAACAAAATTAAAATATTATCTCATGGGGTAAAAAATACAAAAAATATCAAAGCAATATTGTACTTTCTCTTGCTTTCAGCACACCAAAACTTCTGGAAATCAACAGAACTTCAGCTGCTTATGAGCTCTATTTCTTGGTTGCTGATCTGTTTCTTTAACATATCCCAGTCTGGATGTTTACAACCGTTTAGTAAAAATGCCCAACACCATTAAAAATACATCTCTTTGGAAGAAGGAGAAGAAAAAAAAAGAAAAAGAACAAAAGCTCAGATTTTAATTCCATCTGCCCACTTTGTACAGCTAGTAGAATGTGGTAAGAGCCTTTAATGTTCCTGCTTTGTTAACAATCGGGGAACTTTGCAGGCTCTAAACATCCAGATTAGGGCAATAGGGAACAAATCAGCCGTGGAAAGGTTCCTAGGACATGTCTCTGCAGCTCACTAGCCATTGTAGCCACCACCAGTTTTATATTCTCAGAAATGTATTAAAATTATTAACATTCCATGAAGGTCCAGTGCTTGGCTGAGATGCCAAAATAATTGTAAATTGATGGGGTAGGGAATAGCCAGTATCCAAGTCCTTCACTTGCAGCCTTCAGCCCCTGCCATTCCCTGGTATGTATGGGAATGGACACCAATAATACTGGGTGATTCAGGGAAATAGAAGAGGATAATTGCCTTCAACCTCCAGAGACTTATTTTTTTCAAATTAACAGTAAACATTTGAAGGTTGCCATTCCCCAGCTTAATCTCCTAAACAAAAGTAAAGGCAAACCTGATTCTACACACAAAAGTGTAAAGCTGGTGAAAGAATTATTTTCCTCTTTCAGAAGAGTTGGTTCTTGGCAGGGCAGTGCAAGCAATCTCCTAGTCCTATCATTTAGACAAATCAAAGTTGCAATATCTAGCAAACAACTTCTCTTCACTGATGAATTATCTTTATTGAAAGAAAAACCCAACAGACAATAGGGAATGGAAAACAATAGACCTTAATCCCTCTGCAGAAGCTGGCAGGAGGTCTTTAAAGTGCATTTACGAAAAACTAGCAAAAAGCGGTAAAAACTGAACATCTTGGTAGACTACTATTACTTTAAAAGGTGACTTGCAACAAGCTTAGGGGAAAGAGAAAAGAGTACAAACAAAACCAAGTTTGAATTGCATATATCCTTCTTTATTCAGCCCACATATTATTTCCTCTTGGCACATGTGAAGCGCATGCACTCCATATAAAAACCACAGGATAAAATGAAGAGAGCGATGTACTGAGTCTATATTAGCTAGACAAACATCAAATGAGGGAATTCTCTGGTGGTCAGACAATAAGGTTAAGAAAATATATGTCTTAGGATTCTCTAACCAAGAAATCAAAAAAATAACTATGCTATTTTTATTTTCTGGTTAACCTCAAGTTGAAATGAAGGGTTTATGTTCATTTCTTTTATGGATTGAGACATGCTATTTTTGAGCATATTTATTCAACAGATAATTTTGTTACAGCACAGCATGTATTTGAATCATCACTAAATATAGCTTCTAAAATTATGCAAACTGATGCTTTTTTGTTGACACAGCACAACCTTAAATTCTGATTATTTTGTGGAAGCATAGAAGAATGAGATTTGCCCCAGAGGAAATCAGCTCAGCTGTACTCTCAGCATTCATTAATTCAAGTTCACAACTTCCCTGCATTTCTGACAGAAGAGCTGAAGAAATTCAACTTTATGAAAGAAAATTGCAGTGGAACCAATACTTACAATTTCACACCTGAAACTAGATTTGGGTCAATTTTTTTCCAGCTGACTCACACACTGCTAAGCACTTGTGATGGTCCCTTCAAAGCTACGTCATGGATAGGGTCTGACTACAGAACGAGACTTCAGCTGAATTTTGACAGTCTGAGAGTTTTAAAGTTCAGCAAATGTGTGTGTCTGGGGAAACAAGGTGCCACTGTAATTACTTTTATACTTTTTCTTGATTTTTTTTAAATCTAATAAAAGCTCAGGTCCACAGAGAGCTATCACAAAGGTTCTGTAGAGTGGATGGAATTTGAAATTATGGAAATATTTAGACAAATGTTACATCCCTCAACTATTTTGCTTTGGTTTTTTTGCAAAAGAATAGTTCAGCTTCTACAAACAGTTTCTTATAGAGTAAATTTGGTTTCCACAGCCTTTTCTAACTGTTTAGGTTAAACACATCACTTTACTATATGAAGAGTCTGTTTTCCAAGAGTGTGTTTTCTAAGATGTTGACCATCAGTAAACCTTCATATAGTTACAGACTAACATGTCATAACTACATGCAAATGAAAGCATATCCAAATAAAACAAAATTTAATAAAATTGTAAGGCTTTATCTTTAATGACTAGCTTATTTAAACACTTTTTCACATAACTCTTAAGTTACTTCAAGCATAAATATACTTCTTTTCCCATTAGAAACATATGGAAATATACAGAGACCAATGATCTCACACTGAATCTCTGTGTGTTCATAATATTAATTATGCAGATAAGGAAATTACAGCATGGTTATGGTGTATGAAACATAAAATGAAAGTAATTTTTAGACTATGTCAAAAATCCTGTGAAAGTGCATGCATCACTTCTCCTTCTGCAACTTGTTTCTCATCTTCCACAAGCAAAGTACTCGAGTAAAAGTTCTCAACTGGCAGGTGAAATTCTTGCCATTTGCTATCGGAAGATACATCACAGTCTTCAACTAAAACTATTTAGCTGAAAAAAATCAGTGCTAGAAATAGTATATGCCTCTCCACACAAGGCAGCTTGACAGGATCATCACCTAAGTGAGCAGTTTTTGATGGGCAGTGGGAAAGAAAGTAAGCTCTTTCAGGAGATACACTCCTTTTCCATATTTCACCATGACAACTCCTGGGGACCATTTTGTCTTTTTATTAGTTTTTTGCAGCTGTTCATCCATACGCTACACCAGATTCTCACTCCATTAGTTTTATTTAATAGTTTATACTCCATCTACCATTCCTCTCAAAGGAAGACAAATCAAATAAGTACATTGCTATTTTGGCATACCAGAGACTACCAAAAAAAAAAAAAGCTTCAGTCAGTTATAAATAAAACAAAAGTGTTGATATCTCTGTAAAGTTGGTACTGAGTTTACAAGCTTTAAAGTACCTACCATTCAATAACACTCAGCCTCTCAGCTTTGGTTGATGTTCAGCATCCCACACAATATTTAGCCCTGGTGGATCTAACATTATTACAAGATAACTTTACAAAGCAGGGTACTAATGCAGCATTCAGATTAAAGGGGTTTTAGCTGTTACAAATTGCTTTATCAACTCTGTGTTGGTGTAGCAGCACTAATAAGATCAACAAATACAAAGGGCATTTTCCTAGGCACTGACGAAGTCAGTAAATGTCACAAGAAGAATACGGAAATCAGGAATACAGTTGGTTGAAAACTGACAACTCCTACTACAGGATTCATTCAGAGAGTGGCCGTTCTCTCATATCTCTCTCTTCTTTTCTTTTGATACCCCAAGCAGTCCACTCCTAACATAGAGAATCAAAGACAAACCTCTCAGGCATTGTTTCCTCTGGTCTCAAAACTTCTGTTTTCCCTTAACTAGCAGTTATGTTACCTAGCTGTCACATACTGTATACTGTGTTGCAAATATGTTTCCACATGTACTTTCTAACATTTAGTAATGACTCTCAACAGATTGTTGTGGTGAATATGAACTACGGTTTGTCAGAATATTTTTCAATATATGTCAGTTCATAAAGGCTAAGGATATGTACTGATTAGTGGTATTTTTTTACCACAAAGGTCTGGCATTGAAAATCTCACTACATCTCATATTAAAAACGTGACAATAAATATTTATATATAATTGTATTTCCCACATATGTTTACAGAAAAAAGGAATTGGTTTTGTTCAGTGAACTCTGTGACACTGTCTTTGACTACATCAAAAGGTGGAACTGAAACAAGATGACAGAGGAGATTTCCGTCCCCCAAAAGCCTTAGCATAGTAACCTAGAACTAGAAGGGCATGACTAAAAATTAAATATGACAAAAGAACAAGAAAGATCTAAAAGACAGGATCAGGCTAAATTCAAGCTACTCTCCTAAATATTGACTGAATCAGATTCATGAAACACATTTTTAATCAACCCCTAGCACATAGCTCTGATGAGTCTCAATTATTTCCTTTTACAGTTGCACATACAAAACCAAAAGGTACATGCAGTGATCTCTTAGTTTGTGAAATTAAGACGTGCCAGAATTTTAACTGTTACTTCAATTACTTTAATTTACAATACTGTGTATGCATGTTATGATAAAAAATGTCTTGTTTTAAACTAAATCATACACATAATATGAACACTAAGGAAACCAGATATTTATTCAGAATAACTCATACTGTTTAGTCAATCAATAATGAATGATAAAGTTCCCTCCTTCACAATACACTGATGGTTTGCTGTTCTGAGTACAGAATGCAATCATTTTAGTTTATTCTGCAGTGTATTGAAGAAAGGGACAGCTGCTACCGTTACCGTTATTAAACCATCAAAATGCCAGAACAAAATACTTTCTGTAAAAACACAACATTATATTTTTTTAACTTTATGGAAGGAATGGAAACAATTTTTTTTCAATTAAAATTCAATAAATTCTAATTCATTGGAACAAAAACCTTACACATGTGCTTTTTTAGAAAAACAGGAGGAATGCAATATCTAATATAATACATCTTCATCTCTACATCCTCGTAGCTACAAACTATTTGGATCTCATTCTAAGTTGTGACACTAATGGAAAAATCTCAATTCAAATAAATACAAAGAAGTCAGATAAGTCATTAAATGCCCTAGGTTTTTACAGAAAACATCCTTCAAGTGTTCTTTACTTTGTTGCAACTGTTCCTCAGTAGTTCACCCCAATACTCAAGATGACAACACATGTATGAAGAGACCATCTTGGTGAAGCAAGGCACTCGTGGTGCAGCTCCAAAGAAAGACTGTTTATGAGGTGTAAGCAGGGACAAAGAGAGCAAGGAGGAATTTGGAAAGACTAGACAGGAATGTAGGGACTGTGTCGGATTAAATAAAGTTCAAAGGGAGTTAGGACTTGCATGGAACATCAAGGGCAACAAGAGGAGCTTCTACTGCTCAAGTAATAATGAAAGGTTGAACAAGGATGAAAGGTAGAAAGGGGAAATATAAACTTTGTACTGAATAGGGAAGGTGACCTAGCACCAGCAGACACAGAGGATGCTGAAGACTCAATACCACTAGTAAGGTATCAAAGGCATCTGTTGTTCAGTAAAAGGGGTTCAACAACTATCAACAGTAGATGCAGCCTGAGTCAGTGATGACTTGTGAGATCTTAGTGTATATAAATATATAGGATCAGAGAAGCTGCATCCACAGACATGAAGATAACCAGCTACTTTTCATCTCTGAGAAGTCAGAGAGATGAAGAAAGCTCCTAAGTAATAGCAGGAAAACAAATATGGCAACTAAAAACCAGTCAGTTTCACTGAAGTTCCTGGAAAAGTTACAGAGTTAGTTCTCTCAGAATTAATTTTTCTGGACATATGGACAAAAAAAAGGTGACTGAGAACAGCCAGCATGGATTTGTCACAGGTAAATTACTCTTGACCAACTTACTTGCCTTCTATAACAAAATTACCAGTTTTAATGATGAGGGAAGAGTGGAGGATGCCATTTATGTCAACACCGTCTCACTGCAAATTAGGATGTTACAGTGTGTCTCTTCAGGTGGGCAGCTACAGGAGTAAAAACTCAGTTGAGTGATCAAGCCCAGAGAGTAAAATTTTAATATTCCATACTCCACTTGAGCGAGTAACAAGTGGATTATCACAAGAGTTGATCCTGCGACCTGACCTGTTTAACACCTTAATCCACAGCCAAGGGGAGACAACAGAATGCAGTTTGTAAAGTTTGCAGATAACACCAAATTCAGAGAACCAATTGGTAAGATGGAGGCCTGAGTTGCCATCTAGAGAGACCCAGATAGGGTGGAGGAAAGGGACAAGAGCAACTTCCTGAAATTTAAGGGTACATATGCAGAATCCTGCACCTGGAAAGGAATAACTGTATGCAACAGTATAGGCTGGTTTTAATCACAAAGGAAAATGAGTCACCCATCTTTAAATTATATTTTCAGCAACAAATTCTGAACAAATTTGGAAAGCCTATTTGAATTTAACTTGCATAGAATACAGTCCAGGTTTCTATATAACAGCACTCAATGCATTTTTTCCCATACCATTCTACATTAAAAGCAGAGGTTTCCATGAAGTGATTACACAATAGTTATCCTACTTCTGGAAAGGTTTTTTTGTGCTTATCCCTTACCTTTGTATGCAATAATTGGGTGCTCAGCTCTGTGGCAGTGCATATCTTCTGTTGTTGTTGGCTCCAGTATTCCTAACGCCCCGAGTCCTGACAACAGCAGTGTGAGGATGCAGCTTCCTTTCATGGTGGTCATGCTGTCCTCCACAGCAGTCACTTCTTTTAACTGTCTACTCTTCTTGCATTCATGTGGGAAAAGCACCTGGAGAATTCAAAGAAATTTACTCAAGTGTAAGACCAACCACAGAAAAAATTAGACAATTCTTGATGTTTAAAACAAAACAGCACTGCTTTTATTCTGTCTCTGCAGTATTTGACTAGTCAAAAGCATGCTATCAGTTGATCCTCTACTTAATTCATAAACCTATCATCAGTTACCCAATTTAGAAATATGGATTTCTTTTATCAGCCAGTGGGATTAAAAAACTGATATTCATAACCCCTCCACATTCCCTGCTTTAAAATTTTATTTTTAACACATGGGGAAGATAATGTTCTTCAACACTTTTTATTTTATTCTCTTAGATACAGCACATATATTTAAATCTACCTTCCCTGTTCACTTGGATCCACTGCTTCTTGCTCTCCTATCCTCACAGAGGAAAGAGTGCTTTGACTCCTTGTGAGTACAAGATAGGAAAGGAATTGCTCTTTTGTTTTACTGACTGTTTTGAGAGAACAACAGCCCCAGAGCATCTGTCTTCTTGCCTATCTTCAGAATATGTACAGCACGTCATAGAAACGGGTAGGACAGGGTTCACCTCAATGCTCTGATAGGCTTTTGCTTTACAGAGTGAGGGACGCTGCTTCTGACAGCAGTTTAATTTCCACCCATTTGCCAAGACCAGTGACAAGGCTGTGAATTGCAGACTCTAATGCTGAAAACTCCTTTCTTCTAAAATTTAGACATGAATTGATGTTGTAATGGGTTTCATTAGAACCAGAATAAAGTTGAAGGTCAAATGGCTGATTTTTTGAAACATCAAGTAACCACACACTTATATAAGTAACATAATATGTATTGTGTCAATATAGGTTTAGATCCAACCCCATTCCTTTACTTTTATCATTAAAACATTCCAAGCAGTAACAACCTAATTATGTAACCCAAAAAAACATTTGCCAGTAGCAGCTTTACCGAGTCACAATCTTCCTTGCTGATAGCACACAGTTATGAGCCATCACAACCTTTCAGGGAAGAAGAGAAGAGATTTCACACAACTCCATAATGGCAGAAATATCATTCTACCAGTAGAGCAACTGATCTCAATGAGTTGCAGTGTGCTGTTTAATAAGGTGGAAACTTTGTATAAAATAAACACCCTAAACACAGAAAACAAAGGGCTGTTAAATAAAAGACACTCCACAGTAAGAGCAACGTGTTTGAAAAGCTACACTCAGAAATCAGAATGGATAGTAAACATTAGCCTCTAGCCTAACTGTAGCACCAGCCTTCATAAGATGTACTGCTCTTCTCCTACCATCTTATTTTGCTGTCTTTAGATGCTTTCCAGCTAAGACCTGGACACTCCTAATCCTTATGAATTTAAACTAAAATACATAAATCAAAGCCATAATAAATCTGAGTGGTACATACATTTAACAGTCAATTTTAGCTTCTCTGCTAAATTTGCTTATATGACTAAAAAAAAAAAAGGGGGGGGGGAGCTTCTAGACAGTTAAATTCATATTCTTACCTTCCTAAGTAGTTTATCTTATGATGCCATGTACCAATAAGAACCTGTCCCTACAAATTGCTGGTGGCTCACAGCTGGCAGTATCTGCTCATAGAAATTCTGTGCACTCATGTATATAACGGCATAAAGTGTTTGTTCCAAAGTTTTGATAGTCCATTTTCTGCAATGGTGACATTTCAATGCATTATGCACTATTCTTACACAAATTGAAACAGTTTATGGGGGTTATAGCATAGCTAATGGATATTCCTAACTTACATATCATACAAATACATTACTAACAACTAGTTCTAATTCATGTTTCTGTAAGATTACAGATGTGTATTTAGGAAGCAAAATGAAGGTCTGATACCACATCCCAGACTGTCAAAAGCTGTTTTTCTTGCACATAGTACAGCATCAAGTATTCAAATACCTAGGAATATGGTACTGTCATGTTACAAATAAAGCCAAAACCTTTTTTTCTTTTCACTTTTATAGTCTCAGAAAGACTCACTCAGAAAGTGAATATTCATGAATATAACGGACAAAAATTAAACAAGGATAAAATTAAACATTTCAACTGGAATCCCAGCTTTCTCTGTCTCCCTGGCTGCAAAGGAAGTCCCATGGTCTTTATGTTACCAAGCTTTCATATCCCAGGCAAGCTTCAGAAAAACAGCTCTGCTGTAGTACTTTTGTATCTACCACTATAAACACATAATCCTGTTTCTGCAGAAAGAAAGAAAAGGACCAGTACTCTTCATCTAAATAATAAATATGTACATATTTATGGATGCCTTGCTTTCCATTACAAAAAGGATACTGATTTTCATGGGGCTAATCTTGGTATTAGCAAGGACTAAGATGTAAATGTTGACAGGTTTGATGTCTTGTATCCTTCATGTATCAAGCGAACTTCTCCCCACCTGTCCCCTGTGAACAGAATTTGGTAGCAAAGATTTCTTCACAACAATACCCTTCCTCAGCCTCTAAATCCAAAGAGGGGCCAAAAAGTTTTTTTTCTTTCCTAGCTGAACTCCATCTCACGTGGCAAAAATGGAAGCAGGATACATACACTCCTTTCTCTCACTCAGAATATCCAAAGACAAGATTAGTCTTTGAAGAAGAGACAAAAAAAGATTTGAACATACTTCTGATATTTATCTCAGAGAAAAACAATAATAATTGAAGTTTTTCTCTACCTTGGCCTACAGCTATTTAAATTGTTTGGACTATTCTATTAATTTAAGTCTATTAATGATTTTAGAAGTATTAATTTAAATACATTAAGCACCTGTGAGGAACTGCAAGGACAAGCTTACTTGCAACTACTCAGTCTTCAGAGACCCTAATAGACAAGAGAACAGTAAATCAAGGTAGCAGGTAGAAACCTTATTACAAGTTATGCCACTATCCACTTCACTACACTACTGTATGCATGGAAGGAGAAAGGAGCCTGGAGACTACAACTAATACAATGTTTGAGTAATAAATAAAAAACATAACTTTGCAAAAATCCCCCCCAAAACAAGAAAACCAAACAAACAAAATTAAACACCCACCCAACAACGGAAAATCCCATACAACCCCAACCTCCCCCCCCAAAATACAGATAAACCCCCACAAACTAAACACACACCCAACCTCACCCCTAAAATACAAATAAACCCCCACAAACAAAATACACACCTTCAACTTATACCCACAGCATCAACAGATGAGCAGGCACCTAAGAAAAGGCTTCAAAACCAAATCTTTTTCCACAGAATTGCAAAGGTTAGATCCCTCCCTTCTGCACATGCTTGAGTAAGAACTGCTGCACAAGTTCCATCTCTGCCCAAGGTAACAGCTGTAAAAGTGAGCCTGGGAGGCTGCACCTGAACTGTGTACCTAAACAGAGCTGAAACACTGCAACAAGTCAGAAGTCCTGAGGCAGGCAAAGCAATCTTTCCTAAAATCAGCCCTTCTCTTTACTGAAAGTGCAGCCATTGTGATAATTAGCCTGGAGTGTAAGACATGACAAGACAAAGCCAAGAGAACCCTACACATGAAAAGTTTACACTGGTTTCCTTGATTTCTGTATAATTTCCATATGCAAATCTCTCTCAATCATGAAACATAATGGTCAGGTCAAAACTCTTCAAAACATATCCAAACACTGACACTGACCAACTTTTAAACTATTGCTAAACATTTGGGAAACAGCACACTGACCTGTAATTTGCATAGTTTTTCAAGCAGAGGCCTTTAATCAGACTTCTGATAAATTGCATTTTACAAGTCTGTAAAATAATCTGAGGATCCAAAATGAAAGCAGAATAAACAGCATTATAAGATGCAATTTATTTCAACATATTATTTTGTTTCTGTATGTAAAGTCCTGTGCACTTATTCTCTCCCTCATTCCCTTTGATTCAGCTTGCCTAGAAGAAATACAAAGATGAATGAGGCCCATTAGGCAAAGGTATTATATTTTACAACTGTACCATTTGGTTTCTCCATCAACAGTATTTGATGAGGTAAAATCCAGCAATTCTCAAGATGTTCTGTTTTAGCTAAGCCAAAAAAAAGACATTTAAAAGAGAAAAAGTGTGGACAGCTAAGCATGCAAGGCAGGTAACTGCTTCTGCTAAGTCCAAGCAGATTAATTTTAAACTATTCCCTTCAGGCACTGAAGTCATATATTTAAAATGAAATAATCAGGATGTCAATATTTCTAGATCACTTAAAATACACTGTGTTGGAAGTACAATCTACCTCTGAATTATAAACTACGTTTTCCTTTGTTCAATCAAAATGAGCTGCTCTACAAAAGAGAGAGCTGCCGCACTAACTGCAGCTGTCCAGCAGTAAAGACGCTTTCAAACAATTAACTTGGCTGACTCTGTAAGCGTAAGCTTGACTGCACTTTCAATGAAAGATGAAGTCAATGTGAATGCCAATATATGTATACAAAAAGCAGAGTTTGACACGGTTAAAAGATACCAGTTTCAGGACTGGTTCTGGGTACATGCATCCACAAGCAGGTTTGGGGTTTCTTCACATGCACACTACTGTCAACTCTTGCAGAAGCTGCTCATGTAATTTGCTGTGGGAGACTCATTCCATTTTCCCTGGGCACTTTGCTCCACATCTTGGTTTGCAAAATAGTACAAAAGTTTGATAAAAAATTTGTAAACAAGCATAAACCTGAAAAAAAAATCATTTGTCTAATGAAATAAGACTATACACTGCATACAGACCAATCAGGAAAGAGGGTATCAGCAGTCATAAAACTGGGGTACATGAATACCCTGCAATGTAAGCTCAATGCCATTTCCTCTAATTTTTCTTGATTTGCTGAAGCCAAACTCCTCTAATTCATACAAAACACTTGAGAGGAAAATTGCAAGAGAAAGGAATATATAAAAAAGACTGTCATCACACTTACCAAAACCTTAATTCTAAGGCAATGTGTGCACTTTCAGTTTCTAATTCTAGCAACACCAGTAGTGACAAGCCCTGGAGCCCAGAAGGTAAAAAAGGATGGGAGGCTGGAAGGAGGCATCAAGAAGGCTGATTCCCCAAAAAACCTAAGTTGTTTTCTTATAGCAAGCCCTGTTTCCCATCAAAAGCACAAAAGCCCTCAAACCCATACCTCTTTATAGTACAATTACTTTGAAATACATTCCTTACTCAGTATAGCTTTAAAAAAAACAATTTGCATATTACTCAGATACACAATTAGGTTAGATCAATAGCTCAAAGATCACCTCATTCAACATCAAGGTGAGACTGGAGGCTATAGATCTTCTTCAGTGAAATAATCTAGTTGCACACTATCACGTCTTATCACTAGACCCAGCAATGCAGACTGTTTACTCTGTGGCTGAGTAGCATATTCTAATTTGCATTTGCATAAAGTGAGAGTCAGCTTCAATTAACAAACTGATTACTGAGTTGCTTCAATTTTTTTTTAATACTGTCATTCACTTCAACAGTGGCATGAATTTCAAGATCTGCAGGAAGCAGACAGCCATCAGCTGTCATTGACTAACACGGTCAAAAATCAATCCTTGAATTCACAGTGACATTCTGCCAAAAGTCTGCTAATATCTGTAACTGAGGGTGACAACTCATAAAAGAAGAATCTGTCATCAAAGCTAGTTCTCCAGAGCTTCTCATAGAGCCGATACTTGTGACTTGTGCAAAGGAAGCACTGCTTCAAGAACAGTGACATGAGTGAAGCAAGGAGTTTGTAGTAACGCCTCAGACTGCAGAATCACATTGTCTGCCTCATCAGTGGGGCATAGCCCCAGTGGACCACAGCGTCCTTGAGCAAGCACAGGCCAGCCCAGCAGGTCCACACAGGAGAGCACCACAGGCAGCTTAGGTAGGAATAGAGATAGTCAAATCAGCATATTCTAGACCTAAGTTCCAGCAAAATCTTGGTAACTTTTTTCAAATCCCTTTTTATTTAGCTATCCATTAGCTCTTCAACCTTTCTGGTACACTCACAAGACTCAGATTCCTACCTGAAATTTCCTTCCACTCGTCTAGTTTCTTGGTCCAGTCACTGAGAGTACCTTTCCCCATGCACTGCTTGGTACATCCACTCAACTGCGATCCTCAGACTGGACATCAGAAGTCAGCCTGAGGCAGTGAAAAGAGGGATTCTCCACCTCAGACAGACTACAAAGGTAGCAAAGCTTTTCTTTTACAAAATAATGGAAAAACAAAATGGCAATGACTGCTTGCAAATAAAAGTCTGGAAAGTGGAAGAAAAAACAGAGGAAGTTTAAGTGACAAGAAAAAGGAATGAAGTGAAAGAAAATGGGCCAGGAGAAGACAGGAGTGTCAGCTAGGGCAGGAAAAGGAAATGGTGAAGGAATAACTAAAGCAATTAAGGGATCAACACACACATCCCTGCACTTCATCTTCTCTTTTCTCTCTATATAACACTTGCCTGCTCCTTTTCCAGTTGGTACTACTACTGGCAAACCAGATACATTTTCTTAGGATCCAGCAAACTGTCAACATCATGAATATGACACAGAACACAAGCTTTTCTGTAGCAGAAAAATACTTTCAGGTGCTGTGAATAATAGCCATTCAAAATAGAGACCACACCACAGGGTCCTGCTCATTTAGAAAATTACATAGCTTCAAAATGGGATTGGGAAGCTATGAAATACCTTGACACTCCCATTTTGCAGTGAGAAATTGAGGAACTTCCTGAGCAACAATAATCAGGAAAAATCCAACTCCCTGCAGTCTTACTCTCTTCACTGAGCCACGTGCTATCTGCTCCTGACAAAGACAAGATGCTGGGCTGGATGCACCTCTGGCCAAGCACAGCCATGTTCCCATTCCTTGCAAAGGTCTGAGCCCTGTACTGCATGCTATTGGTAGCTTGTATTCTTCTCACTTATATCACCACACAGGACATACAAATCTGTATTTATGAGTTATTCACAGAGCCCAGTCAAAAGTGATTGTAGTATCTGACTTATAGTAAGACACAGAAAATCCATTGCACAGTTTCTTAAAAAGCATGTGCTACAGTATACGAATTTGACCATGGAGAGAAAAAGCATTCAGAATAGCCAACCCATCCAGCAGGAAGGTCTATGATCTCGAAATATATGATTCTTCTGGTAATAGCTAAGTCAAAGACCCCAATTTCAACAGAATCCTATAGCCATTAACTGGACTTCTTTACAAACTGTCAAAAAACATGACAAAAATTGCATTTTGGAAGTTTGTTTCAATTTATCCAGCAATGTTGTTAGTGGCCTTTGCAAATATTCTTTCCAAATATACCTGGTGTCCTCTTAAGAGATAAAATATAATATATTAAGCTGTGGACAACAATTTTTCAAGCAACATGTACTTTCGGAGACCTAATAATGCTGCCCCTGACTGAAATTGTTATACTACATTTTTCTACACCTCAGTAAAGGAAAATTATTTATGAAAAATCTTATTTACCCATTAAAAAGGAATATAGTAATATTATGCTAATCCACCTCATTGAAGAATAGTTAAAAAAAAAAAAAAACAAAATCAAAAAGACCAGAAAATTATTTTAACACGTATTTTCATCATATTTGTTAGCAAATACAGTCTGAGCTTATGACATTGTGGTTTCCTTTGTTCTCAACTACATAATTACATTGATTTCACATAACTAAGTACATTTTTTAAGAAAAAAAAATAAGTATCAGTCTAGAGGGGAGCTACTGCAATGAAAACATTTCTTAAACAGCCTTCAAGCTCAACCTATTCTTCCCTAGCTTTAATCTAACCTATTTTTTGTAGTCTTCTGCTAAAACAGTACCTGTGCTCCCTGTATAGTGAGGAGGCCACAGAAAAAGCGCATTTTGAAATTTCACGACAATTAGGAATCTATGTGGGACCAAAGTCAGAATTAAGAGTAAAGCTGTTACTTCCTTTGCATTAACGATGTGCTGAAACTTCACCATATATAAAAGAAAAAGTATTCTTATATTACAAAAGCTCATGTTTTGAAAGCTGTCCACATCTTGCCATGACATTTACGCAAGTTCAGTTATGATATAAGACGGGAAGAGAAGATGCTCTGGCTTAGAATGTTTATCATCTTTTTCTTTTCCCTTCACATTATTATAATCTGTCTTATACTGGGAACTATAAAAAAAAAACCCAAACTTTTAAAAACATGGCTTGATTGAAACAAAAAGCAGAAGTTCAGGACTGGGAGAAGATCCATGCAACAGAGGAGCAGATGACAATGCATCGAGATAACCGCAGGAAAAAAATAGCTGGAAAGAGAGAAGTTTTATCACCTGAGGAAAGAATGAAAAAAATAAAAGTTAGAATTAGATGAAAATTTGTCAAATCTTGAAGATGTATTAGAAGTGGTTTTGAATGAAGATAAGGTTAATGCAATAAGGCAATATAAAAGTAATGCAAGCTCAGCTGTTGCATTCTATACAAGTAGGGAATAGGTAATACAGAGATTGGAGTCATATGTGTTGAATAATTATGAAAGAAGATCATCACATCACAGATTATTGCTGTAGCCATCTGGTCATATTTTTTTATATTTGTAAACTGTACTGAAAAATATGCCAAAATTTGTACATGGATATAATGAGAAACCAGAAGGAAGACAGTATTACAGAAACTCCAATAGCTGGGTTTAAAAAATAAAAAATTATACTCAACTTAAAACAGTTCCCTATCAATTTGTACATCACTGTATAAAAGTACTTCATAGTATCCAGTATTTAGCTTTCATAGAAACTTAATACATTTTAAATGTGAATCACAAATCTAAAGAACAAAACTGTATTGCTAAAACAAAACTATTAGTGAATATTCTGCACATTAATACTAGGTAAATCATATATATAAAGATTATATTAAGGTAGTTACTACTTTAAAGAACCACTGAATGAACTCCAAACTGTCATGAAATGACTACTGTGACAACCTGCTTAAATTAAGATAACAAAGGCAAATTTATCCTTCACCTGGTGGGTTCAGTTCTGCAATTCTTTCATCCAGTTTAAAGGGCAGTGGGTATTAAATACATTTCAGCAAATACACAGTGGTCACAGCTTTGGCAACGGAAATGCAGTGGAGGAGAATACTCCTTTGTATGACTCCATGGCCCCATTTGAGAATGTATTTCAGACTCCCAACTCCTCTCAACTCTCATCTCATTATCAGCTTTTGATTTGTTTCTTCACATGAATCATGAATAACCAACATATTCTCTCTTTACAGCAACACCTTAAGTGATAGCAAAGTTTAACAGACTGATATGAAGGAAAGCAAGAGGTGAGACAGCTCAGAACTCCCATCCCACATCACTGCTACAGAACACTTCTGTTCTCCACCTATTAACTTATATTAGCTTTTCTATCAAGATAAGTATTCAAAACTCATCCCACTGAGTTTCTTGGATAAGCAATAGAGACAGTATCCAACAAAGAATGCTTATGTGGACTGAACCATCCAATGCCTTTTCACTGGTTATACAAAATGCCTGGAGTATCACAGAATCACAGAATGGTGTAGGTTGGAAGGGACCTTAAAGACGATCTAGCTCTTACCCTGGTCACAGTGTGCTGTGCGCAGAAACACCTCCTACTAAAGCAGGTTGTTCAGAAAGTAATTAGGCTACTACCTCCCTTTGTTGCTCTTTAGCACTATTTCTTCAAAGATTTAGACTTTTCTATCAATCAAAAAAACTTTTCCCACACACAAAGATTCAACACACAAAAGAAAGCACTGTTTAGTGTTTGCTCTAATCCTATGATCAACCCCTCAAGACTATAAGCAGCAGTGCTCAAAGGAGACTCCATTGATCCACATGACTCTGCATACCAGATTTTGCATTTAGATCTCTGATTCAATACAGGACTGCAATATAAAAATCAGTCAACTCCCCTCTGTACCAGTTCTATCTTTTGAAGATGTCCATCAGAAACATAGGAAACCCTGATAAAGCTATGAGAATCCTGGAATAAGTACTCTGAAAGTAAAATCATTATTTCCATTAGATATTTCTGGAAGTTCAGCCACCTTTTGTTCATTATTTACTAAATCATGAAGCCAGATACACATGTTTTAAAATTTCTGTGAAATATCAAGTTAATAAATACTTTCCTAAAAAAAAAAAAAAAGTAACATTAAAAATAGTGGAAGTTAGAAAGACATTTAAAGAGCATTCTACAACTAAAATATCCAAGCCATTAGAGTTCAAAAAAACAAAAGCTCCAGTTCAAAATTACTATAGTGCTTACTTATACTTAAAACCCATGTATCCACATAAAATGGTTTCACATATACGAGGAACATCCCTGCATGTGCCTGAACTTTTTTCCAACAAATGTGCACTTTTTTTCTAGATCGTAAAATATATGACAAAAAAACCTCAAACCAAAACAAAAACAAAAAACAAAACAACAGCAACACAAAACCTTTTAAGGAGAATAAATCATAACTGTACTTACTTCCTCCAACTCCACTGTCAAAAATTTAAGTTCTATTTTTAAGTCTGTTTAAAAATAGTAAAACTTGACACAACAGAAATCATATACTATCTCGTGGAATGCACCCAATGAAGCTGTCAAACAACAAATAAAGAGATGTCAAATAACCTAAAGTTAAATGAGGCTCTTGACATATTTGTTTCAATACACAGAAGCCTTTTGTGGGTTTTCTTTAGAGCATACACTGTGCTGCTCTGTGTATTTGTGTGTTAAAAATAATAAAATAAATACACTCTATTTTTTCCAAGTCTGAAATATCCTCTTGTGTTATTTTAGTTACTTATATTCTCATGTTTTATCTAATTCTTAATGATGATGTTCTTTTTTAATGATTTCCATTTAAGAGCTTTCAGGAAAAGAAATCTATTCTGTAAAGTTATTTCACAAGATAACAATATTGTGAAAATCCAATTTGTTTGGTGACACCTTTCCCAATGGTTTCTCAGTGGCTGACAGCTTTCATCAGTCAAAGACTAAATTACATGAAGTGTCACTGATGTCTCCATCATATCCAAAATCACTTAAGACTTCTGTAGCTTTGCAGCTGTCATTCTTCATTTATCACTTTGGAACCTTATAAGCATACAGTATGTATGTACATATAGCATACAGTGAAACATAGCTCAGACTGCTCCTTTTGAGGAATCTCAACTTCAGAGACCAAATGTGTCAAAGTCACCTTGAGCTCATAAATAGAAACACATAGAATGATTGATCTTCCCTTAGATTTTTCTAACAATAAAGGCACTGAATCAGCTTTCTTGGACTGGTTAGCTTATATCCAAATTTTCCAGTAAACCCACAGGTGCTTAAAGGGAAGTTTCCTGACAATCCCTACATTTTATGGCACACAATACACTCACTGGTGTCACAGCAGTAGCCTGTGGAAACTTCCTCCCATCACACTGCAACAGCTCTCCGGCACACCATTTGGTAATGCTGGATGACCTGCAGTCTGTAAGGTCCTCAGCCTGAAACCACCAAGATGTATGCCAAAAGCCATACTGTGCTCCTTTCTGCACATCTTCACACCCTCATATATTGAGATCCTCAAAAAACAAATGCATACATGGCACAGACAGGGTATCCTCTCCTGGGATGAACAAATAATCAAAACACCAACACACTGACATGCCACAGTGGAATGCCATACATTTTGCTGGCAGGACCACATGCCCACTTAACAGCCCATAGCAATAAGCTAAGGCATTTCCACAGGTAGACCAGTATAGCCTCCATTTCACTTTGCTGGCCTGGCCCTTCATCTTCTCCCATATCATATATCCAATGGTGGTGTTCCAACACCACATCCTGAGCAAAGACCCTAGCTCTCAAGCAATCTAAATCTTCCTAGCAGTTGATTCGATTAAAGCTTAGCTCAATATCAGGTGATGTCGATGTGCCTCAACACCCAGATCAATATGCTCACTCACGACTGGCACCATTTTCTCCATTAAGTCAGCCCCTGTCCCAAGGAGAAACCAGCCATCAGATGCATTTTTAAGACCACCACAGCTGCAGCATATAGGAAAGGTAAAGCCTGAGAGAACCTGTGCTCATCAGATCCCACTGCAGCTCCTGCCACACACAGATCTTGCCCTTTCCACTCTCCCTCCACTGACGCCCAGCTTCCTTCTTCCTTTCCCTCAATACCTGGCAGAAAGGCAACATAACAACCCAATTCTGTTAAGCTGAGAGACAAAGCTGTCTCAGTCCTGAGCTGGGTGCTGGCTAAGCCAGGCTATGAACATGCACCAGTATCATAATTTGGTATAAAGTATCCCAAAATCCCACTTACTCATCAGCAGCATGGAGGATGACACACTTATGAGCCTAAACCTTTAGCTCATCCTGAGCTGCAGACCTGCCAACCAATACATTCAGGACAAGCCAGATCAACCCCTTTTTCCATTTGCTTAGGATACAGAAATTTGGCATATTACAGTGAAAGTATTGATGTCTGAGGAGAATGGTGGGTTAAAAGACAAGGTCTCCACATGACTATGACTACTCCTGCCCTTTACCACAAGTAAAGTGGTCACTTCAGTTTTAAAAGTCAGTAGATCCTGAGGTGCTCCTTCACAGGGTCCTGTAAAACCATATTCTTGCTGGCACCTGAGGTGTGCACTCGGTTGTAATGACAGAACCACTCAGTGCCCATCATGCAGGTTATGTGGTGGAGTCATGGTATGCATGGTATGACAGTAAATAAGAAAGCTAGGAAAGCTTTATCCAAGATGCTGGGAGCGCAGTTGTGGAAGAGTCCGTTCCTTCTTAGTGTGTCCCAAGATAGGTGACCAGCAACCCCACTGCACAAATACCACCTTCCACTATGCCCTAAGAAAGATGGAGCTCAGAGTAAGGGAATGCATTAGCCCCCTACAAATTAAGGCACATTGACACATCTACCTTTCACCTTTCAGTCTCTGTAGACCTGCTCCTCTCCTTTTTGAGAACCAAAACCTTCTTTCATCAGCAGGAGAAGGTATTATTTGAACACACAGAAAATGCTAAAACACTACCTTTCCTTTCATGTATTTGTTTTTATTTCTTTTCTTTGCCTGACAGTGGTAGTAAAGATGCTCTTGCAACCTTACAATCTTCATTCCTTTTCTTTTTCTGTAATCCTTTTGCAGTTATATTCTTTCTCCCTTATTTAGCAAGTCATTTGCATATTACTACAGAATGACATGCTGTTAAATCTACTTTCAGAACAACGGTCCAAGCAGAAAGCTGTAGAATTAAGGAAAATCACCATTAAAAAAAAACTAAAGAAACAAAAAAATAAAGAACCCTTGTAAATGGCCTCTGTTAATGACACAAGGAAAAACACAAGTACAATAAAATTTCTTAGAAATAAAACCTTCCCTTTGCCTGCAGGTATGGTGTAGAAAAAATATTAAATCAAAGCATAAAACTGTCAGTTTATGTAGGACTGGTACAACTAGATACAAATATCATGTGTATGAGAATGGTCTATTGTTGGAATTCAAAATAAAGAGCACAAAAGGAAAATGATGAGGCTGTAAGGCCTTTCCACTGGGTACTCTGTGTAATAATGAAGGGTAGAATTTGATCTAGAGAGGGACAAAAAGAAAAGAGACTGGACACAAAAACACACCAAACAAAGAAATTTACTTATGTTGTGTGCATCTGGCCAAGCAAAAAATTGGGCCTGTACAGCAGTGTTAGGAAATGCATAACTCAAGAAGAAAGATTTAAAATGTGAACAATACTCTATTTATCAAAGAGAACAACAAACTTTTGAGCATCACATGTGTGGTCTACCTCACCGTGCTTTACCCCAGAGAGAGGATGTGACTTGCATGCCACTTAGGAGTCCCGAAAGCACAGTTTGGATACAAGAAGAAATTCCCCCCCATTCATAGCTGGCCAACTCTTTCCTCTGTTACATACCATTTCACCAATGGCATTAATGGGACAGTTGTAGAGTGATTTAGTAGAAATTTTGTATTGCTAATGTCACTGGGTTTTTTCCACTACAGTCCTATCAATTTCTACCACTAATTATATAACTGTACATTCTCCTTTTTCACAGGAGAAATCCAACAGAATTCATAGTTCATAGTTCTGCCTCTTCAAAGACACAAACCTGTATTTATACTATAATAAACACATCATATAGAGAGATGTTGAAAATACAAATTGAAATAGGTTGCACTCACTGTGAAAAACCTTTGCAAACCTTCAGTGCTCTGTAAATAATAAATAACTGAAGCAGAGGTCATCTCATCAGGTTAACCATGAGTCCAACTGCCAAGATAGAGAGTCTGCTACAGCTAGGCTGTGCTAGCTAGTACATGGATAAACAGGGATTTCAATTTCCTGGGCTGTCAATCTTGCATGTTATCCAGCACTGGATTCCACTGTGTTTAATAAAGATGCAATCTGAAGCTGAGTGAAAAATAATTCAAACTGCTTTAGTGGTGTTGCAGAAAGGGCTTACAGAGCAAACAGATTATACATACATTAGTGCATGCACTGCAAGTACAAAAATCGGTCTCACATGGAAAAAGATATATAAATGTACAAAGCTGGATCAACAGACAACTCAATGGATCTCATAACAGTGTCCTTTTCTACAAATTATTTTGACATTTTCAATCAAGACAAGACAAAGCAACCCACAAGACTTTAAGCAAAAGAGAGAGATCTGGAATACTTAAAGGCAGCTTCTCTACGGCAAGGAGTGTGACCTGGAGGAGGACAGTTGTGCTGGTGGGGGAGAAGCTGAACCTTATATCTAACAGAACTTTAAGCATTCAAAAAAAAAAAAAAAAGAAAGAAATTAACATTATAAATCAAAGACCATTTAGTTTCACACCAGGTGTTTAAACCCTGTTTCTAGATGCCATTAATCTCTGAGATTTAACTAGCTTTAATGGGAAGAGTCTCATTCTCTGTAGCAAGCAACAAAGGATTTTTCCATTAGACATAGCAACCTCATCCATTCCTCTCTGATCCTACCTCACCTCATATGCAGATTAAAGCACAGCACAATTCATCACTTCAGTACAAAGTTGTTTGCAGCTCAGTGGTCTGTGGTTATGTGACATAGCAGGCACAATGTCTGGAAGAGAATGAAGAGCCTTCGACTCTAAAATTGCTTTTGCTGCTTTGAAGCAATGCAGGTTCCATTTAAAAAAGAACAAAAATTACTGCTAATGAGCTTTTCATTGTTGTGTTTAATTTGTTAAAATTCCACAGGTCCTAACCAAAGGGAAACCTCCCATCACTACACACACAGTGCCACAAGGAAGACACCACAGGACTTAGGCCAGGAAGGACTTTTCTTCACGAATGGATGAGCTCAAAGAATTAGGTGGGTAGGGAATGGCTGACCGAAGCAATACTTTAAATTGGTAATGACCTATATTATATACGTCTTCCTCTCTCTCTTGTAACCACTTCTGCTATTCCCTTCCATTTATCTAAAATAACACCCTCGTATCCCCCAACTCCTGCAAGAAAAATACCTTTCTTCAGGACCATGTATCACTATTTGAAATATTTGTATCATTTTTGTCTTTGCAAATTTTGGTCACGTTACTTAGAAATCTTTAGGGTTTCCATTTCAAATTTTTTAGTCTCATTTTTGCTACTACCTTAACCAAATTCATTTTTACCAATAGCAATTAACCTCTCCAATCGAATGCAAAAACCATTGTTTTCCCCTCCCATGTTTTTTTATTTCAAGTCCTATTTGAAAACTTCCCAGAGGAAGTACACATACCGGTACAAGAAATCTGAATGTTCTTTAATACTTGCAGAGTCCCATTTGTCTCAGGAGCACAAACCAATGAGGAAAAACATCGACACTGTTTCTTTCATTCCCAGTAAATGCTCCTCTCTAAGCTCCTAAAAGTCTGTTAATACTTCAGAATTTTATTCAGTAGCTTGGCAACCTTGCTTACTTACCTATTTTCAATCATTTCCTTCAGATCAATTTACCTATTTTCCACTAATCTTCTCCTATGACCCTCTTTATTCCAGTAGCCTTATCTGTTGTGGACATTTCAATGGCTATCATTATGTCACTTTTAGCCTTTCCCCTTTGATGATGATAATAAAACTCCAACATTTTACTTCTCAAATTAATTTGCAAACACAGAAGTATCTCCAAATTCAGCACTCTTCTCTCATTCTCTTTGTACTCTCTCTAGGCTTTGCCATTTTATCTCGTATATCATTCCACTCAAAGGATATTTCCTCCACACCAAAATGGGTGTCACTAGAACTTACATATTAAAAAAAAGGTGTTTCAGTAATTCCTCTGTGCCTCACAAGCACTGCAGATTGTACAGGGAACACAGTAAGCAAAAAAGTGAGAATCCTGAAATAAGAACTGAACTCTCAATGACAGCTTGAACATATTAAAACAAATTTAATTGTAATTTATCAAGTGCCAAAATAAGATTAAAAGCATTTGTCCTACAATGAGGGAAAAGTCTCCAAGCTCAGTGTGATACCTTGAATTACATCACAGCTTAGCATTTTTAAAAATCCTTTTAGCAACAGAGTTCTCTGCTGGGACTGCACCTTGCAACTTAACTGTTGATAAAACAAATAAGAACCACCACAGTGTGTCAGGCTGGCTGTTTAGCCTAAATGAAATAATCAAACTGGCTCAGACAAAATGTTCAGCCTGACTTAGTACTCTGTCTCCACGAGCAGCCAAGAGCAGTTATCTAAAGAAACAATGGAAACAAGCGCAGTTCCTAGTTTTAAAACTGTTCCCTGACTGTTTCTCCTCATATCTCTTCTAATAGAAAATTATGTGGCACTGAGTACTCATTTCCTATCCACACACACCTCACAGCTTTTATAATTTTATGGACACCTAGCTTTAGCACCTGGCCACTATCTCTTCTCCATTCTTGAGACTCTCATCCAGTTAGTTGCTCCTGCATGGATGCTCCTCCACAGATGGCTCCTGCATCCTGCTGCCCTTCTTCATTCTTGCCCTTTTCTGAAAGTTTTCCAGTTCTACTCCATTACTCTGAAATGAGGACACCAGAACAGCACACCATATGCTGGCTAGATGGGATGTCTGGGAGACATCCAGTGTGATCACCCACTAAAAGCCACAGTAGATCAGGTCAGCTGATCCAACTAAGACTTGAAAGTTCCCACTGGCAGAGACATCACCCCCACCCCACCCCCAGGTAACTTTGTTCAGTGCTCCACTACCCTCCTAGTGAAAAAGCTTTTTCTACAATGCCCAATCAGAACATTTCAATTTTCAATCTGTACATGTGAACTCCCTGTTACATGGTTTGACACAATCAAGAATGTTCTCTCCATGATCTTTGTAAGCACCATTCAAGTAGTTGAAGGCTAATATTAACCAGTTCTTAAATATCCTCTTAATTAGGCTTTTATTCACAGAAATCAATTCTTTCTCACCATTTCCACCATATTATCCAATGGCCTTTCTCAAACAGATACACTAACCTAATTTTTTAATTAATCCACTATGGTTTCCAGGCTCCCTGATTTCACATGAATGCTTTTGGAAATACGGCATCAAATTAGACATCTTTGAGTACTGAACTGCTGAGACATTTTGAAACAAGAGATTGCATGCCACAGTCTGTAGCTGTTCTGTTTCCCTCCACCATTCCTAAAACACCTGTGTGAACTACATCTGGACCTGTTAAATTGAGAACATGCAATTTGTTCCACAATCTCACATACAAATGCTTCCAGCTGAGAAAGGCAATCCCATAAGCCTCGCATAAGAAAGGCTCCAAAACAGGAACCATCCCCTGCTTCTCAGCAGTGAGCACGTACTCATAAGAATCACTGCCATTGCTTTTATCTCGGATTGTTCGTTTCATAATGTCATTACACACAGGCCACACAGAATCCACAGCTGGCTTCGTGGTGATGGTGTGGTTGAAAAAGAAATTATGTTTAGCCTGATAGGGGAATGTGGTAATCCTATTTCCATCTTTGAACACAGACACAGGGTTTTTTTTAAGACGTCCACTTGCTTTTAATAGTCTCCTCTACCTTGTCATTTAGCTATATGGGCTTCCTTTGAGACTATTTTTTGACTGACAGTAAACATTTGTGTGGAGCCTCCAAAACAGCTTCCTGAAATAGTACCTCTGCCACCTACACACATGTTGCTCTTACAGTTACCCTTTCAGTTTTTCTTTGAACAAACATCCCCATTTTTAGATAGTCTCCCTTTTTGAAGTTAAACATAGTTTAAGAGAGGCAAGAAGAGAGGAGAATTGCAGGTTCTTTTTCTTGTATTACTCCCATTTCTATTTTCTTGAATTTCCTTAGCTTAGGGAAAAGAGAATAGAAGAAAAACTGTAACGGTCTACAAAGCCATCTCACAAGTCTTTTTTCAGATCTCACCTTACAATGTCCCTATGACAGCACCATCTACCCACTGAACAAAACAGTCTCTTACCTACCTTTTAGTCACCATCCCTCTGTAATCATCTACTGCCTCTATCCAGCGTTTGTGCAAAGCCTAGCACAGTGGGGTCCTGGGTCTACGTTGTAGGTTCCTAGGAGTTAAGAAAACATAAAAGAGAAATAATAGGGATTAAAAAGACAGCTCATCAGCAAGTCTCAATAATTTATAGCAGACATAAAGCATGTCTCTCAAGACAA
The DNA here is from genome assembly GCF_047495875.1 of Pithys albifrons albifrons. Classification (NCBI taxonomy): domain Eukaryota; kingdom Metazoa; phylum Chordata; class Aves; order Passeriformes; family Thamnophilidae; genus Pithys; species Pithys albifrons. The sequence goes on from NC_092461.1 coordinate 24,793,182, forward strand.
TAAATTAGAAATGTAAGACACTTTAACTGCACAGTGTAAAAAAGAACCAAACAGAAAGAGATAGGAAAAAAAGTCATTCTTTAAAATATTTGGCAGCTTGGGATGAAAACCAGAAGAGGACTACTTGTCACAGAATTACCAAAATGCATGGGACAAGTATTTGAGAAAAATCCTTACTGCAGAATTCTTGGTCTCTTAACCACCACTAAAATTATACACGCCTAAGATATGGGCTGAAATCTGTCCCCAGGTAAAATCTCTTAAGGCATTTGTTTCCTAGATTGAGAATCCTTACACACAGAACAAATACACTAGCAATCAACAGTTCACCCTTGAACCTAAACAGAGACATGAGGCAAAAAGGAGTCATTGTTCCACTCTGTTTACTCACATACATGAAATGACTGTACTAGATGACTGGAAGTGCCTGTGAGTTTTTTCCAGTGCTTTCCTGACCTATGAGAGTCTCAGGAAATCTGCCAAATGCATGAGTAGTACTGCACAAAAACGTTTGGAAATGTCATACAAGCAAGAAGAACTCTCCAGGTTAGACAACAAAGATTCAGGTTTATGTTCAAAGCATCAAAATTTCTCATTAATGCTGTTCTCCCTATCACCAGGTACTTCAGATTATAATTTACATGTTTTCTTCTAAATTAAGAATCTCTATAATATGCACACATATACACACCCCTCTGTGAAATTCAGTGACCAATTCTTCTGTAGAAGTTGCCAAGAGCAGATTTAGATAGTGTTCTTCATGACATAGGGATCAAGAAGCTAAAGGATAGAAAGTCACTTTCAATTTCATAGTCCAAGGTGGAAGAAGAAGCTTATATTGTCGAGAAAACATTGCATCACCTTATCTTTGCCTCCCACTTTTCAGAAATGCAAGGACAAATTTAAAACTTGGAAGAGGACCAAATTCTGCTTTTTTATATTACTATGTACCAGAGAATACTTGAACACCTCAGCATAACCACCCGCCACTCTTGCATGTTGATGACAAACTACTCTGAGGCATTCAGTCTGTCAAGTAATTAATTATAACTGTTACCATGCAGTAAGTTCTACAGACAACTACAAGAAACCCATCTCCAGTGCTAGTGATTTATGTAGGCACTCACTACACCAGAATGAGCAGCTGAATTATTAGGCTTTGAGACATTACAAAGAGGGCTATATACCTCAATTTTATTAAAGAAGCCTAACAGTACTTGTGCTTCCATTTCAACCTGCCCACTCTCACCACTGACTTCACGATCCTTACTTCTGCATAAATATGTCAGATTTTATTTGATCAAAATTAAAGCTTTAACAAGGTTACTTTTATTCTAATCTTAATAAGTACCTAAACAAAACTGGAAAGCAGATTATGAATCCACCTTACTGATTTAGGGAGAACATGCACACACACAAACCAACTCACAAAAGTTGGATTTTTACAGATTGACCTCTCATTGGAAACAACACAGTACATGCTGTGAGTAGGGCACCATCAGAAACAAACCTAAGTATTCACTTAGTTAAACTAAAATTAGGCTAACTCAGTCTACATGGCCTACACCAAACCAGTCTTACAGAAATTATAAATAAGGCCACTAAAATCAGAAGAGTAACTGCAAAAAAACCCACATCAGTTATTTTACTAGGAGGTATACAACCATATTTTAGTTTAATTTTGCTTTGGTTTATCGCCATTTGCTAAAGCAAAAAGGCTACAGTGGCTTTGTCTCATGCCTCTGTCTCTTTCCTTTCAAAATGACTTCTGAAACCAACAGTTTCAGTTTAGCACAAAAATTTTAAGAAAAAGGGTCAGGAAAAACAACTAACTTACTTTTCAAACAGCTGTTTCTCCCTACAGTCAATGACAAACAGAGGCACAGAAGAGAGGAATTCAGCCATGGTACATTTTATTTGCTCAGAAGCATATTAATTTAAAAGAATGGGGGGCAGGGCATAAATGCAAATGGATAAAAAGATACATAGGTCTGTCTATACTAGCAATGTACTAGTGGAATGTTTCCAGAAATCTTCTCTAGATTTAATGATGAACACATAGGAGTGTTGTTTTCTGCTGCTGATAGAATATAGTACTAAAGTCACTGGTATGCCCAAGCAGTATGACTAAATCTGGCAGGGGCATGGAAGAGAGCACACATGCCTCGCTGTTATATGGCTGTGGGCACTGTACTCAAATCTGTCTAGTATACTGGAAAAGATATTTGGCTACACACTGAACTGAGCAAAGAAATAATAGCAGCATGTCTAGACAGCGTGGCTCGCCTGCACGCTGAGACTTCCCACTTCTGTTGTGCTGCATGGCATTGCCCAGGCACTGTGCCACAGCAGCAACCTCACCTCACCCAGTCAGCCGGGAGCCTGAGGGACTCAGGATTTTCATACACCTAATGGCAACCACTGCCCACCTCACAAAACAAAAAAGAACACCAAGTGGGATATAAGGACATGTCTGCTCCTCATCACTCCACCAGCTAGCCTTGGTTTTGCTCCACAAAGATGATAACGTGAGTTAGGCAAGCTGCTTCAAGTGACTCCTGCCCATGCTGGTGCTGCTGAAGCAGAATACCAGGGAGATGGGGCTTGTTCTCACTGTCTGTGCACCGAAGAACTGAGTAAATATAAATAAACTTTATGTACTGCTTAAAAATAGTAATGAACACATTATTTGCTTTTGTTTATATCCAGCAAGAGACCAAATCTTGTCAAAACCGGAAGTGTAGCGAAACTGAGAAGGATGAAGGAAAATCAGAGGAAAAATAAAAAGATACAAATATTCTCCTACCTCCAAAACATGACTGCATTATGAAAACACACCCTAGAATCAGAGATGAATCAAGGATGAATGGTTACAACAACTGCTATCTACAACCTTGCACTACTTCTACAAATACTAACATTTCTCTTTATAACATCTTATTACTACTACTATTATTGCTCATTTTTCTCTTTTCATGTTGAGGAGATCCTTACATAAGGAAAAAGACCTCATTAAATTCAGCTTATTTGCTTGACTAAAGAACACACATGGAAAGATGGCAACTATTAAGTGGAATCTAGGCATAAGGAACAAGAAAGAAATGGGAATATCCTTCTTATAAAGCAGCATTTTGTTTATATGCTTTTCAAATCACAATAGTGCACAGAGGAAAACAAAATAGAATAAATGTAGGAAATTTTAGGCAAAAAAGCACAACAAATCAAAAACTCAACCACATACTTGAACATCCTTGAATAATATATGCCTGTTACCAGGACTTGAGATCACAGAACCAGCCCACATAAACAAAACCAAAAAAGACCAATGCCTGCAGAGTAATGCTGCATAACAGAAAATCAACAGAGTGCTAAACCCGCTCCTGCTTCACATGCAGGACTGGGAAACTTCCAGATCTTCACACATGTGTCTTCTGGTCCAACTCAAAACCCACATCCAGACAAAACAGGAGCAGTACCAGAACTCTCTTAAGTTTCAGCATTGTTCTCGGCTTGCTGAGCCCAAGTTCCAAGTCATGAGCAGCTGTGGACATCCACAGACATGTACTCATCCTGCCACATGTACTCATGCTGCCACATCCAAATCACATAAGCAATAGATCTGATTCATCCTGAGTTTGTCAGGCTTATGCCACAGGCATTGTAAATCCAACACAATCAGAACATGAGACACTCACAATCCCTATGAAGATCATCTTTGGAGACAAGAAGAAAAAGAAGAGTCCCATAAAGCAGACTCATCATACTTGCTGTAACATGTGCCAGTGCTCAGGAATATGAGTCCTGGTCATATTCTGCATGCTTCTACCCATGCTGCTGGCCATGGTACCTCTTTTTTCCAGCTTTACTGAAAGGGAAAGTCTTGAAAATTAGTTTCATGAATTACACACAGCTTTAACTCCATTTACAGCATCGCTTTATTTTCCACTAGGCCAAAATAAGAAAAAATTTAGAGGCTGAAGTGCCAGGACAGGAAACACACTGCTAGCAAGAAAGCATAGATCAGAATATGTGAAGTTACCAGTCAGCCAGAGCTCAGATAAATTATAAAACAGAATGGCATAACATTCATTTGGCTTTCCAGGGATTTGACTAATAATAGCTCATTTGAAGCCACTGAACTTGCCCCACTACTTGCTTTAACTCCATCTAGGTCAAAGTGACAGGACATGCTAAGTATATTTAACCTTTTAACTAACCACCACAGATTTATAGTCCAACAGCAGCACTTTGTTCTTGCAAAAAAGCTCAGCCGTGATTCCCAAAATAGTAATTTTTAAAGTATAATACATTATTAAGACTGATGACAGAAAAAAAAAACCCAAACCAGTATTACCTAGTTTAAAATGGTAGAGATGAAGAAAAACAATAATAAAAGAAAAATTACTGTGGTCTTGCTCCCACTGAAATCATGTTTTTCATGAAGACTTCAAAGAGCAAGAAAAACATAGCCTTTACTCAACTTTCAGCAAATTACACAACCGAGTAGTTTTATTTAAAATAAATCAGTTCTGATACAACTCTGATCTCCTTGAGTTTGACAGCAAAACTTCTGAAAATATTTATTCTTGAGTGTGACACCACTTATTTTTGTGCTTTTCTGGTCTTTGACTGAAGTCTACAGGACTCTTACAATGCTCTGTTGCCATTGATATTTGCTGCCTACATGTCTTCAAACTTTTACATGGTTTTCTGAACCTGAATTTAACTGGTTTGCTAATCCAGGCAGACTTCCAGTTCCAGGATACTGACATGAACCTTTTACCACCTCTCAGTCAAATGGTACTAGTAGGGAGGACACAAAAGGCTGAAAGTATCATGACCAGAGAAATCAACTTCACAATGAAAGTCAAAGAAAAGAATTATTAAACACTGTAGCGTAATGTACACAATATTTATTTGTGTGTCTCTCTACAAGACTTAGATAAAAATAAATGTTTCTAGTATATTGGGTGTCCTTAAGATGAAACGCAATAGAATCACAGCCAGAATCACAGCTATTCTGAGTTGGAAGGGACCCACAAGGATCATCGAGTCCAGCTCTGAAGTCAACGGCCCACATAAGGGATTGAACCCATGACCTTGGCATTATTACAACCAAGTTTTAACCAACTGAGCTAATCTCAGGGTATTCTGTTTGGTTTGGGGGTTTTTGTTTGGTTTGGTTTTGTGTGGGCATGTGTGCATTGTAATATTGCAGAAGTATATCATGCAACAGCCTTTTTGAGTAATCCCCTTTCTTCCCAAAACACAATGCTGCTTCTACCTCTTCCACAATTTTCACCTGTAAGAAATATAGTTTCAACATCACTCTTACTCACCCTACTAAAAGTACAACTGTCCATGGAATAAAATGTTATTCCTCTTCTGGAATTCTGCCATGTAATTTCATGTCCTATCTGATTCTCTAATTTAACTGACACACTGATAATTGATGTTAGCATGTAAATCTTAAATTTCATTGATCACTACATAAGTTCTCCAATATCTATGACAATTTAGGAAAGACAAGCAAAACAATACCCTGTAGTCGATGTATTTACTCTGCGTGAAACCAAATAGTTGTTCCCTTTCTTTCCTTAACCTTTATTTTCCAAGGAAGGCAAGTAACCTAAGAAAAGTAAAACCAAAACTATGGGTATCACCGAAGATAAATACTAAGAAAATGCATCTTTAAATATGTAAACATAAAGATTTTTTTTTCCTCTGACCTTTAGCAAAAGCCAGTGAACATTTTCATTCTAGTTTTAAAAAATTCAAATGAGGTTTAGCTAACAGACACCTTGTAGAGAAAAAAAAATTGAAAACTCCCAGGAAAGTCCTGGCTTTTATTTAATATTCTGAAATCCATTTGCTGTACTGCAGGATACCAGCTGATACATTTTCCTTAGCATAATTAATTCAGAGACATCTGCTTGCTAGCAGACTAAGGATGAAGCTTGGGGTTACGGGGCCTGGATTATAATTCTTACTCCGGAACTGATTTGTGGTGCAGCTTTGAGAACCTTGATCTGTCTCCACTTCACCATTATAAAATATGCAGATGTATTTTCACATAAACCATTTTCCTTAAATGAAATACAAGTTTTTATATATCTCAATGAACTGTATTGTGAAAACTGCAGTTTCAATTAAGAGTGAACTTCTGCCTATAGTGACAATTGTAGGAAACCTTTATGGTTAAGTTCTCTCAGTCAGAGACCCAGCTGCCTTCTGGAGAAACAGGACTGAACAGATTCATGTAAGTACTGCAGATGCCAAATAATAACAAAAAGACTAATCTTGAATATTGCAGCTGCTGATAATGCTTGTTGCCTAACAAAGCATAAAGTATTACACTCACTATTGCCTAAAGCATGCACTACTATAGAGAAAAAGAAAGCAGTGATATGTTGTCTGGGAGAATCCAAGATGATAGTCCAAGAGGAAAATTCAACTCAGTGCATATAGCCTGAGGTTATGAGAAAAGTGTCTGCTAATGCGCAGCAGGCTCCCATAATTGTGCAGCTGAAGTCATAATACCCCAACAAAATGCCATTACAATGTACAGTGTTTAAAAGCTGTGCCAGTTTTCAGGCATGTTGGTTTGTTCCACAAGCTGGCTCATCCACTTTGTTAGTCTAAATGTTCCAAAATGATTTAAAGAAATCATATCCGCTGTACTTTAAAGGCAAGATACCATATTGAATCCTAGGTAAGTCTATTAATTTTGTTATGTATCGGGGAAAAAAATAGATTTTTGGTCTCATTTTCCAAATGAGGGGAAGAGTTTTTAAATAATACTGGGGGACAATGTGATGTCAGTTAGTGCAACACATCAACAAGCTTTATAAAATTTAGGTTCCCATCCCAAATGTGTTGGAATTACTTATGACACAAGATTAAGAGAGAGAATTAACAAGTTTCTTAGTCTATGGTGCTTTAATATTCCGGGGGGGGGGTGAGGGGGGGGTTATTGTTCTCCTTCAATGATGGATGCTTTCCCTTCTTCCATCTCAGCACGCATGAAAGACAAAACTTAACATACCCATCACCAGAGCCAGAACACACAGCTCAGTCCATCTGGTACCATAAATTGCAAACTGATAGATGCTCCCCCCCTTCCCCCAGTGAGATTCTTAGCTCTTCTATTCTCTCTTCAGCATGAAGTTGAAGGCTGTGGGGTTTCTTTGTTTGTTGGGGGTTTTTAGGTGACTGTAGAGGTCGACAGAATATGGTGATTGTGATATGGACATATTCCAAGGCTTGTCTGAAATATTCCTACCCAGGGCCAAATGTTTTCCCCATCAGCACTGAAAGGATTCAATGCTTTGGCATTCTTCTAGCAGCACATCCCTCCCTTTGCCACCCAACATGCAAGCTCCCTCCCATCTCCCCGGCTGCTCACAGTACTGAAACAATCACAAATGCCTCAGGCTAAGCAAATATACAGAGGTAAACACTTTAGTCCTGGGCATCATCCCAGGGAGGACACACATAGTAATTTCCAAGCTCCTCAACAGATTCTTTTTTTCTTGTGTTCAGTACTAACAAAAGGAAGCCAGAAGAGTTTAATGTGTGAGTAGGATCCCTGTCAAGAATTTCATTACAATGCCTAGTTCATCATAAGCTCTTATTAAAACTAAACATCTTCTATCCTCTGCTGTGCACTAGGTGTAAATGACAAAGCAGGTAACAGATCCCAAAACTGCTCTGCACTGTGCCTACAGTGAACTTCCTTTCACAGTCCCCTCATTCTCCTCCAGTATCTCCAATCGGCAGAATCTGCACTTATTTTCTAGCAACATTTTACATTCACACTAAGTAGAGCATGAAGTACAATTCTGCATTCACCACACTGGGGTCCTACACGTTCACCTCAGGCAGCACAGAAAGAATACCTGGATCTGATCTTGTTTCTGAATTTCAAGTCTGCTTGAGATCCCAATTTCATGTCAAAACATAATATAAAAGAAAACAAAGAGGTTTGGTGGCTACTGCTGGGGATGATCTGGACTTTTGGTACTCAAGCAGAAAAGGCATACTGTCCTGAGGAGTATGGATTAAAATGCAGTGTTAACCAGTATCAGGTATTGGTTTTTCATTATCTTTGACCATTTATCAAGAAACACAATTTAGAAGTTACCTTACAACTTAAATGTATGAAACAGTAATACATAGAGAACCAACTGCAATTAACTGACCAATAAATAGGAAATTTGTATTAGAAATGCCTTTAGGAATATTCAAGAACTTAAATGGTGAAACAGAAGATTTTGCTTACTAGGACAGGATGGTAGGATGCATGTCCTGTCTAAAAGGATTTTTACAATTCCACTGTTTCTGGTCACATGCAATTATATAAGAAGAAAAAGGCATTTGATTTGGAACATCTGCATCAGCAAACCTCTAAAACTTCTGAAAACAACTGCAGGAAATAAATAGCACAAACAATGAGAAGAAAGAACAAAGACACACCCACTGGATATGGAAATCCTGATGTTAAGACTGGTACTCCCTTCAGAAATACAAATAGTGCTTGAAAACCTACCATAATCCAAAGTTCTCATCCTCCTTCAAAGGTAAGAGAACTTGAAACAACGCAACAAAGCAAAGAGAAAATGCACTGCAGATAAGTCTCTGAGGTATTCACACTTTGTCTGTCACAGATTAACAACATATGCCTGGTGTCCATGCTGCATTTGTTAGTGCCTGTATCCATCAGAAAACTTATTCTCTCACTTTCTACCCCAAAGTCTAAATTTTTTCAAAACAAATTAATTTGCATCTTGCACTACCTTGTGCTGGAGGCAGTATTCTATATAGAGATTGCAAATTAAAATCAGACCACACAGAAGAGTATACTAAATTATCCCATATAAAAACAATGTTCAAGTGTGATTTAAATAGTATAACATTAAAGTAATAGGGTTAAAAAATACATAAAATTTTGATTAAAAACTGTAGTAATTTTATAACCATTATCCCAGATAACAGAAACTGAACAAAAATGTGTAAGCACCAGGATAAATTTCTGCTTTACTTACACTCTGTCTACTAAAGGTGCATATCAATATTAGTTGTAGCTCCAAAACAGATGCAGCTACAGTTTAAGAACACTTCAGGTTTCTTTTATTTTTTCCATTGTTTTGCTTACTTTGATTTTCTCAGTAAGATGACTCCATGGTGAAGCCACTGTTTTAACAAGGATGAGGCATATATTAAACACAACTTCTGGGGAGACTGTGAGGAATTTAGAGGCTGTGGATTTTTGGAATGTAAAGAACAAGCTGCAGCGCTACATTTCATAGTTTCCTTACAAACTTCTCCTGAGGAAGCATTCTTATTTTCTCATCCCAAAATATGACTTGCTACAAAGATCCTTTTGAATTACCTGTTAACAAATTAACAGAATTGTCTATTTCCTCTTGTCACAACACAGGAATACTTCTGCCCCTTTTTGTGCACAGCACCTCTGCCTCCTCAGGGTTAGGATCCCTACTCTTCATTCTGCCATTGTGACACCACTCAGTGCTAGGCCAGAAGTGTACACCACTTTGCACATCCAGCACACCCCTCTGGTTCTCTCCCTCAGAAACTTCTGAGCAATGTTGAACACTCTTATTAAACAGAATTTTAATTTAAACTTCTCCTTCCTTTTAGCAATGGGAAGAATGACTTTAACCCAAAGGGAATATTTACTTGCAAATATGCAACCTTGACTTACTGGAAACCTTAGCATCCTAGCAGTGCACTCAGCATTGTTTTCACCAGACACTCTGATAGAAGCTTCTTTATTCTGCTTTGTCTTAACTTAAAATGATGCAACTGTTTGAACTAGACTCAGGACGAAAATATGTTGTTAATAGAAAAGCCATTTCTTTTTCCCCAAAATCAATTTAAAAAAAAACCCAATATTTGTGTTGGCTTCCCCTCCCCCTTAATTTCTGTTAATTTCTTATCCCCTCCTTTCTGAGTGGCAGAAAAGAAACTAAAACCAGTTTATCTGCTACTGTTAGCCTGCACTGCCTATAAAAATTAAGTCAAAAGATGAAAAAAAAATCAAAAGATGCCTCTTGCTTTTGTTTGTGTCCACACATTTCTAGTCAAAGAGTTATCTTAAGACAGTTCCTCTAATGACATGAAAAAGATTCAAGTTACAGTCTTAAATGTTGCATCTGGAGAATTTGGTCTTTGAGCGGTCAAATAAACATCCTCAGTTACCCTAAATTAGGCTCCAAATGCATAAAAACTTTCTTCTTTATATAACTTTATTCCCTGGCAGGCTTTGTTTGCTTGCATAAGCCTAGGTATTTCTGCGGCCTTTTTTTTTTTTCTGTTTGTTTGTTTCTCTTTTCTACCTTTCCCCACAGCTCAAGGCAGTCATGCCTCCCAAAAAAATGAAAGCTGTTGCTCCTGTTACCAGTAGAGGGGTGTCAATACAGACAGAACCCTCTAAAAAGGATGCAGCCACTCAGGCCTGTGGCTGCATAGACTGTTTGAGCCTGGACCTACTACCAGAGGACAGTGTGAGAAGCACCTGCATACGATGTGAGCAGGTGAACGATTTGCTGGGTCTGGTGGCAGAGCTAAAGGAAGAGGTGGATAGGCTCAGAAACATAAGGGAGAGTGAAAGGGAAATTGACTGGTGGAGTCACACCCTTTCCACTCCTAAGGAAGCCCAGCAGGAGGTGGTGAAGCCCAGCCTCTCCTGCCATCAGGAAGACAGAACAAACCATAGGGATGGGGACGAATGGAAACAGGTGCCTGGTCATAGAGGCAAAAACACCCCCTCTCGACCCCTTTCACCTGCCAGGGTGCCCTTAAAAAACAGGTATATGGCCCAGGACTCGGACAGTCTGTTGGAGGACAGTCAGGAGGAAGATCTATCTACAAGGTCTTCTGGTTACCCCCAGTCTACCAGATGGGTTACAACTACAGGTAAGAGGAAAAAGAGAAGGGTTGTTGCAATCGGTGACTCCCTTCTGAGGGGAACTGAGGGCCCTCTATGTCGGCCAGACCCATCCCACAGGGAAGTTTGCTGCCTTTCCGGGGCCAGGGTTAGGGATACTACCAAAAGACTTCCTAAACTTATCCAACCCTCAGACTATTACCCGCTGTTGGTTGTCCAGGTTGGAAGTGATGACATTAATAAAAGGAGTACCAGAGTAATTAAAAAAGATTTCAAGGCACTGACCCGATCTCTTCATGGGACAGGAGCACAGGTAGTAATAGCCTCAGTTCCTGTGCTAGCTGGGATGAATGAGGAGAGGTTTAGGAAAGCCCAGCTTACCAATAGGTGGCTTAGGGGATGGTGCCATGGTCAAAATTTTGGGGTTTGTGATCATGGGTCAAACTCCGTGTTGCCCAGTCTTGTCAAAGCAGATAGGCTTCATTTATCTAGGGAGGGCAAAAGAACTGTAGCCCATAAGTTGGCAGGGTTGGTTAGGAGGGCTTTAAACTAGGTTTGAAGGGGGAAGGGACAGCAACTGGGCTCTCCAGAGGTAAGCCTAAGGGCATAGAACCCGAGTTGAGAATGAAATCAATGGCCCAGCTGAAGTGCACGTACACCAATGCACGCAGTATGGGAAAAAAACAAGAGGAGCTGGAAGCCATAGTGCAGCAGGAAAACTATGACATAGTTGCTGTCACAGAAACGTGGTGGGATGACTCACATGACTGGAGTGCTGCTATGGGGGGCTACAAGCTCTTCAGAAAGGACAGGCAGGAAAGGAGAGGTGGAGGGGTGCCTTTATATGTTAGAGAGTCTCTTGACTCTGTTGAAGTTGAGGTCAGCAGTGACAAGGTTGAGTGCCTGTGGGCCAGAATCAGGGGCAAGGCCAACAAGGCTGACACCCTTGTGGGAGTCTGTTACAGACCGCCCAACCAGGGTGATGAAGGAGATGAATTATTCTACAAGCAGCGGGCGGATGTCTCAAAATCTCCAGCCCTTGTTCTTGTGGGTGACTTTAACCTGCCAGATATCTGCTGGGAGCTTCATACTGCAGAGAAAAGGCAGTCAAGGAGGTTCCTGGAGTGTATGAGGACAATTACCTTCATCAACTGGTAAATGAGCCTACCAGGGGTAAGGCCCTGCTAGACCTACTGTTTACAAACAGAGAGGGGCTGGTAGATGATGTAGTGGTTGGAGGCCGCCTGGGGCATAGTGACCATGAAATAATAGAAATTTCAGTCCTCAGGGATGTAAGGAGAGGCACCATTAAAACCTCTACTTTGGACTTCTGGAGAGCAGATTTTGGCCTATTCAAAAAACTGATTCAGAGCATACCCTGGGAAACAACCCTTAAAGGCAAGGGGGCCCAGGAGGGATGGACATGTTTTAAGATGGAAATTTTGAGTGCACAGCAACAGGCTATACCAGTGTGCCAAAAGGCCAGCCGGAGGGGAAGACAACCAGCTTGGTTAAATAGGGAGATTCTGAAAGAAATCAGGGATAAAAAGAAAGTTTACAGACTATGGAAAAAAGGGCTGGCTACTTACGAAGAATTTACAGATAGAGCTAGGACATGCAGGAAAAAAATTAGGGAAAGAAAAGTGGAATTTGAAGTAAATTTGGCTATTTCAGTGAGGGATAACAAAAATTCCTTTTATAAATACATTAATAACAAAAGGAGGGGCAAGGAAAACCTCCATTCTCTGTTGGACTTGAAGGGAAATATAGTTAAGGAAGATAAGGAGAAGGCTGAGATACTTAACACCTACTTTGCCTCAGTTTTCACCAGTAAGACAGGTGGCCCTCAAGACAACTGGCCTCTGGAGCTGGTAGACAGGGAGAGGGAGCTGAATAGCCCTCCTGTATTCCAGGAGGATATAGTTACTTACTGAGCCAGCTGGATCCTAACAAATCTATGGGACCAGATGGGATGCATCCCAGGGTGATGAGGGAGCTGGCAGAAGAGCTTGCCAAAATGCTCTCCATCATCTGCCAACAGTCTTGGCTCTCTGGGGAGGTCCCAGATGATTGGAGGTTGGCCAATGTCACCCCAATCCACAAAAAGGGCTGCAAGCAGGACCCTGGCAACTACAGGCCTCTCAGCCTGACCTCCGTGCCTGGCAGGGTTATAGAGCAGTTCATCCTGAGTGCAATCACACAGCACCTTCAGGGTGGACAAGGGATTAGACCCAGCCAGCATGGGTTTAGGAGGGGCAGGTCCTGTCTGACCAACCTGATCTCTTTTTATGATCAGGTGACCCACCTGGTGGATGAGGGGAAGGCTGTGGATGTGGTCTATCTGGACTTCAGCAAGGCCTTTGACACTGTCTTCCATAATATACTCCTGGAAAAGCTGGTAGCCCATGGCCTGGACAAGTGTACCCTCTCCTGGATTAAGAGCTGGCTGGAGGGTCGGGCCCAGAGAGTGCTGGTGAACGGAGCTGCATCCAGCTGGCGGCCAGTCACCAGTGGTGTTCCCCAGGGGTCTGTGTTGGGTCCAGTCTTGTTTAACATCTTTATTGATGATTTAGATGAGGGGATTGAGTCCATCATCAGCAAATTTGATGACACCAAGCTGGGAGGGAGTGTCGATCTGCTGGAAGGCAGGAGGGCTCTGCAGAGGGATCTGGATAGACTTGAGAGATGGGCTGATTCCAATGGGATGAAGTTCAATAAGGCCAAGTGCCGCGTCCTGCACTTTGGCCACAACAACCACCTGCAGCGCTACAGGCTGGGCACAGAGTGGCTGGAGAGCAGCCAGGCAGAAAGGGACCTTGGGGTACTAATTGACAGGAAGCTCAACATGAGCCAACAGTGTGCCCAGGTGGCCAAGAAGGCCAATGGGATCCTGGCCTGTATCAAAAATAGCGTGGCCAGCGGGACCAGGGCAGTGATCCTTCCCCTGTACTCTGCGTTGGTGAGGCCACACCTTGAGTACTGTGTTCAGTTCTGGGCCCCTCAGTTCAGAAAGGATATTGAGGTGCTGGAGCGAGTCCAGAGAAGAGCAGCAAGGTTGGTGAAGGGACTGGAGCACAAGCCCTATGGGGAGAGGCTGAGAGAGCTAAGGTTGTTTAGCCTGGAGAAGAGGAGGCTCAGAGGTGACCTCAGCACTGTCTAGAACTACCTGAAGGGAAGTTCTAGCCAGGGGGGGCTGGTCTCTTCTCCCAGGCACTCAGCAATAGGACAAGGGGGCACGGGCTTAAGCTCTGCCAGGGGAAATTTAAGTTGGATATCAGAAAAAATTCTTTACAGAGAGAGTAGTCAGGCATTGGAATGGGCTGCCCAGAGAGGTGGTGGATTCACCATCCCTAGAGATTTTTAAATGCAGATTGGACGTGGCACTGAGTGCCATAATCTAGTAAATGGACTGGAGTTGGACCAAGGGTTGGACTCGATGATCTCAGAGGTCTTTTTCAACCCAATCGATTCTATGATTCTATAATTCTAACTTTAACTTTCACTACAGTCTCTTCAATACCAAAAAAATCCTCCTAAAGTCATGGTTCAAATGCAGCAACATTTGGGAAAAAAAGAAATTTTTTCTGCTAGCTTCCAGAAAGAGATCTTTCACACCTTTTTGTGTGCTACTACAAGGAATTACAGAGTGAAAAAAATTATGAAAGGTATCTCCATTTCCTTGTTGGACCATGCTTGTCCCTAGGCAACATATGGGCTTCATGGCTAAAGTCTCAAAGTAGGTAGAAAAAATAGACAATCAAGCAGTCAATATGGTTTGGGATGCAGAGCTGGGCAGTTCTGAAGGCAGAGGCCAAAGAGCAGGGAAAATAAACCCGAGCACTCTATTTTTATTTTATTATGCACATCTTGTTACGGCAGGCTGGTGATATATCTCATAGCTGTTAGAATATAGCTTATTGGCACAAAACACAAAGCAGAACCTATACTCCTGTGACTCAGTAATTCCTTGTCCTCCTATCCACTGAACAACAGCTCAGAAACGTATTAGCAATAGAAGACAGCAATAAACACTTCTTGGTTTGCCAATTTCAGGTATACAGGCTGCCTTCCTTTTTTACAGAGTACAAGGATCATCCGTTTTTATATTGAGTAGTCAAGAAAACACCTCATTTTCATATTGAGCATTAGTGAGAAAGTGCTCTACAGTCTGTAAATACAAAAGAAAATCCCATTTGAGAGGTAGAAATTAAGGCAGAAGAGAGTAGAAAATCCTGATTCAATAACTGAAGGAAATCAAACTGAATATTGAAATGGAAAGGATAAGGCAAGTCATTAAATGAAAGGTTAATAAACTTAGCACTAAGAATCTTGTTCTTGTTTACACATCCTTACATGCTTAAAACCGCAAAAAAAGATGGTGTCATTTCCTGAAAAAATACCAATTCATGCCCCATTTCTGCATGTCTTGAAACATCATAAATCAGAGAAGTCATTACAGACAACTGTAAGGATGGGTAGGCTACCTACACTACAGTTTCCTTGTTTTGCATTGGGATTTTTTTTAATACAGTAGAATTTACTACAATTCATAACAGAGGATACATCACTGGGATTTAAGACATCTGTTTTTTCCACGTTCAGAACTTTGTTTTGCAGTTTGAAAATTAAAATCAGTTTTCTCAATAAAATCTGAAATAAGGGGAAGCTACAGAAGAAAGCTAGTTATCACAATATTTTCTCTATATCCTATTGATTGACATCTTTAGAAATGTCAATGTCTTTTGACAGCAGTATGGCAAAATTAACAAACACATTTTCAAGGCATCTCATCTGTACAATAGAATACAAAATCAGTAAAAGTAATTAGTGCCACTCAAGAGTGCCTCAGTTCTGACTCCCCAAAGTGCATAGTGGAAATCTTGTGGGGAAACTGTAAAAAAACCCAAGCAGTTGCCCACCTAGTGCTGCTGTGTTCTACACACTGCATAGGAACAGAGTCCATTTCTTTAGGCATCTTATTCCACTCTGCCTTGATCTCTGTTCTTCATTGAACAGATCATGCCAGAGCTTTTTCAGTGCTCTTTTACTTGTCTCTGTGTATCAGCCTTTGAACACCTACAATTACACCCAAAGGACTAATGAGGAAGCCAGTACTCCATCTCATAAGAAATACTGACAATCAGAAAGCAACATGCTTGGTACCACGCAGCAGATGAAGCTCACTCTTAAAATAGTGGGAGAAGTAGTAAGGGAAGTGGATTTTTCATGAACTCAACATTTCCAATAATTTCATCCTACAGCAAAAGAGCATTCATCTGCTCTGCCTTTCTTCCCAGACAATACTATTTTTAAATCATCTGTATCACAAAGCAGTTCTATTTACACATTTCAAAATGCAATAAGATCCTCTGAAACAAGCTGGAAGTGAGACTATGAGCAAGAGAAAACTATCTGTTGCCTAAGAGCAGATTCTGACAACTGGCTCAGTTCAGACAAGATATGCCATTTCAAATGCTTCTGTACTCCTCAAAATGGGTTTCAGACTTAAACAAGACAGACTTACATGAAGACGTGGGTAAACTCTTGTTTGCAAGGCAATAATTATACTTGATCCTCAAGAAAATTGACCAAGATGCAAAATTCTTCATATTTACTGAAATGCTGGATTTTCTTCCCCTTCCACCAAAGAATTAACACTTACATGCAGAGACACACTTCAGCATTGAATCTTTTTTCAAATTCATTGTAGACATTGGACTATTTGAACTTCAGACATATGGTAAAAGTAGCAAATCAGCATCTCTGAAGTTGAATGCACCATCACTGCCAATAAATCACCTCCCAAACAGAATTACTATAGTAGAAACTCAACTCATGGCCCACACTTCTAGGTTTTTCATAATTTTATTGCACTCTGTTAATGATCTAATTTTACAATGTGATTCTTCATTATTTATCTTGGATCATCCCCTTAAGCTCTCCTTTCAAAGAGCAACAAAACCAAAGGTAAGTTGTCTCCTGGAATTTTTCTGAATTGCAAATTGGTCAAATTA
Source organism: Pithys albifrons albifrons (assembly GCF_047495875.1). Taxonomy (NCBI): domain Eukaryota; kingdom Metazoa; phylum Chordata; class Aves; order Passeriformes; family Thamnophilidae; genus Pithys; species Pithys albifrons. The sequence goes on from NC_092461.1 coordinate 24,810,105, forward strand.
GACTTCAAACACCATGGCAGCTCTTCTGAGATTTCTTTTTAAATGCATCATCTGCCACATTTTGGAAGGCAAAGAGTTTTCTCCAACAGGCATTGAAACCAGAAAGTAATTTAAAATGCTAGTACTTCATCCTGCAGATGACAAGCTTCCAGTTCCTGCCTGGTTTTTAAAAGAAACGCCATAGTCTACATTGCAAAACAGCTTGAAGGAACCACTTCTATGTCATGGATTCTTAAACTGAACAAAAAGGATGACTATGTTTAAAATACAACAGAAATTTGTAGCTCAATGAAAATCATCCCTTAAGCCCATCCAGCACCTATTTTTACTAAACCATTCATTTTTACTAAACTCTCACTGAAGTCCTAAGAAAACCTGGTTACTTCCAGCTACAAAAGGAGATAATAGTTACAATTATTTCTAAAGATGTCAGCATCCCTTTTTGTTGCACTGGTTTTGCATTTCCTGGAGCATCAATTTTAATATTAAGGAGTAGGTAAACAAAAGAAAGTAGAAGCAAGGCCATTACCACACCAATCCTAAACACAAAGACAACCATTTAATTGTACTTTATGAGGTGTGCTGAAACAGAGAAAGAAATATGCAGGTACTATTTCCAACATCATCTCCCCTCACCCTTAAAACTCAAGTATTCTAACACACATACACACATGTATGAACATAAAATATCGAGCTATAACCGAATCACTTCTTATAATCATGTGAAGTATTACAAGACTTAAAATGCTTTACCATAAAACAATAGGGAAAAAAAATCAGTCACTAGAAAATTGCCTTAACTCTTTCATCCCTATGATCACACATAATTAGTTGAGAACTCACCAAGAATTATGATTCCTTTAAAAATAAAAGGCTGCAGTATACATTTAAATAAAAAACAACAGCAGAAGTCCCATGGTAAGGTTTTAGAGAGCCTCACTTTTCTAAAATACTGGCATGCACACACTGCATTGTCATTTCGGCTCCTACCATAGAAGGTGTCTCCAGAGATGCTGCTTCATCCTTGCCTAGGAAGATACCAGGATACTGCAATTCAGACTCTCAGATGCATTCTGAGTCAAGGAACAAAGTCACCCCACAGGACAGTTACCTCCTGCTCCCAGACTGGGCAAATTGAAGTCCCTTCCTTGTGCAGAACTGAACAGTGCAGATCCTACAGTTAACACTGACATGGATCAACAGCACATCTTCAGAGAAAAGTGGAAAAATATGAAAGCAGCAGCCATGACTCAGAACAATCTGGAAACTGAAGATAAGAATGAAGAGACAACAGAAACAACAATAACCAAAAAAAAAAAAAAAAGGGACAGTGTTCAAGGTGTTGACCAGAACAGATAACAGTTTCTGTTAATTGCAAGAAGTATTAGCAAAAAGAGGCAGAGAAAGGGCCATACTCTTGCTGCCAAGGACAAAAAAATTCTCCTCCTCCTAAAAACAAACAAACAAACCACACCCACACCAAAAAAAAAAAAAAAAAATAAAATTAAGCCTGCAGAAATTATAAACTAATAGTAGTCAGTAAAGTAATAGCAATCAGCTCATGGGGATTAACCACATCACTACCAAGATGTTAAAAGTAATTCATCCACTTGTACCAGTCACAAATCAAGATTTATTGAGATCTTATTGCAAAACACACTTGTACCACCAAACCCATGAAAAAACAATGGCTTAATGACAAGGACCATTGCATACTTTGTGTTTGTTCTACATTATTTTGCCAGCTAGTAGTCCTCAGACTGTAAATGCAGAGCACAAATGCCTTCCTGAACATAAGGTAAAACATTTGCAATGACTCTTTTGCACTCTCTTATACAGCAAGTCAGATCACTATATGTGTGTCTATATATGTACACACACACACATATATATACACATACACACACACACACACATACTAGTTGCTAGATACATGAAGATGGCAGTGACTCTTTACCTCTGATGTGCCTGAAATGCATCACTTACACTCAGGTGCTACTTAGAATAAAACTTGTTGTTCTTTATGAACCTTCATTTTAAATCAGTTGCAGCTCTCAGCATATTATTTAGAAGCTGTAAAAGAAGCTGCTCTTTTCCCCACATGAACTTAAGCTTTTCAAGCTGGATTTTGAAAAAGGCTAAACTGTCCAGCAAAATGGCTGGGAATAGCAACTGCTTGTGAGTTGAAAATTTTGTCTACACACTGATCGAAGTCATCAATAGTCCAGCACTTCACCAGAAGAAGGAGGACCAGCAGAAGGGTACTTGAAGCAAAACAAAACTTTCTTCTTATCGAAAAGTAACACTAAGAAGAAGAAGAGAAAAAAAAAAAAGGAAGGAAATCACTTAGCAAAAAGTACTGGAGCTTGTCTCCTCCTAAGTCTATGAAGAAAAACTAGGGACAGTTGGGCATTTAGAAATACTAAGAACACATGTCCAAACACTGCCAGTGTCCTCCTTCTCTGTGCCAGACTTCCTTCCCATGGGCTGAGTGAGGTCTGAGGCACAGAAAGGTTAGAGAGACGGGAACCCGAGGCCAAAACAAGTTAAAACTGATCCAGCTGTGATAACAAAGGTACACAAGCTCAATCATTTTTAATTCTATAAAAAACACCAGTTTAAAGAGGTTTACAATTTTCTTCATGTAGATTATATAAACAGAATATCTTGCTTTCACTTTTTTTTTTTTTTTTTTTGGCATACAACAGTAGAAAAGGTTTTAAAAAGCAATGGGGAAAAGTGCTGTTTTGGTTTGAGGGGAAAAAAAACAAAATGTTTACCCACAAGCGGGGGAGGGGGCCTTCTCCACAATACTCACGCCACTCTTTATAAAATTTAAGGAAAAAGGAATTTAATACAAGAAAGATAACTGTTCTTAACTGCTATATATAAACAGACTAGTGCAAACCGCTTCCCCAACACCACAAGAGAAAGAAAAAAAAACCAGCAGGTTTTCCTCCAGGAGGAAAGTTATACTTAAGCAGTGTCAAATGTCACAGTCCGGCTGGCTGCAGAGTGAGTTCCCAGTAGTTCCCAGTCCCTCTCCAGCGAGACAGACAAGTGATGAGCTCCCAGATGAGCTCATCTGTGTCTCTTGTCCCAGATGAAGGAGAAAGAAAGCTGAAAGTGGGACCCACCACGTGTCCTGCAAAAGCAGCTGCACACCTCTCTCTCCCAGGTCACTGCCCCAGCCGGGGCAGGCAGGCTGTGACGGTGCAGGCAGTGGTGAGGCTGGAACAGAGGCCCGGGATCCCAGATGCAGGAACCAGGAGAAACAGCCACGGTGAGGAGAAAAACAGCGTCTCAGCCAGAAGCCCCAGCAGTGCCAGCAGAGCAGCTTCCCTCCTCCGAAGCCACCGCTCCTGCGTTCTGAGTTAAGAAGGCAAAGATGTTCCCCAAAACAAAAGAGACAAACCTGCCCCCATCCAAGTGATCAGCAGTTAACTACTTCCTTTGTTAACTGCTGGCATGGGCAGTTAGTGGCAGGGGAGAGAATTTACATAATAATCCGAAACTACAACAAGTGCATAAGTGAATACTGCTCAATCACAAAAACCCAGAGATGAATCCAGTCTGAAAACACTGAAAAACTTACTTAAACATGCTTTGTAAAACAACCAGCATTTTATCTTATGGGAAGAGTCCCTAAAAAAATAAAACAATTTCCCAGAGGACTGTAATTACTGAAGTCATAACTGTTTAAAAGCACTACTATCCTTTATATTTTCAAAATATTTTGCAAGTCTGGGGCTTTTTTTAAGAGGTAAGGATGTTTCGCTTTCAGAGTTCAGTTACAAGTAACTTCTTACCTTGGCAGCCACTTGTCTAAAGCACCATCTCCCCTACCTTTCCACAGCAGGTGAGAAAAATATGCAACACGTGCTTTTCACAAACAGGACAGTTGTCAAAGCCAATATTTTAATGTGCTGGAGGCTTTTGCACATGAAGACCATGGACAGACACCAGGGTGAGCAACGTGACATGCAAGCAATTCTGTCATGCCGAACCACACAAAGCAGCTGAAGCTGAAGAGATTTTACCTAATTTACACACATTTCATAAAGCCTAGTTCTTCATATCCATCTGTGCCAAATATACTTCAGAGGTGAAATGCAATGTGCAATTATTGCAACATCCCTCAATAACTGTGAAACGCAGTTGTGGGCTGTTCTTATATATTGAGATACAAGACTGTAAACAAGCATTTGCCTTGCACATCATTTTCTCCAAGACACCATTCCCACCCCTTTTCTCAAGTTTTCACCTGTGCATATAAAAAAAAAATCTTTCAAGGCCCCAGGCCCACTTTCTCTTCTTCCCAAACCTAATGTAAATTTTACCTCCAACCTACCTTTTCAACTCGCCACTGCTGGTAATTTATCAGCAGGCCTTCCTCCCACTCCCTCTCTCTTCAGAGAAACTACATGTCAGCATCTGCAAATCCCCTCAATGTTCTATCACTCCCTCCTCTAATATGCTGATACCTTCAAAAAAACGAGCAAGAGCACAGTTGTTTACAACACAAGACAGACTTGTTTCACTGTTTCTGGGTACTCCCTTCAATTCATCATTCATTATGTTGTTTGAAGGTGGAGACATTTTGCTTTGTTTCAGGTTTCCTCACTAGATAACAGAACAGTTCTCATTATAACTCTTCATTACTAAACATCTTCCTTTTGTCCTGTACTTGAGGGTACAAATGTGATAGACAGAGACCAACTCATGTAGAAACTACTTTTTCAAAATAAAATATTCAATAACAAAATATCCTTCATAAAAAAATCTGCATTCAATATTTATAGTGAGCATACCCTGGCAGAAAATACATAGTTTTCATGGATATATTTCAAAGAAACTGAGTGCAAGGTAAGCAATAAAATATGTGCAAATGACCCAACATAAGCGATATATGTCAGAAGGGAAACCTTAGGAAAATGGCAGACTGACCTCAGTTACCATCTCAAGTGTGAGCTCCAGGAAATACTGGAGAAGAAATGCAATCCATTAGCTTTGTTTATGTTCAAAGATATTATCTTTAAAGAGATAGAGTTGCTTAAGATAAAAAGGTTCACCTTTCATAAAAACAGAACACTGTTGGATTGTGGATCAAAAGCTGTATCAACTAAATAAAACTTAACTTGCACATGGCAAGAAAACACAACAAAATTATTAGAATAAAAAGAAGTATCATGGCTTTACACACTTGCCAGAGCCTATCTTCCTACATTAGAATTCCTAGTAAATTAATCCAAATCCTTAAAAAAGAAAAACATCAACAAGTAGTAAGTTCCTCACATAAAGACCATAATTCTTTTTTCAATATAAGTCAAAAATCCCTTTAAGCAAGAAATGAGACTTATTATTTTCTATTTATGCAACTGTTATTATACCACAATGATTAAAGAAAATCTCAACAACTATGAAGATGACGTAGTTTCACATTAATTAAGTACTCATTAAAGAGAGACAACTTCAGCCATATCTCAATGGAAAACATTCTAAAAACATCACAGAAACATCACAAAGGGAGTCAACTCTATTCAGGACTAACTACTTCAGTCATTTTATTGATTTCAGTAAGCTCAGTAAAATATTCTATTTAATCTGGTTGATTTATATTAGCAAAATAACCAGTCATCTGATAGAATTGGAGTCACAGCAATTAGTGTAGTACCCTGCACAATTAGAAATGACCCATTATAATTCAGAAATAAGCAATACTTCAGATAGGATGACCTATAAACCATAGACATTTAACTACTATAGTTCAATAAACAAATTATATGTCTGGATGGGTCACAGAGGATCACCCTTAACAGAAGTTGAGGAGTAGAGAGGCTGAGACCTCACTATTGTGGAAGCAATGGCACCAGGTGAGACTGGACATATTGCAGCTGCTCTGCATGCTCAGGTCTCCAGTTTTAACACCTAAGCAAGGCCAAGCACATCCAAAAGGACACGCAGGAAGGCCACCGAACACAACTCCTGTGTGTACTTTAAAGCAAAGAAACAAAACAATACCACAAGGCTGTAAAGACTCTATTTAGAAAATAGTTTTTTACATAAAATTATGGTCTGATATCTTCATGCAATGCTCTTTATCACTGACCTCATCACTGTCTATAACTACTTGAAGGGAAGTTATAGCCAGGTGGGGGTTGGTCTCTTCACCCAGGCACTCAGCAATAGGACAAGGGGACATGGGCTCAAGCTCTGCCAGGGGAAATTGAAGTTGGAGATCAGAAAAAAATTCTTTACAGAGAGAGTAATCAGGCACTGGAAATGCCTGCCCAGAGAGGTGGTGGATTTACCATCCCTGCAGCTTTTTCAACTGAGATTGGACATGCACTGAGTGCCATGATCTAGTAAACGGACTGGAGTTGGACCAAGGGTTGAACTCAATGATCTTGGAGGTCTTTTCCAACCCAATCAATTCTATGATTCCACTTTTTTTGCTAAAGCAGAAACAGAGCAATTGGATCATTCTCCTTAAGAACTAAGTAAGCAATGTAAAAGTCTTCCTGGCTCACCACTCATCTTCACTAGAATCCCTCTTATAAACTCTGTTTCTATAGTGGGTTTTTTCCAATATAAAACAATGTCTAGTCAGTGTATACGGGTTACATATTCAAAGCATATATATACAAAACCTAACATTTAGAGCTACAAAAAAACCTCAACCAAAAACATTAAAATAAAATAAACCATTTTAACATATTACAATAAATGTTTGTCTCTGCCATAAAGCAATTAAAAAAGGTACACATTTATTACAAGAGTGTATATGAGAATACAGCTCACAACATTTCCAGTTGCAATGTAATTTTTCTAAGAAAGGAAATTCATGACTTACCATGTTTGAGCTTTTAAGCGAAGATAGAGCTGCACAAATTCCCTGTGTTTCTTCTAAGACAGCGTAACTATCTAGCATGAAAAGTCACAGATGGTTTGCTACTGTAAGTGTATAGTAGATGAAAACAAATCCCTCATCAGGACAGTTTCTCTGTAGAATAACACAGTAGAATTTCAGTGTGATGGCTGCTTTAAAGGTTACAAAGAAGGTACCTCTAACTTGCATTTCCTATGCATTAAACTCACCCAGTTTGAGTAAAAAAAGGGTTCTGCTTAGCACTCATGCATCTGAAGCATTTTCCTCTATAAAGCTGGCATTCTGTCACCTTAGAGATTGCCTGCTAAACTGCCCATCTTGGCTTGCATTATGAAAAACAGGAACAGGCATGCTTTTATGAGGCACATAGCCAAAAATGAGTAATACCTAACAATTTATATAATTACAGAAAACACAACCTTGCTGAGATGCATATAATAAGAAAACTAAATTTATTTCCATTTCCATTTTTAAAAATCTGTCTCACCAGGAGTATCTACATACCTACAGTATTTTACTTCATGAAACTGGCATCTATTAATTTCTAATGCAAAGAGCATTTCATAGCTAACTCAAGGCAACTATATTGTACTCTTAATTGCTTACATACAGGCATTTAAAAATAAAAAATGCCACAGTAAACTGATACTGGGGGCAAAGAGAGATAAAGGCTGTTTTGCATTTATTATCACCACGCCATCAAGAGCATCCCCAGAATTTTCCTCCCCTTTGAGAATTTTTTTAAAAACACAAGGCTTTACTATTTTTCCCTTAACACTGGATATGTACTTAATGCTTATAAAATGCACTACACTAACGGCAGTATTTTGTCAACCACTAATATATTCCTCATTAAATATCCATAACAGCATCAGCCTGTTAATACCACTACTTGCCAGTCAAAACAAACAGCCATTCCAGGTCTCTAACAGTAATAGGGGACTTGAGAAAGAGCTGTGAAATAATACAAGCATCTTCAGAACACAAATTTAAGTCTGTAGTACCATATTACTTGAACACAGCAAACCCCAGTTTCTAGAAACCTGTGCCCCTGTGGTGTGAGTAACACAAGAGGAAGAACTAGCCCTACAAAAAGTCAACTTCAAAGCCCACATACTGTTTGTGGGAAAGACAAGATTAGTTATTCCTCATATAGCCAATCACCCCACATCATCTGCATTTCCAGCAAGATGGATATAACAGCTCAGTAACATTCAAATCCTGGTTTCCCATAAAAACAAAAGTACATTTCTTGTTTTAGGGGTCAATGGTGGTTTTTTTCCTGATTCTGTACTTTAGCAAAATACATAGATTTTGCATCTGTTATGATGGCAGGAATTTAATCACAGACAACACTAGTTTAACTTCAGACCACATCTTCTCAAAAGTGCCTTGGGAACTAATATTTATTTATAGTTGAAATTGGTGTGTGATGAACATGCAATGACCTTAATGGGTTTTGCATCAGTTATTATGTAGAGTTATTCTTCCAGACTCACACACAAATTATTCCAATGTGACTATCTTTGTTATTTCACAGTATCTGCATTTTAACAGCATCCTGTTGGCCTTTTAAATTATTTATTTGTTTTTAATGAGACTAAAGCTCATAAAACTATTGTTGCTTGTTTTATTTTCTCCAGCTTCATATGTTGAACAGACAGCAACAGCTTTAGAAATCTAACAAGCTTCATTCTTTTCCTTGGATTCTAACTCCTCAGTCATAAGACCTCCATCATCTTGAATCCCCTGCTCCTCCAACATCTTGTACTTCTAAACCATCACAGCAGACTCCAGAGAAATGTGAGAAATGTGGCTCACCTTGTGTTCACATCTACTGACAACACTGCAGTTCCACCATCATACATACTATGGCTACATAAAGAGATGCACACAATGGACAAGAAGATACTCTTCTAAGCACACATACAGTACTTTCTGCCACCTTTCAGTCTAGAAGAAAGCAAGCTCTTAGATTTAGGGAAATATGATCCAGTCAGTCCAAACTACTCAAAAATTTACTGTAAACATAAAATTTACCACTTTGGATTTCGGACTGAAAAGCAAAGAAAAAATAAAGGACAAGAGATTATACTGGTTTCATTGTTTCTTATCTTCCAAATTCTTTATTGAAGTCCATGGTTTTTATGGTAATCATCTTTACAGCATCATTCCCCTTGAGTCAATTGGTTTACTGCCATGAGGCTGTTGTATAATTAGTTGAAAGCATACAAGTTACAAATCCCTGTAATTTTACTCTACTATCTTATCCCTCCTTATCAGAGCAAACACATCTCTTAAAAAAAAAAAGACATTTCAGTAAAATATAGCAGCAAGGGGAAATCTGCTGCATGTGATTGAGGAAGAAGCAAGATCAACCCAAAACATGCATGCACAGATCATCAACCGCACTACTTCCATTTCACAGAATCATAGAATCAATTGGGTTGGAAAAGACCTCAGAAATCATCAAGTCCAACCCTTGGTCCAACTCCCATCCATTTACTAGATCATGGCACTCAGTGCCACATCCAATCTCAGTTTAAAAACCTGCAAGGATGGTGAATCCACCACCTCTCTGGGCAGGCCATTCCAATGCCTGATTACTCTCTCTGGAAAGAATTTTTTCCTGATCTCCAACTTCAATTTCCCCTGGCAGACCTTGAGCCCGTGCCCCCTTGTCCTATTGCTGAGTGCCTGGGAGAAGAGACCAGCCCCCACCTGGCTAGAACTTCCCTTCAAGTAGTTCTAGACAGTGCTGAGGTCACCTCTGAGCCTCCTCTTCTCCAGGCTAAACAACCCCAGCTCCCTCAGCCTCTCCCCATAGGACTTATGCTCCAGTCCCTTTGTCTCATCCTTTCCAGCCGCCAACACAGGGAAAGTGTCAAAGCATTAGGGATGTACTGACAATACCCTGTATTAGTCTTAAGTGCATTCAGCTGCACAGTCTCTTCTGACTGAAGTCAGTGTCACAGTATCCAAAATACATTTCTAAGAAGGGAAAAGGCTGCTTGTTCCATACAAAATAAGAGGGTTAAAAATTACGATCTTCAAAATATTTTTCATACTTTAAATAATTGTGTAATAGTCAATACATGTCAAGAACAAAAAAACATGATGAGAATTACAAAAGAAAAATGTTAAGCATCTAATTATTTAATATAGGTATTAATTTTTTAACTTTTTGCATTCTAGGAAGCAGCTACTCATCAAAAAATGAATGCAAACATACCACCACAGTTCAAAAAATAAAAAAGAGTAAAATGGAACAGATTTATTCAAAACAACTTGCACATACTTAGAAAGAATTAGGGTGTTTACAAGTAAAAGTTTAGCTTTTATATTTAGAATAGCCAGAGCAGCAACACCCAGGAATACACAAAGTTTGACGCAGTCCGTGCTGAGATGCAGTGCCTGGTGGGGTCACAGTTCAAGCAGGGACAGTAGAGCATATGTCAACATCTGAACTACTGCCAGGACTGAAATAGCAGTTCTGATTAAAAACCTCATCCAGTTTTGACCAGAGTAGAACTTTTCAACTAAACTGGTTTTAGAAAATTAAGGAAAAATTATCACCTGTTTTCAAAAAGAGCAGCATTTTAAAACCACTTATTCCAAATTAGTATTTGAAGTTTCAAATCAGATTTTACTTCTTAATTGGGAAGTATCTCTAATATTCTAGTTTTTCTTTCACATTTCCCAGTATTCATAAATACAAAGGTTTTTAGAGGTCTTGATAGTTCCAGGAAAGATCCAAACAATCTCCAAAAAAATCAACACTGTCCTGGCACCATAGCCAATACAATCAATTTCTCCAAAAGCCCAGAGCACTAGAAAGTGTATGGCTAACATGCCAAATGGTTATGCTTACAGAAGTTTTGGGTACAGCAGAAAAACAGAAAAGGTATTTGCACATCACCGAACTAAATTTATGGATTTGTTTAGCATTCAGCAGCACCCTAATCAGAAAAGAGTACACACATGTACAGAACAAAACAAAGAAGTCCAAAACTAACAAGAAGAAATTAGAGGGAAAGATTAAATGTGAGGTATGGCTTGTTTTTGTTAAAATGCACAAGAAGAAATCAAGTACAGTTAACTGACACTATTATGCCTGTATATACAAGAAACGGTCTCTCTCCTGGGCTTCTCGGTATCACAAGCTGCAAGATCACTTGGGGGAAAAAATAAAGGAAACTTTCCAGCTACACAGAAAGGCCCTTCACTTAGACAGCAACTACAGCCTGGCAATGAGTTTCTTCATGATTTCATCCAAACTGAGAATGAAATATTAAAAGCTTTATGTACCATACTGTTTGATATAGTCAGTAAGACAGTGAGTGGAGAGGTGCTGTGCCTACCCTGATATAAATATACAAACAAGGAGAATAAGACAGATTTTTAGATTAATGCCATTTCATATGAGTGAAAACAATAAGCTTCCGAGCACTAAAGAAGTGAGCTTTAAAGAGTACAGCATAAATGTGATTTGTCAGATATTGAGAGGAGGGAGGTGAGCAAGAATGAGCCTTGTACTCATTTTATCAGAAAAAAAAAAAAAAAAAGAGAACCAACAATGTAACATACATAATTCATCCTACCTGGATGATCTCACAGTAATAGCTAGAAGGGCATGGCCAAGTGTCAGCTGATAAAGTACAGCTGAAAAATCAGCTCAGTGGTTTTCTGTGGCAAGTCAGTGGCCACAAAAAGGAAATCCCGACTTTCTGTTTATGTTCTGACTCTGGCTTGTCCAAGTGCTACACAGAAATAGGTGAAGTGTCCAGAACGGATATTACTAGAATTCTGATATAGCTATAAAAACCTCATTTCAAAGTACTGAAAAAAAATTCAGTGCAGAATAATTTATTGGATTTATGAACTTTCTCTTCCTGCACAAACAAGCTTCTAATAATATTAGAACATTCTTGTTCTAATATGATTTGGAAAAAAAATCCAGCTGTGTGTTTAATGGTGGGCAAATAAACACCATGAAATAAAAATATTAATAATACAATAAAATCTACACAGCCAATATTTTGTCTGATAATAAATATGTTTCTTAGAATTATTCCCCAAAATGTAAGCCCAAATGCTAGACAAAATGGAGATTTAAATCCATATCAGCTGCATAGCCCCACATACAAAGATCACAGATTATGATGTTTTTAGTGAGCAATTATGGACAGGCACCAAGACATTTTCCATTGTCTGAATTCAAGGCTTTGAATTCATAAATTTCAGTGGTATTGCTGCTATGGCTAATTCATCCTGTCAATTAGTTCATTCTCAATATTGTTTCAAGACAGATCCCACTATCATCTATAAAACAAGCAAGTTGCAACAAGTTTGGTTTTGGGTTTTTGTTTGATTGTGGTTTTTTTTCTATTCTAGGTGCCAGCTGGCCAGAGTTAGCACAGGTGCTGAATATTTTGTTGTTCTTCAGGAGAGATATGTCCCCTCAGATGACAGTTTTGAAGTACAGACACAGCAATGCAAATCTTGGTACATGCTCCTGTCTCTCTACAGGCTTGATCCAAAATCCAAATTCTGATTATAAGGTCTGTTCTATGGGGGCTCAAGAAGAGTTTCTATACATGGACATCTGATACAGTTAACTAGATGATTACATATCTTACTCTTGTACATAGCAGCAGTTAGTGATGCTTTAGTGTCTTTCCTAGAACCAACCAGATATAAAGAAACAGGATTCAAACTTAATTTTCAATACCTTTAGTGCCTTGCATAGATCAGAGCCTATTTCATCTTTTTTTGCTTGGAACCATTCCACACTATGCTGAGGCACTTCTCTGTACACAGCTCTGTTCATATATGAAAATATTATTTATCATCATGAAATCATATAATGCTCAAATTCCTATTCCTTTTTTATGGCCAAGGTGCTAACTAAATTCATTATGCTTGTCTGCTTTTGAATCCCACTTATGCCAAACAGTTCTCAAAAAATATTTCCTCCTTATACTTCATTACCAATTTTATGAACAAAATTACATACTTGTTCGGGCACAAAAAAGCCCAACCAAAACAAGTTCAGTTTTTCAGTGCTTTTTTACAATCAACACCATTTTACCAAGTGAACAAATACAGTGAGCTACAAGTCAGCAAAAAAAGTTGTCATAGCAATTTACCACTGATTGGAAAAATATTAATAGCCTCAGGCAAATCACTCATTAACTCTTACTGATTTGGAGGGTGATATAGCATTAATAATTCAATAAAAAACACTTTGAGTAATAAAAGCTCATGGTTATTTATTTAACCAATTAGATCATTTTTGGCAGCATCCCTGCTTTTGAATAAACCATGCATGTTCTTCAATTAATCATGAGAATTGAAAACTACAAATCTGCAGTCTCTACCTTCCAGTCAAAGAGATACATTGCTTAAGAAACTTAAAAGATTGAGGGAGAAAATAAGAATAATTTACATTCTCAGTGGACAAAAGAGAGCTGGCACTAGAAGACATTCTAATTAGCAAAGCTTGGCTACTGGTGCTTAACGATCTGTTCTTCATGCACCACTTTCCCAATCCACTGAGAGACAGGTACAAATTGCACCTATAAAAAGTTATAATCCATTAGCATGCATACGAGGTGCATCTTGTTACCACTAATGTTCAACAGTCCTCTCTAATCTATGAGAGTGGCAGAAAGATGCAAATATTTAACTAGAACACTATACTGAATTACTATGCATGTCATTTATTAACAGCTTTATTTTATACAGAAACCTCAGTGTGACAAACCATTACCACCCTGGCAGTCTGAAGTCAAGGGTTTTTTCCTCAATGTGTTGATCGCTTCACTTTTGGTCTTTCTCTCTACAGGGAATCAGTACATGTCTCATAATCCATATAAATACCTAATTCTCCACTATAAATTCTAAACTCCTTATAATACAATCCAATTCAAAATCCCTGGTTTGAGTCTCTTCTTTGGCAAGCCAAACAAGCAAAACTCTCCAGAGTGCACCTTCAAGTGGAGTTATAAGCTGAATGCTCAAATTTCTCTTTCATGAAATGCATTCAGATTGGCTCTGCTTATTCAGACAAAAGCCAAAATTAGGCATTACAAATCAAACAATCTGTTTCTCTCGGATAACTGGAATGGCCCTACCGAATGGATGAAAGGGAAATATAAAAGATGGCCCTCACTTCAACAGCTCATAATGAAGTTGTGTTCTTATAATTAAGTCTTTTGATATTTAAACTGGGATTTCATGTAAAAAAAACAAAAGGCAATGTTTATTTACCTTTAATGTTAGTCATCTCAGCAATACTGCTTCACATTTTGAAAAAATCTTTATAACGATTATTTTTAAAAGGAGATTTCACTTTCATTGAAAAGACCAAGACCTGTCAAACTCACTTTTGAGAGAAATCGATGAGTGCTAAAGCAACATAGATCCTATACATAGACCTGAAAATACACCAGTAAACAAAAAACAAAGAAACAAAGAAAAAAAAAACAAAACAACAAAAAAACCCATAGACATCTACATCCTCTACCCTTATTTTTTTCCAGAGTAAAATCAAAACTACATCTCAAAACTATTTTCTTTTAATCCAGTAAGATTCCTAATTATGGTGCAGAAGAGGGGGCATCAAGTTCATTTTTAACTGTCAATACTTCATTTCTCTGTAATGTTTGGGGATTTTGGGGAGATTAGGGTTGCGTTCTTTGGTTCTTTATAAGTAAACATTAACTGTTTTAACACTGCCACCTTCTAAACCAGCATTTTTGAGAAGGTATGCCTATATCACATCCATATCTAATCACTTATCCATATATCCCAGTTTTCCTAGGGAACACACTTAAGCAACTAGCATGAGTAAGGGACTTTTTGGTCTTTAAACAAGCAACTAAGAACACCCTAAACTTCAAGGCATTTACTTCTGTATGCAGAGGTTTAGTGGAAGGAAAGCTTCTCCAGCTTAATGAACATCTCATTTTTAAAAAACATTATCTTCCTATTTAAAATTAATCTGCTTGTTTTATTGACAATTCAATCAGCCCTCAGTTTAAAATTCTGGTATCGTCAGGCCAGTAACAGTTATGGGCTTTGATTGTTTTGAGGTTTTTTATTAAGTCCCTTTGTAAGAAGAGACAGGAAATGCTTCAAATCTCAAATGTATAAAAAAAAAGGACTGGACTTGGTACCTTATGAAATTGCATAGTAATTCCTATCACCCTAGAACAAGATACTCATATATATTCCAGAACCAAAATTTCTCTTTTCTAATAATGACTTTAGAAGATACAGGGTGTAAGTGCGACTTCTGAGAAAGGAGTTTAAAAAGAACCATCAACAGACTTGTATTGGTAAACCTACAGTAGGAGCAGAGCATACTTGCACTTTGACAACCCTGACATATAAGCAAAGGCCTGAAATGTAGCAAATATTTAACAAGTCACAGCAATAATATTCCTATTGTTCATGTGTCATGTGGTTCCAATACAAAATCCCTGACCACAACAGAAGAAAGGTAAACTAAGACAAAAAGCAAAATACACAAAAAAGATGAAAAGCTGAATAAATAGCACCATGATGATAATAAATTGTATAGTCTTTCAAGCCAGTAAAGCATGCAGGTGTTTTAGGGGACACCTTTGGCTTTTTAAACTGTTCTCCTCAACTCTCACGAAGAAGCCAATGTAGTGCTACTTCCAGAATTAATGTTCAGCATCTGTTTGGCTAAATGATGATGATTCATCCTGTCCTACTGTTTCTCAATAACGACCAAACTAAGTGTACATACTTTCTGTGAATAAATGACTGAAGATTTCAAGCCATCAACACCAGGTCAACCAGTAGTCTCCTCATAACTCACATCCCTTTCCACTTTTTTTTTCCAGTTGCTCCTCACCACCCAGTACTTCCTATTCTTCAGGGGATTCTATGACATCTCATAAGCATCTGCAGTAGAACAGGCATATAGAGGCTTTTTCCTCTTCTCCTTTAGCCATGTTAATAGAAGGGATTGTTACAGCACTAATTGATATGAATATGAGCCTAGATTTGGAGACATTCCTTTTTCTTATTACAAGGCTAAAATAATTATTTCAAACAATCAGTAACTGTCCATGGAGGAAAAAAACCCTTAAGAACAAAATTTAATTCTAACTGAAGAAACAGAGCTTTCACCCCAGAATTCTGACGGAATTTGCCTATGAAGCCACCAGTGCAACAGCAAAAAGTTTTAATAACCAATCTATCAAGAAAAACAAAAATACTTGAGTAGAAAAAAATTGAGTGGAAAAAAAACCCCATGCCATCAGTCTTGAGTCAAGTAGGAGGGAAAAAAAGTGAAGCAGCCCGTGGTCAGAGGCAGTCAGGGAGCAACTTTCTTCAAGATGAAGAAGCTTAAACACTAGAAGTCAAATAAAAACCTAGAAAGTACACAAATGCAAATAAACCAAAATCATTCAAATGTGCATGTGTATGACATTTCAAGCTAAATTGATTCCTTGTCTTAGAGAAAAGAAAGCAGAAGATTCTTAAGTATGGAGTAGAATTTTAGATGTTTTCTATAAACCTCACAGTAATCATATAGACAAAGCTACTTTGTAAATAGCTATTAAATGAAAAATATATTCTGAATATGAACATTTCTTTCAGATTTCTGCAAAACCTCACAACAGGAATTCTGTCTTCCTCTAACAAGTTTTTGTACCTCTGCACCAAACTCTACTCAGCAGTTCACAGCACTTGCACAGGACTTATAGCATGTCCTGCAATGCACTCATCACTTAGTATTTCAAATATTCACAATATGTTTCATCTTAGTTCAACAATCTGATCAAAGCAGAGACAACAATTAATTTAGACCAGGCTGCTCAGGGCTTCATCTAGCAAGGTCTTGACAGCCTTCAAGCATGGAGATCTTGCAGTGTCTCTGAAAAGCTGGTTCCAGTGCTTACTCATCTTAACACCAATTCTATTTCCCCTTCAGAACTGCTTCAGTTTAGGATTTAACTCTCATTTTTTACCACGTATCTTCTACTAGGCCTCCTCACACCATCTCTTCTGCAGGCTGAAGAAGCACAACCCTCTCAGTCTCTTCCCTACCTTATGTGCTCCAGTCACATGACTATCCTGCTAGCTGTTCACTGAATTCACCCAAGTTTATCAACTCTCTTTTACTAGGTGAGCCAAAACTTGTCACAGTATTCCACACATGGAATACTAATGTGTCAAAGGAGGGGAATAATCACTCCACCTGCTGGCTACATTCCCACTGATGGAACCCAGAACTCTGTCAGCCTTCAGCACTGTCAGGGTACACAGCTGGTTCATATTTAGACTTCTGTCAACCCACTCCCAGATCAATTAACTCTAAAAGTATGATTTTAGGATACTTATCCTCACAATGATATCTATCTATAAATTCATCCAGATATCCCCAGATGCAAAAGTGACACTCTGAACTACATGATAAACTTCCTGATGAAAAATTTCATGTACCAAAAAAAACCCAAGGCCATCTAAGAGAACAAAGGACACATTCAGTTTATAAGGAATTATTTGACTACAAAAGCCAACCAAAACACAAAGATATGGTAAAACTTTACATAGACAACAGGCACTGAGAAACTGATTTTTCCACTTTTACAGTAGTAGGACCTTGTTGACCAAGAATTGTCAAAAACAGTTATTATCACTTCCTTTGACTGTAGTACCTTGGAGTTCCAGACAGAGTCTGATCTTTCAGTTGCATAAGTATTTTCAAATTTATTTTTAAATAATCATTCACAAGTGCCCCCAAATTTAAAAATTTTTCACAAAACTCTTGGTGAGTTGTGTGTGCATTAATCATTAAGCAGTTCCAATTTGTAACACTCCACTTTCTTTGGACAACCTCTTGGAGAAGCTTTGTTTTCTAACTTCAACATGCAGCAATTTCATTATTCCAAAGAATGTCAAAGCATGCAGACATCTGAACAAGTCATTAACAATTTAACAAATATAGTAACAGTATCTTGAAGTCTAATAGATCCAAAAAAAAATGTGATGGACTAAATTGTATTGCTTTCAGGGTATCCAAGTAATTTCTTACTTCAATTAATCCCATATGTATAAATAATCAGCTTAAATCTATAAATAAAATATTTTTCTTCATTTTAGCATCCTGCAGTTCACTGGAACATAACAAGCATTAATTAATCACATAAACAGAATAAAAATTACCCACATGAATGCTGAAATAATTCACTGTGCTTACAACTTGAGTTATAACATATTTGATAGCAAGCGCATTAGCTTCCAGTCTCATGGTTAAATATTTAAACTTGCAAAGTTTGAATTTCATACCCCTGACAAATTAACTTGACAAACACAGCTTTCACAGTAAATTTTCACACTGACCAATAAACTTCAAACAAATCACAACCTTGGCTTCAAAAGTGTTGACATAAAAAAAAAATTCATCAGATTCCGAATACTGTTTTTTAAAAAATAATTGCTATTTTTCTGTTATTTGTCTTAAACTAGAGTCTAACCATTTAAACACAGAACATTCTTTGAGTACATTAAAACCAAATCATTTTCAGAGGTCTGTATTCAGAACTACTACTCCACAATTTCAACACCCGTATATCATTTTATATGAATTAAGAACAGCAATTCTTGGAAGTTTTTTATGTCCCTGACACCATGATCCAGTAATGGAAGATAAAAACAATCTAGCCAGAGGGCAAAGAAGGGAAATTATTGACACTACAGCATTGTGCTCTCCTTCCAAAACTGAAGCCACTCCAAAGCTGATCTCAGTTGAGCTTCTGTTCATGTTACTGACAATCTGGATTAACGGATGTAGAAAGAAGAAACACATCTATATGGGTGCCTGTGCATAATTCACACAGCAACCGTGAGGAAATATTTGCATGTCCCTCTGACTGAAACGCAACGACAACTTTGCATTCTGTTCTAAAATAATTAGGGGATTGTAACAGAGTAACACATATAGTGACAACTGGGATACGCTTTCAGGCCAAACACATGCAAACAAAAAGATTGTGTCTACACAAGCACACAGCCTGATAGTGACAAGCATTCTTTGCAGTTCTAATCCCACAATATCTCTGCAAGAAAAACAGGAGCAGCCCTTTTAACTGCATTTGTGAAGTGTTCTGTCTTCCAGAAGGCTTAGGCAGAAATTCAGAATCACAATTTAGTGGGGAAACACTGAACTTTTGCATGCAGGCTTCTTCAGAAGCAGCTCAGCACCATCATGTACAATAAATACTGTACAAAAATTCAGCAAAGCACATAGAACAAGACTTGAAACTCATTCATAGGGATCCTCTAGACATAGAACATCTTGACAGGAGAAGGGTCACCTTATATGTAAAGAACAGCAACTTTTGAGTATGTTGTGTGTTTTCAGCATCGATTTCAGCTGGTCTAGGGGTCTTTACTATGGATGTGTGGTCCCTTGACACCCGATCCCATCAGATCTAAGAAGCTAAGCAGGGTCAGGCCTGGTTAGTACTTGGATGGGAGATCTCCTGTGAATACCAGGGGCTGTTGTTTTATCATCCACAGATACTCAAAGACAGCGTCAAATTATCAAACAAGGATGTAACATCGGGTTTCTGTGTTGATTTAAGCCTCCAGAATTTTGGCAAATGATGCTGCAAACAGCATTTAAATGATATATCCTAATTTTTACACTTATTGAAAAAATTAAAATTCCTTGTTCTTTTTAGAAATGGTGTGGTTATAAAAGTGCAAAAACCAGTCACACACTCAAGGTCACATATAACATCTGCAACTGTATTAAACTCATCAGACCTCAAGCAAATAAGCTCTTTTGCAGCTCACCTTCCATATTTTCCAAATACATTTTATTGAAAAGTAGATTGTTGGTTTGTGGCAGGGTTGTTGTTTTTTTAATAACAGCTCTATTTTTTTGTTCTTCTGCTCCTACTTCTTTTTAGGAGCTCACAGGCTACCACTACCAAAATCCAGCATCCAGTAGCACAAATACCATCAATTGCAAATGAAATAAGGCTTTGATTTCAACAAAAGATTACTTTCATCTGTACTACAGGCACTTGTGCCCTCCAAAAAATCAGCTATTCCAAGAGGATTCCCAGCCAAACTAGTAAGCAACTCCTACAAGGCTCCTAGAATCCTTCTTGAGTAACCCACTATGATAGTACTTGGCTGCCAAAAATATGTGGGGAATTGTTAACATGCTGTTGGATCACTTCAGTGCTGAAACATCTGCTGCTGGCTGCAGGAAGGGAGGAGAGTGGAAATGCTGAGACTCATCAAATACTTCAGACACAAGAGGCTAAGCAAAATTTCCCCCACCCGAAAGAACAGTTGAGTTTAGTCCTATGTGTATCTCAATCCAGGCATTTCAAGTGGCACTACCTTTTAAACTAACATGATTTTAACTAGCCTGAACCATCATCATCTGAGAAACTAACAGTTTCTTTTTCACGACTAAGTATTTCCATTAGTAAAAAAGATTTCATGGAGAAATATATTGAGTAACTGACAATGTAGTTTGAATAATGTTGAGCCATCATTTACAAACACAACTGCCTAAGAAAAAAGCTCCACAATCTGCAAAAAGTGGGTAATGGCAGAGTTATAAAATAAGTACTTAGTAGATATTTATTAAACTTACTAGTAAAATAGATAAGATTTTCAAAGCACTAATTTAATTTTTATTTAATATCTTGTTTTCCTTTAATATATCTTACACCAGGAATCAAGCAAATTTTAAAGCTTATCAAAAAATCTGTCAGGACCTGAGTTAAAGGCATTTGCTAATTAGAAACTTTTCAATTGTTTCTTTCAAATCTATTAGGATAGTGTTAACAGTTTAATACTTAAGATTTCTAAGAAGTTACTTACATTACTAAAATTTGGTTTTTTAGGAAGCTGAAAGGAGCAGATAGGTTAGGGATGAGCAAACCAGGTCAACTGCTACAGAGAAAACTGATTCTCTAACCCCACTGCCCCACCTTCCTCCCAGGCTTAGGTCCAAATGAAGTATAAAATTTAAATTTAATTGAATAAAATAAAAGAGTTCACCACAACCATGCAATTATCATGTAAGAATATTCACGCTACATTTGAATGTTTTAATATGTATTCATAGGAAAATTTATACAAATTAGTCTTGTATCAGTTTCAGTATTCTGGAATATTAAAAAGGGATCCACTGCTAAAAGAAATGTAGTAGAAGAATGGGAATGCAATTATTAAATATTTTAAATATATTTGCATTTTATTTTCCATTTCATTTGGCAATTTGTTGCTGAATGCTTTTTGAGATAACTGTATAAAAAGAAATAAATTAACTTCTCTGTACATATCAAGACACATAGTTGCTTTATAAAAACTATGTTTCTACTGTTCTCTAAGTCATAATTTCTCATTAATTTATACTCAGTCTCAACAACTCAAATGCTACAAGGTCTTTCATCACAACCCATGTATTAGCCCCTGTAATTTGTTCTACCAGTTTTTTTACAGAGAAACCCAGTAGGATTTCCTCTAGGAAATATACTGACCTTTGAAAATACTATTCTACTATCATTCAAATTCTAAAAACAGTAAGCACATGTTTCAATTACACTATGCAAACTCAGAGCTTCACTGACACAAACGTCTGTTTCAGGGTACATTAGAGCAGCAGTCTTCTCTATGGAAGGATATAAAATGTACTTTAAATATTACTTCTAAGAATAATCTCAGTCTTACACAATTTTTTTAGCCCAAAAGTCTTAAGCATCACACAAAGTCATACAAAAATAAAATGTCACTGAGCAACAGTGACTGAAAGTACAGAGTTTTGACACTGAAGCACATAAATGCTTTTTCCCCCACAAATTTACATCACTATTTTGTGCCTCGAACTTTATTTGACCTGGCAAAACGTTTTTTCTAACATTTCACAGATAAAAAGGTTAATATCTGTAGTATTAAAAACATGACCAAAAGGCCTATAATCTGCATTTTATAGACAACTTCTTTAGGGATTTGTCTAATCCTCGTTATCAGTATCTCTCAATCTGTAACAGAGAAAGTCTGAATTGAGGCAATATGAGTTGACAAAGTTAAACTTTGTGAAGTAAAAACTGTACAGACACGGGAATTGCCTAAAGAAGGAATATTACCTGCTTTGTCTACCACTGGAAGTATCAATAAACCAAATATCACTTATTCCAGTAAAGCTGACAACACAATTCAGTAAGGACTCTAAGTGAAGACTGCATTTACCACACCAACCTAATGTCTTTTGTTGCAGAACAGTGTCATGTTTCATAACAAGACATATAAATTTCAGATCAGTTCAGCTGTTCAGGTTTATGCATTTTTGACAGTCCTCTGGTAGTGGTTTAATAAAAATCACAAGTTCAATATTGCATCTAAATGTTCAAAAATATCATTAGTGTATGTTAGTTTTAAAGAAAAAAAAATCAGAACTTTTGAAACAATATTCTCAAGAAAATTTTCCTAACAACTACTTGGCTGATATTTAAGTGTGATTTTTTTAAAAATGCATTTCTTGTGCTGTTAGTTATATTTAGGATAAATAAATTAAGTCCTGCATTTCAAGCTATGAAGTTACCATGCCTATAGAGCAGCTGCCTGCACAGGATCATTCACTGGCTAAGGCCAGGCATTCTGGCACTGCAGTATTAATATTCAACTTGGCAGACTAGCCTAAGCAGAGACTGTCGAATAGGACGAGTGGGAGGTTGGGTGTATAAAGGATATAGAAGATGACATCTATCTTTAGGAGGTGGTTAGTTTAATTATCTATGAAGTTATTGATCTTGAGTTAGGAATCAGTTGAACAACTGTTTTAAAGAATGCCACGAGCAGCCATCTTGTGATTAAAAGAACACTCATGTCCTTAAAGGAAACTGGAAAGCAAAAATACTTTGGAAGCAATTGGGAAATACACATTAGGTAGAATAGAAACAGAAATTTAAAATATTCATGTCTGCATGTGCCAAAGTCTATGGTGGATTATTTTTTTATATACAGGAAACTCTGCATGCCTTCAAAGACAAAATTTTAGAAATATTTTCCTAATTCTCTCAATAAATTTCCTCAAAACGAACAATGCTGAAAGATGTCCTTGTTTCTACAGATAAGTATTGAGAAACTACAAGTTTATGGTCAAATGACTTTCCCATGACCTACAGAATGGGCACACAAGTATTTTGTGTAATTTTGTGTACCAAGAAAAGAATAAATGTTTATGTTCAGGGAAAAAATACTAGTTTAGACCCAAAAATGTCACCAGGAACCCAAAAGTTTAACTTCATCCTATAAAAAAATCTCCTTCAATTTTAATTTTGTTTGGTTTTTTTTTAAAGTGAAAGTTAACCAGTGAGGAGTTCTAATCACATTTGTTCCTTCAACAACTATGACCCTGGGTACACTAAACTTATTCCAAACTCCTGTCAACATCAGCTTTCCAGTCTCTTCATCTGAACATACACAATTGACAAACAGTACAGAAATCACTTCAGGTTGAATCAGAAACCAAATGCTGCTATTCTTCATTCCCTAAATACCCATAAATTGAGCTGTAAAGGATTCAAAATTCACAAGGCAAATATAAGATCTAGGGTAAACAAAGTTTCTTAACTGCAACATGCTATGGCCAAAGTCTCAAGTAGCAAAAGGCTGCACACTCATCCTCTTCAAACAGGGAAGGGCTTGTTAACACAAGGAAATGCCCACACAATTCTGCGGCTACAGTTGTTGTCAACTTCTCGTAAATAGATCAGAAAAAAAACGCTCCTTTCTCATTTTCTCATATGCTGCTGCTGCTGCTGCAAATCATTTGCCAGTGGAAACCCCTGGTCAATGTGATTAGGGCACCATTTCACCAAATTTTCTTTCCAGAGTTAATTTATGCTGCAGCCATACGAATTTAGCTTTATGTTGGTTAGCATAAGTATCAACAGCAGGGCAGGCATGAATCTGATCGCATCCCTACAAATCTAAACTAGGGGTGAAGCTCAAGTCACCAATGTTTCCATCCTATCAGTCCCTGAAATAGATATATGAAAACTAGCCTGAGAACATCGGTGTGCACAACAGTCACGCTTCCCCACTACCTTCAACTTGATACCTACAGAAGTAGTATTTTGCAACTCAGCATGACTCACTCTTAATGGACTATTACTAAAACTGTTACTGAGAACAATCTTTACAACTGTTTTCATTTTATTAATGTGTGCTTAACTACTAGAGCTCAAATATTATGATTAGTGAGTCCCTTCCAACTCAGAATATTCTGTGATCCTGTGAAAATTAGAGAGGACATAAAAATTAAACATGTTAGACAGAATAATTTATTACATAAATGAAGTACACCACTGGTCCTGAGACAGTAGTAACACAACTGAAGCCAAAGTTGAATACTTTGCTCCACTGAACATTTGTCTTAATTATTTTCATTTTTGGAAAACCTGTATTTGTATTTCTTGATGCAAAAACCTTCTAGACACACTTTGAAAGCACAGGAAGACTTTTAAGTTAATGATTAATACTGAATAATAAATACATATGCAGAAAAAAACTCTAAACCTTTACACTAGAAGGGTCATTTTGGATATTTCTAAATTATCAATTTTTTCCTGTTTCCCTAACAAGCTTCAAGAAAGTCTTGAGCTCAACCTTTTCTACTTTTTAGTCCTATAAATTCAGGAAGAATGTTCAAGTTACTACTTTGAACATGATATGATGTAATTCTCACTTGGTATTTTGCACATTTGGAGGGTTCAAATACCTTCTCTGTGAAGTACAAATCCTCATAATCTTCCTGGTGGAAGTACACACTTCTAGACGTGCCAGATTCAACAGGTTAATCAGTCATTATCCAATCAACTATTCATTCATTTCATCAAAATATTACCTCAATACACTGTTATACTGCCATATCCATATTCCCAACCCCTAGTAATGATTTCACACATATTTTTACATAGTTTTACAAATAATTTTACCCTTGAAGGACCCAAAATCAGATTCCTTTTGTGCTAGAGGGCAATGTTTGACACATGGTCTTACAAAACAGTCAATGAAAATTACTTTTATACAAAAAGATTTGGGAGATCAAAAATCACTTTATTCATCTCAACATGCTTTTGTTTTATAAAAACAGATTCAAAGACTAGCAAAGTTATATTTAAAAATGCCTAAGTAAAGTCCTATTTTGACTATCCATTTGCAGAATGATTACTTAAATATTGCTTTTTTCCTTTGTATGATAAAAACATGAAAGTTAAGCAAGTACGAAGAAAAACACTCAAGAGTTATTGCATTCTAGTAAATAACAACTGGTATTGGTTCTGGAAAGAGTGAAATGACTGGGTGGTTAGCCCAGCATTTCATAATCAAGACTTCTCCCAGAATTAGGTGTTGGCAGTTAATTTAGGCATCTTACTTTGTGAATATACAAATGCAACACATTAGCACTGAATTGCATGATGCAATTGAGAGTTCAGTTTCACCTCAGATGAGTTTCAAAAAAAGCCAAAACTTATCTACAAAACTCAGAAATCCACAGTAATTGGAACTGAATGTTTCCAGTAGAAAACTATTTTCTTGAAAGTCAGCTAGACAAACAATTCCTGGATGTCCTAAAAGAAGTCAAAATATGCTTTTCTCTTGCCTCTGTGTGTATTTTATAGGATGCTTTCAGATGGCTATGCAGATAGCTCCATGCTTATCATAACATGAGATTGAACTGAACACAGCAGTGTATAAAACAACAGACGTAATTTTTTTATGCAGTACAAAACAGAAACTGATTATAAAAACAAAGTGAGAGGCATCTCAATCAAGGAAAAAGCACTTAAGAAGTGTCTGCAGTCAGGTCCTTTCCTTGAACCTCCTTGCCATCCACCAGTCAGATACAACTTGCAGATGTGACTAGCCCCTGCACTGGCAGGATAAAGAGTCGTCAGGATTTGGGTAGAAGCACAGTGGCCTCTCTCATTATTCCTCCAGACAGCATAACACCCAGCCAGGCCCCAAGGACACAAACATGAAACATTCACAACTCGCTCATTGCCCACACCCAGGCAAGTCTGCAGAAGGTTTTATGAGAAAAGCAGCTGGACTGTCAAGGACAGTTCACTCCTACAAAAAGCTCTGCTTTAAGGTCTCATCTAACTACTACCTATATACCTATTTTCATTGCTTATTTCCAAAAAAAAAAAAAAGGTGGTCAGTTTAAGAACAACTTTACTTTGGACCTTAAGGACACTACAAAAGGCAAGAAGTGGAAACAGTTCATCCTGATGAGCCTCAGCTACTGAAGTTTACAGTATGCAGGAGCATAGGGCCAAGAAGCACTTGACTTAAATGAAGTGAAATTTGTTGATTTGTCAAAATGAAAACTGGTAAACAGGTATTTCTGTTGTTTTACTTTGTCAGAAGCTACCAAGCTTGTTTTTAGAACACTATGATCAGCTATTTACAAATTCTAGTGGTTTTCACATTAATGGATTACACTTGCCACACACCTACCAAATAAAAATAAAAAATTCAGAAATACGTTTTTAACCACCAAAAGCACAGTAAATGCAAACAGAATAAAAATTCTTCAGTGTTTTTCACCTGTAGGCACATTTGTATTTTAATTTTTTTTAAGCTCTCTTGAATGCCAGAGGTCACAAAGATTCCAGACTCTCAGTGCAAGAAGTTGTTAAGTTTTAGCTCAGTAAATGTACAGATGACCAAAATGCAGCTTACCATACAGCATCCTAACTCAGCCTGAATTCTTCCTGGGAGAAAGCAGTTCCTGCAATGCCATGCAGACAAAAGAGGTACAGTATAGCACACCATGCACAAAATGATTACAGATTAAGTCTACATTATGCATACCCTATCAATATAACAACTTTACCCCTCTCATTTAAGAGGCAACTACACTATCAAAGATACCACAGAATCATAGAAGGGCTGAGGTTGGCAGTGATGCCCTAGGGGGTTTTGATTTTTTGATTTTTACATTTTTATAGATTTTAGAAGTACTTTAACTGTAGTAAAGTGTAGATTTAAGTGTTGATTTAAGCACTTCTAATTTAAGTTTGATGTTTATGGATTGTAACCTCTATCCCATATCAATGCCTTAAATTCTTTTAGCTATTTAGTCTTGTCTTCAAGGTAGAAGGCTGAAGAATATCAGAAGGCCTGCCACCTGAGACATAAACAGTGGCAGAGTGACCCAGAAGTCAGAACACTGGAAAGGCTCCAGGGGTCCTACGTGTGCTGAGGAAGACAAAGATGAGGAACAAGGGGTCCCAAATCTCCCCCAGACTCAAATCGGAGGAGTTGGGCCTGGGGCGGGACAGGGCTGGACTGAGACTGTGTAAAGTGGGCATTGGGTGGATAGTATTATAAAAGCCACAGAAGTCAGAGTTTGAGCACGTGTGTCAATACGTGTTCTGGATGAGCCTGGGTGCTCATTAAAGCCACTGCTCTCTTATCTTACCTCCCACTACAACTGGCTAGGAGTCTTTTTTTGCAGACTTTTCAGGCAACAACAGGGACCTCAGGAGGTCATCTGGTCAAACTCCCTGTTCAAGCTCTCTGCTCAAGCAACTTAGAGCAAGCTGCACATGACAATGTCCAGGCAGCTTTTGAGTATCTCCAAGGACGAAGACTCCACAGCCTCACCTGGGATGTTACACTTTGTGCTACATGCTGTATCAATACAGCAAAGCTGTAATACAAATCACAGAAAGTCAAAGAGTTTAGGGTCCATTTTAATGTTCTAAAGACTTTTCCTAGCAAAAATATACTGGCATCAATGCACACCTTTCCATTTTCTGCACAACTACATCACTCTTAGCATACATAGAGGTCATGCAGGTATACCAAGTTGATAGTAAACATTAGTCTGTTTTATCATTTGTGATGCATGCCATCAAACGGTGAAGTCAACAACCATGGATAATGAGGCATCAAGCCTGAGCTGCCCTAACACTCACAAAGATCATGAGTGAAAGTAACTAATATCATTGTATGCATCTGTTCAACACTGGCAACTACCACGATAATTTGATCTACTATAGGTAGGAAGGAGACCCCCATAATAAATATGTCATTACACTAGACTGTTCTGAGACAGGATATTCGTCTCAGCACAGAGTATTCCTATCCAGCTCAGGTAGGATTATGCAAAAGATCACTGTAATGAAAAAGCAGCAACTTGTTAATTTTCATTTGCAAGAGTAGCAACTATCTTTTAAGTGAAAGTTCCCCAGGCAGCTATTGCATAAAGCCATTTTTCTAGTACCTGCTGGTCTACCCATATTTCATACAATATGTAGTGTGTGGAGTCATAAGAAACTATTAAGGGAGAGTCACAGGAGACCATTAAGGGATGTTAAAGAAACTGGTTATGTTATGAAAATTTGAATGATACAACTTGGAAGGAAATAAACCAGAAAAATACTATTATGTCTTAAAAATTTAATAAGAATTCATCAGAATTATTAACAAAAGAGAACACAATACTTTACAGCACTTCTTTGTGAAAAAGGCTATTTTAAAAATTACATTTTGCCTCCACAGAAACACACCAGAATAGCTAAATTAAGCTATTAAAAATATTTAAAATATGTGTTCTTAGCAAGAAGTTACATGAACCGTAAAGTTGATCTGTGCTAGACCAAGATTACTTTTCACAAAATAAGAACACCAGGTTCTCACCCATTGAATATATTAGACTACAGTTGTAAGTATCAGCAGAAGTAGAAAAGACAATTGCTATATTAGAATATGAAAACAACTTTAAAGGATATTATTTCATCACCACAAGACTAGCTATATGGCTCAAAGGACATTTTACTTCTCACTAACAGAAAACCAAAACCAAAGGGGCTTAAAGATCCTGTGCTTTCATCAAAGTCACTTGCTCTCACAGTGAAGTTTTACTAATCATTCTTCTTTCCAGCTTTCTGACAGGTGAGCGAAGGAGTAAGTGTATCAACAACAGTTATTGGTAGAAAAATAAAATGCATTTTTAATAATTTCTAATGGTTAGTTGGGAAGGTTGTTGGGTTTCTTCCTCCCTTTACTTAAATAAGTGGAGAAAAAACCTTCAAAATGTCAAGTTTGTCTTACCTACTCATAGGCAAAGACATGCAATTTATTCTTAGAGGAAATCTAATCCAAGCTGATTTAACAAGGACTTAAAGAAACAACTTCTTTCAACTCTTTAATCAAGACACTACTTTTATTGAGGGAAAGGATAAGAGGCCACAAGAGAAGTGGCTGGGAATTGTGCTTAGTACCTCCCCATCACTAGATCTCCAAAACTGTATCTGCTTTAAAAAAAAAAAACAGGAACTCTGGCTTCCTTCAGGTGTTGCATCATCCCACAGCACAAAAGAGAAATAGTGCCTGTGGGAACAGAATTTCCCTAGAGCCAGTCTAGGACAAGACCAAGTTTACCTGGCCACATCTGGAACAGAACACATCTCACAGAATATACCTATAAAGGATTTCTTATAGAGTCCACTAACATTAATGCAAAAGTTTTTATTATCTCCAGGCATCTTTAGCTCAGACCTCAAACAGTGCTACACATCTAAAATTCTGAAGGCCAAATTGACAATTAATAATCCTACAGTAACAATAATGTTATAGAACATAACCACTATACTTCACTGTTCTCCACTTACTGATCTGTAAGAAAAGCTGGCCAGTTCAGCCCTCTGGGGAAAAAAATAAACAAAACAAACCAACCAGACTTCACAGGAAGAAGTGGATTTTCTCTTTTTAAAAGACAAAGGCTTCACTTGCAGATAAATAAATAAAATGATGAGGAAAATATACAGGATGTGATGCACCATTACCAAACATCACATCTGTTACTCATATTTTAATATCTTCCCTGCCACCCTGAAGCACACTATGTGCAATTAAGAGGAAATTGCAATGCAATTTTTAAAGTAAATTATTGTCAACAGGCATACAGTACTAAGCCAAATGCAAATCACTAAATCAATTCAGCACCAGTTTAAAAAGTTTTGATTAATCCTCAATTCAATGCTATGCTATTATAATATGTTATTAAACGCACCCACCACTTTAAGACTCTCTCATTTCATTTGTAATTACAGTAAATATTGATTGCGAGGGTGGCCTGGAGACAGCTCCAAAATGTGCAACGGTCCCTGGAGGCAGAGCTTAGCGATAGTGTTCTGTTTCCATGTCTGCCCTTCAGACAGACTCAGCAGAAATATAAAAATTCAATACATTAATTTACTGGTTAAAATGCATACCTGCTTGGATTTTACTCTATTAAGCAGAGAATTTTGTTACAGTTTTTTTAACAAAAGCCTTAATCAATTTTATCTCTAAATACTGTTGTGAAAATTGTTCCAAAGCAGCTTTGAAGACAGTCTGAAGAGTGACTCATAGTCTCAGAATACAACTAAGAGCATGGGTGACCATTAATTCTTCTCCCTGGTTTTTCAACAGAACCAACGCATAAAGATAACAGAGACTATATTCAGTTTGGCAAAAGCTGAGCTCATCCAAATACAGCAAGAGACTACACCTCTGTTCTGACATCTGCTGCTGTACCAAAGCGTCCTACTTCACTCCACCCTCCCTTTTAAAATGCCCCTTCTGCTAAGGGGGCATCTCCAGCATCTCCCTCTAAAACTTACAGTGAGCCCTGTTCCCGTAAGGTGCTGACACTCAAAGCTTCTTCACACCCTTCTTCCCAGGCTCCCCTTAAAGGGGAAGCCTAGCACAGAGTCCTCATTTACAAACTTAAAAGCATCTTCAGACCAGCCTATGTGCAGCTCCTAAAAGAACAACTTTAACAAAGCATCTTGTCCACAAAGATCCACCTACCATAGCCAAGCTGATACACTGCAAATTTGATTGTGATTTTTCATGTACTTCAATAAAGAACAAAAAATCAGATGAATTTTCATTTTCACACAAATAGGTTAACCTTGTGAAACATACCCAGAAGATCAGCTTGGGTAAACACCTGGTGCATAACCCCTGGCTAGTTACTTTGAATTATGCTGATCTAACTACTGGCTTCATGTAAAGGCACCACCAACATTCAGCAGAGAATTCAGTCAACCTTGAAGCCATTTTCATTAAAAGACTTTGCAGAGCACAAATGCCACACATACGCACATCAAACCAATCTATTAAAAATGGACCTAAAATCAGGTTGGCATGAGGCCCAAATTAATGTATTCACAAGTAGTACCTTATTACATGAAAGTACCATCGGTATCACTGGCAATTTTATTGCCATCAGAATATAATTATCATTCGTTCCAACATTTTTACTTACCTGTATGTGCTCTATTAGAAGCCACTAACACTACATCTGCACTAGCAGATTAATCAGTACCAAGAAATATTCCTAGGCACTGAAAATTTCATTATCCATAATGTTTGTTAGAATGACCCCCAGCACAACTTCCATCAGAGCTAGCTATCATTCACTCCAACACCTTCCATGCATGGCCAGAAGCCA
Organism: Pithys albifrons albifrons; assembly: GCF_047495875.1. Classification (NCBI taxonomy): domain Eukaryota; kingdom Metazoa; phylum Chordata; class Aves; order Passeriformes; family Thamnophilidae; genus Pithys; species Pithys albifrons. The sequence continues at coordinate 24,841,526 of NC_092461.1, forward strand.
ACATATCCACAAAATAATCCACATATACAGACTCCTTTCTGAAGGGTAGAAAGCTTAACAGTATCAGTGCCAAATGTCTTGTGCCAATTGCCTTTGGTCTGAGAGTGTGGTCGTGACACACTAATTCACAAGTAGAGATGCATCCTCAAAGTTTTATATTTTGTACACAATCATCATTAAAAAGAAAGTGGAACTCTACGCTTATCCTAAAGGTAGGCAAACAAGAAAAGCTCAAAGTGCTTGTCCCTTCAGCACACAGCAAAGTATTGTTTCCTCTACATTTTCCTTGTTCTAATCAAATACAGATGAGATTTCTACTTGTCATTAGATTAAAATACATCTTCCAACACAAAACGCCATCACACATATGGAATCTCAGGAATTACTAACACAGACTTCAGTAACTGCATATGCCAAGGTGCAATCTACATAGAATTTTAAACTAAACACTTTGTTACGTGACTTTGATACGATGTACTAAAGCACCCTCTATGGCACGGGTAACTTGCCTTCCCTCTTCAGTCAGCTATGACATAAGAAAATGAGAAGACTGTCAATTATTTGAAGAAGGAGATTGGACAACAACCAAATTAACTTTTTTTGCAATTCATCCATTTACTTACTCTAAAGATTGAGCACATTTCAACCAGGAAGGAAATCCTTCTGTTTTCATATGTTAATGAAACTAAGGCCAGGTCTTGTGTGTATCTGTGTGTGTGTGTGTGTCTGTGTGTGTGTGTGGGGGGGGGGGGGGGGGAAGTACACTCAGAACAGCTGTCATGTGTTTCCATAACACATTTACAGATCAATCTTGGCTGTACTGCAAGTTCATATGACACAGTACATGCAGATTAAAAAGTCTAATTAGATTTTTTGGAACTTCACTCTTATCAAAGTACCTCAATAAAGCAGCCAAATCTTCAGAAGTGCTCAGTAGTAAGTGGATTACATTTATTCCAGGCACTGTTGGATGCTGAGAAATCTTATACAAGGCAAAGCAGAGTCATAGCATGATCACTTTTGCCATCTGGTGCAACAGAATTGGCCCAAGATTTAGTAATAATTATAGCAACAGAAGTCAAACTATAATGCTGGTATAAACATAGGATAACATAGTGACACTGTTGCTTTCTGGCACAGGAATCAATCACCTTTTGCATCCAGCTTAGGCTGCAGAAATCTGCCAATCCCTATGAATGCACTTGGAATCAGCATTTAATGCAGAAATGGACCTCCTCTGCCATCAGCCCTTCTTCTACAGGCTTTTCCTCAGTCTAAGATTCACCCTCTGTAACTAAAGCCACAATACCCTTGAAATGAGAAGAGCACTGAGCCACTGAAAATTAGTGAGACAACAAGAAATATACAAAGTTTATTTTTCTGTATAAATTTGTTTTCCTATAATTAAGGGCACAATGCCCATAACTATACTATGAATGTTTCACTTCATTCTATTTCTAGTCGTCTCCTGGTGTGAACATCCATTACCAGGTAAAGAGCATCTTTTTGTTTAGTCTCATTGGAAAGGAATCCAATATCTGTGAGCCAAAGCCTGTGATTAAAAAGGCAAACTACAACAGTACTAAGAGAACTGCTTCAGCTAAGCAGCCTGGGACTACAACTGTAATATAGATGCAAGCCCTCTCAGAAGGCTTTCATGAAAAATGCCTCCCCCCAAAGCCAACTGCAGGAGTTCAAACCTTTGTTTGGGTCAGATTGGTACATACCAGATCCACTCACCTCACATTCTGTTTAAAAATATGCATTCTTCCCCTCAGTTTCACAACCTACATCACCCTGCATACTCTGAGGTTGTGAGAGTATGGGTTGCTCCCTGCTACATCCAGTGGATGAACAAACCAACTCCACTGGGATAAAGAAAGAGATCCCAAAGGCACAGCTCCCACAGAGGCCCACAGAACAAGCAAGCAACAAGGTCAGACAGGCTGGCATAACTCTTGGACTCTGTCCTACCTAATGCAGGGCTGAAGGAGCAACAGTGTGGAGTGCTCCTGCCAGCTGTCCCACAGAGAGCATGACCCTCACCATCACCTTACACCAAGGAAAAATCTCCAGCTGACCATTTAAAATATCTTCAGGGAAATACAAAGGAGAATCCTTCAGGCACTGCAATGCAGGGCCAATCAGACGAAAATTCTGGGAATCTGCACAATTACTTTTTCTTATCTTTTTTTTTTACCATGTTCTCCTTATAAAATTTCAAGGCAACAAAGATAAGTATGAAAGGGTTTATTTCTACTCCATTTCTCTTTTTCACCATTTTTTTACTTCTTCCCCTGTCACATTCCACTCCTCGCTCCTCTTTCCTTTCCCCTAACATCCAACTCCTTCCTGCCCGAGCTCTGTACCAAAAGAGCTGCTGAAGCCAGTGGGATGGCCCTGCCAATTATGAAGGCTGTCTGAGATCTCACACGATAAGGTTCTGTTTTCATCCACTTGGACTGCAATCTTTCATGGCAAATACAGACCGAACAGTGTGGGGGACTTTCAGCTGAACAGTTCACTCATTTGCTCACACTATGCCATTGTGAAGCCTATTCAGACTATTCTCTGAGACACTCCATTGCCTCTGGCAGCAGGGAAAGGATGGGGCATCAAGCATCTTCCTGTTCCTTCTCTCACTCCACCTAAATGTGCTATGCAAACCAAGTGGTACTTGCAATGTCAACCAGGGTGGCTGAGCTAAGCAAAGAGCTTACTGCTGACAGAGCGGATGGACCCACTCCACCTTCACCCTTGCTTTGTCCACTCCTCAGAGTTCACTGTAATGCTTCACAAGCCAATTCACCCCTCTGAGCAACAGAAAACTGCTCTCATTTTGGGGTGAATCAGGTCACCAGTCATGCAAGTCTGTTCAACACAGGAAGACCAACACACAGCCAGAACTAGGACTGCCCTTGCAGGGCAGTAAGCACACAGATAATCTTGGGTGCATCTTGCTAGGCTGCATCTTGAGTCAGGCTGGAGAAGGAAAAGCAAAATCTATTTTCACATAATTACTAGACACCACCCAAGGCTGAATATCCACAACACTGTCCAACTTCAGTATGTTTGCATAAAGGCAAATATTGGCTGACACAATATTTTTACAATGCTGCCATTTCAGTTTCTCTCTGTTCTAGAGCACAGGCCAGAGATCACAATCTTCCACATTAGTCAAAATGTTATAGGGTTAAACTTCAACACCTCTGATTGAATGTTGACTGAGAGTTATTAAACAGATATTATCATGCAGTTCTCTAATAAACACACAGAAAAATTACTGCCATTTACAGCACTTTCTGTTTGGAGTATTATAAATAACTTTTAAATGGAAATGAGAACACAGAAAACCTATTGACATTCTTCATAGAGACTTTACACCATTTATTAGTCACGTATTTTGGCATCTTGCATTGAATAAGTGTGTTAAGGGATGGGAACACAAATGTCATTTGCCTCCTTTACATACTACTGTTAAGGTGCACTATTTATAGGAAGCATATCACCTCCACTCCATAGAGGTTATAGAGAAAAAAAAAAGGCACCATCAGGCTCAGGCCAAGCATCTCAGTCACATAAGTAACTTGTCTAGCAGTCTCCATGGTCCTGGCCACATTCCAGTCCTTGCACTATGAGCTGATTGCTCATCATATGCTGGGGAAAACAACAACGTCCAGAGTGATCTTGAGTGGTATGTATCATGTTGATTTTTTTCCCCTGTCAGTATAACACTTTTACTCCACAGGGTGGAATGAAGTCTTTCCCAGCCAAACTCTGGCTCGTTTGGAAAAGTTGTCATCCACCAGGTGTATGGCCCAGCTCCTGGAGCAAATACAGCCTGTCCAAATTGACTGAGATCTTTTGCTGTTACAAGTCAGCCATTCCAAGCCTCTGAGCTCCAGCTGGTTCACCTATCAAAAAGTGAAGGAGTGCAAGCTTACTACTGCTTCATAAAATAAGAAGTATAATCATTAAATGACACATTTTCTCTCTGAAACTTTCCAGATCCTTTTAGCTGAATTATCCTGGATCATAAACACAGTATGTTTGGAGAACAGCTGCACATTGTATTTCAGCTAAGGTCTATGCTTTCTCCACTTACCTCCCTCTTTAGGCCAAAGTCAAATGCTAGGAGAAAAGTATATGCACTATAAATCACATCTTTCAACACCAGCAGTTGGCCAGCATGCTTACACACGGACACAGCAGAGCACACTCCCTTGGGCGATAACCAGTGGAAGTCAGTCCATTGATCCAGCTGCACTGAGGATGAAAATAAGGACTGAGAACAGGAGCCAGAGGCTCTCCTGCTCTAGCAGCTACTCCCTTGAGACACTCAAGGAGAGAAAGAAGCTTTCAGGTGAGAAAGGACAAAAAGAAGAGGGAGAGGAAGAGGGAAGGAAATGGTTCGGCTGAGACAGTATTTCCTGAAAAAAAGGCATGAGCAGACAACTACCTACCCCTGCCAGATGGATTCATCTGATCTGAAAATCAGATTTTTTTGGCTGGTTGAAGAGACCATCACAGACACAAGGCTTAGGAAAGGAAACATAAAACAGGAAGGAAACAATAGTAATCAGGATATCGTAGTCCATTAGGCCTGAGATAAAAGGAAAAGAAGGAGGACAAAACAAACTTCAACAAGAAAACAGTAATTAAACCAAAAAGAAATGAAAAGGTTAGCCTGTGAAAAAAAACAACATAAGGACATTGAATTATTACAGGGAAAAGATAATACAAGTCAGATTATCCAGGGTAATGAATTTGGCGCTAGCTGGAACAGAAGGGAGGGGATGACTGTGAGGAGACAGGACAGTAAGGCTTCAGCAGGACACATTGGGAATGAAGAGCAGAGAGAGCAGATAGAAAGCCTGCAGAGACAAGAAAGGATGACTAGATGAGCACAACCAATATACAGATGGGGGACAAGCTGAAGAAACAAAACAGATAGAATACAGAGATAGAACATATTTACAGCAACAACAAAACCAACAAAAAATCTGTGAGTCATACAGCAAAAACCATATAGAAGCTGCACTGGAAAACAGCATTTTGGTATTTCAATATATAAAGAGGGCTCTAATGAAGTGAGAGAGACTTTTTACCAAGACCTGTAGTGAGAGTGCAAAGGGTGATGGTTTTCAATTGAAAGATTTAGACTGGATATAAGGAAGAAATTTGTTATTATGAAGATGATGAAGCACAGGAACAGGTTGCCCAGAGAAGCTGTGGTTGTCCCATTACTGCAAGTTTTCAAGGTCAAGCTGGATGGGTTTGAGCAACCTAGTCTAGTGGAAGACATTCCTGTTCACAGCAGTGGGATTTAACTAGATGCTCTTCAAAGGTCCCTTCTAACCCTACCAATGACTCTGTGATGATTTCCCACCTCCATTCTTCTTCCCCTGAGCACAGCCCTGAAATCCAATGACTGTGCTCTGGTCTATCCCAAAGCTGGTTCACAGAGCAGTAAATCAGTTCCCTATAATATCCTGCAATAAGTCATGTAAGGGTGGCTTGTGCTACAGATTTCATCATCAATAATGATCCATGTCACACACTTTTCACACAAACACACATGAAGCCTTTCTCTTGATGCATACACGAGACATACTGGATTAAAACGGGGGAAAAACAATGTAATAAAGATGGGATTTATACACTTTTTTGCATAGTGAAGAGACACAAAGAAATGAGGAAAAATAAGTTTCGCAAGTACAGAAAAACTGGCCTTTTGTAAACTTCTCTTTTGATCCTAAATCTTGCAGTAAGCCTAAATATGTTATTTAGTTCCATCACATGACAAGAAAACATTTCCAAAACCAAGATAAGACAGGACTGTCAATAGACAGAGTCAGAAAGAAAAAGATTGAAAACAATGTAGTCAGGAGGGTTTGGTGGCTTTTTTTAACCTGGTCTAGATTAGGGAGATTTAGAAAAAAAATTCAGTCAGGACAACAAAAAAATTACCTGGCACCATGAAAACATTCCTCTGGCACAGAATATGTATTTATGTTCTTTTGGCCGATACTCCAGAAACTTCCTTAAAACATTATCTAAAGTTATGCATGATTTTCCATCCTGATAAGTTAGGTTTCTGTCAGTGTTTTTTAAAATGATCCTTATGTACCTATTTCTGCTTTTCACATTTTTGTTTGTTTTCATTTAGTAGTCACATAATGATCAACTGCATACATTTTATCCAATTATATCATGCATTTTCTGTCACATCTGTATTGTCCTTCACTCTTTGAAGTGCTTAAAATTTTTACAAAATAACCACACCCCAATAATAATAAGAATAACAATATCATTATCATTTAAGGGAATTTGTAAATTTTAACCTTATACAGTTTGGAGAGGAGACTAAAGGCTGCATAAATGTAAGCTTCGTCTTGAACAGAAGTTCAGATTGATTTTTGGTCAAAATCTGACAGTGATTAAGTACTTTAGAAACTAAATACCAATTTGAAATGTCACAGACAGCCAGAGCAAATCCAGATTTCAATAGCAAGGTCCATTCCAATCCAGCACCAAACCTGGCAAAGTGTATGCCAGAGGTACATGTGAGGACAAGCCCTGAGCAGACAGGAAGGAGCATCCCTCCCATAACTGTCAATTTCAGATTAAACTTTCCAAATCAAACTGAGGGGATAGCCCTGAAATTATTAAAAACAGTAGATCAAGAATGGTAACAGCGTGTCCTGTGTCTGGGCAATGTGGTCCTCTGACTTGGTGGCAGGAAAAGTATACTCCCCTGCTGCTTTCTCTGTTCCCCACCCATAAAATGCATCCCCTTATCACTAATAAAACAGACATACCAAGGTCTGCAACAGATGGCAACATTCATTACAATGAAACTACAAAACTAAATAATATTGAATTCTAAAAGACATGATTAATAACTCTTGCATCCACGTGAGCTTTTAAAGAAGTTTGAATCAAAAAATATAAAACTTCACTTATAAAGCAGCAGCAAAGTCAAGATCATTAAAAACTTGGTGTTACTACATACACAGCTGTTTGAAATAAATAGTGACAAAGATAATTGAGAGGAAAACAATAGCAAAAGAAAAGGAAATCTTTGATTTCCTTGCCCAGTCATCTAGTTCCAATTAAATCCAAAGAACCAAAATCCATAGCTATCTTCTTTCATAGTAGGAGGAAGTTGTACATATAATTATCATGGTCAACATCAGACATCTAACTCAGCAGAATAAACTGTTAAATCTGCAACTCCCCTGTGTTCTTACACCAAACACAAGCAAGAGACTGATTCTGCATGCACATCAGCTCTACTCCTCCTCCCACGACAACAAAAGAGAAATTAAAAATAAGTAACCAATTAAAAGAATGACTAGATAGCAACGTTTCATATTCAGTAAGAATTTCTTTAAAATAAGTAACGTCCCTTTCAGAATCCAAGGTTGAAAGTGTTAAAAGTTGTAGCTACCACACAAAACTCCAAGATTTTTAGATAACAAAACTTATTGTCAACATCATCTTTGATAGACAGGAGACTCATGGAATCAAAAGACACAGTCCACTAGAGGACTAACTATGATAGTCCATTACTGTTAACTGTGACAGCTACACTGCTATCACACCTGCCAACCTAACCCATGTGCTGAAGCAGTCATAGGTCCTGCCAACCTACCCATGTGTTGAAGCAGTCATAGGTCCTGACAATGGCTCTAAGTCATAGCCTTGCACATTTAAAAAAAGAAACTGTTACCAAGTTTTGGAGCAAGTGTTAAAAAACATCCATTTTAATGGCTGTCCAGGTCAAGCCCTTCAAAGAAATGTCTACAAATATTGAAATAAATGTCTGGTGCTAAAAATGAGCAGGTCACACCATAATCTTACAACTGGGATCAGATTTCCTTGCTACAGAGAACATTGCCCATTAATGTGTGATTTTCAATCCCAGCTAACAGATGTGTAGAAATTACCTGAGCTATCTAGAGGCATCTTCAGGAAAAAAAACGGTTTCTCTCCTCTATAGCTGTAAATTCCTGCTAGCTTTCTAAGTGACAAAGCAGCAGCCAAGGCCTCCGATTATCCAGGGAACACAGAATCTGCTTGACAGCAAGCAGATCTGATTAATGGCTGCACCCTCCTGACTTCATCACCCCTTCTTTCAAAAGAATTGACCTTCAGCTTCAGATAAAGATCCTTTCCAAGCTTCTGAATCCAGCAGAGGATTAGTGTTGCTGATAAAAACGAAATCTGTTTGTATTCTCAAAAATATCATGACTCCCTTAGATGGGGCTGAAAAAAAATTACATAACATGTCCCTTTGGCTTCTTTTTCTATTCCATTTGAAGGGTCAAAGGAATTAGGTGGCCTGCCACCAACTTAACTCCTGCAACAAGTGGTTCATTGCAATAAATGGGGAAACAGTGCAGCCAATCCACAAAGTCTTCTTGTAGGCAGGAAATCATTTTTGAACAGTGGGTCTTGCTGAGCTCAAGCTGACCACAAGTACTTCAGATTCCTGCTTCCACTCCTTGTTACTCAGCCACTACTGGTCTGTCACCTGATGCTTGGACTCTGTTGCATTAAGTGCATGGGCTCATCAGCCAATGCTGGAAGCTGCTTGAGTTTCACTCATCAGACTGTTGCTGCTGCTCTGTCCTTTTCCAACACCTCTCATGCTCAGCTCTGTGGTTTTGTTTCACACTTCTTTATAGCTGGGGAGGCTGAAGGAAGAAAGCGTCATCTACAAGTAGATTCTCACTTTAGTAACACTGAGGGGTTCCAATTTTAAAGTTAGCTACAAATTTTCTAACTTGCAAATTCTTTACTTTGGTTTCTTCCATCCTCTGTTTTTCAAGTCCTGCAGTAACAAGAGCAATTGAACACAAAAAACCCTAAGCAATAAATGTTGTTGTTGAAAGTTCCAAACAGCAAATGGGTTTGGGCATGTAGGTAGAGAAGAAAAATGAACAGCCTTCAAGTTTCTAACCAAGAATCTCAATTCACTGCTTGACAAAGAAGCAATAGGCATACGTGATGAAGAATACAGCTATGTTATCTATTGCAGAGTGGCTTATACCTCATGCTCTCTCAGCTGTCCAACAAATCCATGGGGAAAAAAACAAGGCTTGTAGACACAGTAGAATTTTGTTAACTTAAGTCTGGCAGTGCGTTGAGCTGAAAAGATGGGAGCTGGCTCCCAGCCAGCCAGCTGGAACCATAAACAGAATAAGCTTCCTCCTGCCTGTAAGTGTTGTAATAACAAGATGCATGACAGAATACCAAGGAAAAAGCAGTACCTCTGTGCTTCTGGTCATACAAAGCTGGTTTGGTTTGGTTTTTGAATACCAGGATGCATTCAATGCAACATGGAAACAGGGCAGTGCTGGGAGTGCCCTTAAATTGGTATTATCTTCTGTGTTACAGTAGTGGGAATGAGCAAATAAGATACTTTCCTGCAGAGTCATCTTTCTCCACTTTTTCTGACCAGTTCAGATTAATTTGCAAGAGGGATGATTTAAACTAATAAAATTAACTCCCACTGACTTTATAGTCAAGTCAGAGTAGAATAGAGATGATGGCAACTCCATCTCCATGTTAAGCACCACTTCTTCCTTGGTCAGAGGAAGCCACTGGTAGATAATTCTTGAGATATTGTTCAAAAAGCTAAATTCACTATGTCTCAGATAAGTCCAAGAAACAAAGGACTCTGACTGTAAAACAAACCAATTCATCCAGAAGTTACTTGCATAAGGATTACAAAGAAGAAATCCACAGTAATTATTCAAGGAGCAGTAACTCCCAGAAAGACAGTACAGGAGACACTGTAAATGTCTTCTGCATTTGAATCAATTGCACTACTTAGGGTAAGCTGTGTTGTATTTAAATAATAAATAAATCAACACACAAAGCACTGCTGGGTTTAAAATATTCTTAGCTTAAATCTACATAATATCAAAAAAACCTGAAACATATTTCATGGCTGAGAGATCAGTAATTTAGAGGTAAGAAGCAGAGTTCCAGATTTCAGAATTAACACCATGGAACAAAAGATCCATGCCAACTAGTAAAGAAATTATTAACATATGTGGTACAGCTCTAGCAATGTAGCACTAATTGCTAAAACTAGAGCATTACAATAAAGAACACAGATGGCATTTGATATAAAAATAAATAAATAAGAGCATCATAGGTGTCTTGTTGGGGAAAAAAGAGCCTACATTAGCTTATAATTTGTTTAGCAACAAATTATGTTCTGCACTTTGCAAACAAAGAACTTATATTAAAAATGTAACATAATAATTATAGAAACCAATACCAGGACTACATTTGTTAAAAAGCAGACTTCATCTCACAGATTTCACACGTATGTTCCCTGAAGCTGGGGAATATTTCCACACATGCTACAGGAGATGACAGCCAAGCCTTGAAGCTGAGCAATATTCCTTTTCTAGCCCACACAGAAACAAAGAACAGCATCCTTAAAGGCTTTTGGGGTGGGGGGGAGGGCGGGACAAGGGGGGAGGGGGGGCGGAAACGCCTTTTCTCAATATCTTTCCTTGTATACAATTGAATGTGAAGAGCAGACAATAACCCATGGGCCAGAGCAGAAAATACTTTTCCAGCTCACTGTTTTATCTATTTTCATCCTAAGGTCTTGAAACCAAGTAGTAATTAATGCATATTCTTAGAAAAACTTAAAAAATACTTGAGCACATAGTTCTTATCCTGGAAGCCTATCTTCCACAATCCCAAGTAGCCCAAGGCTGAAAATCTGTTTTCTATAAGGATTCTAGTCAAGCTGTAATTACATTTGCAAGCAGAAAAAGGCCAGCTCTTTCATTTCTACCTTATAATAGGGAAAGTAGTTATCTTTGATGCTAATTTCTCCTATTCACTTCTCTTAACAGTATCATTCACAGTTTTTAATGCAAACCAGATGATAAGAGCACTATTTTCATTAGCACAAAATAGCTAGGTGTGTCATTTCCACAACCTGTTCTTTAGCAAAGCAGAAAATATTAATCTCTTTTTCCATTTTTTACACCATAGCTGATCTTGCTCTGCAGTTCACACACAATTTACATGACTGAAAATTAAAAGTGCTTAAAGTGTTGCCAAGAAACTTTTGTGTCAGGAAAGTCACACTGACATCTCCATGCATAAGCCCAAGAGTCAGGACTCCAGCTCCCAATGGAAAAGGGCTCCAAGCTCCTTTGCCACACAACCCATGGTGGTTGCAACACTGAGCTGATCTCCACACCTTGCATTGTAAGTGCAGAACACTCTGCATCACTGGCTCACACTGCAGGCACACCAGACTACCCGAGACACTTATGCACACTGTGGGAAGGACCTCCCCACACTTAACATGACAGAAAAAGTTAAGTGATAAATTTACTGTACCAGAGTATTGAAGTTCTAGAAAATTTTACTGTTCCCTGATGAATATTCCTTGTGATTTTTGTGCCAACTGTAGCACCAAGAAGAAAAAAAAAGGTAACTGGATACTGTTACGGAGTTGGACGTGATGATCCCTGTGTGTCACTTTCAACTCAGGATATTCTATGATTTTATGACTACTGAATAGTTTCCAGTCTAGACTTTGGAGTCAGTATGGGTGAACACTGGAGACAATCCTAGTGCTGTATTGCATTAACATACCTAGGAAAGTTGTACTTTCTTAAGTGATGTAGCTTCACAAATAATTGACTCAGAGGAAAATATCTGTCCAATTTTTAAAATTATCTCACTGTAATTTTTATAAGAAGTTACTTTTTTCCTCCAGTAGACAAAAAATCCATTTTTTCATACAATCATGTTAACTTTGTGTGACGTGAACTCAGACCATCCAAAACTCCTTTCATGATTTCTTTATTTATTGACCAATCACACACTTTCCTTTTAGTGCTGAGTATTAAATACTGATATTTGTACCTAAAATTCACTTAAACATCATCTGAGGATGAAAAGCATAAAATAGTAATGTAACAATTTAGAAATATATATACCCTTCAGACCAATATTGCAAATGTAATACACACAAGAACCCTAATGGAGTCTGTGAAAATAATTGCATTTACAAGTATTTCAGAGCAAGACCAAAAGTATTCAAAATAAGTATCACAGTAATGGACAAGCATGAGACTACTAACTTTTGCTAACTACTATTCTTAAAAATCACTAACTAGTCCCTTAATCCTCAATTAATCATTTACAAGTACTAGTTCCAGACCAAAATGTTTCCCCAAGGTCTTTGATATACCAGAGGATGACTTGTGGATCAGCACAAACCTACTGTTTTAAAAATATCACTATAATGTAGAATTCAGCAGAGATACATAAAAGCTGTCAAAGTCTGCCCACTGCTATACCCTGGGCCATGGTGCAATATTGCAAACAGTTTTTGCTGCCATACCTAAGCCAGACAATAAGCAAAGACTAAAGGTTCAGAACACTACAAACATGTTGTCACAAAATATAACATCTCAATCTATATGCATTTTGGATTCCTTTGTAATTAGTTAATCTATGAGCTTGGAAGAATTTTTTTTTAAATATCCAGGCTTGGTTTTGGTAACACATGTTACTTTCCCTATGCTCTCCTTGAGTACAGTTTTCAGCTAGAAAATTCACTACAAAACCAAGAGAATAAAATCTTGTTATTAACGCTTGGTGTTAAACAAGGTAGATGCAGAAGAAACTTAGGCAAGAGCACAACATATGATTATGCCTTTTGATTAACAACTCAGAAGAGGGGACAAAAAAACCCCAAATCCACTCTGTATGAGAGAGGGTGAGACTCCCTAACTCAGAAGAGAAGGTAGGTACAGACAAAGGAGGCTAACACTTCAGAGGATTAGATTACAGCCTCAGTTCCAAACCACTGGCATAATGAAGGTATCTAGGAAGAGAAATGTATAAGCTTGTTTGTTTTTACTACCTCTTTTAAAGGTTGCTTGGCTTCATTTATCTTCAGTTATCATGGTCTCTAAACAGAACTGTAGAACTGTGCAAAGCATAATTTCACTTACTGCAGTCTCCCATTTCTGTGACAAGTCTGATGGTTTCCTGCCCCTGAGTCACAAGGTCTCACTTCTACAGAGACACCGCAGGAGGTACAGCCGGAGCACACTGTGCAGCCTGCAGGCACATGGAGACCTCCCCACACTCTGAGAGAATTGCTTCTCAGAAGTTGCAATGAAAAATTTCACTAGAAAAGCTCAGAGCTGACATAAACCAGCAACTGCAAGTGCATAAGTGAAGAATGAACACGGTATCCACAGCTGACCATCTACCAGCATCTGTGCGGATCTACCCTCAGCTTGTTATGATTGCTGGATATGCTGATTTGCTGACTGCCTACAGAATATACTGCTTGTTGAAGCCCAGCTTTGTATCAGTTAATCCATCAGCAAAACTGGGCACCAGTATTGGCAGTTGCAGTAGAGAAGATAAAGAATGCAGAAGTAACCAAGTTTCAGTCACCAATAATGAAAAAAGGAAGAAATGGAACAATGAATCTTAGAGATAAATTCACAAGAAACTATTTGCAGCTGAATAATCCAAGCACTAACTACAAGCACTAGAGGAGGTGGAAGGGAGAAAAAAATTACACCTGGAACAAATATGATTTCTTAATTTTGTTTTATAAATGAAAAGCATTCTAAAACTTAAATACAATTTATACACTGTCCTCATGATGTTCTACTGGATAGTCATGCTAAAGACAGGTTTAATCTATAGTCACATTCTTTTAATAGCAGCTGCAATTTATGTTCCAGGACAAGTGCCAGTAGCTAATGATCCTCCTGTTATCGATTACCCCTTGATGGGATGAAAACTCATTTCCCTGGTCTTGACACATGAAGACCCTGTCTTGCATAACCAAATATATAGGTATACAAATTGTTTGGGTAGCAGAAGGCATTTAACAAGATCAGGACCCATCAGTATGGCCAGACATATGGCCAAAAACAAAATCCACTTTTGGCACAGGTGTTTTGCAAGCAATCATTTCTACCTCATTACTACCAGAGCTGCTCAAAATCCTCTGGCTACAGAAATTCTGCAGGAAAGGATTTGTACATGGGACAGTTCTTAGTGTTGATTTGCATTTAATAATCAATTAATTTTCTGTATCTGAAGAAAAGGAAACAGGTAATGCAACACATGTAGAGATAAAACATATGAGTTTACTCTGAAAAAAAAAGGCCCACCATGATCCTTCTGCCAGCCAGGCCTCTTTCCAGCACCATTTTATTACCAACAATAGGATTTACCAATTCAGATGACAAGCCTGAATACGTTCATGAAGTTAAAAACTAATATATTTTGCTCAGAATTGGGCATCACCCCCGGGTGCTCAGTCCAAGACACTAGTAATGAGTACATTTAAACCACAGAAGTCAAATAGGTCAGCAGTTCACAAAAAAAAAAAAAAAAAAAAAAAACAAAACACCAAAACCCCACCTGGTAAGATTTTTCAGGGACATGTGACTTCTTAGGTGGCAACTTAAAGACAAAGGGTACCTCATCTAATTAGCTGGACAAGTTATTTGAGATAGCATGAAAAAAATCTCTCCCCCCATTTGATAGTAATTAGGAACTCTGAATCCATGTAACACTTCCCATTCCCAGTAGCAATGCTGGAATAAGAAAAGATGACCAATCCTCTAAGAACATAGCTTCCTCAAAGAGGTATTGAATAGAAAAATTTAGATGTCCTATTCTCCTACTAGGCATCAACTTTTTATTAAAGAATATTCTGGACACTTAAGGGTGGTCCTGTGGTGTAATGGAGAGCACTCCAGATTCCAAATCCCAAGGTTGTGAGTTCGAGTCTCAGTAGGGACTGTCCCCTGGCAGTTCAATGCCTCCCTGCCATCCCATCCCGTCAGATCTTGGACACTCAGCAGGGTCAGCCCCAGTTAGTACCGGGTGCTGTGACAGTCACTAGGACTTCACTGTCACTGTCCAAGCTCACTCAGCCATGGCAAATGTACCTTAGGACTTCAACAGTGGGGCCAGTTCTGTGCACACTGTGCCTCACCTAAAAAATCCACTGTGCAGGCTGGAAGGGCACACCCACGTGGGGAGAGCCCTTCCCAAATCTTCGTTCACAAAGTTTGGCCATACATACATTCTGGATACTTACCTGGGAGTCCCACTCCCGCATAGTTGTTAGGGAACACACACAATTCATCTCGCTTTCCTTTTCATTATTAATCGTTAGACTTCTAACTCAAGGCTATCTTTGTCTTACCCCAGTACCAATCTGATTAACGGATGAAAACCTTTCACCTTTCAATTACATACTAAATTTTCACTGCCTCATGAAACTGATTAATCCTGTCATATCCTCACCCACATTTAACTTAAAACATGTAGCCGGTACAGAACCAATTATCTTTGACCGATAAATGAGGCATTCTTCCTTCCTTAGGGTCTTGGGTCTTTTTTTTTTTCTTTTTTTTTCTTTTACCTACCAAGTCCTCTTAGATGAGGTCTTTTGACTGCAAGAACAGTGAAAAGTGAATTATGAAACAGCACCATCCATCTTATGCTTTTAGGATGTTAGTGTTGGATTACTCCTCTAGAAAATATGTAGGACAAGTACTGAAAGTCCTCAAAAAAAACAAAGTTTCTAAAGTTCAGATATTCCATAAAATGTGTTAGAAGAGGCTAAATGAAAACAAAGACAGTTTGAACATGGGTGGTAACTAGATGATCTGCTCTCGTCCCAAGCGAACCACATCCACTGATTCCGTGATGGTGAAAACAACTCTGCAGCACCCACAGTGGCACTGTGTACACAGAAAACATAATCAATGCTAATATTCTTGCCTGAGTATTTAAATGCTTGCCTAAAATACCACTTTAGAAGAAGTAGGACTGCCCAGAGAAACAATTTTCATGCTCAGTTCTGCTGATTTCAAGAAGAGTTGGAATGGTTAGCTCTGAATAAGTAAGGCACACTCTGCAGCATCTATGGGAAAGTGGTTACATTTACTTCAAACAGACTGTTAAAACAAAAACATCCATGAGTTAGTAGGCAAGCAAAATACATTTTCTTTCACTACTGGATTTCAAACATCTAAAAGATCCCATGGAGTCAAAAACAACAAAACCAAATGAAAACAAAAGAAATTTCTAATGCCATTAAGAGCATAAAGATCTAAAGATAAACTCAGATGATATCACAACATACAAGAGCTAAAGCAGGAACATTTCCACTTATCCCTTTCTCCAAAAGACCACTCATGCAAAAACAAGTTCTCCTTTTTTTAACTTTTCTTTTTTCCTTTGTAAAATACATCCCTGTTTGGAGAAGTGGAAACTTTCAAATGCACAGATGTTTGTGATTGCACGCTAGCAGCCTGCTGGGAACCATTAATGGTGTAGAGAGTAAAGTTATTCAATCATCTCGAAGTCACTTTTCAAAACTGTTGCCCTCAGTCTAGGGGGTGATTAATGGCGTCCAGCAATGACATAGATTACCCCCTGTCAATGCAAGCTCTTTGATTTTAATGCAGTTAAGCTACTGAAGTAAACAAACCAATTTGGGTGTTCAATGAGCTCTTTGTCTCATTAAAAATTATTTGACTAGACTAGTGGTAAAAGAATATTGCATATGTCCCCAAATTCAATTTGGCATTCTGTAATCATAGCAGCAATTACATTTGCAAAAAGTTTAGAAATTAAAAGAGGCAGAA
Source organism: Pithys albifrons albifrons (assembly GCF_047495875.1). Classification (NCBI taxonomy): domain Eukaryota; kingdom Metazoa; phylum Chordata; class Aves; order Passeriformes; family Thamnophilidae; genus Pithys; species Pithys albifrons. The sequence continues at coordinate 24,858,220 of NC_092461.1, forward strand.
AATGGTCAACCTTTCATTAGGAACTTTCATTACGGATTTTCGTGTGTAACAAAATTAATATTTTCTAATCACCACGGTACAGCAAGCATGCTTCTCTATGTTTCAAAGAGGCCAGCAGCAATTACAGTCACCAGGCAAAAGTTTCAGCAAGCAGCTGCAAATTTGCTGTTTAAAAGCAGACAGCCCTCTAACCCTCCCAAGTAGGATTTCTTCAAATTGCAAGTCCAGCGTCCCTCAAGGACGCCTGCTGCAGTCTGGGGTCTGGCTGCACTTGGCACCTCATGTCAGGACAAGTATTTTCTTCCCTTCCTTGTACTACCAAAATGATGAGTGTGAATGCAGCAAGTTGAATTATAAAGGCTAAGGCATTTTGTTTCTTTATTTAGATGTCAGGTGCCTCACAATGACCGGAATCTACTGTTCTCGCAGTAGAAAATTTGAATTCACTGTACCTGTGACTGCACGGCTACTTTGTGCTCCGCACACATTCAGTGGCAGAGACAACCACCTCAGAAAGGCACAGAGAGAAGCAGAGTGGTTTGTGCCAGAGAAGCACTTTGGCAAAGAGGATGGCAAAGCCTGAGTGCTACTGGAGGGAGTTCCCACTCTGGGCACAACCAGATGATCACTTTAATTCTTTTTGAAGTGACGCAGCACGAGCTACTTAGCAAGCTTACACCACTGGCTCTCCATGAAGTCCCACACTGGCCCTGGGCCCCTTACAGCCAGGCAGCCCAGAGGTTCACTGCAGTACTGGCTGTGACACAGCTCCCTGTCCCCGTGCAGGGCCACAGCACAGCCTCAGGTGCCATTTGCAGCACATCTCACGCACCTGCCTAGAGTATCCCATAGTCTTAACACTTCTGCTTAGTGTTACTTTCTGTACCCTGTTATCACAAAGTCCAGGGAGAAAAAAAATTAGAAGACCTCATGTAAAATGGAGCTGACAGCATGCCATCATCCTTGGTCTTAAAAATGTCACTGGACACGTATTTCACAATACATCAAAGATTGTTTTCGAACCTTCAGACAGTTATCCGAGTCTCATTTTTCATCACATTCCTCCCAACAAATTGATACCAGCCTTCCGCATCTTACGACTGAGAACAAAGTATCTGTTTCCCACGCATCCTGATCAGCCTCTTTACTCTGAACTCACTCCAAACCCATCTCCTAACACCCTGCTACTTCCTGACCACTCATCTCAACCTTCCTTTTATCCTTCACACACAATTTTTAGCATCTATTCTAAACACATCCACCTCAAAGCAACCCAGTAGAAACTTGATAAAACCTGCTTAAATTCAACAAAGCACAACAGACAGCAGGGAGAATTATTTTCCTGTCATTATGACACCATGAGCATCCAAAAAGTATATTAATAAAGCTAGTTTGCACCTCAACATAAATAACACAATTCACATACACAGGTATGACGAGCATTTTAAATTCTGTGTCTGGTGGTACAGAACTTCTACACAGATGTTATTTTCTGCTAAATTTACCAAAATGAGACCAAAAGAACACAAAAGTGACAAAAAAACCAAAGCTTAGCAAATTGGAGTAGCATTTTATTTTCTTTATTAACACCTAACTTAAGGTAGGGGGAAGGGAGGAAAGGAGGCTCCAGCCATGTCATTCTCAGAACTGACATACTGCATACCAAGAAGGCCAAAGTCTTGCTCCAACTGACACTACTATACAGCAATAGAAAGCAGATTTTTGCCACCACTTCCAACTTTCATATCATGTATTTCAAAACACGGGAGAACCTACTATACCCAGACTGTCAAATCAATATAAAATAACTTTAACCATCCAAGTTTCTTTTTACCTTACTATTAATTTTTCAATGTATCAATTTACTAACTCCCTCATTGTATTTAATATGCAAAGAAACTTGCTATGTTCTAAAAATAATCGTACATTTCCAGCAAGATGTATGTAGCTTTGTTTCCAAAAACAAAGTGAAATACAAGAGAATTATGTTGACTTGCTAATATATTATAGAATGAGTTTACATCTTCACAATGTCCTTCCTTTTTAGTTTTTAAGTTTTGTGTCCTACTTTCTGGTCTATTAAAAAAAATCTTTGCTTTTTAATTTAAATTATCTTCTCTTTCTTCATTTCTTAGTTGACAGGATACTATTACTCCTCATGGAGAATGCTCTTCGATAAATAGGGCTACTTCTTTAAAGTTATATTTAATTATTCTTGTGCACTTCCTCACCCTGAAGCGGTTGCCATTGAGCACCTACTCTTTTGAAGGAGTTTCATACATAAATCAAATATAAAGAATCAAAACAAGATCGTTGTTACCATAAAACCTGAACATGCTATGTAATGAAGCTACGGATACTGAAATCTAATACTCTGAAGTCAGTGTTAACAGATTTCTGTGTCACTTGCACTACAACTTTCTAATTTGACCTCTGCAAAGCATCTCTTGGGTTAATGCAAGGACAAAGCAGAAGAGGCACATGGGGTTTACGGGGGTTTTTTGTTGAGATTTCTTTGTCAAAGCTGTTCTTACCTCTAGAAGATGCAGCTTCTTATAGCTTCATCTTGAATGAGGCTTTCTCAGATAAAAATCTTCTCCAGTCTGTTACCTGTCCACAAAAGTTGAGAAATTTCATTGTTTTCAATTATGTTTTGCAGAAAGTGGATAAGGGTGATCTGACAGCATCAAGATAACGGAAGAGTGTTTAGAAGTCAATAAAAGTTGTTAATGATTTTTATGTCTGATAGCTAAAATTCCAATTTTAGTTTCTTAACAGAGTCAGGAGGCTGCAAAGAACTCAGTAAGGCACCAGATAAAGAAAAAAAAACACCTTACTGCTCAGTCAATAACCACTCCAAAATTATAAAAGCAGAAAGACATGCCATTTTCTGAACACAGGCCAGGTGTTAATCATGCAAGGAAATATCTTAAAGGATAACTTGCTCTTCTTTCCCCCAGGCTTTTTCTTTTTTAAATAAAAACTTCCTTTTCTCCTAGCTGTGTTTACATATAGCAAGGCAGTGAGTTCTTACAACATCTTACATTTTCACATGCCATTCAAGCTGCTCATCAGTCTGTTCTAAAACATCACTTCATAAAGAACTAGTCATGTTTTCTACTTCTCATGTGAGCTCCAGTTGTCACCTAAACAAGATGGAGGATTTTTCTCATATATCTAAAGCAGCTTGGTCTAAAATTAGTCTTAAAACTAACAACAACATGGAAATACTTTATTTCTATAAGGTTCAAATCCTTTTTAAAAAGAGATGAACAAAAATCCTTTTTAAAAAGAGATGAACAATCCAAGCCACAGATGTGGTTGTTCAAAGAGGTCAATCAAGAATGCTTTGCTCTCACAGAGTGCATTTACCAAGAAGCCCAGGAGCTGAGGGGTAGAGGGATGGAGAGTCCATAAACAAGCTCTGCCTTCAAGAGTTTTCACTAGCCTGTAAACTAGGCCAGCACAACCATCATATTTGAAATAGGCATTAAATTGGTCATTTTCAGGGAGGCGGCACAGGGTCTTGTTGCCCTTTTCCCCTCTTTTTGCGTGGTTTTGTTTTTTGGTTTGTTTTTTTTGTTGTTTTTTTTTAATCTTAGAACACAACCAGAACTTTTTTAAAAAGAAAGTCTGGAGAAACCAAAGCTCTTCTAAGCTCTTCTATTTTAAATGTGCTGTTTCAGCAATTTATGTTGCTGTCCAGGTAAACACTAGAACAACATGGGATTTTTTCTTTTATCAGAGTATTAGTAGCTCCTTAGTGCTTATTTTAAAAGTAATTTGAAAACTTACGTTCACTGAACTTGGATATATTTGACCTATTTACCTCTATAATATCTTCCACTGAAGCAGTCTAAGCTCCTTTACAAAAGGTTTTGCAAACAGAGTGTACAAATTAATTTCTCCCCTAGTCAGAAGAAAGGCATTATAGCTTGTATTTTTTCAATGTGTTTTTATTAATATGTTATTTATTTATATATCTTTATAGCAGGCATCATGACAATAACTACAACTTCATTAGATCTCATGACACAGCATTCAGCTTTCCGAAAATTCATCCTGTATTATATACTTTCTTAAAAGGCTCTTTTTGGTGCTTAAATTTACTGTTTCCCTGCAGGTCAAGAACGACACACACACATCTATTTCACTAGGAAAGCAAACCACATCTGCAGAACTCCTTTCTGCTTCAAGATAATGCACTGAGTTTCATTGGGGCTGATGACTTTGTAACACCATTCACTTCCATGGCTGCAACATCTGCTCCTCTGAGATGCAAGTAAAAAACCAAGATCCTTCTAGTACCACACCACACTATAGGCCTGTTAATGTCAGCTTTATTCTGGCAGGCAAAGGCTTACTTTTCCTCCTGAAACCACCTTTTTTCTATTTAGTGTTCCCGCAAAGACGTATGATTAAAACAAACAAACAAAAAAAAAAAAAGGCAAAAGAAGCAAACTTGCTTAGCCCACTGGGTTTAGCCTTACTTAGCAGTAATTGTACCATTTCCATAATGACATGATGAATTTGCAATCACTTAAAAATATCTTTATTAAACATTTCATACATGAGGGTTTTTTCCCCTTCCTTCAGCTTTCAAAGCATAAGTGCTGCTCAATCTCATCACCATTTTGAAGTCTGCCACTAAACTACTATGGCAAATGAACAAAACAAGCCTCTGCCACGAATCTTTGGAGATATTACCCTCCTGCCTCACGCACTCTACCTGTTATATACCCTTCTGTGCAAATGAACATCTTTCTTCTTTCTGTAGTCAGTACTGAATGTTCCACCTAAAAATCCAGCCTCTTCATTCTAGCATTACCTAAATTCTTAGAAGTGAAACTAAATATATTACACATCATGTAAACTAAGAATGAAAAATAATTGTTATCCCTCGAGAAGCTGATAAAATGCTCACAGCTATTCAACATGACACAGAAATGCTTTAAAAATAAAAACCTGTGAGCAAAGCAATAAAGGTCTGAAAACAAATATGAAAATATGAAAAATTAGTCTCTCATCTTACTTAACAATCGTATTTAAAAGTAAGAAGTCTTTTATTTATAAACTCCAAAAATATTTAATAATTTACTCTGAACTTAAAAAAAATATGGTCATATATAATTAAAATAAAAAAGCATCCAATTTTTTTTCCTAGATATTTCTCCTCTGGAAGAATATTTACACATATGCACAGTTTTGCTGTTTCTCTCCCATACCCCTCCACACATGTGCATTATACAGATTTATATACAGATCTGTATTATACAGATTTACAGATGTGTATTATACAGATTTACATAGGGAGAGTAAGAAACACAAGAACTAACACCTATACTCAATAAATAAGTCATAAGAAAATCCAATCTTATTTCTACATGTCATTGCAATGGGTTTTAAAGAAACCTGCTCCCCACAGTCATTAAAAAGGTTATGTCCCACTACTGTCCCAGAAACAGGAAGAATAGAACAGAATACTGAAATCAAAAAGTCAGTACAGATTTTCCCCTAACAACACTAATCTGAACTTACTGTAATTTGCATAAATATTCAAGTAATTAATCAAACCATAATACTCAAGCTCTGTTCTTCCTCAAGCTTTACATTCCCCTAATAGAGGGATAGCACTTTTCCTCAAGCTTATTTGGCCAAGCTATAAATTAAAATAATATAATGTGAAATAAATCACACTCAAACTCGCCAACTGCCTGTGTGTTTATATATATTATCAGAAATAACTCAGGATCTACTTATACTCCCAGCTGAAGTCAGCTGGAATTGTACCACTGACTTCCAATCACACAGAACCATGTTAAACATCTCTGGCCAAGACTTTGTTTTAATTCCTGTGAAACACATTTCACATTTTGATGCCATATAAAGAACAACAGTAATAACAATAAGTCAGCCTTGCGTAAAACCATAAAATGTTCAAAATAAGTATGTTAAGACCTGCTTGTATAACAGAGGGTGCTGACAACAATTTAAGCTTGTGATCACCTGCAGTATTACATCCAGGATACAAAGCTAATTTTAGATTTCTGGATGAATGCCCACTGTAGGATGTGCTATTTTTACTAAGTTCTGACAAGTCTGCCCAATGGCACATCTCCACTTCTGAGGTGGTACTGAAAGACTATTAAAGCCTTCAGTTACTGCTTGGCTCAAAACTGCAAACTACATAACTCTTTCACAAAACTGTTCTTCATATTCTGATTGACTTTACACAATTGAATTTATGAATAAAACCAAAATAAATACCTGGAAGCTAATAACTAAAAGAATGGGTATTAATCTTCTCCCCTGAAGCATTTCTCATCAAACTCCAAAATAATAGGATTTTATATATATTATCACAACTTTCAGTTCAATGCACAGAAATAAACATACAGAAATAGCTTTCCTCTTCTAGGCAGACTCTTGCAGGTGTCTATACTATACTGACCACACTTGTCTCTGTCTTACTGAGTAGTAAAACAAAATCAAAAATGTAACAAATCCCCATTCCCAATACAGGTATTACTATAATCCATATAATAACATGGATTTGGGGGACCACCATCCATCAAGTTTCAATTTAGGCCTCTAAACCACTGAGTGCAATGAACAATTCAATTTTACATATGAGTTTATACTACAGAGCCACTTCATAGGTTTCTCAAAGAGATATTTTTAACCAAGGTACAAGGTCAGCAAATCTGGAATGAGCTTTTGCAATTACAATTTAAGATTTCTACCTTTCTACTCATATGTTCTTTTTCCCTTACTGCCACATTCCAATAGGTAGACTGAGACTGTTCTGAGAGATGTCTACTGTTATGACAGATTTAATACATTTTTAATAATAGAGATTTAAATATGAGCATGGTATTTGGCATGCATCTTGAAGCAAATCGTAAGATGTATCTTCTGCCAGACTCCAATGAGGACAATGCAATAGTAGGGGGAAACGTCAGCCAGGAACAGTTACATGAAACACAAACCCCCCTGACAATGAAAAAGTCCTTATTTATTAAATTAAATGCAAATTTTTCATTCTAATACTTCTGATCTGTTTTCCTGGATTTTCTCAGGTACGCTTAATTAAACCCACTCATCAACACCAACTTTGTTCAAAAGAGCAATTAATGAATATGGCACAGAAGCAGCTTAGCCCTGAAGGAGTCCCTGACATTTGTTCATAGCGAAGACTGTTCATTAATTGCTCCCCTTGTTCTAAGCCTCTTAATGATATTTTTGACACAGCACCACAAGTCATTGTGACTTATTCCTCACAGCTAGTGACATGTACACTACGTAAAGTTAATAAAACTACCTTTGAATGGTTTTCAAGAAGACATTTAAAGACGCAGAGGAAAAAAGGTCTGGATGTGCTGACAGTGGAATAAAGAGGTTAATATTAAATTTTGTACTATTATCTTCAGAATACACTTTACATTGCAGACAATTTAAGAAAATAATTTGTGTTCCATATTCACCACAATAAATGGAACTCCAGCAGAAGTCCACTGTGCTATTCCAACCTACTTCAACTGTGCTCCCACATCAAACTAAACTGTAATGTTTCATGGGTCTTCTGCTGGTGATAAGTTCTCAGGTAAATGAGAAGATTGGCTTTTTGATTGCTTTGGTAAAAAAAAAATACTTTTTTTATTTTTTAAGAAATAAAAGGTGGAGAGCAGAGTCTGGCTCTGGGTTATAAAGTAACCACATTAAACCAAAGATGTCTCTCCCATATATAAAAGAGGGTTTTTATCATTTCACACCAAGTACTTGCTCTAATTTATGGGATGGCTTCGCTGATCTCTTTTGGGTTTCAGAAATGAGTGTGCACTTTATAAGTTTGACAAAATAACTTTTTTATCTCTGTAACATCTCTATAGTGTCATACCATCCATAATCAGGTTCTACAGCAGAGCAAGTAATAATTCACGAAAGACACTCAAAGCAAATAGCAAACAAGGTGCATGCAAAGGTCATATCTGGAGAATAGCTGAAGGCCCTGTAGATCCACAGACCTTCAACAGGCAAATGAGAACAGTGTCCACCCTTAGAGCTGGTGACATTACTTCAACTAGCCTGACCAAGTCTTCCAACCTGGAATTCAGTTACTGTAGTTCATATTATATAGCAACTCCTCCTGCCTGCCAATTATTCACACCAACAGAGCCATCAAGTCTCACACAGTTATACGTGGGAGAAACTCTGTGTTAAGCATTTCATTAGCTTATTGTATACTTCTAAGTACTTGACAAAAGTAGCATAGCAGCAGTGGATGGTTAGCTGGAACCTTGTTTTTTTAATCTAGTTAAAACAGACTCAGATCCTGTGAACAGCCAAGCAGTGACTAAGAGAGTAAGACCTGGAGCCCAAGTGGGGTGCCAGGTGTGCAGCGGTGGAGAGAAAGAAGAAAGGCTTTCACACTTTTGCAACTGCCTATCTACTACCTCCCACCACATTGTTCTCCTATGGCACACAGCCTCTGGTTTCCTCTGAAGCTTTCCATTCCCACTCATCCCACCTCTTATTTCTCCCAGCTGCTTCTCCACTCTTGCCCACTACCTATATCATTATCTTTGCCCCTTAAATGAGGAACTAAAACAACCCAAACACACCCACCTACAACAGCAGCTGCCCTTCTTTGTCCTGAGCTTCAGGACACAAAGCAGCAGGAAAAAAAAATGACAGCCCCATGAGTGCCAGCAGGCTCCTGCCAGGCGAAGCACCCCTGGCTTGCTCAGAGTTCACTGACAGCAATACACTCACCATGAGCTACAGGAATGCAGGAAAGGTAACCTGCATGTCTTAGACATGACAGAGGACATTCAGCACACCTTCTGATGGCCCACTGAAGGCTGAGATGGCACATGGCTTGCTCACAGAAAATATTTTATCTGCTGGGACACCAGCTTGGTTGACTTACTGCAGAGTGAAAGCAGAGAAATTCCACCTAGTTAAAAAAATCACAAGTTCTCATCCTTGATGGACTAGACAAAGAATCATTTGTCCATTTACACACATGTAACCTAGAAGCAGAATGCAGGAGCACCCTGGCCTGCCTTATACCATAGGCATTATTCTGCACATGACAGATGAAGCTGAATCAAGCCACATTACTAAACAGTAAAGCAAAAGAAATTCTGATTTTTTGGGTTTTTTTCCTTAAAATGTAAAGCATGAAGGAACTCAACAGAGCATATGAGCTCATTTTATTAGCATTGCTACTATAGTGTAGATAACAAACTATGTAGAACTTTTATTTCCAATTTTTTTTTTTCAAACAGGAAGCAATGCTAATGTCAATCCTCAGTATTCCACACCCCTTCATTAACATTAAGACACCTCATCTTTAATTGAGAACCCTAAAAAGCAATGTATTACCCTACGTTATCTGAAATAATATATTAGGACCTATTGATGCCACTTTCATGTGCTGTTTGAGGAACCATAACCTGAAGAATTTATAAATTAAACCATAGCAACTGTACAATCTTACACAATACAGACTGAATCACAGCCTGCAGCGAGACTGCATGGCAAGGTAACACCATCAAATCAGAGGCAAACTATGGAGAAATATTTGCACTTAAAAAGCATTCATCAGCTTTCAGAAAATTATATTCAAGCCTCAAATGCCCATGTACATCTTTATTAATGTAGTCCAATTAGCCTGTCCATGTTTCTGATCCATCTAAATGATAACTTATTAATTTGAAAAAAATTCTGCTGATTCGATTGTATTTTCTAAATTCACTCAAATCACATAACCACATCTGCCTTTAAAAGATCCCACTATAGTCATCATGAAAGATTAATTTAAATTCTATTTCTTTTATTCACTCCTTTTCCCTTTCCAGCAAAGGTTGCTGCATTTATCCCTGCAGTCCAACTTGCCAGAACAAAGTTAAGAAGTTTATGAATTTTAGATATTGCACATAATCAATATTTGATGCTAATATTTCTTTGCTCTTCAAAGACATGAGCTCTTCAGGGCTCAAACTAAAACTATCAACTATTAGAAGAGTGTCCTGATCTCTCTTTCTATTCACTTTGTCTTTTGGAATGATCTTGTGCACTAACCACTGGACTGAAACTGGTAAGTTCTTCCTGACAAAAAGACCTCTCTGTCCTCGCACTATTATTTTATGTGGGATACTACAGCACTATTTTGGCTAAACAAATGAAGAAAGCATATTATCTAGCCAGTGCTACTGCTTCACAAACCAGAATAAACTGTAAAAATGTGTGTATATGTGTGTATTTACAGAGGAACAAATTAAAAAAAAAGCATGCTCTCATGCAAGCATCCCTACATATATATATAGGAAGTGGAAGGTAAAGTTAATTTTGACCATACACACAGTAAACCAGGAAACATTTATAAGTGCTGGTCGCAAAGAGTTCTTTAAGAAATTACAAGTTTCATAGATACATTGTATTATTAATATAAAGATTTTTAAATTATAGATAAGTTTTACTGTCAGGAGGGAGCATTACTATGATCCAGTCATCTACCTAGAAAAATTTTGGTCACTAAGCCCCACCCAATTTCTACACAGAAATTATTGCTCAGATGAGTTCTGTCTATCACAGCCTTCACTTAATTCACACACATTTATCACACATTACTAAAGTATCTGTCAACACTGTAGTTTTACTATACAATTGTGTTACTATACAGCTGTGTTATACTTGATCTTTCTTTGATGGTTCAGAACTTCAAGCAAACCAAACATGTCATCTGCCAGTTCCAGACAGCTGCTGCTCAGCAGAAGTGCCTGAGGCAGACAGACAGGTAGTGTCTCCAGCCCACTTCAAGCCACACTATATAAGACACCAGAATTATTAAATCACAGAATGGCTAGGGTTAGAAGGGACTTTAAAGGTCATAGAATCATGAAGGTTGGAAAAGACCTACAAGATCATTAGGTCCAACCTTTGGCCAGGCACCTCTGTGCCAACTAAACCATAGCACTAAGTGCCACATCCAGGGATTTCTTAAACACTTCCAAGAATAGTGACTCCATCACTTACTGAGCAGCCTTTTCCAATCTTTAAGCACCTTTTCAGTGGAGAAATTCCTCCTGATGTCCAAACTGAATCTCCTGTGGCATAGCTTGAGGCCATTTCCTCTTGTCCTGTTGCCAGTTGCCTGGGAACAGAGGCCAACCTCCACCTTTCAGCTAGATCATCTAATTCCAATCTGCCTGCCATGGACAGGGAACCTTCCACTAGATCATGTTACTCAAAGCCCCATCCAGCCTGGTCTTGAACACCTCCAGGGATGAGGAGTCCACAGCCTCTCCAGGTAACCTGTTCCAGTGCCTCACCATGCTCAGAGTAAAGACCTTCTTCCTAACAGCTAACCTAAACCCACCCCTTTTCAGCTTAAGGCCATCCCCCCTGTGAATTCATTACCAGGTGTGCAACAAGCCAATAATTACATATTCAAGAGAGACACTGGTCATTTATTTCAGAGTTGCACAAGCCTGGACGTTCAATGGAATTCCACAACTCAAGCACACCAACTATCAAAACTTTTTACTATTTACTATTTATATGTTTTAGCAAACAAAGGAATTAGTGTTCACTGGCTACAAGTTACATAGTTCTCTTACTAATTAGTATTCTATCTTCCAATGGTTAAGGATTCCCTTGCTTCTCGTGCTAATTTGTTCAATACTCAGTCTTTCTCATCTTTTGAGTCGGTGGGTTTCTTTGTGGTCTTCTTATCAGTGGTCTGTGAGTTGCTGATCAGAACATCCCTCTGCTGGAATTACCTTTTATCCAGTTGGACCTGATTTCAGCACAATTGCTAAGTTGGCTTTGTTAGTTTCCTCCTTATCTTGGGAGTTCTGTCAGTCGTCTTTGCGGCCCATAAATTCTGCATTCTTTGAGTCTAATATTAGTGGGCATCCTTCTTCCGGAGCTTTGTTAACCTCCCCCTAGGTCCGAGGTCATTGACACACGTCAAGCATAAACCTTAACAAGGCAATTCCACCAACAAGTAATTTGTTTTTCTAATACCTGGACATCACTTAGAGCTTGCTTGTTAGCTGCTACTTGTTTCACAGATTCAATCTCCCTTCTTGTCGATTAGGCTTGAAAGTATACAAAGATCAAACATCAAAGAACATCCTTTCTTAAAATAATTTGCATACTCCACATTTTGCAAAATCAAGACCACAGTTATGAGCCTAAATGCTGTTAAAATAATGAATATTGGGAACTAAAGTTACAAAAAGAGGCTAAAAGAAACAACATTTCAGAAGAGGATACTAATAGTTTATACATCAGTTGCCTATTGCTAAAGTGGAAGAGATTATCTTCTCTTTATTGCTTTCTCCCTAGAGAACTCCAAATTCCTTTCAGTCACAGTATGAGATGTAAATGACAGGTAAACCTCAACAATATAATGGTAAGTGTTGTTAACTCAAATCCTTACAACTCAGCCACAAAAAGTAAGGCTCCTATGAGCACTTCAGTGCACATAAACCTAATGTTTGTAGGACTACTAATACAATTATGAAAGTCAATGCAGATGCTATTATGAAGCCAAAGGTTGGGGTTTTTTTTCTATTCCTAATATTTTGGGATGAAGAGTGTCATTAGAAGTACCTAAAAGACAACACAAATGATATTCAGAATGATTACAGGCAGTTTCTTCTAAGATTGCTCATCCCAATTATCAACTATCAATAGATATTAATATAAGCACTCACAGAAACAGTATTTTTTCAAATGAAGATTGATTTGTAGAAAATAACTTTTTATGTGGGAGCAAGAATATGCAATCCATGCAAAATTTCTTATAAGGCTTAGAAAGTTTTAGTGACCAAATAAGCAAGCAAGAAAGAAGGTACTCAAACATACCATAAAGAAACATTTCTCACAGTGCAGAAAGGGACAAGAGGAGACAAGCATCTGGCTTGGCAAGAAGCAGACCAAATCTGCTAGTTAAAACCAGAAATCTCTAGTTCCTCAGGTTTCACCTGTAATCAGGTTCTCTAGACTTGATCTATTGCTACAAAGAAACTTTTGAAGGTGTCAGTGTGTGCAGATAGCTGGGAACAGGCCTGGTGTCAATGGCTCTGCTCATCCTGAATGCCACTTTCAAAATGCTCAGTGTTGGCACTGTTAGAAATTTGGGGCTTATAAAAAAGTTCAAGGTTGATAAGAGTAGCAGGAAAAACCCCCAAACCTCTTGTTTAAAGGACTTCAAGGAAAATGCTAAATCTACAAAATAAACATGCAATTATAAACCAGGCCTGATTTTCATAGAATTCACAGTAAATCAGAAAGGTAAGTTAAAGCACATGCATTTTTTCCTCACAAACAAACCGAGCTCCCTATATTTCCAGGCACTTCTTACTAAAATATTAGTGATACGCCCCTGCAACAAACTAGTTCTTTTTTTAGCCTTTTGTGGGGGAAAAAAGAAACAATTACAACACAGTAGCAGAAGTTGAAGGACAAGCTTTGTCAACAGTCATCCTATAAAAAGAATAATATGTCTTTTTCCCAATAGGCAGATAGCCCATTGCAGGCAATGAGTTCATAGGGGTACTCAAAGGAAAATAACACGTTTGTTCAAGTTATTTTAAGAACACTTTATGATTACAGGTTTGAGAGACAAATATAAAGACTCAAGTAAAATATCAGAATTAAGTGTTTACCTCTAGTTCAAGACTATTTTTCCTCAAAACTCGACACTGATCTCATTGGCCTTCAGATTAAATAAATTTGCAAAACAAACTTCCCTGCCAGTTACAGATAACTGAGCAAAACCTGAATTTTTTAATAAAAGCTACGTGCAAAGTCACTTGTAGAAAGGATACTGAAGGAAAAAAAAATCAAGCCACTCCACCCAGGCAATTAATGTAATTTGAAACAACAGCAAAAAGAACAGCAATTCGGCTCTAGAGTCTACATCTCTCTTTTGGCTGTTGTTGCTAGTTACACTTTCTTTTTTCGTAAACACCAGTTTAAGGATGATTCCCAAGCTTCACTGGTTTGTCTTCTATATTCAAGACTTAAATAATCTTCAGGTAAAGAGCCTGACACTATGCTCAGTAAAGCAATAGAATATAAATTCAAGAATCTTGCAACTTTCTTGGACAATTCAAGAAAGTCTGTAAACTCTTGACCAAACTTTACAACAGAATTACATCACTTCAACAAGTCTCCAGAGTCTGGGGTTATAGCATTTTAGGACTCCTATCCTATGCATCAGGAGAAGTTTTTCTCCCCACAAACACCACATCTTGCACTTCTTTAGATTTGTGTGCGTGAACTCATGCTCTTGGCACATGAATGTAGAAGGGTTTTGTGGTTTTGTATTACCAATTTCAACAGCATGTACTAGAAAGCATTATAATTTTTCAATGGAGTAAGGTCTGACAGACAAACTCTGGAAGACTGAACTTCCGTTTTTAACAGGTTATTACTCTGAATTTCCCCACTTCTGACATACTCAAGGGCAATGCAATGAGGCATTGCCTTTCAGGTACCTCACACCTCAGGAGATAAGTTTAGACTGCTGGTGAAGACAGGCATATAGCTGTACCTAAGTCCATTTGCAACCTCCAGAAGAAAGCTTTTTAACAGGCAGCAAACACAACAAATAGATGTATCAATACACTCTAAAGCAGACGCAAAATTCAACAAACTTTGTTGTTTTGATGGATTAATTACAATTTTATTCTGCACACACAATCCTCCTCTCCCCTCCTTCTTCATCTGACAACAGCCACTGCACAGCTGCTGTAACACTGAGACCGGTGCCTATGAGGCCTTACAGGGATCAGTGGCCATGGGTACTTCAAAGACAAAGTGTTAAGAGAATCAGTTCCTTAATACTGTTTACACTATGGTTCCACACTAGCACAACTAAAAAGACCCCATAGACAACTGACTGACATAAAGTCACAGAATTTCGAAGAGGGACAACAAACTACATCAGCACTCTCTGACTGGCACAGTATCCTCCATCTATATCTGTCTGCCTTTGGAAAACACAGCATACAGTGGTATTCAGGTCACAAAGAGAATTTTTTAATAGAGGACAGGAATTAAGGAAGTTTTCTGGTTGCTTATGTTTTTCTGAAGTATTTCATCAAGTAAGGGCCAGAACATGGATTTGCAGGTCAGAAAACAAGTGGAAGGGACAACAGTATCAACATCATCATTAAGCAACTTCAGCATCACAGCTAGTTTATGAGGCTTATAAGAGTCATTAGAGAATGGGCCTACCTCAGGCTGATAAGCCTTGCAAAGCACTATCAGAAAACAGTCCTCTCCCTTCCAAAGCTGAAATCCCATCTTTTGGCTAAGCTATTAGTCCCATGTTGCAGCACTGGGTAATATAACATCAGACACTAGTAGCAATTTTGTATACCTACTCTCTCCTAGACATTCTTATGAAGTAGTTCAATATCACTGCTTAGGTTTAAAAATCAACAAGGAAAACCATGCACTGGAGCAGGAGAAGTAGATAAAAATTAAGATACACACACACTGTTTTTATGATAAAAACTAATAAAACAACCACATAGCCCTAGTGCAAGTTCAGAATAAGAAAGCAAATGAGACATAAGAGGCCATCAACAACCAAATTCAGATTAAGTAACATACCAGCCCAATGACTAGATATTCTCTTTTCACTGTCTTCAACTTTGACTCTGACTTAGTAAAGAAACCCTAAAGCTTTGCTAGACTTCAAGAGACACAAAGAGAGACACATGACCTATCCACCAGTAAGTGGCAAGGCTAGGAGTTTCTCCTCTAATACTTGGCAATTTCACTATCAGACAAGGTCAACAGAAAGGGCTTCATCCCACACATGTTCTCCCCTAACAAGGTCACTTCAGCAGTACTCCCAGGGTACTAGGGAGTTTTGCCAATGCAAATGTTAGTGGTCTTCCAGTGAAAGCAGGTCATTGAAAAAACACAGATGATAAAAAAACCACACATGGACAGAGACACAAAAAAAAAGGCAACAGGAATTTCTGAAGTGACTTTGTGCTGAAGAAAACACAGTGCAGAACAACTGCCTAATAATTTTTAAAACCACAACACAAATAATCATTTGCATACCTTTGTCTGTAGAGTTCACCAGCAATAGAAATGACTGATTCAGCAACAAGATGACTGTGGGTCAGAAGAACAAGGCCCAAAATTATTAAAATATTTCTTCCTGACTACAGAGACCTTATAGTTAACTTTATATTAAGCATTCCTGATTGCCAGTTAAAACTAAGTCTAACCAGAAAGCACATTTCAATAGTATTCTGGGTTTCCACCTAGACTAGCAATTCAGAGAAGGAAGACAGCAGCAGAGAAGGCAGCTCAATTTTGAAATTCAGAGAAGGGGCGGGGAAAAAAAAGAGGGAAAATCTCACAATTCACAGTACAGCCCATCTTTTTAGCCAATTCACATTATAAGACAATCCTACAGCCATCCCATATTCTCTAATTCATTCATCACATATAGTTAGTAAAGTCTAGGAATGCACACCAGTATTACAGAGAGAGAGACAGAGAGAGAGACAGAGAGAGAGACAGAGAGAGAGAGAGACAGAGAGAGAGACAGAGAGAGAGAGAGAGAGAGACAGAGAGAGAGACAGAGAGAGAGACAGAGAGAGAGAGAGAGAGACAGAGAGAGAGAGAGAGAGACAGAGAGAGAGAGAGAGAGACAGAGAGAGAGAGAGAGAGACAGAGAGAGAGAGAGAGAGACAGAGAGAGAGAGAGAGAGACAGAGAGAGAGAGAGAGAGACAGAGAGAGAGAGAGACAGAGAGACAGAGAGACAGAGAGAGAGAGAGAGAGAGAGAGAGAGAGAGAGAGAGAGAGACAGAGAGACAGAGAGACAGAGAGACAGAGAGACAGAGAGACAGAGAGACAGAGAGACAGAGAGACAGAGAGAGAGAGAGACAGAGAGAGAGAGAGACAGAGAGAGAGAGAGACAGAGAGAGAGAGAGACAGAGAGAGAGAGAGACAGAGAGAGAGAGAGACAGAGAGAGAGAGAGACAGAGAGAGAGAGAGACAGAGAGAGAGAGAGACAGAGAGAGAGGAGAGGAACAGGCTGCATTTCAGCATTTTCAAAGTTATAATTGCTCTGAGCTTCTCCTAAACCAAACAAATACTGCTAAGTGGATACATCCTCTAGCAAGGGATTAAAACAATTGGAATATTATATCCCAAAGATTCAGAGCTGCTCAATCAACATCTCCTAAATGAAATATTAATCTCCATTACTGGGGTAGGTAACCATGAAAAGGTTGATCAGTTCCATCAGAAATTAAGATCCAAGAATTCTAAGGTATACTGGAGCTCTGGGATATATCCTGATTTAAAAAATTGGAAAAGGAATGAAAAACCATATTATCTGGCTATCACACATGAAATTTCGCAATGCAGATAAGGTAATTGGAGATAAGTCTGGAAATGATAGTGCAGCTGGCATGCTACACAGCCTTTAAACTTTCTAAACAAATCATTCAAACTGTTTGCAAAAAAAAAAAAACCAACAAAAAACATTAGAAAAGAAAGGTTTCAACCTTGAGTTGAGTTAAACTCAGGCATTTCACTGCAACAGCCTCAGTGAAGACTTTGTATCAATCCCAGCTTTCTGCTACTCTCATGGACAAACATCAACTCTTTTGGGAAGTTGATAAACTCTCTAATATATACTGGGACGCAATTAGATTTCTTCCAAAATGGTCCCCAAATTGAAATTCATTTTATTAATACATTTATATAAAAATTGTGAGTATGGAGATAAAGAGTTGATACTATACAGAAAAAATCTTATTGCATCCAAGTACTTCAGAGGAAATACAAATCTGAGAACAGATGCATGAACAAATATACTAAATAACAAAGATTTGCATGCCTTATCCTTTAGAATATATATTCTAGGAAAAAAATCAAGAGGACACTAACTAGACTGCAGTTTGGGGATCGTTAGCTTGATTTAGATTTGTTACTTTCCTGACAAATGTTAAGCAAACGTGCAAACTGATAGATGCAAACTGTCAAATTCCTAAACAAATCATCGGAAATATTTATGAAGCTAACTAAAATAAAAGCCCCAGCCTTCTTTGGAAACAGTCTGCCCTTTTAACAACAGGTTTAACAGCAAACTACCTCAACTGCACAGTTCAGGCTGTAGCATTCCCCAGGTATCTGTAAGAACTGCAGATAGCAGAGTGCCACCTGCCTTTCACGGGTCACAGCTGCAATGCTGCCGCCTGGAGATTAAATCCAGCCTACCGCCAACAGTTGGCACACATTTCTCAAAAGGGTCAGTTTGAAAAGTATTTATAGTGTTTGACAAAAAAACCAAAACAAAAAAAAAGGCACCAACCAAACAACAAAAAAAAAATTCCCACCTCATTCTTTTGAATCAGCTACAGCTTTACAAAATGTATTAGTAAAGAATAATGTATAGTCTGTAACTTAAAATTGTTTTCAAATAGCAAGGTATACACATGCCAAAGAGGACAAAGGGATGATAAAGATGACCACGAAGAGAAACAAACTGATTAAGAATAATTTGGAGAACTCAGTACTGACAAGAATGCCCATTAAACATCTCCAAAAAATGTTACAGAAAAGGAGAAGTTCCTCAGTGCTGCTTCCTACAATTACGGCAGCAGTAATATCAATTCTTCTCAGAAGCCATAGTAACTTCAGAACATATATTACCAAACATCAAAACCATATCAAAACTATATAAACCAGATGTTAAATCTAAAGCTAAATTGTGTATCACTGCTATTCAGAAGCCCATGATCACAACATATTAACCAATTACTAGATACTGCTTTACATTAAATAGCACAGTATTGGATTTCACACACTCTCCTCCCCTCTATCAACTGATAGCACTGGTAGTACACACCTACTATCAACTGATAGTACTATCAGCTCTCCACTTACGTGTCCTACAGCACAGAAATAAGACCCAGCCAACACTGGTGATAAAGTGGTTGCAGACCAGAGGGCAGAAACGGGTCTGCCTGCTCCTTCTCACCCCAGGAGCTCAGCTGCTCCCTTGGCTGAATTCCTGCACGCAACTTCTAACACAAAAGCCATAATTTGCAGGAGACTTATATTTTATTTCTTCAATTCACAGCTTGTAGTGTACAGTTTACTCACTCGAAAGCAATGAACTCCATTCATTTAAAATCTTGCATTTGTGCAAGACTACATCAAGTCAGAATCCACGTGGTTTCCCTAAGTAGGTAGGGGAAAATAAAGGGAAAAAAACCCACACCACATAACTCCTTCTTCTGGAAACAGCAGCAACACACAGTTACCAACCTCTGCATCTCTGCCCAACAGGAAATGAGTACAACAAACCTGCTACAACTATGTTTATGGATCATTACAAAGTGCACAGGCACTCCTACTACCCGTAAGTATTTTGAGAAAACAGCACTGGTTAAAGATTAAAAGGAATGAGACACTACAGATATTAATGCCTTCAGCTTTGTCGAGCAAAACAAAACAGTTGCAACATCCCAGGGAATAAGCAATACAACTTAAAAGCAAGTGTTTACACTACTTAGTAAAAAACAACCTCTCAAACAGAGAAGTAAACTGCCACACTCCAGAGCAAAACCCTAGTTCTCAGCAGGACTCCTCACAGCTGTTCACCATTAAAATGAGAAAATGAGATGAATTCATTAGTAAACATAATAAAGTTGGATTACCAGTACCTGCCAGAGAGGAAGGTGAGAACACAGCACAAAATGCAGAAGTCTACCAAAATCTTTCACTAGACTAAGCAAAGTACTTAAGGCCATACCTTTGAAGGCAGTAATACACTTATGATTGAGTATGTGTTACATATATGACATCACCGAGTTCAACAATTTTTAGTAACTCAAACTTTACTAAACTAAGTCAGTCTTATATAACAACCAGTAGATGCTCAAACTGCAAAACCTAGGATTTGAGCTCAATTTCTATTATGAAAAAATATCTGTTTTACAGCACTCTAGCTGTGCTAGCATCAGACCAGCCTTTTATACCAAAATTCAAACCCAGAGAGGTTAGCCAGTTTTCAGAAAACACGATCTTCCGATGCACTACCTTAATGCTGCCAGAGCATGCTGTCACTATAACTTTAACACCCCATTTTAGTTTCAGGATGTTTTTCTCAGCTGTAATCTTGCAAATTCAAACCATCTTCACAAGGATGTGTGTGCCTGCATGTACAGACCTATCCTGCCAATAGTCCGATTTGCTGAAGGAACAGATGCACTGACAGCTCCCCCAACGCCCGCTGCCTTCCCTCCCCCCCAACCCCGGAATAATCCCGGGCAGATTACTGTTGTGTCAATCTACAATGCACACTCAGCATCTGGAATGCTACAACAAACCCTAATAGTTGTCATTTATCTGGTAAGCAATCATCACAGATGGATTTACACAACTGACCAAGGTGTTTCCATCTGCATCGTTGCAGAATGATTCAAACTCCCCAATTCAGAAAGTGCCAAAATACAGTCACATCACCAAATGAACATAGTCCGGTTAAATAACAGGGAAAATAAAAGTACCTCAGGGCTTCAAATTGTACCACACGAATATCCCACTGAATATCCCACGTTTCTCAGACAACTGCCGGTGCCTTTCACGCCACTTCTGCTCTCACCAGAAGACGAGGCTAAGCAAACTTCACTTGCCAAAGTGTGATAAAAGCCCTCCAAAACGTTTCGGAGCCAGCGGCTGCCTCCCCGCAGCCGGGGCTCAGCGACCTCAACGCACCTCACGCTCCCGGGCGAGGACGCGCTCCCGCGGTGCGACCCCGAGAGCGGGAGCGGTGCGGGGGTCCCACTGCGCAGAGCGCCGGCGGGGACGGTCCGCGCCTCAGCCCCGCTGGAGATGCGGCTGCCTGCCCGTCGGTGTTTTATTTCTCCCTAGCAAACAGCACTGCCTTCGTGGAGAACAGCCGCCCGTTTTGAAAGGCTCGGTGGACTTTCAGGGGTGGGGCTGAGCAATGCCCGGTTGGGGCTCCGGCCGCGCTCCCCGACACCGGTCCCCAGCGGCAGCGCCGCTGCGCCTCGCCGCCAGCTCCCCCTGCCGGCACCCACCCGCTGCGCCGCTCGGACCGCGACCCCGGTCGGCCCCCGAGCCCCCCGGGGCACCGGCGGAGCCAGGGGCGCAGCCCGGCAGACCCCACGCCAAGCGACCGCGGGCAGGGAGAGGGCGGCCGGGGACGCGCCCTGCCCGCGGCGCTCCGAAAGTGCCGCCGCCCCCCAGCCCGAGCCCGGCGCGGGGGGAGAGCGGCCGGGAGGGGTTACCTGGAGGCGCCGTGGGCTGCACGCCGCGATGGTGCCCGCTCCCCGCCTCACGCCGTCATGGCCGCAGCCCCGCCGAGCCGCCCGCGCCCCGCTCGCTCCCACCAAGTTTGCGGCGCGGCAGCTGCGCGCCTCGCCCGCGGCCGGACCCAGCGCCCCGCCGCGGGGGCGGAGCAGCGGCAGCCGGGGCGGCTGCCACGGCCGCCCGGCCCCGGCGATGCGGTGCACGGCGCGGCTCGTCCCGCAGCCAGCGCTGCCCCGGGCTGGAGCGATCTCGCATTACTCCCTTCCCTCCCCCGCGCTCCCCCCTCCGGGCCAGCCGAGAAGTTGCAACTGGTTATTTGTGCTTGGCGTTTGGGTTTGTTTATATTTTTATTCCTTTTTTTTTCTTTACTCACCGCAGCTCAAAAAAAAAAAAACAAAACAAAAAAAAAAAACAAAACCATGACCTGAGACTGCTCCTCACCATCAGATCTGAGCAAGGGCGCCCCAGCGCCGGTACAGCTAAGCATAACAAATCCTGGTGAGCTGCAGCAAGCGACGGCGGGAGGGAAGAAGGAAAAGTAGGGGAGGCGGTGGGCAACGGGGCAGCTCCACCGGTGCCGGGGCCTCCGGAGCCGCAGGAGGCGCTTCCGAAACCGGGGAGCAGCAGATAGAGAAGCCGAGGGAGAGCCGGGCGCCAGCGGCTGCCCCGGGGCGGAAAAGGCAAGGAAGCGCCCCGGGAGCGCTCCCCTGCGCCCACAGTGAGCGCCCGCCGGCTCCCCGCACCCCCTCACACGCCACGCCCGCAGCCACCGAGCCGAACCCCAGTGTCCCGGCCCCGAGGTCTGGCAAGAAACTCCGTAGGCAGCAAGAGCCACGCACCGGCGGCCCCATCCCCGCGGCACCGGCGGGTGATCGCCCTGGCTCTGCGCGAGTGCGTGGCCAGCGCGGGCTGACACTCCCGCGGCCACGTAAGAGCCTCCGGCGAGTCCCTCTCCGCCCTCTCTAGTCCCCTCCCTCCCCCCACGGCACGATCGACGTGTCAGCCCCGAAAGTTCATTTCCAGGGCCTGGGAGAGCTCCCTATAAAGGTCCCGGGGCGCGCGTGGGACAGTGAGACGTGGCACTGCGGGGCTGCAGCCGGGACGCGCAGGCATCTCTCCCAGGTACGTGCGTTTGCATATCCGCGCTCACCGGACTTTTCGAACTATGTCTTTGTGTTTAGCCAGCCCACCTGTATCAAACCAGGAGATTATTTTTGTTCATGTATGTGTTGTACGTAATTCCATCAAAGTTGTTTGTTTTTTTTCTTTTATGGCAGCATTTACACATTTCTACTACAAACTGCAGCAGAAACTGACTTGTGTTTTTCAGAGCAAGACCTTCATTTACAAGACTAAAAACAATAAGAGTTTATTAGAACAAAGTCATGGAATTGATTCATGCTAGAGTAATCCTATAAAATATATCTAATTAAAACAACTAGAATCAAAACTTATCAGCAAGCCAAATGCTCCAAATCTAAATTGCCTTAAACATCCAACTCAAGAGAGAATGTAAGAAACTTGTTTGAGTAGAAACATTAATGAAAGTTTTAAGTTATCCCTAAAGATGAAGTTCTGGCATTTGGAACATTCTTTCTGATTGCTTGTTGGTAGGTATTTAAAACAAACAAAAAAAAAGGCAATGACTGATTAAAGTCATGTAACCCTGACAGTCAAGGGTGTTTCCTTATTTGTAACAATAGAGTTTGAAAAGCCAATACTATAATGCATAGTTATGTAGGATCACTTTCTCATGTGATTTCCTTCTGTTCCAGAAAATACTTGCATAGAAAATAAAAGAATTCATTTTGCACCTAAAATTACCATCAAAGTAAGTGCAGATATAAAATGATTCACATATCTACTCCATTAACTTGTT
Source organism: Pithys albifrons albifrons (assembly GCF_047495875.1). Taxonomy (NCBI): domain Eukaryota; kingdom Metazoa; phylum Chordata; class Aves; order Passeriformes; family Thamnophilidae; genus Pithys; species Pithys albifrons. The sequence continues at coordinate 24,881,439 of NC_092461.1, forward strand.
TGGAGTGGTTTTAAGACATATCTCTTCACATCAGCAAGTCCCACATTTTTTATGTATCTCCACCTATTAAAATAAGTTTAGAGTTCCTTTTTAAAAAGGAGGTATATTTGTTTTTCCAACTGCTGGGGAAAAAGATAAAACCTCCATACTTTATCTATGAAAAGTAAGCACAAAGAACTGCCAGCAAAAGAACCATCAAAACTCTAGCACCTGGAGTGATGTATGTTTTAGCCTCTAGCAGTTTCTTTGTGGTTTGGCTATGAAACGATGCCCATATAAGTAAAAAATCCCAAACAAAGAAATAAACCCCCAGAACTCACAACATTTATAGCTTAATATCATAATGCTTTAATGATATACAATATTTCCTAACAAAAATTCCACTGGAATCATATTGACTCTGTATCATTCCCAGAAGTTTTGTCATGTGCTTTATAGCTAACTACCAGTTTCATGGAAGAACAGTAATGATGTCAATGCTTGATTTTATTTAATTTTATTTGAGGAGTTCAAGGGCAAAGATGTATGAAACTGCCTGTGAGATTAACCATGCTGAAATAAAGCTACAAAATGTAGCGGTTTTTAATGTTACATGCAACTCTGTGCTATGTGCAGAGTTAAATCAGATATGTGAGTGAGTGAGACCAGAAATAGTAGGTGATGAAATCCCCAGACAAAATCTTGCAAGAAGATGCTGAGGGTCTTGTGTGTCTTTGCAGGTTGAATATTGGTGTCACAATCCCAGGCTGAGCCTCACTATATCTAAAATAAATAAGGATATTCTATCATAATCTAGGAATATTATGCTGAGGGTAGGGGAGAAAGCAACAGGAGAAGCTCTGCTATCTGATTTAAGTAAGAGAAAGAAAACGCTCAGCAGACCAAGTCCCATTGCAGCCAGCTTTCCTTCCAGTATGGAGCTTGTCTTCCTCTTCTGCCCTGTGTTTTCCTGACATGATATTTCTTCTCACTGTCACTAATTCTTGATCTCTCCTTCCAACAAAATAGAACCCAGCATGCTAAGGGATGGGCAGTATTTGAAAGCAGTAAGGTACTGCAGTGGGAAGAGGAAAGGCTGCTCAGCACCTTCAGGCTTTTGTCCAGTTTGGTGGGAAGCCAAGTTTTCAGCTCCTCCCTGTGATGGCAGGATATAAAGAGTGTGAGAAAGCGGGGAAGGGAACGGATTCCCATCTGTTTAGGTGGGAAAGCCATAGTGTGAGGGAAGGCCTGTCTTCACATTGCACATCAGAAGCACCTTGGATAGTAAGTGTGTTTTTCATCATTTGGAAATACAAAGTCAGATATAGGACACTGGAAGTTACAGTTGGGTTAAAAGGCAAAACAAACAAGCAACAAAAAAAAAAAAAAAAAAAAAAAAAAAAAAACAGAAAAGGAGAAAGGAGTAAGGAGTTAACTTCAGTAGAACTGAACCTTGAGCTATGCTTGCATCACAAGGAAAGGACTTTGCTTGCTTCACAATCAGAGTTCAAAGGCTTTATTCCCATTGCATGTTGCTTTTTCCAGACCATTGAAAACATTACTTATTTTTGTTTAATTCATGAGGAGCAGGCAGAGAAAAACTTTGAAGCCTCATAGTTAATTGCCTGCCTTTGTTTGTTGTTTTTTTTTTAACCACATCATTTACTACTTAGGAGAAAGCCTGTTGGTGACCAGAACCTTTCCACAGCAGACCAGGCAAGAGCGTGATGCATATGAACAAACTCTGTTTTCTGAAACAATGCTAAAGAACTAAGAGTTCATGCAGCCTGGTGTCTTGCATTTACCTTATATGGTCTTTCTGAGAGTCTTAATCTTCAGGTCTGCATTGCTGTTTTTTCCTTCTTTCTCAATGAGATTCAGGAAAGTATTTGCACTGCTGCATCTGAGCTGAGCAAGTCCTCAGCATTCCCTCCTTGCATTGAGCAACATCAGCTTCCAAGGCTGGATCATCATAAGTCTGACATATTTAAATAATAGAAACTTCCAGTGTTTTTTATATGTGAGAATAGGAATGACATCTTCATCCCAGGAAAACAGATAATCCAGAGGATTTAGATTGCCATCCTCATCCTCAGATGAGTCTGGTAGGAAAATATACTGTTAAAAAGCAGACTATGCAAGGCTGTAGCTGTGTATGCCCTGAAGCAGACACAGGACAAGGTCAGACTGAGCATAATTTTAATTGTCTTAACAAAATACACCATTGAACACCTTCTTTAAATCATGGGGAAATAAATGCCAAGAGTTACAAACTCCGCTGTTTTCCATCAAATTATTGTCTCATGTTATGTGCTGTATTTAAAGGTTGAACTGACTAGTCTCCATAATATCTATGAAAAGCTAGATGAGATTCTAAATTACTTGACTTTTGAGAACTAGGTGTTCTGATGAGTTTATATTTACCATTTCTGATCAAAATAGAGAATAAAGTAATATTTCTCATGGCATTTCTGTTATTAAGGCTCTTTATAAACAAAATGGTATATTGATATGAATGCATAAGATGATCTTTTCAACGTAGCTATATTATATAAGTAAATGTGCACTTGCATTTATAAATCTGTGAGCTAGTTTTTAGTAATTGCCTCTTTCTTTCCATTAATGTCTCTGATATATAAGGCACTTAAAGAAGTTGTTATATGAGTACTAAATAAGGGCCATCTAACTTCAAGTCCTTAAAAGTAGTCAGATATTTGGTGAAAATGATGAATTCTCGGGTACTGATTCATGTGATCTGAAAAAGCCATCCATTTCCTGATTCACCTTCATATCTCTTCCAGGAAAAAAATATAATATTTTACAATGAATACTATCAGTCAAATAATTTTTATGTATGTTTTTATGTCTTTCAGACAATTCTCTGAACTGATACTTTCAAAATGAAGAGGAAGATAGGAGTGAAAATGAAGAATACCTTGGAGAAATCCAGTTGTGAAGTTGGAGGAGTAGAAAAAATAGGAAATATTAATAACTCTGGTCTCTTAAGTAGGCCAGAATTTAGACTAAAATTATGAAAAATTACAAACCTAAGACATAAGCACTATTAAACTTGAATCTATATTCACAGATTTTTAAATTAGTACTTAAAAAAAAATACTTTTTCCCCCCTCTACTTTGGATGGTAATACATTTTTCTGCCTTACACAACTTCCTCATATAGACTAATTTAAGTTTTCATTTTTTGGATATTAGCTCCAAGACATCCCTTAGTCTCTGTCTGCATGTCCGTAATCATCAATACTGAATTCCTGTGTTACTACATCACCCAGCAGTACCAAGCAGAACTTAGACAGAGAGTACATACATATATATATATATGTATATGTGTGTGTGTGTGTATATATATATGTATATATGACCTTATCACTGCCAAGTGTTCTAAAGCAAAGGATATAGAGCTCATCTACACTTCAGGGTTTTTGTTCTGGCCTTTTTGAGGACGGGTTTGTATAGAGGATACTTGGTGTAACTCCTGTTTTCACAGAATTAGGCCATCACACTTTTTACACGAATATTAACCAGCTGTGAAGTTCTCATAACTTGGACAACATTTCTGTGGCACTGATCTAGCATTAGGAGCCCTAAAATAAGTTTGCCAAGTGGCAATGGAGTTGTCTGTGCACAAGAATTTAATAGTAAATTCTTCAAGTAGGCAAATATCTAAATCACTTTCAAAAAGTGATTTACCTCAATTTGAGCAAACGTTTTGCTGAAAGTATATCTTAAATCCACTAAAAATGCACATAAATTAAATTGAAATTAACAAAAAAAGACTAATCAGAAATGGGTTTACCTATAAAGAGTTTGACTGGTTTTAATCAGAGTTAATTTGCCCCTTCATTTGAGTGGAGGCAGCATATTTATGTGACCAGGATCTCGCTTACCCTCTGCCATTTCACTCTCTAAGACTCATAGTGAACACAGTAAACTAGATGTACTTGTCAAGAGGGTTTATGTAGGAAGTAAGAGTCAGGAGCTTAGTAAGATGTGATAGACCCGTTTTCTTATCCATACACTTCCAATCAGATCATTTGATAGTAGCAATAGAAGGTAAAAGTTCCATTCAAGTGATATTCTCCTCAGTTGCTTGTACACTGTATTCAGTTGCCTGTTAGGAAAAAACTGCATTGTTTACAGCCAGTCTTTGTAGTCTGGAATTGTTAAAAAACCAAAATGCCTAACAACTTGGAAGTGGCTATAGAAGCAGTACTAGGCAAGGACAAAAGAGAAAATAAATTATAACTAGTGTATGTTTATTACTGAGAAATAAAACCAAATAACACCCCCCACCCCCCACACCGTACTGAATTTATTTACTTTGCTGATTTTACTTGGACACTAAAGCACCCACCTCACAGTCTGGGTCTTCTGTGTCTGGTCTTCTGTCTCCTTGATAGTTTCACTCCTGTCAGACTAGAGCCGCAAGGGTATAAGGTTGTACTTATGTCTTCCTAGACTTGAAAGGAATCTCAGCCCACAGTTCTGCAAAGTTTTTGTGCATCTTGATTAGCACATGTGAATTTAGCAGCTCTGTTCTGCCTGTCTATGTTTCAGATCAAACATGTAAGTGTGAAAAATATGAGGGAGATTTCTCCCTACCAAGTGGCATTTACAAAAGCATGTGCTGTGAATTAGGGGCAGTGGATATTGATCTCACATTATGCTTTTGTTAATACCCCTGTTTGTGTCTGATCACTGCCCCAAATCCCTCTCATATGATACATGTGTCATTTTTGTGTTTCAAAAGTTGCCTATGTACCAAAAATCTTTGAAAAATCTGTGTTAAGCTGAACTCTCTGCCATCAAACATTTAGCCTTCATGCACTGACCTGCCCCAAAGCAATGCCCAAACCAGAAGGATCCCACAATTTCCCAAACAGCTGTGAGCTTTGCTAGCAAAGTATAGTGTATCTGTTTATTGCAGACAGTCCATTTAAAAGTGCACAGATATTTTCTACTATAAGTGTGGGGTTTTTTCATTCAAGTATGCATAAATTAGCCTGCACTGGGACATTGTCAGTTCAGAGTATAAGCAAGATTATATTTCTTAATAGGCAAAAATTGGAAGAAATAGCATTATGGGAAAATAGAATTAAGATCACTTGACTTCCTGATTTTGGTTGTATTGGGTTTGCATGGCAAACTTTGGGTAGCAGAGGGGCTGTAAGGGTGGCTATGAAGCTCCATAGTGAAGCAGAGGTCCACCTGCAGCCCCTGGAGGACCCTGAGCAGAGGGATGCCTAAAGGAGGCTGTGACAGCCCATGATGGAGCAGGCTCCTGAAGGACCTGTAGCCCCAGAGAGAGAGAGACACACACTGGAACAGGTTTTCTGCTAGGACTTGTTACCTGTGGGGGTTCTACACTGGAGCAGCCTGTTCCTGAAGGACTGTGCCCATGGAAGGGACCAACACTGGAGCAGTTAGTGAAGAACTGCAGCCTGTGGGAAGGACTGGTTTGAGAAGTTCATGGAGGACCATCTCCAATGGGAGGGACCTCATGCTGGAGCAAAGGAAGAACTCCTCTCCCTGAGGAGCAAGTGGCAGGAAAAACATGTCATGAACTGATTGTAACCCCTGCTCCCCATCTCCCTGCGCTGTGGGAGGGAGGTTTAAAATTGAGAATAAAGTTAAGCGCAGGATGGAGGAAGGGGTAAGTGGAAGGTATTTTTAGAATTTGTTTTATTTCTCATTTTGATTTATTTCTCTGATTTTGATTGGCAATATGTTCAGTCAATTTCTCAAAGATGAGTCCATTTGCTTGTGACAGTACTGGGTGAGTGGTCTATCCCTGGCCTTAACTCACAAGCCTTTCGTTGTCTTTTCTGCCTGTCTAAGGAGGGGAATGAGAGAGTGGCTTTGGTGGGCACCTGGCATTCAGCCAGGCTCAAACCACCATGCTAGTACTACCTAACATTTGAGTGCTTGACTTATTGCCCTTATTAAATTTGTAGCTCTCTTATTCATTCCCGTAGTCTAAAACCATTGTAGTTAATGAAATCATTGAAATCAGAAATATTGTGTTCAAATTATTTTTTCTTTATATTTTACATACAAAACCTGCTTTTTTAAACATATTGCATGTTAATTATTTGGCTGGACACATGAAAATATGTAAGAGATTTAGCTGCAGAAGAGAAGACCTAGCCTGAGTCAGCTCCAAGAAGCCAGAATTTGATTTTCAAAACCTTAAGTTTCATAAAATAAGCCTCATTGCAAAGCACTCAAGCAGGAGAAGGGATGTCCAGACATGCTATCAAAGAATAAAAGCCTTTTTTTTGCTCTTAACCCCAGATCCAATTAGATTACTGAGGGGTTTTACTACTTATTCAAACTTGGGCATTCATTAAAGACACAAGATTAAAGAAAGGAAACTGAAACCAATGTTAACCTTGCAAGTCTACCATAATGCTTTAAATGTTACCAGCAGATGCCAAAAGGAGACCAAGGCTGTAATGTCTACATGCCTTGAAGTGCCTCTTGTCTCTAACAGGCATTCTCAGTTCAGAACAGAAGCTGACGACTTGCAGGAGGGTTGGTGTGCGCACTGATGCTGCTATATAAACAAAATAATACTGCTCACTGTTTGTTCTTTCATCAGCCATATGTTTACAAAAACTTTAAAGGCTACAATTTTAAAACTAGTTGTAGCATGACAAAACTGTTAATGAAATAATTTGCATGAAAATACCAGATTTCATTTGGGTTTGTCAGCTGGGAATAGAGATTCTAATTAAAAAGACATGACTGAGTAAAGGAAGAAATATATGGGAGCTACATGGCAAAAGCTATCTTCTTTATTCTAATAATCCCTTCCTTCTACTACCCAAATGAAAGCATTGATAATAAGACTCAGTCAACAAGTGGGAAAAATACTTGAATTACCTCAAGAAGAAAAGGAGAAAAAAAATAATATTCATCGAACTGCTGCCCAAAGCCTCCATGCCTGCCAGCATTCTCTTCACTAAAATGGGTTTATATATTATGCCCCAAAAAACACAGCAAGTTGGACTGGGAGATAAGAACTGATTCTAAAGTTGAGGACTTTTCTGAAGGAATGTCTCCCCAAAGCTATTCATTTTGAGTACTTGGTAAAAGTGGGTAACTAGCACAAAGGAAGAGTCATCTTCATTCCAAAGTGTGGGAGAAAGCAAGCAGTCACTCAGCATTGTAGACAATTGGCAGTTTCAAGTTATAGCATGATAAATCATGTTTAAAAAAATAAACTCTGACACATTCATTAACATCAGGTTCTAGGAGAGTTTTACATAGTGATTGCTCCATGAGATGGAAGGAAATGCAATGTCATAGCAGCTGCATGTGGAAGCAAGTAGTTCTGTGGAAAGACTAGCAAAGATGGTTTTCCCAAGGCTGTCTCCTATATTTGAATGGTGACACCCACAGGTTATCCTGCTTTCAATTCTCTGGGTAAGGTGTTCCTCCATCCCTCATGACCTTCCTGCTTTCACCATGCCCTCTGGCTTCCTTGAAGGACCTAAGCACAGATTGGCTACAACAGACATATTGGATGGTCAATTTTGTTGTTTTTTTACTTAGTAAAGGAATTGAAGTTTGGTTTAGAAGTATTTGTTTTCTAAACTATTCACATTGTTGGTTCTTTATTTTTAGGGAGGAAACTGGAGAGATATTCTATTATTTGAAGGAAAAGTGTATGAACTGGAAAAGTCCTTTATGGTCATACAGGCTTTCATTCTGCTAATATGATAAAAAGCAATGTGAATGGATAAAATATTGCTGTTTTATAATTTTATTTCACGATATTTGAGGAAATGAATTTCCAAACACTGCTACTCAGCATTTATCGGTTGATGTTCCCACGGTCAGCAGACATGGAACTGACATCAGGAATGCACAGACATTCTTTACAGCAGATTGTCAGGCAGAGCCTCCCACTTGAATGACTCAATGGCCCAATATTCTGAGTTGGAAGGGACCCACAATGATCTTTGAGTCCAGCTCTTAAGTGAATGGCCAATACAGGAGATTGAATCCATGATCTTGGTATTATTAGCACCAAATTTTAACCGAGTTAATCTCCTTGGCAAGGATTTTTTTCTTTACTAGGAGCAAGAATGGGTTATATCGTTTCTAGTTTGATACAAAGAACAGCCTTTTGAAGAAATGAAGTGCCTACAATTTTCTGGCACACCAGTGGCTTTTGCAATTAGAGGAAAACTAATAGATAATATAAATAAATAAAGCTCAAAGTTTCTGCTGTATTTAGGAAAATCTTGCAGTATACTGCAAGTCTGAAAAGTGACACAGCATAAAAAAGTACCCTTTAAACCTGACTCAATTACATTTTATTTGGAATTCCCTATGAAAAAAACACACAAAACAAAATTCAAATGCATACTCTGTATAGCAAATACAACTGAAAAATCAGCAGGGAAAGACTTTGAGAATGTCAAAATATTCTGGATTTGTTAGCTGAGATCATGAAAGAAAACTAGAATTGAGTCTTGTTTTAAATGACAGCTTTCTTTTGATTTCTCAAATTCAGATCACTCATCCAAAAATACAGATAACTAATATATATCCTAAATTTACTAACTATGCAACATCAGGAGTACTGGGGTTTTAATTTATTTAAGAGCACAGCAACAGTGGTTACTGCTGGTACTGTGTTGTCATCTATAGATACTATAACTGAGGAAACTGCAGAAGAGTTTATATCTCTCTGTGTATATACTCAGTAGTTAGCACAACAGGACTCTGGTTTCACTTTGATCTACCAATGGGCATTACTGGTATATCTAAAAAAAAAATCAATTACAGTCTTTCTGTTTGATAGAAAGTTACATGTTGCGATTTTCTGGGGAGGCTGTTACAGATAAACTCTACAAATCTGATGGAAAAGTAAATCATAGAGGCATAGGACCTGCCAGGACCTAGGAATGGAATCTAGCTATATCTGATTTAAATATCCTTAAGGCTATGTTTGGTTTCTCAGAAATTAATTACCTGGCAAGCATACATCTTTTCTTGGTATTTCTTTTCTTCTTTTTCTTACAGCTCCCTTCCTGTAACTGAAAGTGCTGAAGAACAAGTCCTACTGATTGGTTTTGTTTGTTTTTTTTCTAGTAAGATTATAACTGAAAACACATTTGACTAAACGCTGTGGAAAATGTAATGTGTTAAGTCACAGCAATCACTCGGCATGTGTACAGCTGGGTTTGATGATACCAGCCCCTGCCTGTTATAAAACCAATAGCAATGGCCTCAAGGAAGAAAGGGTAAATGAAGAAAGACTGATAGCTTCAGGGCTCAGACTTGTTGGGGTCATCAGGAGCAAAAAGACAATGTTTTACTTTCCAATGAAATGCTATTCCAATGCCAAAGCAGGGAAGTAGAGGCCAAATTCATGTCTCATGTCTCGTTGCAAATACATTCCCTGTTTTTTACCAAAGTCCTTTGGATTATTTTAGAATAGAGAAGTGGGAAAATGCTGTGCTATGTATGTATCACCTACAGCACTTTCTAAAATTAATAATAAAAGCATAACAAGAATTAAATAATGAATTTTCAGTGGAGTTGTCATAGGCCATTCAATTCCACACACTTAAAAAAAAGCAATACACCATTTCTGAAAAATATCCCAATTGTTCCTGTTAGTTGAATTCAGAGACCTGATTAGAACAGCTTCATCTTGGAAGAAAACAAGAGCCTTGCACCAGTATCTGGATCAAAAATGAAAAACTTTTACCCCGTCCAAATGTTTATTATTGCTAGCTTAACATTGAAAGCGCAGTTGAAGCACAACAGATCCAGCGCAAACAAGGCTGACTCCACCAGCATTCCACCAGCCTGTCAGCCTCCCATGTTGGATCAGGAAGTCAGACTTTGCTGTTGCTCTGGAACCACTTTTTAAGCTGATCTCTAAAGAACTGGTGAACAAGTGTACAACAGACTGCAAATTCTTCTGCAAACAGTAATAACAGAGAACAACATAAATAGGATTCCTAACTCCCTACCAATCTCACCCTACGGCATCTCCTGATCATGTCTGATAGCTGAGAGATCATAGACTAGGCTAACCTCAGCTCAGCACCACAGTAGGCAGCCAAGAACAAAGAAGGAAAGAGGGAAACACTTCACAAAATACATTCACTAGTGTAAGTACGTACTTCTTTTAGCCCTACTTTGTGCTTAGGGCTGGAGGATTGCCTGGTACAAAGGAAAAAAAAATAAAGAGAAGCAGAGATTAAAAACAAGCAGAGGAGGAAAAGCAGTAAGGTCAAAAAAAGTCAAAGGTAAGAAAAAGGGAAAAGGCAAAATTATGTTACCCTGCATTGTGTCAACCAAATAATAAAATTTTTTCTCAGTACTGTGCCTGAAATCTACCCATCTTTTCCCAAAGAATTTTCATAGTCCCTCCACTCAGAGCACACAAGTTCTTTAGTGTAAGAGCTGGAATTAGGGCGATGGTCCATCTAGCATAAGTGTTTGATGGTTTCATATATGAAATGCTTTAGAAAGAGTTAGGCAAGGCAAACATACAGCTGGCCAGCAGTGACTTATGACTTAGAGACATCCAGTAATGCAGGATCTCCGTACATTCATACAGTCCTTCATAGGCATATGCTTCCAAAATTTATTCTATCACTGATGATGTATCCACAGCATCTTAGGCTGAGGAATGCCACAGCTGTGTATGGTTTGAAAAGGTGTACTTCTTTTTGTTTTGAACATCTTCCTCCTCGTTTCCATTGTGATTGTATCATAAGACAAAGTGACTAGTCATTCCTTATTTGCTTTCTCCAGACCTCTGAATCTCAATTTTCTATCTTCTCAGACTCTTTTGTTTTGAGTAGCCTTGATTAATTTACATGGAGAAGTGATTTCATGGGGCTGATGATTGGCCAGCACTTTTTTTTATCCTTACCACTTCTACTATATTCTGTTCAAAACAGGAGGAATCAGAACTGCAAACAACATTTTAGGCTTAGGCAAGCTATGAATTTACATAGCATTAAACCTCAGATAGAAGTAATAGGACATTATCTTGGATGCTCTCTATCCTTTTCTCCTAATTCCTAACATTAAGTACTAATTTGGACCACCACTGAGAGCTGATGTTTTCACGAAAGTCGCTGTTGCAACTACAATATCCTGTTCCTGAATGACAACAGCAAGTTCAGAATCTCTCACCTTCTCTGTGTTTCATTAGAGTTACATACATGGAATTTCACCTCCTCTCTTATCATCCATTTAATCCACGTTCTGAGATCTTTCTGCAGAATTTGTTGTTGCTCTTCATCTTTGCTACCCAAAATAACTCAGTATTATCAGCATGTGCTCAAGTATCTCTTGCAGTACATGAGGAATAACAGATGAATTTTCATCAGAATTTATTAAACAGAAATGCTAAAATTAATATTACAAGCCCTTGAGCAAAATGAAACAAAAAACTGTGCCTACAAATGTAGACAGCATTCCACTGATCTTTGGCAAAAAACTATAAAAATTGTCATGAGTATTTCTTTGGTAAACAGCATCAGTGTAAGGCACTATTACTAATTCAGTTTAAACTGGTCATTTTGAGCCATAAGATTAAGACCTGATGACAAATACTGAAAATAACTTTTTAAGTTTGATGTTTTGACCCAAAAATACAAGCCAGAAGTACAACTGGCATTTAAGTGTTTTAAACAATGGTCAGCCAGTGAGTGTGGTTATTTCTAGAGCTCTGCTGTGGTTACTGAGGAGTGGCAAGTACAATGATAGAACTGTACCAGTGAAAACCATTAAATGTTAATGCACAGTGCCAGATGAGCTCACATCTTGCATCTGTGCAACTCATTTCAGCTTCTGGTTACAGCTATAACTGGCTGCAAGCTAAAACAAATAAGGAACATGCAAAGTAATGCTTTTGGTCAAGATGTGTTAAACATTAAAATTTCAGACACCCATATCTCATAGATAATAGGTTGGACAGCATTTCCACATTTTTTCTTCATTTTAACCAAGCAAATAATATTACTAAGTTAATTTATGTAAAAATAAAATTTCCAAAGTCCCCTCTGTACTATCTGAGATAAATAAGGAAAAGTAACTAAAGGGGTCATGACCAGAAAAAGGTAGATGAAGAAATAATTAGTTTTGTGGAAAAGCTTAATTAAATTCTTCATGTAATAAGTCTCTGTGGCTTTTGAATACACTAAAAAACATGGGAGAAATCTTTACAAACATAATGGGAAACATAAAATGTTGTAAAAATGAGAAGAAAACAGAATATTGTTGAAAAGAAACCCCAAAAAATGGGGAAAAAAACCAAAAAATGCACCTGATTATATTCTGATAATTCTTATTTTCAGGGATTCAATTACTGCTGAATATGAATGTGTGACTGGGTCTTTGCTTCCAGTAGATACAGTGGCTCCATAGCTTTCTGCATCTCTTTCCCTCTTATTCATAGATTTAAGGGAAAAGTCTAAACTTGAGAGTCAAAGACTATGTTTAACAAGTAGCCACAGGACCGGGTTGGGCTTTTAAGACAAGTGATTTCCTTGTATCAGGCCTCTATGGAAGAGCTCTGACTGCCTAAAGTTATTCATCATATTGGAAAGGCTCCAGCAATTTACACATCAGTTGTAATTTAAAAGGCTTTTAGCATCACTGGTTTAGGCTACAAGTTTTTCTGCATAAATATGAGTGCCACAGAAAACACCCACACATATTCAGGTCCCACTTCTTCAGTGTTTAAATAGTTTCTATATAACATCTTAGAAATATGGCACTAAAACTTTTTATCTTATCATCAAGCATCCTATCAAGTTTAAAACAATAATGCATTTAATAAATAGAGCAATTCTGTTTCAAAGGAAGGTATCAGACTTTCATATGAAAAGATCATGCTTACGGGCAAGAGTCAGTATACTCCATGAACCTCACTAGTACCTAAATAATCTAGTAAAAATGCAACTGATAGTTATAATAATGATGATAATAATGATAATAATAATAACATTAACAACAGCACAAAATATACACAAAAATATAATTAATAGTGATACTCATAAAATATTGCTAGTCAAGAAAATTTACCAAAATCTATCTCATTTCTCTGCTGTCATGTTTGCCCTTCTTTTTTCCCTCCTGTTCCTCTGGTTGATGGTACCAGGCAAGAAAGGGCATCACAGGCAGTTGTCAACATTCCAGATTTTCCATCAGATTTAGATCAGTGCTGGTGATTGGAAACACCTTCCCCAGGGGTGCCTGTGAGGCTATTTTCCTAAGTTTTCTTATCACAATGTGCCTCCTTCTCCCTGTTTGCCAGCAAAGTCTGGGAGTTGCATACTGACTCCCCTCTCTGTGGTTAAATCATGGTGCTAATAAAGCCAAGGTTGCAAGTTCTATCCCTGTGAACCCTGAAGAGACTGTTTGTCTCACAGTGATTATGGAGGGTGCCAGCCCCCAGCCTAGGCATTCCCAAAGTGAAATAAATGTGGAGAAGCAACAGGCACGTGACCATGAGTTAATTAATGCCACAACTGAAAACAGCTCCCACCGAGACAGAGCAAGACATGTCTTGAGCCACCATACTGCCAGGTCCTCCCCACACCTGTGACCTGTTAGCAATGACAAAAATCATATTTACTGCCCTACAGCTAATGACTTTAGGAGTTCATAAGTATGGCCTAGACTTTAAAATCATATTGGTTGCAAAAAAGTCCTAAATATCAGTAAAACCCACACACATAATGCTGGATGCTCATGCATGTTTTAAACAGTGCAGAATATATGCTATGTCTCCTATTTCTAGACTTTGCATGGATCTTCAGTTTCACAGAATTACAGAATATTCTGAGTTGGAAGAGACACACAAGAATCATCAATTCCAACTCTTAAGTGAATGGCCCATGCAAGGGATTGAACCCATGATCTTGGCATTATTAGCACCAGCTTTTAACCAACTGTCCTAATTTTGTAAAACTAGTAAGAGACTGCAAGAAATTATTAGAATCATCTTGCCAGACCTCAGCAAAGAAAGCTGTAGCTAGCTTTTATATCTACCTGCTTTTCTTTGTAGATATATATCTGTTTATAAAAATCCAGCTGAGGAGACATCACAGTCTTCATGGATTGCTACCCATATTAGCACAAAGGTTTTCTGTGCTCCTTTACCTTAAACTGATGTGTTCTTCTGCCAATTGCAATGGAGTGTAGTTAATTTTCTCCATTTTCCAGTTACCTGTAATGCTTATGTAGACAGTAATAAAGCTTTCTCTGCTTTTCTTTTCCTTTTTTCCTTAATGAAAAAAATCCCAATTCTTTCATCATTTCCTCATAGGTCATATTTTCTACACTTCCAGTAGTTCTTGTCCCTCTCCTGACTCCCTCCTGTTTCATGTCACCTACAAAATCCAATACCGTCTTTACCTGAAGGATCTCAGACACTGCTTCATTCCAGACCTCTCTTCTCAGAAACATTATTTTCATTGGGTAGGATCAAGGCATGCCTTTCTGATATGCTCTTGGGTAGTGTCTGGCTGTCATTTCAAGTTCAGTACAGCTAAAACAGGGCTCTCTATCTCTCCTTTGAGCCATCTCTTCCCTGCCTCAGCTCCAGATTCTCGAAGGACTCTTCCTGTCCTGCTAGTTTCAAACACCTATAAGCTGGATGCCAGGTTTAATTTGGGCTCTTTGCTATGCTCACAGAACCATTACTAAAACCTGGTCTTTTTCATCCACTCATGCTGGTAAAATTCTCATTACGGTCACAGTTATTTTAAAGCTCACTTACTGTAACATCTTGGCCCTGAAAAAAGCATTTTTGTCCCAGGCATATCTATTTATATACTGCTGGCAAGACTGTCTCCAACCCCCCCCCCCATCCCCGTTCGATTTGCTCATGCACCTTTTTGCATCTTTGACAGTTGCCCTTACAATAAAAACAACCCCTCATTTTTAAATACATTGACAGCTATTCTCATTCTATGAACAGTTTTTCTCTTATGGTCCAGGAATGAGGTTCAGTTAGTCCACATATTACCTCCTCTGCTTATTTGTTCAAAAAGCCTACATGGAGCTTACCATAAACATACATAATTTTAGTCTTTTTTCTTCCCTGGTCCCTTCATGCTCACATCTTTGCTCTAGTGCCTAAAAATCCTCTGAAAAAGACAACTGATAATTATTAATCTGTTATTTTGTGAAAGGCAGACATATTTAATTGACATTGCCCCCTAATGTCCTCAGACATTGGTTTGTCTTTAGTTTTTCACCTTTAATTATGGATGGACAGTATGCTGTGTCCCATAGTGAGTGCCTGATCTAGACTTCAGAGTCCTAAGAACAATAATGATAACAAAATGAATATTTATATTGTATCATACACAAATTGAACTGATGCAACCCAGCAAATAAATTCCTAAGCCAGGATGTTATGCAAGTGTTGTAGTTCAGAAAGTTTAGAAAAGCACAAACATCTGCCAACATTGCAACATATTTGTTCTCATTAGAGTTCCAGAGGCAGTAGTCCTGCTAAAACTAGCATGATTATGTATAAATTATATTGGCAGAGTTCACAAAATATTCAGAAGGAAAGAACCAGATGTTTCCTGGACTGCATATCTTCAGTAGGTTTTGCACGATTGCTTTGCAAATAAAAGTGAAGGACTGTTTAGTGGAGTCAGTTTTTCTCTTCTTCCTCTAAAGACCACCTGTTTTCTAATACTGTAAAAAGACTAGTACTTAAGTTACCCAATTAAGGCTTCAATCACTCAGGCCTGCTAGGCAATTCATCTGATCTGCCTTTATCCATTTTCTGTGTTAAAAATGCCAGGCTTTGTTTGAATCGGATTCTATGTATTTCCTTAATCCTTGAATTTATTAATACTTTAACTCATTTGTAATTTAATTTCTGCCTTCAAAACTTCAGACCTTAAGATTACTTATACAACTTTTATTCCAACTTTTACCTGTGAGTGTGATGTGTCTTGTACAAGAAGTGATTAAATAAGCCTGTGCTACTGAATAAAAGCCTAGCTCTATTTGCATAGGGGGTTTTATCTCAGTGCTCCCACCTGTCCATGCTCTCCACAACCTTTCTTTTGCAGGAGCTGCAGTAACCTGCATCTAGTGGGCATGTATTGCATGTTCAGGCTTTTGTTCAAATGCATCCTTCCTCTGTATCTTACTCATTATCTCGGCTGTGAAATCCAACTTTTCAGTTCCCAGTCTCATTTAATTTTCATTACCTATGCCTTTTTATTATTCCTCAGACTGTAATATTGACTTCTATACACATATAGGTCACTCTACATGTAGTGACAGAAGTTCATACAGTGATGTAATCCTGAAACCTATTTCCCCAAGGTTAGTATTTCCTAGAAGCAGACACATATCCTTTACCAATAATAATAAATGTATGTTAGATATTCTGCATCTCAGAGAGGAATACTAGTCATTAGGAAAAATGACAGTAAAAATAAGCTAGAGTCAGGAAGCATGGCTTTTCCAGCAAGTATTATAACTTAAAATGCACACACATTTCCAGAAATTTTACCCTTAGAGCATTAAGAAAATATTTAGTCAAAAGGAGGGAGGTAAAAATGTCACATTAGTTATGTTGGGACTGTTTCTTCTGATGGCTAATTCCTGATTAAATGATCACTCACAACCCTCTCAGACGCTTAGAAGCTATTAGGATAAACATAGTCAAAATCCTTCCTTCTTTTTCTTATACTCTGGATAGGGGATCAGAGGAAACTCCTTCATGATACCTGTCCTGGTTTGAGGGGAAAAACTAAAATGTTTACCCACAAGCGGGGAAGGGGGCCTTCTCCACAATAATCACGCCACTCTTTATCAAATTTAAGAAAAGGAATTTTAATACAAGAAGGATAACTGTCCCTAACTGCTATAAATAGATATATAGATATAGATAGATATATATATATATGTAGGTATAGGTATAACTATAAACAGACCAGAGCAAACCACTTCCCCAACACCACAGAGGAAAAACAAACAAAACAACAACCCCTCAGAACAACAAGTTTCCTTCCGGAGAAGAGTTATACTTATGGCAGTATCAGTATCACAGCCCGGCTGGCTGCGGAGTGAGTTTCCAGTCCCTCTCCAGCGAGACAGACGAGTGGTGAGCTCTCAGATGAACTCTGTCTCTTCCCCGATGTTCCCTGTCCAAGAAGCAGAAACACGAGCGGCCAGAAGGAGTCCGGGACAGGCAGCAGCAGCAAGCCGGCTTCTCCTCCACCCCACACACACACCCAACTCCCAGCCGTGTGTAGTCCCCAAGAACAAAAGAGACAAACCTGCCCCCACCCAAGTGATCAGCAGTTAAGTACTTTTTTTGTTAACTACTGGCATGGCCAGTTAGTGGCAGGGAAGAGAATTTACATAATAATTCCAAACTACAACAATACCTTATTCCTTATATTTGCAAGGGTTCTGAGATCATGGGCTTTCTACAGAAACAAAACAAAAAAAAAAAACACCAAAATGAAACAAAGCAAACCACAGCAAAGCAAACCAAATAAAAAAGCCACTTGATATCTTTTTGATAGTGAATAGATCTTTAACTGGACTTATCTGTCTCGGTTTGAGGGGAAAAACCAAAATGTTTTACCCACAAGCAGGGGAGGGGCCTCCTCCTCAATAATCACACCACTCTTTATCAAATTTAAGAAAAGGAATTTTAATACAAGAAGGATAACTGCTATATATATATATGTAAACAGACTAGTGCAACCCACTTCCCCAACACCATAAGAGGAAAAAAAAAAAAACAACAACAACAAAACCCAGCAGGTTTTCCTCCGGGAGAAAAGGTTATACTTAAGTGTCCTTGTCACAGCCCGCTGGCTGCAGAGTGAGTTTCAGTCCCTCTCCAGCGAAACAGACGAGCAGTGGGCTTTCAGATGGACTCAGTCTCTTTCCCTTGTGTTCCCCGTCCAAGAAGCAGAAAAGGTACGAGCGACCAGCAGCAAATCCAAGGCAGGTAGCAGCACGGCAGGAAAAAGTAATCCGAAGTAGGCAGCGGCAAGACAGCCAGGGAAAACCCCAGCAGTAACCAGCAGGGCAGCCTGCCTCCTTGGAGCCCCCACTCCCCCGTTCCGCCGAGCCAAGACTGAGGAGAATATCCAAAAAAAAACCAAAAGAGACAAACCTGCCCCCACCCCAGCGATCACAGTTAACTACTTCTTTTGTCAACCGCTGGCCTGGGCAGTTAAGTGGCAGGGGAGAGAATTTACATAATAATCCCAAACTACAACATTATCCACCCCTAAATTCTCTTCCATGCCGATACTCTACATTAAACTTAAATTTTCTTTCAAATAATTAAGTGTTTACAAATACAGTAATATGAGTCGTTTACCCAGAGATAAGTTCCCCTTGAGGTACACATCGTGTCTCTCCATCTTCCTGCATCACCCACCAGGTGGAACCAGATCCTTGAGCAAAGACAACCCCACGAATGGGTTTGCCTTTGCCTGAGGCAGGGTTGATCCAGACTGTTTTCCCTAGCATACCTCTCAGGTGTATTACAGGGACTTTGTCTCCATCTACAGTGTGAAGGGGTTCTGATTGGGCAGGGCCGGCTCGATTGACAGAGCCTCTAGTGTTGACTAGCCATGTAGCCTTTGCTAAGTGTTGATCCCAGTGTTTGAAAGTCCCTCCACCCAACGCCTTTAAAGTGGTTTTCAACAGTCCATTACACCGCTCAACTTTCCCGGCAGCTGGTGCATGGTAGGGGATATGATACACCCACTCAATGCCATGTTCTCTCGCCCAGGTAGCAACTAAGCTGTTTTTGAAATGAGTTCCATTATCTGACTCAATTCGTTCTGGGGTGCCATGTCGCCACAGCACTTGTTTTTCCAGGCCTAGGATGGTGTTCCGAGCAGTGGCGTGAGGCACTGGGTGTGTCTCCAGCCACCCTGTGGTTGCTTCCACCATGGTGAGCACATAGCGCTTGCCTTGGCGGGTCTGTGGCAGTGTGATGTAGTCAACCTGCTAGGCCTCCCCGTACTTATACTTATCCCAGCGTCCACCATACCACAGGGGCTTCACTCTCTTAGCCTGCTTAATGGCAGCACATGTCTCGCAGTCGTGGATAACCTGAGAGATAATGTCCATGGTTAAATCCACCCCTCGGTCTCGTGCCCATTTATAAGTGGCATCTCTGCCCTGATGGCCCGAGGCATCATGGGCCCATCGAGCCAAGAACAGCTCTCCCTTGTGCTGCCAGTCCAGATCTGTCTGTGATACTTTCACTTGCGCAGCTCGGTCTGCCTGTTGGTTGTTGAGATGTTCCTCATTGGCCCGATTTTTGGGCACGTGTGCGTCTACGTGGCGGACTCTCACAATCAGCTTCTCTACTCGGGTGGCAATATCTTGCCATATATCGGCAGCCCAGATGGGTTTTCCTCTGCGTTTCCAATTGGTTTTCTTCCATCGGTCTAACCATCCCCAGAGAGCATTGGCCACCATCCATGAGTCGGTGTAGAGGTAAAGCTTTGGCCATTTCTCTCGTTCAGCAATGTCCAGGGCCAACTGCACGGCTTTAAGCTCTGCAAACTGACTCGACCCACCTTCTCCTTCAGTAGCTTCTGCAACTTGTCGTGTGGGACTCCATACAGCTGCTTTCCATTTGCGATTAGTCCCTACAATGCAACAGGAGCCATCGGTGAAGAGGGCGTAGCGTATTTCCTCTTTTGGCAATTGATTGTATGGTGGAGCTTCTTCCGCACGTGTCACCTGCTCTTCCTCTTCATCTGCTAGACCAAAATTTTCACCTTCAGGCCAGTTTGTGATGATTTCCAGGATCCCAGGGCGATTTGATTTTCCTATACGGGCGCGCTGCGTAATCAGGGCAATCCACTTGCTCCAGGTAGCATCAGTGGCGTGATGTGTAGAGGCAGCCTGTCCTGACAACATCCACTTCAGCACTGGTAGTCGAGGTGCCAGAAACAGCTGTGCTTCTGTGCCAATCACCTCTGAGGCGGCTTGGACTCCTTCATAGGCGGCTAGGATCTCTTTCTCTGTGGGGGTATAGTTGGCTTCAGATCCTCTGTAGCCTCGGCTCCAGAATCCAAGTGGTCGGCCTCGAGTCTCACCAGGCACCTTCTGCCAAAGGCTCCAAGACAGGCCATTATTCCCGGCGGCGGAGTAGAGCATGTTCTGTACGTCTGGTCCTGTCCTGACTGGTCCAAGGGCTACAGCCTGAGCAATCTCATGCTTGATCTGGTCAAAGGCTTGTTGCTGCTCAGGGCCCCAGTGGAAATCATTCTTCTTACGGGTTACCAAGTAGAGAGGGCTTACGATCTGACTGTATGCTGGGATATGCATCCTCCAGAACCCTATGGCACCCAGGAAGGCTTGTGTTTCCTTTTTGCTGGTAGGTGGAGACATTGCTGTGATCTTATTGATGACTTCTGTTGGAATCTGACGGCGTCCATCCTGCCACTTCACTCCCAGGAACTGGATCTCTTGGGCTGGTCCCTTAACCTTACTCCGTTTGATGGCAAAGCCAGCTCCCAAAAGGATCTGGATGATTTTCTCTCCTTTCTGAAAAACCTCTTCTGCTGTGTCCCCCCACACAATGATGTCATCAATGTATTGCAGGTGTTCTGGAGCCTCACCCTTCTCCAGTGCAGTCTGGATCAGTCCATGACAGATGGTGGGACTGTGTTTCCACCCCTGGGGTAGTCGGTTCCAGGTGTACTGCACGCCCCTCCAGGTGAAAGCAAACTGTGGCCTGCACTCTGGTGCCAGAGGAATGGAGAAGAACGCATTAGCAATGTCAATAGTGGCATACCACTTTGCTGCCCTGGACTCCAGTTCATACTGGAGCTCCAGCATGTCCGGCACAGCGGCACTCAGCGGTGGGGTAACTTCATTCAAGCCACGATAGTCCACAGTCAATCTCCATTCTCCATCAGACTTATGCACAGGCCAGATGGGGCTGTTGAAGGGTGAGTGGGTTTTGCTGACCACCCCTTGGCTCTCCAGTTCACGGATCATCTTATGGATGGGGATCACAGCATCACGGTTCGTTCGGTATTGCCGACGGTGCACTGTCGTGGTGGCAATTGGCACTTGCTGTTCCTCAACTTTCAACAGTCCAACAGCAGAAGGACTTTCTGAGAGACCTGGCAATGAGTTCAATTGTTCAATCCCTTCTGTCTGTACAGTGGCTATTCCAAAAGCCCATCTATGCCCCTTTGGGTCCTTAAAATATCCATTCCTGAGGTAGTCAATGCCCAGGATACATGGGGCGGCTGGACCAGTCACAATGGGGTGTTTCTGCCAATCTCTCCCTGTCAAGCTCACTTCAGCTTCTAGCACAGTCAACTCTTGAGATCCCCCTGTCACCCCAGAAATAGAAATAGTTTCTGAGCCCACATGTCCTGATGGCATTAATGTGCATTGAGCGCCAGTATCAACCAAAGCCTTATACTTTTGTGGGTCTGATGTACCAGGCCATCGAATCCACACAGTCCAATAGACACGGTTGTCCCGTGCCTCTACCTGGCTAGAGGCAGGGCCCCTCTAACACTGATCCTGGTCATAGCGGTCAGAACCTTTTCTCGATGAGTACACCTGGGAGGTGCCCTCCTGTGGGTCAGATTCTTGCCCGTGGGAAACTGGGACTGCACTTACTCTCACTGACCTTCTTCCATTCTCCTTCAGTTCTTGTACTCGGGCTGCAAGGGCACGGGTGGGTTTCCCATCCCACCGTCCCATGTCTTCTCCATGTTTGGCCAGGAAGTACCACATCTCAGTTCGTGAGGTCTGTCCACTTCCTCTGGCTGGGGGGCGTCTGGCTCTGACTTCAGAGGTTCTCATTCGCACTGGTGCCACTTGGAGACTTTCCCTAATTTCCTCTCTGATCGCTTTTACCTCTGCAGGCAGCGTCTTGAGACTCTCAACCAATGTCTCTACAGCAGAAATACGGGCCTGCATTGGGCTGTGGGTCATGCTTTCATATATCCGGAGCTTATTTGCTACTGCGCCCACTGTTTCATGGTTCTCTTCCCTATACATGGATGCCAGGAAATCGGTGTATTCAGCTGGCCCCGAGCGTGAAAGGTCCCACCACATATGTGGTGTGCATCTGACCTTGTCAGGGTCATTATTGGCTTGCCCACCTCTTCCAAAAAGCACGTCCATCATTGCCATCTCCCTCAGACGTAAAATTCCTTCTTCCATCGTCTTCCAAGTCTTCCTAATATGATGTTCCTGCAGGATTTCTCTATAAACAAACTTCTCTCTTACACTCGTTAGAAGTCGTGCCCAGAGTGAAAGGGGCTTTGATTCCCTCACGAACACCTGTTCAATAGCCACGTCCTGGGCCAGAGCCCCCAAAAACCTGGCTTCAGCACCATCCAGTTGTAAGGTTTCACCCATAAGGTCCCAAACTCGGATCAACCAAGTCAGGATGGGCTCACCCGGGTGTCGAGCAATGTCTTTCCGCAAACTACGGAGATTATCAAATGACAATGACTCAGTGATAATCTCAGGCTCTGGGTCTGCTTGCTGTGGAGGTGCAGCAGCCCCCTCATCGTCTGCTGGATGGTCTAATTTGGTCTTATATTTCCTTTTCTGAATAGGGGCAACTTCCATAGGCTTGGCCTGTCCTCCTGGTTTAGCCTCATCTTTTTCTCCCTTCACTGTGGCATCAGGGGTTTTATTCTCTCGCTTTTCCCCCTTCACTGGGCTAGGTTTCTGAATGCATTCTGGAAAAAACCCTGACCCTACCTTCAAACATTCTGTAAGCTGCAGGGATACAACCCTGCAGAAAAACCATAAAGAGCAAGATATCTCTGGCATCCAGGGAGAATTTAAACATCTCAAAAGCTGTTGTAGCAGACTTGAATGGGGAATGGACAAAGGGTTGGGAGAAGAGATTCCCCTTTGTTCCTTCCCAAGGGTCCGTACTATTATCACTGAATCCCCAGAGGTAGCAGCTTAGGTTGCGGCAGGAAAACAGCCTGGAGAGCACCACCCACATGACATCCAAAGGCATCGAATTCATGGCACCATAAATCCAGAGTAAGAACTCAATAATAATTGCGGCTATTTGAGTTTTGCTCATTGATTTGTTGATAAGACTTAAACCTGCCGCTCCTTTTGGCATGAATTTGTACCAACAAAAAGCCAATATATTATACAGGATGGTCCTGATGAACTCTAAGCTCAAGACCCACATGGTGCCACAAAATAGCAGTTATCCTTCTTTGTTTACAAGCCCCACACGTTGGGCGCCAAGAAATGTCTCGGTTTGAGGGGAAAAACCAAAATGTTTTACCCACAAGCAGGGGAGGGGCCTCCTCCTCAATAATCACACCACTCTTTATCAAATTTAAGAAAAGGAATTTTAATACAAGAAGGATAACTGCTATATATATATATGTAAACAGACTAGTGCAACCCACTTCCCCAACACCATAAGAGGAAAAAAAAAAAAACAACAACAACAAAACCCAGCAGGTTTTCCTCCGGGAGAAAAGGTTATACTTAAGTGTCCTTGTCACAGCCCGCTGGCTGCAGAGTGAGTTTCAGTCCCTCTCCAGCGAAACAGACGAGCAGTGGGCTTTCAGATGGACTCAGTCTCTTTCCCTTGTGTTCCCCGTCCAAGAAGCAGAAAAGGTACGAGTGACCAGCAGCAAATCCAAGGCAGGTAGCAGCACGGCAGGAAAAAGTAATCCGAAGTAGGCAGCGGCAAGACAGCCAGGGAAAACCCCAGCAGTAACCAGCAGGGCAGCCTGCCTCCTTGGAGCCCCCACTCCCCCGTTCCGCCGAGCCAAGACTGAGGAGAATATCCAAAAAAAAACCAAAAGAGACAAACCTGCCCCCACCCCAGCGATCACAGTTAACTACTTCTTTTGTCAACCGCTGGCCTGGGCAGTTAAGTGGCAGGGGAGAGAATTTACATAATAATCCCAAACTACAACATTATCCACTACTGAAATATTGATTGAAGGATATACCCTGAAAGAGAGCATTTGAAAGTGGAGAGAGGTTGTCTTCTGAAAGCAAATAAAGGAAAAAAAAACAATTATACATAGTTGCCAGCTATTTCTTAGGAAAAAAAGTGAACGGGCTCTTTCATACTTGTGCATACGATGATATAGTGATGTGTTTTCTGGAAACACCTGGTCTATGGAAATCTTTAAAAGAAGAAGAAATATCTTCAGGTTACCCTGATTTCCTTGCCTTCCACAATGTTTATGTATTATCTTCATCTGGATTCATATAGCAAGGATCATCCAGTGGTCTCAGTGAACAGCCCTTGATATAAACCAGCCAACAGGATTTTGGTGAGAAAGATGGACCTTTATGAACATCCTCAGTTTAAGCCAAGAGAGGAGGCATATATAGCTGTTTGTCATTCCACAGCTTGATACACCACCTCTGTCAGCTCTGTATTAGAGGAAGGGTGAGGTATGGCTTTAGGCACTGCGTAAGTGCAAGCTGACATGGTGTAACAGACAGAAACATTCTGAAATCTGTCTCTGACAGATTTATCTTGAGGTTAAAGATGACCATCCAGATGGACTGGAAATCTCTCCTCTGGAAGGTATGCAGTTGCTATTTGCAGGCAATTTGATTTCCAGTGAATGACAATTTTCTTTGTTTTCTCTTATGATTCAGTTGTTTGTAACATAACTGAAGTTCAAGGACTGTAGTGTTGTCCTGAAATCTCTTTCTTTGAGTAAGTAATTGAACAGACATAACTGCATTAACTCCATGTGCACAACTAGTTGATGAACACTTTCTGTAAACATCCTTAGCATCAGGGAAAGTCTGAATACTACTTTGTTGTGAATCACAGCTATTTTATGATAAAGAAAGAGCTCACAGTATAGAAGCATGCATCTTAAAGGGACCTAGAAACTGTCCTTAATATTATAAAATGAGAGAGAGAGAGAAAGAAATGTTACCATTTTGAGGCTGAGTCAGTCCAGTTTTCTCAAGTTGAAGACAGAAAAAATATTTGTATTTCTCTTCTGTAGAAATTAATTGTCTGTAGTAGATTTTCCCCCTTGATTTACAAAATATATTTCCTATCAATCAGATATCCAATAAAACCAGGCTTTGTTTTTTCACATGCTATTCATGAAAGACTTCCCTGAAAAGGATGAGAAAAGCCACAAAAAGAATCTGTCATTGATAAGGATACCCAAAAGACATGAATTCTAGGGCCTAGCTATGATTATTCTAGATCAAACCTAAAACAAAGGTAAAGATGATACCTGAAGACAAGGTTTGGGAAGAACCCGCTGTTGTTCGGCCTATCAACTTGAGCTATCTTGGCTGTTTCCCAAATTGGTTGCATTTGTAAATGAGGGCAGTTTTTAAAGGGAAAACTATTTTCTTAAAGCATAACCAGCTGGTTTTCACTGCAAACATGTAGGTACTCTGTAGCTGTCTGCCTCTGCAAAATATATTTGGGCAGATATCTTTCTTAGGATTTGGCATTTTATATGTTAACTTGCTTAAAATATTTCTCCCTTCAAAGGAGAAAAATCTGCACTGAGTTCTCTTCAGAGTTTTTCAAGAACCCTTCATCCTTACAATATTATAGCAAATTATATTGAAAAAATAAGTAAATGTAAGGACTAAACTTCCAGTGTTACTCATGGAAATGTAAACATCCTTCAGAAAATGTAGCCTTTATTATTCAGCTTGAGACTGAAATCTGTTCACAGATTTGTCCTGTCAGTAAGCACTATTTTCATAATGTTAGTTTGCTAGGTACGGTTGGACTGAAACAGAGGAGTACTTACTTTACTCATTTTAATCTGGCCTGTGGAGTTATTTATCCTCGGGAACAGCTGTCATTGGAGAAAGCTGTTTAACTTTCTTAGCATCTGGAATGATAGTAGTTGGTGTCATTTTAAAATCACTGCAAGATGTCTGCTCTAAAAAACATCACTGAGTTGTCTCCAGGACCTAAATGGGTTGGTAATTGATGGCCCTTTTTCTCTGATCATTGATTTTTCAGTCTTCAGGGTAGTACAAACTATAGATGGCACCTCTTGCAAAGCTCTGTGATCAACTGGGAGCAACGTGAGAGCAGAACAGTGTGTACTAATGTCATGATGATAAAGATGAAGGGTTCTTGAGAGAAGCTGCAGGGTAGGTCCTCATAATTCAAGATCTGTGTCTTCTTTGCTTATTGGGTGTTCATCATCTCTGTCTCTAAAATCTTATTTGAGAGTACTTGAAACTTGAGGCCACAGGAGTATTAGGCCACTTTAATTAGAAGTACATTGGAGATAAATGGGAAGAAAATTTGCATCTACACTTTGACAAACTCAGCAGTAAATTTACTATGGGTAGTACTGAAGAGGAAATAATTTGCACCAGCAATAAATGAACTACGATAATTTTTAGAATGATGATTGTATTTTAGGATGATGATGTGGTGATGTAGACCTTGTTTCAGTGTTGCAACTGCTATATTTGGGGATGAGGACTGAGTGGTAGATACTCGTATGCTACCTTATTTCATGCTCAAGCTATAAGACCAATATCTCTCACAAAGATGCATTTGAGTAAGTATAGGAAGTTTCTCTCAGGAGAGCAACATTTCTTATTTTTATGTTAATAAGAAAATCAAGCGTAGTATTTAGTTAGGGCCAGACCTTTCTGAAACTTTTTCAATGGTCCAGACCATATATCCCAGTACTTGGACAATCTCCATCTCTCTTTCCAAAACAAGCAATAGCAACCATCTATACAGACAAGAGGAATTTCAAACCTCAGTTCATACTGTATGATTGCTTTATATTATAGAAGAGATTTTTCATAACTTTTCAAAATTACCAAGGTTTATATTTTACTGATGCAATTATCACACAATCAACTCACATTTAACTGTTGAGTTATTCTTCTTTGATTCAAGATCATAGGACTGTTTAATTTTGCTTTAAATTTACTGCATATTTCATTCCTACCCAAACAGTGACTGCATACCTTTCCTTTACCAAGGGAAAATACATTTATTCCTTCATGTAAATATTTTTGTCTTTTCCCTTGTTCTTATAAAATGGAATCAGGTCCAATAAATTCATTAAAAGATAATATTCCTTCTTAACCAAGCTTACAGAAGTTTAACACATGGCTAGCAATTCACTCCAACAACAGAGACTGCTACATGTGTTCTGGATGGAGACTGAAATATCAAAAGCATGGTCAGCATCTGGTTGTCACCTTTCAGTAACAATCTCAGGTGCCTATTCTCATGCAGCACTGGTGGGAGTTTGCCTATGTCTGCAGATGCAGACAATGTGCAGCATGGCTTGCCAGCATGTTTCTGACCCTTGATCAGCTACGGATTCTTTCTGTTGTGTAAATGAGACCTTTTACAAAAAGATTTTCCCAAAGAGCTTCAGTGCATTTTATCATCTCACTCCAGGGGAGCAAGTTTCTCTGAGGCAAGTTCTTCTCTTTATAGTTCATGCAGTCCAGACAGGTGTTAATAGCAAAATTCCAGAGGGATCATCACTTCCCTCTTTGCCTCAACAAGGCTGGAGAAAGGGGTTTTTTCTATGCTGGGATAATGAGCTGCCTGTCTGTCTCAGTCCTGTTGTGACTCTTCCCGGATGCTGATCTTGCCACAGCTGCTGTACAACTTCTATGCTTTTTAACAGAATAGACTGCATATTCATCTAGAGCTGAAACATAAGGCCCCATCCCAACCACTGTTCAAAAGAAGTGTTTTATCTCCTTTCACTACAAAGTAAAATACCATGATCCAAGTTGGAAAAGGTGGCACAAGAAGATGCTTGATGTATCGCACTTAGCTCAAATGCAAATGGAACATGTTATTATAGAGGCCAAATCCCACTTTATGCACACTCTATTGATTAAGAACTAGCTGACAGAGATCTTTAACAGAGGTACTGGCACAGAATTGTCCTTCTCAGAGGGTTTTTTCTATAAAGATTTTTATCTACATTAAAAATCTATTCAGCTTTTCCTGACTAGAAAAACAGACAAAAAATAAGCCATGTACTCATCCAGCTTTTCATGCGCTATCCAAAGGTGGCATGGATCACATCATATAAAACATCTGTAGCAGGAACTACAGAGGATCTTGGTGAAGTAAAGATCAACATGTGCCCTTTTGTCATTCAGGTATTCTACTGCTGGTACCCTCAGCATCTGCAGATTGTGAAGTTAGTCTCTGCCAGCCTTTCTGGATGAACAAGCTGCTTGTCTGCTCCAAGTAGGCTACCTTTTGCTCTGATTAGATACTTATCTACATATGGAAAGGGCCACTTACCTGTAGTGTAAGTAACATATGTCTCAGGCAACGCAGAGCAAAAGATGTTATGTGGCCAATAATTGTTACGGGAATGCTCTTTGTAAGCTGCATCAGTTTTACATCATAACATTTCACAGCAGGATGAGACAAACACTGCCCTCTCGTGCACCTGCATACAGCTTCTGCAGCAATTCTCCTCAAAGACTGTCTTTTGCCCATCAAACAACCAAAAAAGAACACAGGATATTTCTAAAAATATTACAGTACCTGCTACTCTGCCCAACACAACAATTAGCTACAAACGTTCTTGAGTAATTTGCACTAAAGAACTTCAGGCTTCTTGTCTGGAAGTTACTTTCCCCTTACCCAGTCTCCTATTTCTGTATCACATTTATTAACTTCCCAGCAAAATAAAGGATCAGAAAACATTAATACAAAGGGCAAAAAATCCATCATATTTTTTACAATATATAGAGGAAAAATAAATTTCCCCTTTGTATTGTTAAAGACAAAAAAGACAGACAGAAGGAGCTACACTGCCATGGCCTGTGGAATATGACAGTGATGCCAGAGCAAGTAAGGAGAGCCCATTGTTGAGTCTTGAAGAACAGAAGATAATGATTTGGTTTTGGTTAGGGTATTTTTAATGCATTACAGCCCTTCCTACAACTCATTTTGTACTTTAAGGAGATAAAAATTTTGGAAGAGGAGAGATCACAAACACAGAGCTCCCCAAGGCATTTAGTGCCATGGGACATACTAATCAAAGGGTCAGTGCTACACATTATCGCTGCATGCATACTTTACTGGGCAAAGAAAGAGCTAACTGAAAAACATCTAATATCTAACAAAAGGCAGAGATTCATAGAAATCTGAAAAAATAGGGAACTTCCTGTCCCTAAAAGAATTGAAAGGGAAGCACTTGCTTCACATTATTAAACTTTTTACTGAAATTCTGGGCTTCTGTAATAAATCCAGATGAAACAAAAATCAGCAAAAGACAAATAACAATAGGTATGTTTGTGTGATATAGGATAGGTAGGTGCATGTGTGCTCTGCCATGGTTGCCAGGACATGGGAGGTCCCTTTCCCCATACTTCACCGACTCAGATGTCATATGTACAGTGTAGCAAGTCTTGAAAGGATGACAGCTGCCTTGCAGTGTTGGCTAGGAAAGTTGTTCACTTCATGTAAGTGAACAAAAAATGAAAAGAGGTCCATCACACAGAGCAAACAGTCCGATGTTCACATCTGCACTGGCCATTCAAAGAAGACAACTTTACATACTAAGTCATCTGGCTAATGAATAATATCAGGACCACTCTTGTGGGAGAGCATAAAAAGCTCAGCAGTAACTCCCAGGATCATACTATACCAAAAGGATAGATAAAGAGGAAAGTGGTGATCAGTAGGAGCAAGCTGAAATTACATCTGACTGTGACTTCAGTGAAACCACTGTTTGAATAACACAACCACTGCCAATATTTGTATTTTTAAAAGGGCTTTGAGAATTGAAGATGATTGAGAGCGACAAAATCAGTGTGTAATTTGGGGGAAAAGTGTTCCTAAATAATTCGAACTGCCACTTCATCACAGGTGAGAAGTGAAAGGTGACTTGCACACAGTACAATTGTCTTTGTTGCAGAAAAATTAGAGAATACTAATGGAAGTCTGAAATCAAACGGAAAAAGAAAGTGTACAAGTGTTCGGAATCTGACATGAGAAAAATTCAAAACAGAAATGAGGCACAGCTTTTACCTAACGTGACCTCTTTGGAAAATTATATACTATCCAAGCATAGATTTCCTCAGGCATGGGTTAGCAAAACAGAATGAGTTGCACTATGGGGCTCATTGAGGTGTGGGGACTGCATCGAGAAGGGTGCTCCATCTCTTGATGGCAGTACGTCTGATGTAACTGGTGCACAGGACATACCCCCGATTTTCATGCAGAAGGTGATCCCAATGAATTGGATTTATTGTGCATGCAAAAACATCTGTATCATACACAACACAGACTCACAGGTCTGGGCCTTCCAGATTACAAAGACAGGTGTAATAGCATATACATGACATTAACCAGTGTGATCCAGTGCTTCCTTCTGTCATTAAACTCTATGAGTCCATGATAAATATAGCCTAAACAACAGCAAATCCTGTATTCACTACCACAGTTGAGATCTATGAACCCATTTAGGGTAGGGTATTCAGAACTCAAATATTTGAAATGCCACTCAGGTTCATCTCCTTAATCACATCTCGTAAGGCAAAACATAATTCACTTGGGACTAGCAGTGATTAGTTGAGTCAGTCAGTTTTGTCAGCATGCAGGGCTCCAGGGCCTTACACCCACAAAATGTACATAGTTGCTAGTTAAATGTTGCTTTTTGCTGTAGCATATATTCTTTGTTCCAGTGTTTTTGAACATGATAGGTGTAGCTGTTAATTTTTCTAATCCAGGTTTCTTGATTTGGGCAAGTAGTCATTCACTTATGTTTTCTTCTGTTCAGAAATATGATTCCCTCAAAGAGAATTAAAGGATATTAATAATGTTCCTGTTCCAGTTAAGCAATGCAATTATTGGTACCGGTATTTTATTTTTCTCTGTGCCCTTTGGAGTCTCATGTAAAAGATTTTCACTGTATATGAAACACAAAATAAGTCACTTTCCCTTAGCACTTTGTGGGAAATTATGTTCCTCTTGAGTACTATGATCAATGTCACTTAGACTTACATCCAGATTCTTGCACAGAAGAATAAATATAATCTCTGTCTGGTTTTGAGAACACTTAACATTAAATCCATGCAGAATCATTTATCCATCAGCCACTGAATTTTATGTTTAGATTTTACAGTGTTCTAGGACAGAAATATAATCTTGGTTTCCAAAAGCACCAAGCTTTGAGCCTTTGATCCCACAATCACAATCATTCACACAGTACTATTGAAACAGGTAATATAACTTAGAAGTGTAATGTAATTTAATGAACATGCTTTCTGTACTCTTCATCTAAGTAAAACCAGAGTTGGAAGAAGCTGAGAAATTACATTATTTCTTTGTTTGTTGCATTAGAAAAGCACCTAAAAACCACAAAGATGGTTGAAATTACTGAGAAAAAGACTACATATGAACTACGGTAAGAGACTTTTCAAGAGAAATACTACAGGCACTTATAATAAGAAAGAAAATGTAAAAAAAGGGGCACAGTAAAGGAGCAGAAAACAGGACTTAGGGTCAAAATGAGCTTTCTGCAAACAGCAATTAAAAGCTGTACCTGAATGACCCATCAGGAAGAAATTTATCAGCATTCATATTTATAGTACCTCAAATATTCACTTCAGTGTCTACTTCTGACACATTTTTATTTCAACAATACTTTAACACATTTGAGTTATCTGCCACTAGTGTAATAGCACCTATTGGGGTTGTTTACAACAAGTATCCATACTCTTGTTAGACAGAATGATCTAATCTTCTGTTCAAATGCTGTAGACTCTACTTCCAGGTACAATTCTAAACCCTTGTGAGGTATCATGGCAGTTTATGTCCCAGGACATGGAAACTGTCTTGTGTTTGCCAGATGTAAGTGCTGGTAAGCCTGAGGGCTTGCTAAATATTATTGCAAAACCTTCAATACATGTCTCTTAAACAGTTGAATATAACACAATGGCCATATATAAAATTGATTCAAGAGATCACAGAATCACAGAACATACTGAGTTGGAAGGGACCCACAGGGATCATCGAGTCCAGCTGATGGCCCTGCACAGGACCATCCCCAAATCCACCATATACCTCAGAGTATCATCAAAACCCTATTGAACTCTGTGAGGCTTGGTGCTGTGACCATTCTCCTGGGGAGCCTGTTGCAGTCCCCAACCACCCTCTGAGTGAAGAACCTTTTTTCTAATATCCAACCTAAACCTCCCCTGACACAACTTCAGGCCATTCCCTTGGGTCCTATCACTGGTCACCACGGAGAAGAGATCAGCGCCTGCTCTTCCTCTTCCCCTCATGAGGAAGTTGTAACTGCAATGAGGTCTCCCTTCAGTCTCCTTTAGTGACCTCAGCCTCTCATACACCTTCCCCTCCAGGCCCTTCACCACCTTTGTTGCCCTCCTTTGGACACCAATGGCTTAATATCTTCTTATATCATGGTGCCCAAAACTGCACACAATATTCAAGGTGAGTCTGACCCAGTGCAGAGCAGAATGGGACAACCCCCTCTCTTGACTTTGCCTGAAGTTCCCCAGGACACGGTTGTCCTTCCTGGCTGTCAGGGCACTGCTGACTCATACTGAACTTGCCATCGACCAGGACCCCCAGGCCCCTTTCCACAGCACTGCTTTCCAGCATCTCATTCTCCAGTCTGTATGAATATCGGGGTTTGCCCATCCCAGGTGCAGAATTTGTCACCTCCCCTCATTGAACTTCATGTGGTTGGTGATTGCCCAGTCCTCTAATTTTTCCAGGTCTCTCTGCAGGGCCTCCCTGCCTTTGAGGTAGTCAACAGCTCCTCCCAGTTTTGTGTCATCTGCAAATTTGCTCAGTTTCCCTCCCAGTCCTGTGACCAAGTCATTTATGAAGATGCTGAAGAGCACAGGGTCTAAGATGGAGCCCTGAGGATCCCCACTAGTGACAGGTCACCAGTCTGATGTTCCCCATTCACTATTGCCCTCTGTGCTCAACCTGTGACCCAATTGCTCATCCACCACATGAGATCAGGAGTTCTAGGCATTTTCCAAAGGGCAGAACTTTCATGGGTGTCGTTTTCACAAGGAAAGAGTTGTGAGTAGTAACTGCTCAGTGATGAAGACTGACATTTAAGACAGAAACCTACGTTGACATGGAACATCACACTATCTGGCACTGAGGTACCGTCTGTCTGGCAGAACCTGCAGCCATAGTGCAAAAAGGGGACTGGACAGAAAAAGTTCTACAAAGAGCAATGTGTTCAGAAACAGTTAAATTAGCAAAAGTGAAGCTTGAGCCTTAGCATCCCTCTTTCAGAGACTTTGGTATCTAATTCCTTAAGATAAGAAAGCACCTACTTTTACTGAAGATTCCTTATATTTTCAAGAGCTAAGTGCCTAACCCTTTCCTATACAGCACAGAGGGATGAAATAGTGATTGGTGGAACTATGACTCCAGGCAAAGACCAGTTGGGACAATACCAATCACTAGAACTCAGTAAACAGGGCATTTACAGGAAATATGTGTTTAAATCTCTACAGAGGATAAAGAGTTAAAGGAATCAGTTTCAAGCACAGCAGATGACCTCTCCAAATACTATTTTATTATTTAAAATAAAGAATACCTTTTCCATCTTCTTCTTTGCCAGAAGCATTTTCATGGTGATCCAAGTACATTTTCTAATGACTTACTGGATTGGGCTCTCTGAACACTCAGCAGAACAATATCTTCCCAGAGACACTGTTAGGTCTTAGAAATCTATTTGACATTAACACGCATAAGTGTGGGTATTGAAAAATAATTAAGAGAAGATATATAAACACTTTTGATAATCAATGTAGTGAGACAAAATGCAAAGGCTTTTTTGTGGATCTACTTTCAGTCATGAAAATTTGAGACACATTCACGGTATGTTCTTTTTTATATTTTCAAATTCTGCAGTCTCTGGGTTTTTTGAGATGTGAGGGCTTTAGTGGTGGGTTGATTTGTTGTTGGGTTTTTTTGTTGTTGTTGTTTTGGTTTGTTGTGGTTTTTTGGGGCTTGGGGGGCTTTGTTTGGATTTTGAGGGGCTTAGGGGGTTGGGTTTTTTGTTTGGTTTGATTGCTGTTGTTGCAGGAGTTCTTTTACCATAAAAGCTAGGAAGTAGGATGAGAAATTCTCTCTCTGAATGAAATAGTTCATAATTATCTTTGCCATTTTCGCTTACTTTGAGTTTCTGATTTGCTACATAAAAATGAATCATGATGTGTTTCACTACCAGTAGCACATAATTAGGACAGGTTGACATTCATGAGTCCATTTCACTGGTGTTCACAGATGTGAATGACCAATTGTCTGAAGAGCCATTTTTCTCACAAAAGTAAACAATTAAATAATTAGAAAGATAATTATATTACTCTGATGATAACAATGCAAAATGCAATATATCCTCCTGGAGAGGAAAAAGATCTTTCAACCAAAGATTTCAAGGTAATATCCCAAACAAGATCAAAATGAATTTAATAATTGAATTATCTAATTTTGCTCTCACTGTAGTAGATGGGAGCTTTGTTAGGATGCTTAGTGGAGGAGGAGTAACAGATCAGAAACTACTCCACAGAAATCAATACTGAGACAGATGCTCAGAACAACACACAGAGCTCCCCTGAAGAGTGGCCACAGAGCAGAAGATCCAACCCACCTACTCCCACTGACAGCACCAAGCTCTTCAGATTAGCTGCTTCCATTCTCACTCCCTTGGCTGCCACAAAGGTTGCTAAGAAGTTTCTTCAAATATAGGCTACAAAACATAGTCAGAGAAACACAACTGAAAGATTTTACTTTTAAGATCCAACTTGCTAGAGCAGGCTGTCAGAATTGATGCCTGAAAACACTGAGCCAAGTTTCTTAAAGGATGTTTTAGTATAATTCACCGGGGTTTAAAAACCAACCCAGACCTGATGAAAGCATGCATGTACTGTGACTATATACTGCTGTTTACAAGCAATTCCAGTTTTTTCACTGTGATGAAATCACTTACAGAGATACTTCTAAAAGAACAAGCAGAATTGAACTGGAAACTTTGGTCTCATTTTCAAGTTCAGACACTTGGAAGGCCTGGATTTATCAGCCTCCTGTCAGTTTGTAGGAAGCAAAAATGAAGGACATCATAGATATGATGGAAAAAGTAACCAAGGGTGGTAGCAATGAGTGGGTTGAGTTGAATTATATGGAGTCTTTAAGGGAATGACCCACTATAACCTGAACAGCCTTTCCATGTGAATTTCATAAGGACAAAATGTATCAATAAATTGCATGAGAAGTGGTTTAATTCTGAATAATTGTTGTGTGAAAAGACAAGATATTTGGGGAGCCCTGAAAAGGTCACTAGGGACATATGATGAGCCACCAGTTTATTTTTTTCAAAGAGAATGGGCCAAAGTCTGCAGAAAGAAAAAGTCAGTGTAACAAGACAGTGACTCCATCTTAGTAGATGCACTCATAGCATCATCAGTGCCATTTTTCAACACAGGCATGGAAGGTATCAATGCAGAAAGAATAAAACGAGTTGACCAAAGGCCAGGCAGACAGAAAGTAACAATGTAGATAGTCAAATGAAAACCTGAAAAACAGAGGGCAAACAGAATTGACTGACAGCTAGCAGAGTGATCACAAGAGACAAAAACCAGGAAGGTATCATCTGCCCCTTCATTCACCTTGACCTGGGTAAATTATTAAAATCAAAGAATTCCAGAGACACCATGACAAACTTCAGTGGCCTGAAGATCAAAAATGGCTACTCCTCTAAACCAGTGATAAACACTCATGGGTGTAATACTCCCTGAACATATAAAAAGTTGCTTGGGAAAAGCCTCAGTCAGGTGTACCTCTCATGTTAGCATCCTGGTGTGGACCAGTAGGAATTCAGCAGAGAACAGATGGTTAGACTGGGTAGTCATATTAGCAAGAGTTCCATTGTCATGCCAGAGAAATTCCTTTGACAGAATTCCAACTACATGAGTTACGATCTCTTAATAGTTATTTTAATGTAATTTCTACTTGTGTTCTGACAGGGATGCTCATTTCTTGTTATTAAACAGCTGCATTAAGGCTGTTTTCAAAACCAGGTCCCGGCACTGAAAAAAATCCTAATTATTTCCATAAACCTGTAGCAGGAACTATATACTGGTTTTTTGACATCATCTTTTTCACCCTCCTCTGCTGTTCCCTAGATTGATACTGTTGTCTCCTCACTCTGCAGTGGGCTGCTAATACCTCCTCTCTAGCTGTTGGCTTCAGCAGTATCCAGATGGATGTTACTGGCCTTGGACTGCTTCATGTTCATCCTTTCTGCTGGCACCAGTCATGGGTGTGCTTCTTAACAATTCCGAACCAGGAATCTAGATCTTGAATTTGCTCGGACTGATGAGCACAGAGGAACACAAGGAGAAAAGCAAAATAACTAGTTGGCATGGTGGCCTCTTTTTATAAAATCGCATCTTACTCTCATTCCCCGGCTACCTGGCTGGTCCTGATACATGTGAGGTACTACTTCTCTCCTTCATTTGTCCCCTTCCTCTGCTGCCACACTACAGCTGTGCAAGGAAGAACCTATGAGTACATTTACTTATCATCTAAATGGAGAGGTCATTATTATAATTTTGATTTTTTCTTCCTATTAGGCTTTTCCTGAGGTCAGTTCTTAGAAGCAATGCAGTCTCTGCCTTAACTATGTAGAAAAGTAGGCACACAGACACTCCTGGTACACATCTTCTGATCTAATATACACAGTTCTATCTGAAATGAAGTTTGTAATTACTGAGGGAAGACACTATCACAATCTTAGAATTAGAAAGGGGAGAGCTGGATTTTCTTTTTTTATTGCAGAAGATTTTTTAGCAGAATGGCCTTCACTTAGTAAAGAGAAAGGTTTATGATGGATTATAAGAAAAGACATTCTCTTATCAAGAATAGTGTGAAGATAATCAGTGACTTTTTCTGGAAACTGAAAAACCAGAGGACAAAAAGAAGGTTCACAGAAAGGCATTATGAAATGTTAGGGAGAAAGAGCTGAAATATCTGCAATGGAAAAATTATATTAACACAAATTTAGACTACATTAGAAAATTCCTAGTAATGTAGCACCTGTAGGAACTGAATTTTAATAAGACATAACAGATGGCACCAGAGTGCAGAAAGGGAAACAAGAAAAAACAATGTAAAGAGAGGAAGGGCATGGGAACTCATTAGAGTAAGCCACCTCATATGCATCACATCTTATTATTTTTGTAATAATAATAATATTAGGTAACTTTAGTGTATCTAGAGCAATTAGTTATTACAACATGCCACTAAATCACCATACAAAGTTTATGGAATGTAGTTAACAATATCTGCAAGAAGCTAGAAAATGAACATGAAAGATGGCATAGGAAGGAGCATCACTGACAACATGGGAAATGTGGAGACAAACCACCATCACAAACATGCAAATCTTAGAAAAAAAAGAGTATTTTGTAACACTGCATCTACAGTGTTATTTTAAGATGACCTGGTGAATAATACCTTTCCAAAATATAATGAACACTCCAAATCTAAATTGCAATGGTTAGGTAGATTCTAAGTGAAATACTTTCTTTGGTGCCTCACAGCGAAACAAAGGGATCAATCAGGAAAACTTGTTTCTTTTGCAGAGTACTTAATCAAACTTAACAAAAATATAAGCATAACAATTGAGATAAACTCGTTTTCCTTCCTTAAAGAAAGATGCAGGATGGATAGCGATAGAAGGGCTCTTTCCTTTTACTCTGCATTCCCAGCAAACTATATACCAAGGTAAAAGAGGAAAAAACCACACTAATAAGCAGGACTAAAGACAACAAAGGTTTTGGCAGAAGAGCAATAGGTCATTTTATCAGTGCCATTTGAAAATAAGGGTTCCACAGAACCCAGTATAAAATAGTCAACTCCAGTAAGGAAGGTTTAGCAGGAATTCACTTTTACTGAATAATCTCAAAATTCCCTAGATTCTTGTTTTAATAACAGGTATTGAGCAAGGAACTAAGTCATCAAAGGTAAAAAAGTATGGTACAGGAATAGTACATCCTTTCCCCCAGTGATGATCTGAACCTTCAGCACTGGTGTAGAGAGAAGAATAGGATAGTGCACAAGGCACACAATTTCAGAGAAATAAGTGGATCTAGTCTCTTAACAACACTTTCCCCCCCCCCCCCAAGGTTCAAAGGTTTATGCAGGGATCTTATTTCAGTTATCTCATTCTGATTATTTTTAACCTCAACCCAGTAAAACAGAGACAACTTGCCACAGCACCTTATTTTATAGGGAATTAGATGTCTAAAACACAAGTAAAAGCAAAACCAAACCAACAGACATAATGAATAATAATTGATGTTCTCTGTTTTAGCTTGTACAGACTACATGTAGGATGCAACATCTTATAATGTGTCTACAAAGTAATAAAAAGTATGACTACACCTAATGTAGAAACTTGGAAAACTAGATTTGCACTGTCTTCACTAGATGGTGACCATGCAGACTTATCACCAAGGCATGGTGCAGTTTAGAATTAAGTATTTACTCAGATTTTGAGCTTGCAGCTTGCACTACAGCTCCTGCCACAGCAGTAGCAGCACAGCTGAAAGACCTGAGCTAACAAGTTCAAAGCTGGGACATTTTTATCACAAATTACCATCACACTTCCAGCTCTATCACTGACATTCACATACAAGTTCAGGATTTGTATTCATTTTACTTGTTTTTTCTTGAATGTGAGAAATAAGAGATCTTGGGACCCATCTCAAGGCAAGATAACTAGAAAATATACATCTCAAAGTTTTTTTAAGAAGATATATGACATAAAGGAGTTGAACAGTGTTTTTTTAGAATGGGGTAAAAAGTTAAAAAACTAAGAGAAAAAAACAGTAAATAATTTGCATCTTGGTGTTGCTGTTCTGTCTTCCTTCTGTGTTTAACTTCTTAAAATACCATACCTCAGACACCACATAATACAGATATCTGGAATTGTGCAAACATGTAAACTGTAGACATGGCACAAGGCTTTCAAATGAATGTTCAGAAGGTACAACAGTAGCTACTGCCATTACTTTCATGAAACAAAATATTCATTTCCAGTCATCTGCAATGAGTATTCACAGGGAAAATATGTCATAAAATAGACAATAGTTGAATTACATCCCCGAGGCAGAAGAGAGTCCCATCAGTACTCAGTTAATTTTGCAGATTCAGGGGAAATAA
Source organism: Pithys albifrons albifrons (assembly GCF_047495875.1). Lineage (NCBI taxonomy): Eukaryota > Metazoa > Chordata > Aves > Passeriformes > Thamnophilidae > Pithys > Pithys albifrons. The sequence goes on from NC_092461.1 coordinate 24,920,650, forward strand.
ACATTTCTTGAAACATACTTCTATAACAATTGTTTGATCAGTATTACTCCTTATTTTCACTAGACAGAAAGACTAAGTGATTATCTTTCAAGTTGTCCACCAAATAAAACAACAACAAAAAATTGCTAGACAGGAACCAGACTGAAAATGTACTCTATTTTGATGCTTTTAACCCTGTATACTTCTTCATACTTGATTGTCATGTAGGGAATTTTTGTTTTAAATTATCACCCTTCTTTCTTTAAATTCTAAGATATTTCAAGTTCCAGGGAGCCTAGGTTAAAAAACCCCAAAATTTCCATACACACAGGCCAAATTAATAATGTCCAGGAGAAATAACTGCCTTATTCTTACAAAATACAAACTTCGTTCTCAGCCAACCACTAATTTTTCGACAGTTGTACTTGAGATGCTACCTTTACAAAAACATGATATTACTAAGTGGATGGCACATTTTAATACACTTAACATCATCTCTCACAAAAAAATTTATCCTGTCAGTGTAAAACACCTCTATGCACATTCCATTTCCATAGCTGATTGTGAAGGAAAGTGAACACTTAAAAGACAAAAAAAATTCAAGTATTCTGAAGGTAACAGGAGATGAAGACAAGCAGGGGATAAAGAGAGGTTAAAATATGATAAAGTAGCAATTTAAACTGACTACAGTCTCAAAGTCCCAATCTGCTTCCTTAGTAGCTGCATGAGACTTGTTAGCTATTTTTAACCCACTTCATAGAGTGAGAAATTAAGCAGGCATATCAATAGTTCTGCCTTATTTTATATATGAGCAAAAGTATGTTGAAACAAGCTCTTTAGTTTAGGAACTGGCAATAAGAACTGAGTTCTTGGCAGCAAAAAGGGAAAAATATGAATCATTCACAGAACATAAAAGGAAAAGAAGAGCAAGGGTCACAAATACAATGGTGACATGCAAAAATTTCAAATAGTCAAGAAAAGATTTCAACTCTGCTCTTTCTTGCCATTCTATTTCATACTAGGAAGATTATTTGCATGCCCTTTTACACAAAATTTTTTAGAGAAAGTAGATTCTCTAACAGACATATGTAAAAACAATTATTCCATTCACCAACAGCAACAAGACACTCCAGTATGTAAAGTATTGGGTAAATAAAGAAAACTTCAGATAGCTAAAAATATAATTCGTACCAAGGCATGACTTTAAAGTCAGTGCTGTGCAGAAGGACATGGCGTACTGGTGCTTAAGGTGGAACACAAGAAGGGCTGGGGGCTACAGCAGGCTGCCCAGAAGGAGTTGGAAAGAAAACACATCATGTCTAAACAATAAGGGACTAAAAATATATCAGTACCTCTTGGTATCACCTACATTATTTGGCTGCTGAGATCACTAACTAAAAACAGCATGGCTTAGCTTTATGGAGTAGAGAGGTCCAGTCAACCATCAGCTTAGGGAGAATATTTACAGGAATCCATGAGTAAGAAAACTACAAAGCAACTTCAGAGAAGGCCACATTTTCTTGCTGGATTTTACAGAGCACGAAAATACTTAAGAATTATCTGCTAATTAATGATATATCAAATCTATTTAACAGAAATAGAGCTTTTGGTTTGATTTTGGTTTTGGTGGGTTTTTCAGATTTTCAAAAGACTGCTCATGCAAAAGCCAGGAATTTGCTATGGCATAGGAAGTTGCTATGGGATAGACACGTCTCTTGTTAACACTAGACCTAGCATTCCTAGTTTGTTTTGCAGTAAGCCCAGGGGCCTCTCTGGAAAATTCCATTTCTCCCTTAAGATCTATTGACTTGGTTAGCAATTTGATTTTTCAGTGCAATACATTGCAGTAATCACACTTGGCAATCACAAATGTGGATTAGCATAGTCAAGCGTAGAAAGACAGGGTGCAGTTTCCTGTCCAGCCTCAGGCAGAAGGGGACATTTTGTACAGCTGGCATCGTGCATGTTTGCAAAAGCAACATAAACATGAAAAAGGCTCCTCAGGCTTTACATTTTGACACATCCCAAAGTTCAGTTTAGTTAAGTGCTTCCTTTTGCCAAATGAAACTATACCTGCTTGTGGAACAAAAGAAAAAACAAAACAAAACAAACAAACCACATACTAAGAAACCCACAACATATGGTCTAGCAGCAAACTAGGAGCTGTGTCAAAGGGTGGATCAATATCTGTTGCTGCAACTATAGAACTATATTTCCTAGAAAAGTGGAAAAAAAGCTTGGTGAGAAATGCTGACCTGCTTGCAGATTTCCTTTTTGATAATCATTCCCTCTACTCTCCTGTCTCTAAGCAATCTCAACCTTATCAAAACAGAAAGTACAACTGGTAAAGGATCTTCTATACGCACAACTGGTAGAGTAATCCTGGATTTCCTAGCAATATTTTACCAAAGAAAGGAGAAATAGCTGTAGTTCTAGTAAGAATGAAGATGACTTAATCTCTTACTTTACAAGATGATTGCTGTTCGAGCCTACCACTCTTGCCTTCTGCCTATGACCCACAATCAAACCAATCTTTTATTTCCAAAAAGAAATTGCAAAAGTTTAATCTGAAATTTGACTGCTGTTAGACAACCTTTCCATCAGGAAAGAACACAGATTTTAGCTATAATTATTCCCTACAGAGTTAAGCACAATGCATGCACCAACAGGAAGTCAATACTAGATGTTCTCAAGAAAGACATCAAAACTTAAACTGATAAATGTTTTTTGTCAAAATATATTCTAGAAGAAAAATGGGATTTTTGGTAAGGTATTTTCTAGCTTTCAACTGAAAAATACTACAGTGCTTCCACTAGCAACAGTAAATGCAAAGTGGTGTCTTTATTCAGGGAAGGTGAGGAGAGGGTAGTTAGATAAAGGAGCAACTACGAACTGTGGAGATACTTTTTCAGGGAACTGATGGAAAGGGGGAGGAGAAATTTTGAAACTGTCCCAGGAGAAATAAGTGGGTGGTTTTGGACCAGTCCTTGACAAACCCCTCCATGCAATTAAGCGATATTCCTGGTGTTTGTCAGTAAACTGTCTAGATTCTCTACGTGTAATAAAATTCATGGAATCCTGCACTTACCCTTCTTTCTTAGCACAGTCGTTCATATACATTAACTTGCCATAAAGAATAAAACCTTTTTATTCACTGAGAGTATGTGGTTTCACTAACCCACATTTTGAAATGGAAAACTCTTAGTGAATTACACAGCTCTTTGGAAAGATCAGCTTCGGGTTTTATCAGCTGAGTCTTTTCTCATGTGACAGTCTCTGAGCCTTTATGCAGTCTAGGTCCTTATAAATGACTGCAAGGAACACAAATCTGTTTCCTAAAGTCATTTATTTGTTTGCTTGCTTGTTTTTTTTTCCCAGAGATTTTAATATTATCTTCTACTTTTTGCTGTAGACATACCAGAGACAACACTTATAAAAGGATATGCACAACCAAAGTACCCTCTTAAATCAGGGTCATCATGTCTACAATATTCTGCAATAGCCAGAGAGCTATGATAAGAAAATCTACCCAATTATCACCCTTTAACAGTTTCTCAGTCATGGTTATGCCTGCCAGCTTCTCATGAAAAGACTAAGTGGACAGGTGGGACAACTTGCACCAGCAGTGACATTGTCAGCCAGATGTGTAACCAGCACTGCCACAAATGTGCTCTTGCAGTTTCCAATAATTAGTATCCTTTGATTTTGCTAGGCTGCTGTACAAGGCCTTCACAGAGAAGCTATCCAAAGAAAAACTTCTGTGAACTGCAGTGGGTTTAGCATCAGGCTAAATCAACCTTAAGCAATAAATACGCTTTAATTCTGCATTTATTTTACATGTAAGAACTAAGGATAATCAGATCTACTGGGAAAAGGGCTGTACCACTTTTTTTCCTTGATTTTTTTGTTTGGTTTTGATATTATATAAAGTTCCATATAAAAGGTTCAGTGTGGACACAACAGAAAGGTCTCACCTCCTATTTTATTCCTGGCTGATAAAGAAAACAGAGATGTCATAAACAGATTCACAGACCAACTGATGTTGGAAAAGGCCTCAGGAGGTCCAGCTTCCTCCACAAATCAAGATTTACCTTGAATTCACATCAGGTATCTGAGAGTTTTGACAACCTTCAGGGTCACAGACTCCACAGCCCCTCTGTGCAACCTGTTCCAGTCCCTGACAATCCTCATAAAAGAAAACAAGCACAACCCCCAACTTGCATCCAGTCAGAAGGTCCCATTTCATTTAATAAGCACTGTCTCCAAATCTCACAGCATGGACCTAAGTAAAAAAAGGGTAAAGACTTTTCAAAGAAATGAAAAGTAATTTTTAAAGGAATGAAAAGTTAAGGAACAGAGTCTTGTCAACTTCTTGTGTAGTCTCATGAATACTTATTTAGGATTACACTATATTTTGCATTTATTTTTTCAATTCCAAGAAACTCCCTAAAGTGGCATGTGATAGCTTCCTTCTCCTTGTTCTCCTGTGATCTCTCTGCTTGGTCTGTTCTCTAACTTTTCTCCCCAATACCAAAATTCTAAGCATATTTCCAATTCAATGTTCATTCAAGAATGGACTGACTGTAAGCCTTTAAACAACAGACAGTCCAAGCTCAGCTTTTCACCATTTCTATTAACGTAAAGCTCCTGAAAAGCATACCCAGTCCCTATGCTTCAACTGTGTGAAAAGGTAGCACACAGAGGGCCCATAAACCCACTGCTGCACCAGCTAAGGACTGATAATGGGCAATTTCCCTGTTTCTCTTTGGTAACATAACCTGAGCCTTTAACCATTCTTTTTTTGTCCCCATTCAATGAACAAACAGTCTTCTGTAGGGCATGTATGTATTTCTGTGTAGAAATCTATAATGCATTGAAGTATTGAGTCAAGGAAGTGGATTGTTTTTAATGTCTTTTCAAAACAGAGGAGAAGCTCAATTACTGAGGTTCACTAGTGCTCTCACTGCTAGTTATATAGTCTATTTAAAAATCCTATATACTCTTCTCAAATATCAAAGGGGAAAACCCCGACTCTTTAATCATTATTTCATTTTATGTATGTTCTCTTCTGTGTTAGCCTCTTTTAGCCCCTGATTTCCTTTGGTCTTCAAACTCATCCTTACTCCCATCTCCTTTTTCAAAAAGGATGGTGTGAAACCTGTCACTGCTTCAGTGTCTGAACTCCTTTTATTTGCCTAAATAGTGTTAAAAGGGGAAAAAAAGTAAAAGATGTTCAAAAAGTATTTTCTTTGTTGCCTTTAGTACACCTTTCCCTTTAATTTTCTTCTAATATTTTTACTTCATTGTCTTCCCTAGTATTCAATTTTTCTTTCTCTCAAAGGTCCCTAAATTTTCCAAATGTAATACCTTTTTCCCTTTTAGAGCATCCTGTATTGCTTACAAGGTTGTCTTTTGATGTCTCAGACCTTTTCTTTATAGGCTCACCTTTCATTTTGGTTTTTAGAGCTATTCACCCAACAAAAGTCCAAGCCCATGTTATTATAAGCATAAAACTTAAAAAGCTTCATTTTGTGTGCTTGAATTGTACTCTCTCTGGGAAAGCTAAGCAAATATGCCAGCTAACTAGGCATATACTAGACTAGACCTAACATATCTTCATATATGCACAACATGTTCTTACACAAATATATATGTATATTCAACACAAGACACAGTTGTGTGGTTTTATATCCAGGTGGCCAACAGCTGGAAAGACTGAGGCCAGAATGAAGATAAGCTCCAAGTTTCCTGAAATCATAAACAAAGACATGCATTTATCTTCATTTCATGGGCCCCTGCTGCTACTTTATTGCCCTAGACATTGCTAGGAGTATACACATTGAGACAGAAGAATTTCTATGTGTTTCTGCCATCATTCTCCCCAACTAGCATGGTCTCTGTATCTACTGCTGAACAAGGACACATACAGCAAAATGAGGACTGTAGATTTTACATCAAAGAAGATATGGCTCCACTGTTTATTGTAAGTGTCACACACTACAACTTAACAGTTAGTTAAGGATTAATAAAAAACAAAATCAATTACAAACATATTTGTGTGCAGGAAACTTTGTTTTTGACAGTGAGACTATGTATTCCACATAGTTTTAAAGTACTGGACATTACAAAGAACAACACAAATTATTTTTACATATATTTTCAAATTTCTCTTCCATGCTTGCATCAAATGTCTAAGGAACTTTAAAAGGGTTTTATCCAGTGACTGCTTTAAAATAAAATAGATAAAAAGCTCAGAAACAGAAAACTGAAAGGATCCGGTCTCTGTGGATGGGAGTCCAAAGATCCACATTTTCCAGTGAACTGCTTGAAATACTGGACTATGACCCTCCATGCCTTCTGGTATAGTAAGAGGGATTTTTTAATTCCTTCCCTCTACAGTGACTCAGTTTTTCAGGAGATATGGAACATGCTTCTATTCAGCATAGGTGGCAGCCTAGCATTCAGGACAAGCCCTGAGGAGTGGGAGAGTACTCTCAAGATCAAGAGAAGAACAGAGCCTGTGCCCCCTCTTTCCTGGTTAAGTGCTATAACCATAACTTAATGGTAACCTCCTGTAAGCCAGTAAGCTGTGAGATAGGTGGCAGGCACTGATCTACACATCATCACACCTCACAGATAGAGCTTGTCTGTGTGCCTGGTGAGCTCAGAAGTCACAGCAGGGTAGACACTTCTCTGCTCAGCATTCCAGTCCCACCAGGGTGGAGAGGCAGTGATCTGACACAGAGAGAGGCAGCTCTGGCTATGGGACCAACACTGATTGCAAGCATCAGCAGATCTTGTCACTACTTCAGAGAGAGAATTAGTTAACTGAGATATTTCTGAGTTTACAGTGATGAACTCCAACATCCCTGCCTCACCTAGATCCTCTTTTTGTATTTTTCCTATTAACACAGAAATAAGCTCTCAGGGCTAATGTTGTATTTCAAAATGTACACAAAAAATTTCTAGACACTTAATTATACAATCTAAAATAAATAATGCACAGTAAAGAAAGTAAACTCCCATAAAGAAATCTTCACTTTCAAATGTGTCACGATTCCCTTTTTCCAAATAAAGGTGCTACTGAAGATTTCAAAAGTGCCTAAGCACACTTTGAAATCTAAGAAAGGTGTATTTTGAATACACTAGTTTTGAATATAAATACACACACCTCGAATATACAAATGATAACCACTATTGGTAAGTCATTCAGTATTACCAGTTTTTAACCTATTCCCTAGTAGTGTAAGTTGGAAGAGACAAGACAATATTTGTGGGTGGTAGTGGCCTTTTCTTCTTAGATTTTTATGTTAATACATGAGAGCAATCACAGTTTACTTTGAGCTTTCCTTCCCAGAAATCTTGAAGCACACGATTCTGAGTCCACATGTCTCTCAGTATACCAGTCTGCTTTGTTCTTATTGTTTACCTTTTCTTTTTTCAGGTTTTATTCCACAACCATCAACACTGTCCATTTAGAACAATTAAGGTAGCTGGGATATACCTTATACACAGTGAATTTCTTTACCCAGTCATTCACAGCTAGCACCTACATTGCTTTATATGGTTCCAATTGCATGAGAAAGTGCATAATAATTTCCCAGCCCAGCATAGGACAGCAACATGCCAGGTCACCAACATATAAATGAAACCACCAGCATTTAAGAGTTAAATGAAATGCCATCTCCCATCTCTCTTAACCCTTCATCCAGACCTCTCTCCAAAGGTTTAGCTTAAAAGTTTGAAAAGCTGAGTCACCACAAAGGCTGTTTTTATTGCATCTCTAAAAACCTGACAGGAAGGTCTAGTCCTACATCATACTCTTTGCTGGAAGGTATTCATCTGGGTCCCTACCAGCAGCAAACAGAAACACACACCCATCCAGGGACTGTGTTGTCAGAGGCAGGAGTGTAAGGGGACTTAAGAAGCATAAGAACTACAGTAGTGACACACTGCTCTGCTGAGCCTAGATCCTCTCCCCTGAAAGTGGTCAGCTGAAGATGTCTGGACATTGTTTATAAAAAAGAGACAGTGTATATCCTTCTAGTTACCAGACATGTGCCTTCTGATTCTGCATCTAGAACAAATTTTGTTCTAGTAAGCAATTGAGTTATTTATGAATTCACAGAGTTGCTTTAGAAACTCATTTATACTTTTAGCCCTCTCAAGATTGCACTGGGAATGAGTTCACAACATAATGGTACATTGTGTGATGAAGTACTTAATTTATTTTTAAATCAAATAATTCCACTGACTGACTTGAGTCCTTGTATTTTGAGAAGTTGTGATTAAATTATTTCACACTCCCATTCTCCGTGCCACTCCTGATTTTATGGCTCTGTGTGATACTCTGCCCTTTTCCAAGCAGGAAGGTGTGAAGTTATACCATGTTCAGAACATACTCCCTGATGCTGACTGACCTCATTGCAATTAATCTATATGAGTTATGAAAAGAGCAGTGTTATGTGGTTAATAGCTAAACATGAGTAATGTTTACATCAAAATTTTTGAATTCCCTTCCCCTTTAACAGTCTTGAAATATCTAAATGAATTTACACTCAGGCCTTGCACAGCTGGGCTGTCTGTAAGCCTTTCAGGCAATCTCACTAAGGTGGACTGAACCAGCTCTGATTCAGAAAAGTCTTATTATATTCCCCTCAGCACAGCACAGCACTTTAAGACCAGAGCTGCCTTTGGGCAAAGCAGGGTGTTAATTGCCAAAATGGCTGGGTAGGTTACACGGGGCACAGAGTAGATGGTGGCAGAAAGGCAGAAGCAGCCCTGATGTGAAGAGTTAAACAATGCATGGGGGAAACTCGCCCCTGTGCATACACAGCCAGAGTGCTCCTTTGGAGACAGAGGGAGCAGAGCTGCATGCTCAAGGATGAGCAGATCTGACCTCAAGGAACAAAGCTCCAGGACTGAGACCCACAGAAAAAAAACCCTGCCAGATGTTTTAATAGGAACAGTAATTTCTTTTTTTCCTAATTTAAAATTCTAAAAAACTATTTTGGCTTTTATTTGGCATTTCATTTTTTATCTGTAGTTTGTCCCAGGGAATTATAATAATGCAGTGTTTCCTCTGAGGATGCAATTTTATAAACAAAAATAAAATAATTTGCCGGATTGTTCTAACTTCTTTAGTAGAAAACAATAAAATTATATAATTATATGTTGGTATTAAGTATATCTATATTTTAATAAAGACCAATACATCTTCCATAAAAATTAGAGGGAAAAACCATTTATTTTTGGAAGTCCAAATCCATGGTCCTTATTTAACATGGTGTTATGATGATTGACTTCAACTACTTCTTTTACAATTTTTACAAAGAAAACAAACAAAAAAATGAACAAAAAGCTACAGAGGTCTCAGCAAATATCAAGTTTTAACTAAGTAAATAAGTCCATTGAAGCTAAGGCAATCACCTGCAGGCAAGATTTAGCTATTAATGGAAGTCGTGCCAAAGCTCATTTGTCAACACTTGCAGGAATGAGAGAACACAACAGGACTACAGACCAGATGTTCCCTCGGGAAATATACAGGTGAAATGTTGCTTTATGGGAAAAATAATAAAATATATTTGGGGTGGGGTAGGGGGTGTGTGTTCATAAAAAAAACAAAACAAAATGAAACGAAAAACCACTGTGATAACATCAGGATTTTCTGACTATGAGAAAGTGGGAACATTCAACTGCTGTCCAGAAAATGCCTTGGGAAGTCACAGTTTGATGTCATTAATCACTTCCAAAGCAACAGGACACAAAAACACCTAATGATCTTTCACCTATTAATGTGGCAACAAAGGATATAATCACTGAAATATTTAAGTTGACCCAGCAGAACATTTGTTTGCAGTTTAAAATGGAATATTTCAAGATGTTCTAGTTGATTGAAACTGCCAATTGATATTGTGTGCTATTAAGCCTCAAGTCTGGAAAATACTGGTTTCCCTTGAATTTCATTGAAAATGCCAACATTTGACAGGTCTGCCTTTTTATCGCACAGCCACAAAACTGAAGCAAATATCAGATGGTAATACAGGATCCTACACACTTGCAATTGGAATGGGGGTTTGTTACTATTTTGAGGGTTTTTGAAGACTAGACTAAGCCATTCTGCTCCTGCGGGCCAAATCCTCAACCTTGATTCAACAACTTATTTGAATACCCAATCAACACCAAAGCTAAAAATTCTCCCAATTGTCAATAAAAGGAGTTAATACAGTTCCTGACAGAAAACTGCTTTCTGAAGCAATTTTAACAGATTTTTATAAGTCTCTCTCCCAACACTAGGCTCTTTCCAAAGGATGAAATATAATAAAGTCTGGTGACATAGTTTATTCCTCGCTACATTCTCTAAAGGTGGACTTCAATGTTTATCAGACCAGAAATCAGTAGGACTTTATAACATGCAAAATTTTGCGCTTATGTTTGAAACTTATTGGTGTGCATTCATAGAAACACAGTTGGGTAGTATTGGTATCTGTCCCATGACACAAATAGAAGTTTTTTTACACCCACCATCTAGATTTGAGATCAACATTCCATGTCATATTTGAAATTGTCAAGGACAATTGTCTAAACTCAGATAGCTGGATAGCTTTTAAAAAAGAAAGGAATTACAGTATCTTAAAAAAAACCCCAACAAACAAACAAAAAAATCCAACACCCCCACAAAACAATCAATTAAAAAAAAAAAAAGAAAAATATGATAAAAATTCAGGAACCAAATATATACATGAGCAAAATAACACTCTTTCTGTAGATGTGCTGCCTAACATCAGGATCTGTAAGAAAATCCATAGGACCACATGGACATGGAAAAACAGAAACATATTGCATCAGAAGTGCATCAGCTTACAATGAAGCAAACCCACTCCCAGTTGCAGACCTTCTTTCGACACAGAACCCATTCCCTCCTCTATTATCACCCCTGGTACTGCTGGTAGCCTTCCTACTTTTGGTCTGAAGAAAGCCAAGTTATACACTTCATAAGTCTGAAATCAGCCTCTGGTCACTTTTCTAGTAAGAGGAGAAGGTTGCTCTAAACTCTTTTGTCCAAGAGTGAATAAAGACCAACTTTATGGCTCTGACAAGGCAAACTATTACAGTTATCAAAGAGTATCACATAGAACAGGCAGCTTGAGGACTCTAGGGACTACAAGCAAACTCTTTTCAGGTTCCATTTGTACTGAAATCATGTTGTTTTGTTGAGCCACTGAATCAAAAGCTTCGCCTTGATGCTGACATGTCCAGTATGAAGTCTGGTCCCTTTACTGCCAGCAAAAAGCCTGAGAGCACCTCTTCCAAGGAGAATAAATTTGAGAACATGACATTAGTCTCCTCTTCAAAGCTGTCATATCCCAGTATAACCCAGCTATTAAGATTTTGGCAAGGAAGCAGTGTCTCAAAAGTACAAAAGTCAAAGCAAAAATGTCAAAGAAAAAGGGAGCTGGATTCTAGAAGGTGTAAGAAAGGGACTGTAACTTGGTACAATGTCTTTGATGCAATGGCACTTAGAAGAGATTACACAGAGTGCAGTATTTTTCAGAGTCATGATTTGAAGAATCTGACCTGTCAGCAGTTTGAGGTAAAGTTAAATTTTATTTTCCTAGTGACTGAGCTGTTAATGGTCTGCCTCTCTGTATCTCTAAGACTTTGGAGCAGAACACACTTTAAGAATCAAAAGCCTTCATCCAGTGATCAGTTCAGAGGCTGGTGATAGATGAGTCTTCTGTAGAGCAAGCACTACTCTTGGGTATGACTTTCCAACTAAACAGTGGGTGTAATATCCAATTTTGAAAACTCTCCTCTCTCTGCCTAAGAATATTCATCTTCTACTCCTCAAACAGGCTGAATACTTGAGAAAAGGAGAAGCTTTAGGTTAAGACAGACCTCTGACATAAGATACCAGAAGGAAAAATTTATATATTTTGTCATGAATTGAGGCTGTTTTATGTACTGTACAACCTCAATACTTATTTTTAAGCAGGGTCTACAGGTGAAGACTGAAGTAAAATATTGTTCTTGGACTTAACAAACAAAATTTTCCTTCAAAAATGACCCTAATATAAAATAAGTCTATTATATTATTTAACTAATATAATTATTTATAACGTTTTTCATGGAATACATGCAGAGAAGTCATTAGTTGGTTAGATGGCTTAAAAGCTCTCTATTTTTATAAGGTTTATTTCTAGATATTCAAACCTGCTTCATAATTCTTCAGAGTAGCAATTTCTAAATTCCATTTAAAGAATTCAAGTATCAAGAAATTATCAAGAACAAAATGTATTCTATCTCCTTCTGTATCTATTTCTACCATTTTTCTGCATGCAGGTTAATCTGTAACAGGAGGAGTTTATCCTTAATACTGCAACTTGGCTTTAGTTTAACTGGCTTAATCTTGCTTGTTTGAATTTCATGAAAAAATCCCACTATAACCTTCCTTTTTTCACAGCCCATTAAATAGTCTATATATATTATATATATCATATATTTATCATATCTATTTTGTATTTCATATAATTTGCCTATGTCTATAATTCCCATTCTTTAATTAATTCTATTAATAGAATACATTCTACTTTGTGGCATAGGTCATTTTTGTAAGCATTTTTAAATGTTTGATAAGTTAATGAGTCATTTACAAGAATACTTTGGGGAAAGAAAATCCTTTCAGTAAAAATGTCAGATGTTCTTGAAACAGAATTTTATGTGATTCCTTTATAATTTTTTTCCTAGTCAGATTTTGTAGTTATTTGCAAAGGCAAGTGTTGATACATAAACATTCCTCCAGGAGCTCTGAAAGGAGAACATAAACATTAACTTCATTGCTGACATAAGGTTACAATTGTTGCCACTCTTACTTCAGAATGGCTCCCTACTTCACCTCTGCTTCTATTAATATGTTATTGATCTAAAGACAGACAAAAGGCTGAACTTGCCTCCTGGGACACCAGTAAAACTTTATTTCTTGTCTTCTGTCTCCACACTGAGCAGCTAGAATTACAAAGGCACAAGGACAGAATGAGTGAACTTACTAGAATTATATTTTCAAATGTATTTATCAACAACAGTAAATGAAGGCACTGAAGTAACTGTTGTAATTCTTTGCTCTTAATACCAATCAAAACTTATCATAAAATGAACAAACAAGTTTGGAATAATAGGCTCTCATTTTAACTTTGTGGCTGGTTTGCTGGGAACTCAAATCTCTCAGTCCTCCAACTTTCTTTCTGTAAAATATGTCTGGTAGTTCATGCATAATTCTCAAGGTTCCTAGAGTGAGGAAAGAATATCTGATCTAAAATCAAACTTTCAATACTTTCATTCAACAAGATGCAATTAATTCACTGAAATTCTCCCTTTACTTTAAGGAAGTCTCTATAAAAATGCAAATTAACGCTGTATATAGGAGTTCTGCATAAACACTCGGACAAGGAGCAAACTGTAATGCTGCCCCGCTACCTACCCTGCAACCAGTTTCTGTCACAGAGCATCGTAACAGGTTTGTTTTTGTAATCCCTTCTTTCCCCGCTCTTTGCAAGATAAGTTATCTCCAGGATTTATAGCAGATATAATCCAGGTTCTTTTTGCCACTTGATTTTATAAAAACCACTAGGCAATTTGTGATGTGCAGAGATTGATTAAAACAAGCAAACAAAAAAGATGGGTTTACGAGAGCCTTTGTGTTTGCAAAACATATCCTACCACAGCTGAAGAGACACAGTTAAGGTAACTTCAGTTGCAGTACTTTTTCTAACAATATCTTGTTTGTCCATCAGCAGGAACTGATGAAACATTGCACCCAATATACTGTAACATAGATTTCCTTTTGTGCCTGGTTTAGTTAAAAAGTTTAGAAACAAAGTCCTCTGACCAACCGCTGAATGTAATAATCCAAGTTATCACCTCTCTAAAAGTTGGGAAAATATAAAAAAAGCCCTAGCCCCTGAAATTTTATATATGGTAGTTCTCTGATTGGAAATGGAGTGGAGCCATCATAAAAGGGTTCAGTTTTTGAGAGTTTTTTCCCACTGCTCTTGACTACAAGACATTAAAAATCTGCAAAGATATTTATTTTCTGGACTTACACAAAGACAGAAATAAATCTGAAGGGATTCTTTTGTTACAGCATTTGTGGAAAAATATTGCATGATGCTCAGAGGAGAATAATCACTATGAAAATTCGGGAGAATTACATATGAATTTCCAGTCAGTAAATGGATTTCCAGTCAGCTTCTGCTCAGAATAAGGGGACTGTTTTCCTTCTTCACATTAAAGAAAAAAAATTGCTCACTGGAGCTAAAGTTTTGGGATGACAATTACCCAAGTAAAATGCCATAAGATGTCTTTTGAGGACAATGATGATGCTAACTAAATGTCGTAATTCTTGCCAAATATATGCTGCTTCATATAAATTAAATATGAACTTTAATGCACAAATATTTCCCTGAATTGTATTTTGCTGCTATTGTGCAGTCATCATCATGCTCTTTTTCTGTGTACGTTTTCTGTGTAATGAACTAGGGTTTCCACTGAGCTTTTTTCAAATGTCCCACTATAACCATTAAGTCTCCGTAGTCATTCAAACAGATGTGAAGGAATTATTGTTTCAGACAGAAGGGAGACAAAAGTAACAGGGGCTCTCAGGAGACCTTCTGATCTGACAATTGGAACTAATCAGGACATCAGAAGACACTGAAAATTGCACAAGACACCTCTGTCTAGGCATGTGATAAGATCCCCAAATAGCAGCCACTGGTAAGCATTACATGCACAATCTTCAAGAACCATGATAAAATACAAGATGATCTTGAAATTATCTTTTATTCCTGTTCCCTATAATGTGATTTTAGTATAGTCAATGTATAGTCTTAATAAAGAGAGCTTATGAGACTTGTTTGGCATCATTGGTATCCACAAAACAAGGATGGATTCATCATCAACCTTGTAAAATTTACTTCATACACCTTTTTTTTTTTTTGAGGGGGGGTATCATGTTTATCTTGTTATTATGATTAATTTCACCTTCAATCGCAGTGTCTGACATGTTAATTGCTCTACTTGTTCATAAGGCAAGTGGGAGCCAGTGAGGTGCACAGCCCTGACTACAGCAATTTGCCTATTGATCTAATACTTCTCAAAGGTTCTCCTGACCAATAAAATGTCCTGCCTGGTGGCCAGTATATACAGAATTCTTGCAAGAGTTTCTGCCATCAGTGTCTCAAGCCTCTCTGTGATGGATGGAGAAGTTTAGAAAGAGCTGTACTTACAGCAGAACTAAATAAAAATTAGTATCTTGTGCAGCAGTAGTGAGAGCTAAAAAAGAACTCTACCCACATTCAGAAATATCTATGGGAAACTTGACATAAAAGGACACACTTTACTGTATGAATAATCTTTGTATTTAGGCAAGTAAACAGTTTGCTCATATCTAACATATCCTTTGTGGTCTAAACATTCATGGTTTGCCAGCTGTTGCAGAAGGATCTCATGATGGTGAGCAACAAGGCAATAGAATAGCAGATGAAACTCAGTGGCAATAAATATAAGTAATGAGCAATCCTGACTGCACACACAGTAACAAACAAGCTTACTACCCTCAAGAAAGAGGTCTTATAGTCCCTGCAGATGGTTCTGTGGAAACAAATGGAAAAATGCTCACTGGTGACCAGAAAGACAACAGATCATTAGAAAATAAGTAGAGCACAAAACAGAGACCATTGTGCCACAGTATATACCAGTAATGTGCTCAAAATCAGAATTATCTGCTCCTCTGCATTCGACAAAGAGTCTATTGCTGGAAAAAGAATAAAAGAACGATAACACCACCTCTGCATAAAAAACAAAGGAGCACAATTAGATGCTACAGAGAGGAAATGGAACGATAAAATGAGTACAACAGAAATACATAAAATGAAGAGCAGTGTGCAGTGGGTGAATAGGTAATTGAAGTGCTAAGGGTCACCAGATGAAAAATAGCAGGTATGGGGCTCAAAGGAAATATGCCTAAGTATTCTTTTAACAGTGTGTGATCAAACAGCCTGGTTAAACAAGGATTTTCTAGAATATTAGAAATTATTTAAAAGAAAAGCATTAGGCAAACTAATGGAGAAAATTTCATCTTGAACAGTAAAACGCAAAGAGATGAACACTGGCTCAGGAAATCCTTACAGGTGTTTGCTGGAAACTGGATAGTGGATTTATTGTGAAGTAGTAGTCAAATCTACTGCAAACAACTTATCTTTGTAAATTTGCATCAATTCAACAGGATAATGTCTAGAAGCATATTATATTCTGAATTTTAAATCAAAGTGCACAACTGGTCTTATAATTAAAATCACATTACTTCTGCTCTACAACTGAAATAAACAGCAGGGGATTTGAAAAACCTCATCAGTACAGTGATTCCCACAGAGTGAAGGTGAAACAATTTGAAGGGGAATCAGAAGGAAAGTCTAGGGTGTTATAAAACCCTTTTTCTTTATGGTTCATATAAATTTTGCATGGAACACATTTTCAATGAAAATTAATTCACAGCTTAGTAGCCAGAGCGTTCTTTTGAGACTCAAGAGAACTTTGTCCTCCTCTTCTTAGTCTGCTGCTAATTTACTGCATAACTCCCTCACATCCTTTGTGCTTTAATTATTTCACTTACAAAGCAGAGATAAAATATTTTACAAAAATGGTCACTTTATTGAGATCTATGAATTAATGTTTATTTACTGATCATGAGCCTATAAAATGAACCTGACAGAGCAGCCCTATTCTGGGACAATGATTTGAGTAACCTGGTAGAAGTTAAAAAGGAATTATTAAGATAGATCTAAAAAATGTCTTTTACTGGAGTCTCTGTGCATTGCTGATGTCTTTATTAATTTTCCTGATGTTTCCCTTTACAAGATTTCTAGAACATTTTATCTTAGTTTTTAATGAAGTTTAGCTCAATACACACATTCTCTTTTTCCTGGAAAACAGGAGGATGATACAGGGAAGAGACTGGTCTCTGTTGAGAGAGTAGTTGTATTTGCATCTCATTTCTATCAGATGCTGCCTATGCTTTCTTAGAATGATGGCAACTTGTTTGAAGTGGTTTTCCAGCATGAGGTACTTGAACACTACGTAAACAATGCCTCATTTTTTTTCAAATAAGGCCTGGAGAATATATAAGTATCAACGTGTAACTTTCTATTAATAATAGGGTTTTGTCATTTACCAAGCTACTAGCCAATTCAAGGAAAATTTTATTAGCTACTAAATCAAATATTTTAGATTTATTTGTATGTAACAATACACTTTCAATATTTTTTGTCTAGTTTAAAAAAATACTCTGCATTTCTGTCAACCTACATCTTATTAACACTTTGTAGCTCTAATTTTAGTTGAATAATGTGACACTAGTTCTACTGCTGGAAAACAGAGTAGCCTTCTAAATCCTGGACTGACATTTGTGCTGGTTTTAGCTGAAAATGAGTTAAATTTCTTCATAGCAGGCTACATTTTGTATTTGTGCTAGAAACGGGGTTGATAACTCAAGGATGTTTAGGTCTTGCTGAGCTGTACTTGCACAGAGTCAAAGCCTTTTCTGTTCCTCACCCCACCCTGCAACGAGGAGGCTGGGGGTGCACAAGAACTTGCGGGGAGACACAGTCAGGACAGATGATCCCAGCTGACCCAAGGGACATTCCATACCATATGGCATCATGTTCAGCATATAAAGCTGGGGGAAAAAGAACAAAGATTGGGACATTTGGAGTGATGGTGGGTTTTTTTCGAAGTCACCACTACTAGTGCTGGAGCCCTGCTTTCCTGGGGATGGCTGAACACCTGCCTGCCCAAGGGAAGGGGTGAATGAGTTCCTTCTTTTTTCTTTGCTTGTATGTTTTACTTGTGAAACTGTCTTTAACTCAATCCATGAGTTTTATCACTTTTATGTTTCCAGTTCTCCTTCCCATCCCTTTCAGGGGGATGGGAAAGGGCACTGAGCAAGCAGCTGTGTGGGGCTTAGTTGCTGGCTGGGGTTAAACCCCAACAACACTACACCCTCTAGATTTTACTAGTTGACTACTCCCTGTATATGTAAATCAGAGAGTTAATTCTGCCTTTATATATTCCTGTATTGTATGGCAGCTTTCTAAGAGATAAGCCATTCTTTTACCTGTACTCTAACAAACATAATCAGCTAGGTCAAGCAACCTTCATTTGTTTGGACCTGTTGCAGGCTGCTTCCAGTTGAGAATATGTGATTCTGAAAAATGTATTTACCTACAAATCCCATGTGATCTGTGTACTTCTAGCCCGCAGGACACCAGGAGAATCATGTTATGATGAAACAAACATATTACAAAACACATTCACATTCTAGTTATACATCACCTCGGGGCTCGTTGTTTAAACCTTCACAAAAATATAAAACAGAGATACATAATTTTTAAAATGCAGTATACCCACGATTGTTTTATATTTCCTTAGATACAAGGATAGAAGAACTATATTGAAGTCCTGATATACAGACCTATCAAGATGACCACATTTTAGATACAGAAATATACCAGCATGAAACAGTCAACTTGCTATAGTTCTAATATGATTAAAACAAGTGTGTTTATATTTCATAAGCTGTCTCACATCCCATTTGTCTCACAAGTAAAAAAATATAAACTGTTAATATGCTATGTCAGGACAATACCTGTGTACAGTCAACAATGCTAGTGCATTTTTATGCCTGAATATGGCATACATTCACTGATAAATGAAAATACACAGAGTCAATTTGTACAGTAAATTCAAATTAATGACAAGTCTCAGCAGCTGTATACGTAGAATAAACATTCCAGATTGCCCACAAAATGAAAACATTTACCTTACAAAGACTGATAGGTTGAATGCCAAAGACTGAATTCAAGTTTCACTGTGGTTGTTGTTGTATGAGATATTCTGGTAGGAGTTCAGCCTCACATGACAGTGGCTCATTTGAAACTGGCAGTGGTGTCATGAACAGCAATAAGGAGGAGGAAAAAGTGAAAGGAAGGGAGCTAAATCTAGATTAAAAACCCAACCATCATCCCCCAGTATCCATATCCTTTGTGCACAGGTTCAGTTGCCTAAATCTAAGCTAGACCTTCAAATCAAAATGTATTGCTTGCTCTGTCCACTTCAGTTTTCAGCGTGGAGCTTTCTTAAATACTGCTGAAAGCACACAGTGCTGTGACTATGCTTGGTATGACTTTATTAAGATATCTCGAATATAAATGAAAGGTCAACTTTGAATTTCCAATTTGTTTTTACAGTTTTTGTTGGGTTATATACATATGCATCAGTACACAGTATCGTCTCCCAGGTCATATGGCAAGAAGCATCAACACATTTTAAGAAAGAGATTATGAAGACATACAGAAGACCTGAGAAGGCTGCGTTTAGATTCTTAACTTTTATTGTTATTTTTTTAAGGCCATTGATTTAAACTTTTTCTTTTTAAGCACCAGCTGGCCACAGCTATCTTCTATTTTTGCTCCAAGAAATTTTAGGCAATTTACATATAATTTTCAATTATCCTCATCAAATGTTTTTGAGGGTGATTTTTGAGAACTCATCTTGAGTTGTACGACTGAACTCCTATTATTCTAAAAACATAACTTGCTAACTAGAATAATTAATTAATCCTAGATTTGCATAGAAGAAACTTTTAAAAGAGTTCTTAATGCTTTGTACTTTGCATCTATTAATAGTCTTACAGATTATTGTTACAAATGTGGTGTTCAGGAAAAGAGTGCATAAAAACTGAAAGGGGAAATAGCTGAACCTGGAATGACACTGCTTACAAATGTACGTGCCTGTGCAAGAACAAGCTGGTGGTTCATGGCAAGGGACAATGCTGGTAACACATGCATTCCAGATAAAAGTCAATGAATTGAAATACTTTGGAAGTGTTAAAACAGTAGTAAAAGCAGTAAAGCTGTGTGTTGGTTTTGGATGGGATGTAAGTATGTAAGGCCAAACTTCACGAACGAAGATTTGGGAAGGGCTCTCCCCACGTGGGTGTGCCCTTCCAGCCTGTGCAGTGGATTTTTTAGGTGAGGCACAGCATGCACAGAACTGGCTCCACCGTTTAACTCCTGAGGTACATCTGCCACGCCCGAGCGAGCTTGGACAGTGAGAGCGAAGTCCTCAAGACAGCAGCTGGTACTAAACGGGGCTGACCCTGCTGAACATCCAAGATCTGACGGGATGGGATGGCAGGGAGGCATTCAACTGCCAGGGGACAGTCCCCACTGAGACTCGAACTCAGGACCTTGGGATTCACAGTCCAGAGTGCTCTCCATTACACCACAGAACCACCCTTTGGATGGGATAGAATTCATTTTATTCACAGTGACTAGTATGGAACTATGTTTTGGATTTGTGCTGAACTCAGTGCTGAAATTACAGAGATGTTTTTGTTATTGCTGACCAGGACTTACACAGAGCCAAGGCCTTTTCTGCTTTCCGTATTTCTACACTGGTGAGAAGGCTGGAGGTGCATCGGAAGTTGGGAGGAGACACAGTCAGGACAGGTGACGCCAACTGACCAAACGGATATTCCAGACCATGTGAAATCATGCTCAGTATATAATGTGGGGGGTGAAAGAAGAAGTGGGAGACTAGGGGGTGGGGGTGGGGGGGAAAGGAAGAAGTGGGGAATGTCTGGAGTGATGCTGTTTGTCTTCCCAAATCACTGTTACATGTGTTGGAGCCCTGCTTTCCTGGGCGTGGCTGAACACCTGTCTGCCCATGGGAAGCAGTGAATGAATTCCTTGTTTTGCTTTGCTTGCATGTGCAGCTTTTCTCTACCTGTTAAACTGTCTTTATCTCAACCCATAGGTTTTCCAGCTTTAATCCTTCTGATTGTCTCCCTGATCCCACTGGTGGAGGAATGAGCAAGCAACTGTGTACGGTTTAGTTACTGGCTGGGTTTGAAACATTACAAGGTGATGCAAAAGAAAAAAAATAAATGAAGAGGCAAATGTGCAGTAGCCATAAACAAAAGGACAAGACAGCAGTAGAAAGGCTGCTCCACTGTCATGATGGACATTGGTTTCAGTGAAAAAGGGACTTTTTCCATGGCAAAGGTGGCCCAGAATCACAAAACTTGCATGGGCTAAGTAGTCCTATCCAAAAATAAACAGGCAGATTTCAGTGCAATAAGGAACCACATGCATCTAGAAAATATAATTAATTTTTATTGGAAGAAAAGCCATCTGGAAGCTTGGGGATAAAGTTTTCCTTTGAAATTAGTAGTAGAAGCAACCAAAATAAACTTGGCTGTCCAGCTACCAGGGTCTGCAAGTGCAACTCTGAACAGAAACACAAGTGCTTAATTTATTTTTTTAAAAATCTCAGCTCACCTAAATTGACCAAAAAACCTCAGGTTTGAAAGTCTACTGCAGAGCATTTATCAGAGATGACAAATACTACAGTAATTTATTTGTGCATCAGTCTAAAAACAAAAACTTGAATCCTATTGCTACAATGTTTTATTATGTTAGATCAGTAACTTGAACTGCATACTGTATTAAAGATATCTCAAATTCTAACAATTTTACTCTGACAGACACTATTTGTTTTATTTTTGCTCTCAGGCTATGTACATATTAATTCAAGAACAACTGACTGGTCTCAGGGCAAATCAGCAAATCAGCAGAAAAGAAAGGGGAAGGAGTTCATTTTTAAAAATACAATGATCTCCAGCCTCCAACAGACAACTTACTGGAAAACAAAAGGGGGTACAGTGTCACAGTAATCAGGTACAGTGTTGTAGTAATTGGGGCCTCTGAAAGAACAGTTGTGAAGCATCAGACATCTTTGAATATAGAACAAAAATTAAAAAAAATTCTTTTAAACACTACAGACACTCCATAAAATATGCTGTAATCCACACCACCAGCAAACTCACAGAAGCAAAGACTGAAAGCAAGGATTGATCTGCACAGCAGGCAAGGGGAGAGTTACTTATGAATTCACCTTATTTCTAATCTGTTCTACCTAATCACATTTCCCCCCTCTATTTAGAAAGTTCTTCCCAAGAAACATTCTAACAAACACAATATTCTGAAAGTCATCTCTTTTGGGTTTCAAAGCCATTTTGTTCATTGTCTTTGGGCAGGTAGTTAATAAGTGAACATCTAGACAGGTGCACTTCAAAGCCTTAACCAACTCAGTACATTGCACTTAATATTTTCTGAAGTATGACTGTAATTATACTGGACTTAGATTCTCCCTAAAAATAGAACTCCAGTGAGCTGCAAAGGTTATAAATACTGTTTGATTCTGAAGATCTAAGCCATATAATTTCCAGCATCTTATCAAATACTCCTTATTTTAAGCTGCCTATTAAATTGTTTATGAATGACATCCATTCTGTGACATTCATCAGTTTGCTTCATACAACCAGCACTGTTCTCTGTGAAGCTACGCCACGTAAAACAGTCAATCCTCAAATGAGGCAAAGTGATAATACAAATAAAACACTGCCAAGTAGAACTGAATGTGTAAGCAGGTTTCTTTCAGGAGGGGAGTAGAAAGATGGTAGCTTTTAAAGTGTAAATTTTACAAAATTGCCTTAAAGTGTGGTGTGGTTTTTTTCAATTGCTGATACATTTGGAAAATTAGCAATGATTAAAACACCAATGACTAATAAATAAATAAATAAATAAAATCAGAACTGAGAACATAGGTTTTAAAATACTGGAAAAACTGCCTGCTGTGATCATTAGGAATCCCCAGACAACTCACCTGAACACAGAGAGGACCATATTTCAAGTTAAGGCTACATTCAAATGTGAATGCTCCATATCTTTTTTATTTTCCAAAAAGAAAGAAAACTTTAAAAAAAAAAAGTTGAACACAGTAACAGTATCTCAAAACAATAGCAAGACTGTGCTCAGACAACAAATGGTGAATAGCTGTACCTTGCTAGCTGATGTCACATCTGTCTTACTGGGACAGGATGCAGCCATCTGTTGAACTCCCTCTTGACTCAGGAATTGCTATGTTTACTAGGTGGGGATGCAATAGATATATTTTAGGTGTATGACTTCTGTCCTGACCATAACCCTTACAAAGACAACAGTATGATACTGCAAAAGCATCACTAGTTCCATAGAACAACAAGTCAACATAAACAGAAGCATAAATGAGCAAGCAGAGCTAAGACATGGCATGACACATTGCTGAAGATGCAGTTAGGAGATTTAATCAAATTCCTCATCAGCTCATGTGCTTTAGGACAGTTCAGTACTTTCTTATCTGTGCAGCACCTAAGTTTGGGAAGAATTTTCACAATTGAAGGTCACTGGCACTGAGGTTAATACAAATCAGATTTGCTGATGCAAAATTACTGGAATATAAATGCTTCAGCAATAGCTTCCTCCTCATGCACGCCAATTCCTCCCGTGCAACACCAAAACCAAAACATTCTACACAATACAAATCTCCAACAGCCCCACTGAGAAAGTTACAGTATGGTTCAAAAGGGACAGTGAGAAGGCTGTGGAAGAAAACGAACATTTACAAATCAGGTTTCTCTGGGCTTAGTTCAGAGGATGCATGCATAGTGACACAAAGAACCTCACCTGTTCTTCTTGAATGCACTATTGGAAATTAAGACCATTTTAGCACAGATTATTTTGGAATGGCTGCATATTTCACCAATTCCCAATAGAGCAGAACTATGGGAACTAAAAATTGGGTTTTTTTCAGAATTATCTTACTTTTCTTAAAAAATATATTAAACTAATTTGAAATTAAGCCACTCTTACTGGGGAAGAAGTATACTCAACAGCAGGAACTAATCATAAGCACCTAAGATATAAAGTCATGTACATCTGACCTGCACTAACCCCATGCAAACAAGACCAGGGTCTTGTGCTGGCCTCAGAATAGCCTGTTTGTAAACTGATGTCATTAAATAGGCCTCCATTTACAGCGTCTTAGAGTTTACTTAAACTAGAAAGCTGTTGAAAATAAACTAGGACATGAACAATACATTCCAGATATTGCATATGTGCCCTCAGTGTGGATATTGTATTCTACCTGGAAGCAGGAAGTGTACTACAGTGTGCTGGTTTAAAGGGAAACCAGCAGGAGAAAGGAACCTAACACAAAAGAGATTATAAATCCAATGGCACAAAGAGAAATTGGCTTTAACCCACAAAACCCAGAAGCATAACCCAGCACCCTGGGGCACAAACATTAAGGGGTTTGCTAGGCCCTGTGCTGAACCCCACATGGTTTCCCCAAACACTAAGGGGTTTGTTAGGCCCTGTGCTGAACCCCACATGGTTTCCCCAAAGTCCAAAGTAAAAGGAAGTGAAAAAACCTGTTGGTGCAGTTGGCAGTTGCAGTCTGGTGAAGAGTAGTGGCACAGTCTGGTTGAAAGTGATGGTCTCCTCCTGTTGAGTTTCTGGTCCTCCTCTGCATCTGACAAGTGGTTCCCTGAGGTCTTCCAACTCCAAGATTATGTACCCTCAGGTCCAGGTGGGAGCACCCAGTACCTCCTCCAAGGTGGGGAGTTACACAATGGGTGATCTGACTCTGTGAGTTAAGGGGTGTTTTGGAATTGTTGCTGGCCCATTAGCAGACACGCCCCCTCATGCAGGGTGTGAAGGTGCTAACGAGTTCCTGGAGACGAGTTATCACAGCTCTTATCTCACAGGTGTCTTTCTCACCCAGCTCACAACCTGAGGAGTCAGGTGTGCCCTGGGCAGTTGCTGCAAATGGTCCATTGTTAGCAGTTCTTGGGAAATGAATAGAGGGTGTAAGATACATAGCTTTAATCACCCCAGACAGTGATAAACTGGTCCCACCTGCTGAACTAGGACATACAGTAAGAAGTGAGACTGTAACCTATGCTGCCCCATCTGATTTCATTTCACTAGCTCACATACCAACAGGTTCAGCAGGAGAGGCACAGTTACTGATGGTGTAAGGAGTACAATAACTACAGTGATGGACCTAAAAGAGAACTGATCTCCTGCAGCTGGCTGAACAGCAGAGCCCCATTTTGGTCATGGCATAAAGCTTTGTGTCAGACATACCACACTGCTATCAGCAGTGAGGTTCCCATGGGTGTCCTCTAACCAGCTGCAGGCAGTCAGGCAGATTAGCATGAGCAGTTTGAACAAGAGGTGGGATAACTAGTTCAGTTTGCTTGAAGGAAACGGTTGTATGCTGGTTTAAAGGTAAACCAGCAGGAGAAACAAACCTAACACAAAAGAGATTATAAATCAGAGTTACAAGTTAATAAAAATACTACAATAAATGCAATGATACCCAGAAGCATGACTGAGCACCCTGGGGCACAAACAGAGTGGTCTTTGTTAGCCCCTGTGCTGAGCCCCACATGGTCCCCTTGAGTCCAAAGTAAAAAGAAGGGAAAGAAAAACCTGTTGGTGCAGAAGATGGTTGCAGTCTGATCAAGAGTGGTGGTCCTTCTCTGGATCTGATCCCTAGTCCCAGAAGTCCCCAAGATTATATACCCTCTGGTTCACGTGAGACTGCCCAGTACCTCCCCCAGGGCTGGGAGTTCCACAATGGGTGATCTGACTGTGAGTCATGGGGTATTTTGGAATTACTGATGGCCTATTATCAGACACGCCCCCCAGGCTGGATGTGGAGGTGCTAATGACTTCCTGGAGGGAAGTTACCAGAGGTCTTTATCTCTAAGGCTTCTTTAACACCCAGCTTACAACCTGAGGGGTTGGGTATGCCCTGGGCAGCTGCTGCAAACAGTCCATTGTTAACAGTTCATGAGAAATGGTATAGAGGGTTTAGAATACACAGCTTTGGTCACACCTACACAGTGATAGCCTGGTTCCAGCTTGCTGAAAAAGGACAGGTTGTCAGAACAGGGAAGCAGTGTCAGACAATAAAAACTTTACATTTTCCTATAAACAAATGGCTCTGTCCCTTCTCTCCAAAACAAACCTAAGAACCTGGCAGAGGTCAGCACAGCCACTGAGTCTCACTGCCAGTCCCCTAAGGGCAGCAGGCTGTATAAAAGCATGTTGTATAAACCAAAGCAAACATGATACTTCAATAGAAAGAGTGCAAGTAGCACTTAGTATTTATTGAGAGCTCACTGACCAAAACCCAGACCCAAACCAACCATGGCTGAACTTATCTCACACGATTTGTTGTAAGTGATGGTTCATGAGCACAAAGCTCATGTGACAGGCAGGACTTAGTGTATCTACCAGCTTGTTTCCCTGTTCTGAATCTAGAGCCAAGATGCCAATGAAAAGGATACAGAGCCTCCTAGAGTGAAAAGTTTCAGAATTTTTTCCTGTTTTCAAATCAAAATCCTGCACAGCTTTAGCAGGTTTGCCTTGTCATCCCTTAAAACCAAGCCCGATTATCTATATAACACTTATCACTTCTTGTAGGCCTAGCGTCTCTACTCTAATGCGCCCCTACAGGCCCAAAAAGAAACATTTACAGAAAGGCACCATAGTTTTTCAAAGAGAAAACTTAATGAAAACCATTAAGAACAAAGTGGTGGGGAGCTGGGGGTGGGTGGGGGTTGGGGTTTGTGTTTTTTAATTCATCACATAGAGTAAAAGAATGAGACGTCTCTAGTACGCAGAGCTAAGGCTAAGACATGAAAAATAACTGAGCATTCAGGTAAGCATAAGTCATCAACCATATTTGTCAAGGAGAGTGATCAGGGGAGTGATCAACAGCCTTGAGGGCAGTGCTGCTCTTCTGGCACACCTCAAGACTGGAGAAAATGCCTAACATGAGACTTAAAAATCTCAACAGCAATAAAGCAATGGCAAAGTAAAAATCCTGTGGCCAAGAGAGAAAAACCTCAGCCTGGGCACCCACTGGCTATGGGGTGCTCTGCAGCAAAGCAAAGTTCACAAGCTGAAAGTGAGATAGTAATATGCCCTTGTGTTGAAGAGGACAAACATGGGCCAGGCTGCTTTACCAACCAAATGACATGGGGGAGGATTACTCCCTTCTAGTCAACACCTGTGAGACTGCACCTGGAGTACCATGTCTGGTTTTGCTATTACCAGGGCAAGAAAGACATTGACATGTTGAAGCAAGTCCATTAGCTGGTCACCAGGATGAGTGGGTTCTTGAGCACATGACATCCAAGGAAAGCCTGAGAGAACTTATCAAGTATAAAGAAACTAATGATGAGTTTAGTTACATACTGGCACAGTTGTCCAGAGATGCTGTAGAATCTCCATCCCTAGAGATATTGAAACCTCAACTAGATAAATCTGTTAAAAGTAATTTCACCTTCGTTTTCCCTTCTTTGTGGGTTGGACCCTCAAACAGGGTCTTTACATGTCCCTTCTAACCAATATCAGTATGTGATAATGGCAGCAATTTATTAATACCTTCCTTTCCATTTCTCCAAAATACAATCTTCCTTTCAAAGAAATGCTTTTTCTTCTTTAATTTACTTTCTTTGCTTAAAAAAAACCCTAAACGCCCAAAAAACTAAAACCCCCACCAAAATTGCATGATAAACCACTCCCATATTCTCTTTTTTTTTTTAATTCCACTTTTCCTCATTTTGTCTTTTACTTCTCACTAGAGGCATCAAAACACCTTCTTATATCACATAAGTCCTTCATAATCTTCTAGATGTGTTCTGCACCCTGACATACCAGTAACAGCACCTCTCTGACACCTAACACCTAAGCATCTAGCCAGCTCTCTAGGAATTAGGTTCCTTGAGCATGAAGATTAGACTGTAAAGGTAACTTAGCTTGTTAAAAGCTATTCACCTACAGCTTAGAAGTTATTCTAAGAAGGACAGGCAACTGCTTCTTATTTGAGTAACTATACTGATGACTATGAGATTTATGGTTGATGCAGAGTGTTTCCCTTGCTAGATGAGAAAACAATTCTTCAACAACACTGAAAGTGAAGTTTGCTTTGCAAAAATTTATCTTTATTTTATCATTATTTTCTGTGCATTTTGTAACATGGAGCAAGGTATTTAATTAGCCCATCACAATCAATACATACATTTCCACAT
This sequence comes from Pithys albifrons albifrons, assembly GCF_047495875.1. Classification (NCBI taxonomy): domain Eukaryota; kingdom Metazoa; phylum Chordata; class Aves; order Passeriformes; family Thamnophilidae; genus Pithys; species Pithys albifrons. The sequence goes on from NC_092461.1 coordinate 24,948,671, forward strand.
ACAACAATGTCTGGAATGTCACCCTAGAGGAAGACGAACGATATTCTGTATTACGATCTACTTTCAGTTATATTACTGCTTTCATATGCCCAGTACAAATGCTTCTTTTTCAATTCACAATTTTATGTTCTTAGAGTTTCTTCTGGTTTTCTTTGTGCTCCTCTCTTTTTTGTGCATTTTGATTCTTCTGTGCTACCACTTAATTTGATATATTGAGAGCAGGATATGTTTCCTGCAAAATTATGAAGAGAATTAGGTATAAGAAAAAATATATGACAGGCACTTCCAACGGTTAGTATAACTGTATTTTTTGTAATATATTTTTTATTATTATTATTTTTATATCGTTTAGTAATTAAAGAAATGAGATACAAATCCCATGAAAGTTTGGAATGCATTAGGTGGTCAGAGAAGAACTAAAATATGCAGTGTAACCAGTAGACAGGAAAGTAATGAAGACAACATCAAAAGCAGTGTTCCTGGGCTCAGACTTGTGCCTAAAACTATGCATTGCATAATGTTTACAGATTTTTTTTTCAATAATGTGCTGTCTATATAGCACAGTTCACATAACTCATTACAATATATATATAAGGTTCAAAAGAACATAAGGTACATACAGTAAAATATTTGGAGATTATTTAACTAGTTTCAGCTAAATTAAATCCATTCCAGCCCAGCAAAAGAGCTCAACTGACAATTCCAAATTAATTTATTTGTGTCATGTTTCTCGGGTCACCAGAGAAATTGTCACTAATCACCGACTTGCTGCTCCAGCTATTTCACTAACAATAGTCACAAGCTAGCATTACTTTTAACAGAATAAAAGCCTGAGGTAAACAAACTGTCAATCCATATTTAATTAAAATATAATGAGGGACAGGAAATGCAGTTCTGGGTACTGTTTAAGGTTGCACGACACCATTGAAATGTTGCGTTGCATGTCACATCTGCTTATTGCCAAGGAAGTGTATGTGACACCTGAGAATGGCTACTGAGGTGACACTCTGCATTTTAATATTCACTCCTCATTTTGTGCACGTTGAGGAAAGAACCATTTTACTCTTTAAGTTCCTTCACAGATTAACCATCAACACAAGGGTCTCACCAAAAGCCCAAAGTCAGAGAAAGTCTTTCCTTTAACTTTCTTGGATTTTTAATTATTATTTACTATTTGTTCAAAATAGAGACTTTTTTTTTCTTCTTAAATCACATATGCCTTTTGTATGTTTCACAAGGAAATCACTAGTTTGTTATATTCACTTAAAAAGCACACAAAAATTTGTCAAGAAAGTGGAGAAAACCCAAGCAGAAGCAGTGTGGTTTTAATTCACACAGCTGCTTAACGACGAAAAGCTACTAAAATCAATGTCATCATATAGAAAAGTACTTACTTGATTTTATCATTTATAACTTGGGTTAATTATTTATGGAGTTTTAATGGGGAAATTCGCAGATTTGGGACTGAAATTCCTCCCAGTGTAAAAATGTATCTCTTTTCATAATTTACAGACCTTATACTTCTAAATTAAATGTGTGGCATTACCAATTTTCCCAGGTTTCCTCTCACTCACACCTAAACAGAAGAGTTACAAAGTGCAAGGTAGGGCTGTGTTTGCGTTCCTTCTGCAGCACCATAAGACAACATGAACCTGGCTACAAAAACATGAAGCAACGATAATAATATTTTATTATTCTAAATAGTCATCAGACCTAAGTGCACCAATGAAATATATTGTAAATCAATTACCAAAAGAGTGACTAGGATAAAAATTTCTTTGTTTATAAATTGTTTCAAATAGTGCCTAGCTTAAGACTTACACATATAAAAGAATGCAAACCTTTTTTTTTTACATGAAAACAAAAACTTCAAGACACTTGTTCATTACAAGAATTCACCTCAAAAGTGAGCAAGGTCACATTTGAAATTAACCCTGCATGAGTCAGCTCAATTCCAGGCAGTGTGGGAAAACAGACTATAAAGTGCAGGGCAGAGAGCTGGATGTTGAACCAGGCAATTCAGGGCTGCAAGGGTGACTCAGCAGCAAGCACCAAGTCCCAGCCTGGAGATGGTGGCACAACACTCACCTGTGAGATTATGGGAGAGGCTAAAGTTGATGTGATTAAATTGATGCAACGGGCGTGCCGACAAGCACTAGCCTGCAAACAAGTTCAGTTCAGTTAGATTCAAACTGATAGTCTAGATGGCTTCCTTGAGAAATCCTGACAATAACAACGAGGAACTGTTTCATTTCAGCCAGAACCATCTGTAAATGAAATCCTGCTCAGCAATAAGGTCACTGGAGCCACCAGGTTGGTGCCACTGTCTCTGATCAGAAGGCTCCAAATGAGGGATGAGACTGCTGGTTCCCATTCTCCACTAAGCACAGATTTCAGAGTGCATTGGTACACCTTATAACCTGCACTTTGGGTTCCATACTTCTGCTGAGCTCTGAAACATACTCCTGCTCATCAACAGATGCACTTAAAGCACTGATTTTAGCTTATTTAACCAAGATAAGTTGCTGAAACCACTAACCGGATGCACTCTAATATAACTGCAGGTCATCTCAGACAGTCCTTCCATATCCCAGGTGAGTGAGCTAACCACTGAATAAAAGTGTGCAGATAAATACAGGAGTATAGAGGAATACACTTTTTCCTTTCAGGTTTTGTGATCTAGAAGGCTCCCAGAAAAGTTTACATTTAAATTATTTTCTCATTCAGATAGAATTCAAAGTAGTTCTGGTTGAAAAAACTGTATTTCTAGGAAACAATTATTAATATAAAAAAATACCCCTCCAGAGCCACATAAAATTTCCTCTTGTCTGGAAAATTCAGAAATTAAAAACAGTAATTTAATTATATCATAGCATATTTTGTTCTTGTTGGGAATCAATAGAGCCCAGACATCTTAACAAAAAGATTTCTTCTTAAGGTATACTACCTGGTGTCTCAAACAAAAAACTGCTGAAAATCCATCAGTAAAGCAACTTAAAGAAATATTAATTATAGACTTACAAACTCCTGTATGACTTAGGGAGACTTTTTAAATTAAAGATTTAAATTAAATTTTTTAATTAAAGGCATTTTATACAGCCACACGAGCTCATTTTTTCTGAGATTACTTGAGTGCATTTCTAACTGAATCCATTTGATAACTGTTTTAGGCTTACAAAATACCTTTTCTAAAGAAATGGGGATTAGTACAAAACATCTCTTTCCTTTACAGAGGGTATTTTCCCTATTTTTATGGCCACTTATATAAACCCAATACAACAAGTCACAGCACTACAATGATAAGAGGTTCATAATGCCCCTTCCAGGTTTATGTGCTTCATTAATCAGCGTCTAAAACAGCATCCATTGAATGCATCTTATAGTTAGATAAATGTACTACCTGTTTTATATGTAATGTAGAAGTATGCAACCTTTCCTGGATTTTATCTCTTAGCTTTCATTTTGGTCATGTCTACTGTCAGTACACTTCCTTTCCTGAAGCTCTATTTTGCAACACAGCAAGTGGCCTGCTTGGCGCTGGGCACTCAACTCACCGTGACTTGGAAATTCTCCTTTTGGTTGAGCAAAGACTGGAAAAAGAGGAGGTGAAGTAACATGTACAGCAGTTCCCAATGTGGTTACAGAGGCCAAAGTCCCGTTCCTAACACTTTCCATGGTGGCTACACCTGAGCAGGGTTGGCAGCAGAATTTGTAACTTTACAGTGAGGTGGAGAAGGCAACACTGGGTCAGGGGTTATTGCTTATCTGTTCTGTGTATCCTCTATCTGTTTTTTCTCCTTAGAGCCTTTTTCCACAGTAAAATGCACACAACTCATGGCTTTACACACAACTTTCTGTACTTTACATTCCATGATCTCTGCAAATTTTAAAATTAAAATATATGCCGATTATACTTTGAAATATAAAGTTCAGGCTTCAAAAGGATAACATAAGTAAAGAGCATTTCAACAGTCAGTATTAACTTTGACATATAGATCATGTTTCACTTTTATAACTTTCACATTTTTTTCTGTTTCTCTTCCTCTCCTCCAGTCCTGAACTGCTTACATGAACAGAGAACAACTTAATTTCAGATCTCTCAAACTTCTAATGAACTAGACAATTTTCAAACTCTTTCAGTCTGAATAATGGCTATGATTTCATCATATTTGATGTTCTGTATTTGAATTTCACCCAAAATTGGAAGCAAACATTATGATTGTTCCATATACATCTTTGATAAATATCGCCAGTGTGTTCACATTATATGGGCCACAATGATAAATATTGTCCATATCAGAGCCAGGATGCTTAAAGACTCACAAAGGAATATGTTCCGGCAACATTTCTATTTCACTTGCCTGCCTAAAATCCATCCCTGTTCTTTGGAACAGAAAACTCATCTGTATGCATTTCCATGTACATAAAAGTTTCAACTCATGATGATACTTGGATAACTGTGTTAGTGAGCAGACATATACACATCAGACATGCCAGGCTTCTGCAAAATACAGAACATTACCACGCAAAACATCAGGACTCAGGCTGGCTTCACAGCCTTAAAAATTGATGCCAAAAACCAGATAATTTGGGTAAACTTTGGTTGTAGCCATTAAACCAATCCTGACAAAAACTGATAAAATTTTCCATGTCCACCCCACAGCATACACAAAGCCAGTGCAATGTCTGAGCAAAGCAACACTAATATTCATCAGAAAAGTTGTTATGAAGAGGAATGATTTTAAAGCCTTATCATTCCAGTTGATACTTTTATATAAAGTCAACTGAATTCAATAGGATTCAGGAGCCTGCAGATTAGATGGGGTTGGGATTATATCTTTAGTTCTTCTGGATGCCTGATTCAGAGAGAAATTGATTCCATCTATGAAATGACTGGGGAAAGAAATAATTTTGTCTTTTAACTTGATCTGTACAAGTAAATAAATAAATAAATCTACTGTTTTACATCAGTTGTAAAATCACCCCTTTTGAGAGGAACATGGGAACATATAGAGACAAAGGACTACTCTGCATAACAGAAACACACATGGCAGCTTGCAGACCTGCGAAGGATGAAGGACACTTCTCTTTAACTTCCGGACAGTTAATGACTTGCTTTTTCTGACACTTGCCCTACATTAATGGTGCAGTAAATACAAACTACATACTAAACATACCAGAGATAGGAGAAGAACTTGTTACTGCTATTAGAAGTTAGAATTGAAAGCTTTATTCACTGAACTAGGCTTCATCAATTATAACACTGCTAATTCTAATCCAGTTCATCTCTTCCATCTGATTTTTACCATCAAGCTACTAAATTATTGCTCTTGTCTTCTCATTCTCACTGTTACTGTCTCATCCTCTTCCAATTATTTTTTCTTACTCAGTTTGGAAGCATGTTCTACTGTTTTTAATTCAGCCCCTATTAACCCTACCTCTATCCATCTGTCTATGTCTCTGCTTCCTTTCACCATTAAGGTTTTAAACTTTCAAAATATTTCTCTGTTTCTCATTAGTTATCAGCTGAGAAATCTAAAATGTTATAAAGTCAAGCCCTTGAACCAAAATTGCTTTTAATGTTTTTAAGCCTCCTTATCTCTTTTCAGTCGTCATCTATTTCACATCCTTTTGTGGCTACTGGCTCTGTATATTCCACTATTCTCCATACACTGCTAGATAAATGTCTCAGCATGGCTCTTCATTTACTTTGCTGCCTATGTTTCTACAGTTGCTTTCCCCATTCCCCACTGTGTCCTCCTAAGGGATCCAAGTTAAAGCTCCACTTGCTGCCTGCCAGAAGTAGTTTCAGTGAGATCATTAACTTTAGGAACAGTCATATATAGCCGATTCCTTTCCCTACTGCAATCCTTCCTCAGCCAGTCCTATCCTGTCCTCTGTCTAGCACAGGTTGTCATCATGGCAAAAGCAGAAAACATTTTGGAATAACCAACCAAGCAGTGAAAATCCTTGGGATTTGGTGCCCCATATAGTACCCTGTCCCAGCCCCTCACAGACAGCACAATAACCCCATATAACCAGCATGAAGCACACACACTTTTCTTTGAAATGACAGTCGTCAACATCCCTGGGCCTGGCTGCAGTTCCCCCCAACCCTCAATGAAACAATAGACTTGTAAAAAACTTATGCCAGATTTAAGATGGACCATTCAAGTCCTTTCTGTGTTTGCCCACCTACACCACTATACCTTCAACAGAAGAGGAACAGGGGGAGAGTTTTGTACCAGTCACCCAAGGACTCCCAGTAGAGAAGATTGGTTCTCACTGTTAATGTGAACTTTGAGAGCACAGCAGGTTTGGCCTTGACAGTAAACATGTTTCTCTTGGTAGAAATAATATGGTGTATAATTAATTCTATTGTGCTGACTTGCTGCACCGGGGAGTCAATTCAACTTTCCTTTATCAACACAACTGGCAAACTGGCCCAGGGACAGACTGGCCAGCCTCTGCCACCTCTGGTCACACTGATCACCTCTGCACACCTTGGACAAGATCTATAGGCTATACCTGATGTAAAGCACCTGATTTAAGGAAAATCATGAAGGCAACAGTCATGACGGGATCTGGCATGACCCTACTATCTCAAGGAAAATAAGGAGCTATCTGCTCTTTGCAGACTTTCAGGCTGGTCTAGCAGTAGGAATTACTGCTTGGCACTGTCCCTGCTGTAACTGAAGTGCTCTCAGTTCTTAATCTTTTTTATCCTCTGCCTGCTAGTGATCTCTTTATGTCCTATGTTGTTTCATGTCATATCAGAAACAAGGTTAACTATTTACTTTATTCTTCATGATACCACCTGATTTACATCTCCTTTCACCAGAAATAATAAAAAATCTGTTCTCATAGTTAAATTAATTCTCTCCTCTCCCTCACAATGATTTTCTGAAGCATCCTTTTTACAGGTTCTTCTCACACTTTTATTTCTCAGTCTCTTTCTTTGTTCACATTCTTTACCTCTTTCATGAGATACACATATTAAAAAAGAAAAAAAAAGAAAATAGAGCAACAACCATATGCTTCCTTTCTGATCTGTATCCTTATTTACATTTGTAGCATCCCATTATAATGAATGATTCATAGAATTTAGAACCAATCTGAGTGTAAAGCCAGCTTAGTTTGGCCCTAAAATGGACTTACGGATAGTGAAGAACAGTTGGAGGATGAACATTTGCAGAGATAACAGCTGTTTTTGAAAGAACATATTTCTTCAAGACTTAATTTAGTCCATAAGAAGTTTCACTGATTGAGACAAGAAAAGTTCAACACATGTAAAGTATCTGGTTCTGTAAAAAGACTTTCTTGTGCCCAAAGAACATTCAAAGTATTAGCAAATAAATACTAACAGACTTGTACCGAAATTTTCCAAAGTATTTTGCTCTTTCATATTATTTAAAATACAGCTTACTATGGCCACTGAAGCTGATGAAAACCTCATTTTAATAAAAACCATAAAGTAAGCAGCATAATGTAAGACAGTCAAAGCAATATCTTGTAATGTGTAATATACACAAAGAGATTTTTGCTGTTGTTACTCTTGATATCTTTGAGAAAATAAGAAGTCTTGAGAATTAGAATGTAAGAACATGATTATCTTTTTATTTTTTAATTTATTTTCTTATTTTATTTCAGCACCTGTCTTAAATATTCATACTTATTTTGTTGCTACTTCTTACAACACCACTTAGGAAATATTTCAAAAATTGCTTCAGAAATAGTTTGCCACCCCCAAACTATCAGGCATTTTTACTTAGAGGTTAGAGTGTTATGATCACACACACAAAATGCCTTGTGCTAATTATTCTTACCAGCATATGAACACAATTCTCCTCTCTCTCTCAAGTCAGTCAGTTTATTCTACATACGTCATCATTTAACTAAACAATCTTATAACACAGTGCTGAAACAGAAGGCGTTTTGTCATCAGAGAAGAAAATCTAGTTAACAGTGCTTAAGCAAATCCACATGTTTCACTGTAAAAGAAAATGGTCACCAACATTTGTCTTCCATACTTAGTTCCAGCAATAGCCAAGGTTAAACATGCAACTCTGAAAACCATGCAAGGGCAGACTGAGAAAAATCTTTAATCTATTCTTCAAGTAGTAATCCTAACACAGTTTCAATCATTACCTCTTTGCTTTTCAGTCATGTTAATCTGACATTCAGGAGCAACTGGTTACTGCCTTTGACCCTGACTAGATAAAAACTAGGGGATCTAACTATTGTTTTACACACCATTGCTTCCAATCTACGCATTAGTTTTTGCCTTACATATGGGCTCAAGGCACTGCAAGAACTTGAGGAATGTCCTGGTGGTTCAGGTCAATGGTTCATCAAACCTGGTGTTGCCCCTGCAACACAGCAGTAAGAGATGCTTTTCAACAGTACCACAGGCACACTTTCTACAGTCTATCCCCTCATCCAGCATTCAGAATTCATAAATTAGAAATAAAGGACAGTACTAACCTCCCCCATGCTTTTACTATCCATCTACAGAGCTGTTGCCCATAAATTCATGCAACTCTCTTGAACCTTCTAATGCTATCCATTTTTGCTGTGTCCTGTACCAGTAAATGCCCAAAGACTGCAACCTGCAGTGTGAAATTCTTTCCTTTGAGTGCTTGAATTGATATCTATCTGCTATTTTTTCTAGTGTCCCTCAATTCTTGTATTTTGAAATTGATGAACAATAGTTAAAATAACCCTTATGTGTTGCCTTCATGATTGTGAAATCTTTGGTCACCTCAGCCCTCAACCTTTTCTCCAAACTGAAGAAATTTGGATTTTTGTCTGTTCATTCTCAGTCTGTTTCAGCCACTTTATCATTTTAGTTGCCCTTTCCTCTGTTCCTTCTGCAATGGTATTACATCCTCCTTCACGTCAGGAGGCCAAAACTGCACACAATACTCAAAATGCAAGTGGATGAAGATCTGATACAACAGCAAATGTATGCACTTAATTTTGTCCTTAAAATCCTTCTTCATGATGGCCAAGATTTTTATCTTTTTGTTTTTAAATTTTCTATGGCCTCTGCTTCAAAATGAGTTAATGGATTTCAGAGAACTGTCAAGACAGTTATGTGAAGTTGAACTGCTCTTTCCTGAGCTTCAACTGCTACTTATGTGTAAATTTTAATTTTATTTTTGTTATGTCCATAGTGTTCCAACCCAGTCAGTAAAGCTTTAGTAATATGCCCCTGCTTTTCCAAACTTGCTCTGTCAATGTAATCTTGGGCCATGCAGAGTTAAAGCGTACTTGTTTATTTGAGGTTAGCTTTTATTTACAGTCTTGTTTTTCAGCCTTCTAGTCCCCACAGTCTAGGCAATCTTTCTGCAGAAAACCTCTCTCATCTCATTCTAACCTTGCTTCTTGAAGAAGAAAATCTCATGCAATTACACTATGTCTGCATACGATAATTTGCCATTCTGTTCCCCAGCAATCTTTGAATCTACTAGCCAATTTAAAACACACTAAAAAGAAGGATAAAAACCTCCAAGGCCATTATATTCTTAAGTTTCATGAAACTAGAAAATAGGAAAGAAAAAGAGACCCCGATCACTTTCTCCACTAAAGGACAAGCTGTAGCATGCAGTCATCCCTAGCAGAAAATCTGCTCAGAAAGAGATTTTCAGGACCTCAATTGCACAAGACGTTTCATTTGGTGTTTGTACTTGAGTAAACATCAGAGGATGTAATCATAAAGCACAAATCCATCAGAGACCAATCTTCATTAATTCTCACACTCATAGAAGTACATATCAATTCACCTCGGGTAATGACTCACAGGAAGACACTTATATTGTTTCATGGCAGGAGAGGAGCCTGGGCCAGATGCAGCCTCAGCTGGAGCTGCCAACAGCCCCTATGCTCTGGTTTGAAGATACTCTCAGATAAAATTTCCTAGCTAATAGAGAGAATAGTTCCTCATAGACTAGTGCAACAGAAGAAAATAAAGAAAAGCATAAGTTAACTTGTATTTACTTCACCAAAATCCATATTTGTCAAATACAATTGCAGCCATTTGCAGAACAGAGGCAGGCAGTCACATTTGGAGGACAGGATTAAGACTAGGAAGAAAGAGGGGAACTGTCCATGTTTTCCAGTGAGGAACCTTCTATTGGGAACTTTGGTAGCAAGGAGGTCAGAGCTCATCTTTAGTAACAGCAAAACCCTGCCAATGGCTGGCAGCAGCCCATGGCCCATGGTGAGCAATTTGGCCATGCTGGAAGACCTCCAGGAGGGGCAGCATACTCTCCTTCCCAATCTCAGCAGGGAGCAAATAGTGTTGCTGCTCAAGGGAACAAAATACCCCAATGTGCCTAGTTCACATGGTTCACTCTGAGCATCATCACCCCCCAGAGATATTGAATGTCACAGCTGTGAGGCACCAAGAGGCCCAGCATAGGCCCCAGTTCACCTCTGGCCATGTCTGGATCTTGCAAGCGAGTCTGCTTAGAAGCACCTGGCTCTGCCCGTGGTGGTCAGATCCCATGGGCATGTGCTCCTTCTGTCAGTGCTGGAGCAGTCTCAGCTCCAGCCGGCTGGTGCCAGCTGCCTGCCAGCACACTCAGCTGTCAGTGGGCATTCTGCCACACTGACTGTGCAGGCAGCAGCAGCCAAGCCTTGTTTCAAACCTGTCTCACTCATGGCCTGTCAGTGTCCTACTCACAGTCATGTCCAGTTGTTAGGAAGATAAATTACTTGTCAATAGAATTGCCTCCTTAAGGTCTAGTGCTTGACATCGTCTCAGACCTAGGAGGAGGTTAACAAAGTTTGGGGAGAAGGCTGTATTACTGATAGTGGACACAAAGAATGCAGACTTTCTAGGCCACAAGGACATTTGGCAGAACTCCAAAGAGGAGAAAGAAACTAACTAAGCAAGTGTGTTGAAATCAGCTCCAGCTGAGTAAAAGGTCAGTCTGGCATGGGGGCATCATGACCACCAACTCACAGACCACTGACCCAAGAAACCCACTGACTCAAAAGAAGAGAAACACTGAGCATGTGGACTAATTAACATGAGAAGCAAGGAAATCATTTAACCAGTAGAAGATAGAATACTAATGAATAAAAGAATTATCTTTAGTGCCAAAGTTCAATATTTTCCGAAAACCCAAGGCTGCTCTTACTGATGAGGAAACATCAACAACATGTGACATAATCTTTCCTTGTAAAGAGCAATTCTTTGCTATTGTTTATAAATATAAAGGGAGTGGGGGGGTGTGAGTTTATTGTTGTTGCTGCTAGTTTTAGTTTGGTTTTAATTTGCCCCTCTATCTGATCAAAACAGATTCTGATTCTACCAACCTGACAAAGTACACTAACCTTCAAAATCAGATGTTCCCCACAGAAAGGGAACTCATTTTTCTGTACAGTTATGATCAAATGTTTAGCTGACTTAGGCTTATATTTTCAAATTCTTATTATTCCCTTGATAATTTCAATAAGGCTATTAAAGTAGAACTTTATGTATGTAGGCAGTAGCCTCATGTGAAGGGAGGTGACTGGCACCAGATAATGTAATGCAAGTGGGGAAACAGAGAAAATATCAAATTAGGACAACTTTCCTCCTTTTTTTGGCAAACCGATAACTAGAAGGATCTATGTTAGTACCACCATACTAATGCTACACCAACATGATCTGATTATTCCAAGCTAAATCATAAACAGGCATTTCAATTCTGCCTTTAGTAAAATGAACCAGAATACTGTAGTATCCACAATCATAATTTTCAGTATTACATAAATGTCTGATGAAGAACAGAATGAACTTGGTTACATATGTGCCTTTTGACAAGAAACTTGTTGCAGATAACGGAAAAAGTTACATATTCTTATCCAGATCTCCATCACTCCTTAGCAGGGCAAAAACACAGAAAAGGAACTGTTATGGCTTCAGCAATAAGCAGTGCAGAGTACAGTCTGTCCCAAAGAAGGGAGAGTGAGGTTGGCTGCTTGACGGGTTATTTTTAAAATTAACTATTTCCATGGAACAATTCAGACAGCAATCACCAAAAAAAAAAAAAATCCACCCAAAACCAAAAAAACAAACCAAAAGCCAAGGAGAACAGCTTCCCATGAGGGTAGCAATGGTCTGGGTGCTGGAGGCAGACGGGGTGGGAATAGAGACCTGGAAAGCAAAAGGCTAGAAATTAAATTAGATTTCTAAGAGCCTAAATCATGTCAGGGTGTCATTCACTTGAATTTTGCAGACAGTCTGAAAGAGCAGAGGCAAAAGAGATAAATATGGCTCCTGTCAACTTTAATGACCTGTTAACAATCTGGGTTTTGTGAATTTGGCCTCTTTATTGCTGATGATTTTAACAGTAGCATTTTACAGTGAGCTCACTACACAGTCCAAAGATAACTCCCTTTAACACTTCTCTGGGTGGAAAGATCCAACAGAAACATAAACAGCTGCCAATGTCTTCGACTCCCCTTCACCTAGTATTTTTTTATGGTGCAGTCAAAATTTCTAGATGAGGTGGAATCACACTAAAAAGTAAAACTGAATTCCCCAGCAATTATGCTGATTATGTTTCTGCTTAAGACTTTAACATGAACACACAAAGCTGCTGTAGAAATCTCTCAGAGTTGAAGAGCCCAAGGATATTTGTTATACAGCGTGCCCAGGGTCCTCAGCAGAGAGGAATTAGCCAAAGCTGAGAACAGTGTTGTGTCCCACATGGTTCATAAATCCCTAATCATAAAGGATGCACAGCAAGACATTGTGAGTCAATGAGGCAGCACAAGAAAACATTTTCAGTTGAATTTTATAGACACACTTTGTCTCTTTTTCCCTAAAACAACAAGACAATTATTCTACACCCAGAATTTAAAATTAGACTTTAATATGAACAATATTTTACTAGTAATTACTGCTAGTGGAAATATTTGATTTGTTGTGTTGCTTTTTCTTTTTTTTTCCTTCTTTCCTGTTAATAATGTCCAGATTTTTACATTGTTCACTTTTCAAATTGCTAATATTGTGTTAGGAGAAACCAGGCTAAAGTGCATCTTTACAGATAGAAGTAGCACAAATTTAAAGTCCTAAAATACAGTCCTAAATCATGCTGTTGAATGTTTGTTAAAAGTAACAACCTTATTAAAATTTATGTGGTTCCTTGTGTGAATTCACCAAACACAGAAGACCAGCTCAGGGACACAGAGAGTATGTTTCACTCTACAGAGATTACAAAAAACTATCAGTATGTTTAGGAACTACCTGCTACTGAAAAAGTTTTCCTTGCAGTCATGTCAGCTTAAGTCTGCCTTGGAAATGCCTGAGGATAAAACAAACACAAGGAATACCATACGCAGGGGATCACAGGATCCTGACTCCATATTGTGCTTGCTACATCCTTACACATGATATAAAAATGGAATGTAAGTTATTTTGAAGTAAAAAACATAAGAATTGGTGGAATCAAGAAAATAATCTGGTCTTGTTATCCTGATACTTGCCAAGATCCCACATCTGGATCTTCGCTCAAAAGGTTTCTATTCTGTGAGCCTGTTCCAGAACTGTAAGTTAACTTGAATTCAACCCATGGATCTAAAGATAGATTAGTAGCTTTGCTCTCCAATGCTAAATTGAGAATATAATTGTTCTTCTCAGATTAGACCAAATTAAAAAAGCATTATCAATGTATGATTTTTCTTATTTTGTTGCAGGCAAGATTCCTGTGGGGGAGAGGAGCAGAACTGTTACCACTTGGGAATGGGGAGGAGGGGGAAATATAATTTCTGATGCTTGCAACTTTTCTGGGGTTTATTGTAGTATAATTTCCTACAACTTTCTGCATTTCAGCGCAATTTACTTTTGCCTTCCCATTTCCTAGTAGATCAGCAAAAATGGCTTTATTATTTTACAGAATGTCTTTCTGGAAAGAGATGATCTGCAAGCAACAAATTGAGGAAGAAAAAAAAGGAGGAAGTTGCTGCAGAAAGAAAGTACCTCTGAAGACAAAAGTGACAACCTAATAAGGATACATCTATAAGATCATGAAGTGATACTTTTTAATCTGGTTACATAAAACAGCATGACAGTAAGTTACAACAGTTGTAAGAACAGCCACTGCATCAGAGTTAAAAATAAGACCATGTTTGGTTGTGATTCACCAGCTCCAGCAGACGGAACTGCATTCAAATTTTTAAATGTAGTACATGCTTTTACTGCTTTTGTGAAATTCTTGGAAAAAAAATTTATAGGCTTTTGGCAGGGATGCCTCAAGCAGTGTGTTCCCTCAGATGGCCTCTGTGCCAGTGTGTTTCTAGTTCTTAATCATAAACCTGATTTTAACAGGGGACCTTTTCCAATTTCTAGTTTAAATGGAAGTCATTAAGAAAAAAATAAATCTCATGAGAAAAGCTGATCAATCCTGACCTATAATACTCTTTCACACTGCATTACTAGTTGAATTTACTATTCTTCCTTAGTCAACGAACTCAGAAGCACTATTTTCTTTGTTGTCCATAGTCATTTAGATTATTATGAATATACTCAGCTCATAACTGTTGTTTCAAGTGCTCTCTAGGTACACATTTACCCATGGCTGTGCATTTGTTGCAGCCACAGCAGCACAACTTGGAAAATCTACATGTTAGGAGCACAGTCAAGATCTTTGATTTGTATATGCACTTTTCTGCAATGCCTTGATAAACAAATAACCTTCTCCCAACTACCTTTCTCTTACACATGAGTATTTTCCTTCAGCACCTGAAGTCTTTCTTTTTGTTTGCCACACTAACATCTAACCTGCCTAATGAATGCCTTCATTCCAATAGCAAACAAAAACACAGCAAGCTCTCCTTAATCTGCAAAGCTGCCACAAAGAAAACATGTCTAAATCTCTCTTCAGTGGGCCTTAATTTGTACTTTTCAATTTCATTAGACCTTACATGTCATGACACAAAAATTGCACTTGCTCAAAATAAATTGACTTCCTTTCTAATTCCCCAGATGAATGAACAAAATACAAGGCCATACTGATGGAGTCCAATGAAAAAAAAAAAAAAAACAAAAACAAAAAAAACAAAAAAAAAACAAAACAAAACCCATGCAAAACAAAAATCCCAACAAAAAAACCATCACATAAACACTGCATGTATACTTACATACCTATTTTCCACATATTTTTCAGGCTTATCTTTCATAAGTTTCAAATAGTGATTCAACCATTTTCTCCAAGACTGACAAGAGCACAGTAGTTTTCCTCTCCCAGAACCAAAGAGCTAAGAAGGACAGAGTGGCTTGCAAAGGCTGCTGGATTTTGATGCACAGCTCAGGGAGCTACAACAGGACCAAGCAAGAGAGGTACTATCTCAGGAACTTGTTTAAAACAGTTCGTCACTTTTCAGTTAGAGAAGGTATACGAAGTATGTGCCTGGGGGGAGGAGAGGGGCTAAATATTTTTGCACATATCCAGGTATACCAACAAATAAAAGAAAAAAAAACAAACACCAAAAAACCCACATCCAACTAAAAGATACGAACTTACCTTCTTCTGTAAAGGAGAGTGTGGGAATGAGATGAGTGGGATTGTTTTCTAGTTTTATGAAGAAAAGTTAAAGAAGTATCTTATCAACAAAAATGCCCCTGGGTGTTTCTGGAAAAGTTGTACAGTAGTAGTGGTATGTTTCTAATAATGTACTTTCAGTTTTACTAAGTGGTCACATTACATTACAGTACAACCCAGATGGACAGTATTATTTTAACTCTATCTAAACACAGCTGTAAAAATTTTTGTCAGCCAAGACACTTTGATATCTAAAATAAATTTATAAATGCAGATCTTTTTAGAGTATAATGAAATAAAGAATGGTTTCCAGTCTTTTTAACCCATGACACCTGTGCTACAAATGATACACTATACCTTGCGAACTAATCACCATTCATACAAAGTTCCAGTTATGGAACTTTAAGAAATAGAAAAGTCAGTGTAGACACTGAGGTTTAGCTTTTGTTGGCAGATATTTTTTAAGAAAACTGTAACTACTTTGCAAGAATACAAGACTGAGTAATTTTTATCCATTTCCTGGCATTTATTTTTCTTACTGTAAGGAGAACTAGACCATTTTAAATATTAGATTCACAGGCATGAGTGAGAAAGAAAATAATGGCCTTTGATTTAGGAAAAAGAGAAGCAGACATCTTTGTCATTACAGGGGAGTATTGTTGAAAATAAGTCAATGTAAAGTCTTACTACAGAGAGAATACAAAAGTGATCTCTTGAAAATCTTAGATGTGGTTAAAGTGAACCACCATGAACAGGCTGGCCATTTAGTTCAGTTCATATCTTCAAATGAACTATAAAGCACTTTGCTGCTGTAAATGCTTTAAGAAACCACTGAAATTACCAGCTTCTCAAAAGAACTTTTGAAACATGACAAATTTTATTTCTCCTGCCTCCCTCCTATGTTTGTTTCACACCTTCTCCCCCTGCCAGTTGCAGAGATTCCCACTTGGCTGACCATCCTGTTTTTTGTGGATTTTCTTCCCAGCAGCATTCAGCAGCTCCAGTTTGAATGTTTTAGCAGAACATGAAAGCAAATGGCTGCTCAGGCTCCACAGGGGCCAAAGTGAAAGAGTGGGGGATTTATTCTGCCACCACAGACTATCACAGATGCCCTTCAGTTCAACTGAGTGTTTGGTTTATGTTCCTCGTGAAAGGTCCAAGATGCTGCTTAGCAGCAGGGGAAGGGCTACTCTTACAAGAAGCATAAAACAAGTAGCTGCTCCAGCTGCACCCAGCCTGAGGGTGATAGAAAGCTCTGGCCACCAACATAGCACACTTCAAATTTCTCCCTCTCCTTCTGAAGCAGTGCCACAATTAGAAGTTTCTTGATGTACTCTTCCTGGAGCTACAGCAGCTATGGGGTTTATGTTGCTGGGATATAAAAAAAAAAAGACATCTGGGAATCATCTGATTTTTCTGACTATATTTTTCAGCAGAAGTGAAAAGAAGCTCCTGAAGAAAGTTTTGTGATATAAAAGAAAATCTGGGCTACACCTGAACAAGACCCTGAGATTAACTCAGTTGATTAGAGGATGGTGGTAATAAACCAAGGTCATGGGTTTGATCCCCATACAGGCCATTCACTTAAGAGTTGGACTGTCAATGATCTTTGTGGGTCCCGTCCAGTTCAGAATGTTCTGTGAAACAAACAAAAGTTGTAAGTTTTGGGCCAACTCAGGAATATTAATAAGCATCAGGAAAGCACTTCTTATAAACAGAAGTGAAAACTCTGTGTGGCTTTAATTCTTAACAAGCTGATACTTGAAGTGGAAAAACTATTCATAAGATCCAAAGGTAAACATGTATGCAAGAAACCAGACTATATAAATGAAACAGGAAAACTGATTACATGTGACATTGACACTTCAAACCATTCCTAGAAGCATTTTCAGGTAATCAGGTCTAATCATAGAACCATAGAATCAAAAAATTATAGAATGGTAGGGATTGAAAGGGACCTTAAAGATCATCTAGTTCCAATCCCTTGCAATGGCAGGGACACCTTCCACTAGACCAGGTTGCTCAAAGCCCCATCTTGAACACTTCCAGGGATGGGGTATCCACAGCTTCTCTGGGCAACCTGTTTCAGTGCCTCAGCACTCTCACAGTAAAAAGTTTCTTCCTAATATCTGATTTAAACCTACCCTCTTTCAGTTTACAGTCATTTCCTCTTATTCTACCAGTACATGTCCTTGTCAATGTCCCTCTACACCTTTCTTGGACATTCCCTTTAGGTAGTAGAAGGCTGCCATAAGGTCACTTCGGAACATTCTCTTTTCCAGACTGTTCTCTTTTTCCTGATGCCTTCTCATATAAACCTATATGTAATCACAATCTCCATTTAAAAAACTTTTTAACAAACTGAACCGGCACACTGGGGGGTAGAGGTGGGGAGGGGATAGCTGGTGTTTGTTGTGGGAGGTTTGTTTGTCTTGTTTTTCAGGGTATTTTAAGAATAGGGTGTTTTAGATTCATGAATTGGGTTTTTGGCAGATGAACTTTGACAATTCTAGCAGGAATGCTTTAATGTATTACCATTTCTAACTCCTGATGTCATTCTTCTATAGAGGTTATCACATCACAGCAGATGGAAATATGTGACTTGATTGGTCTAGCTCACAGTGCAGCTTAAAGCACTAGTGAAGGTAGGGTTTGTGCAAAGACATCAGAGCATGAACTGAACCTACTGATGCTGTGCACAGACATTTCACCTAATATGAAGAGGTGGTGGCAAGTTTGGGATGGCAAACTAGATGCAGCAGCATCTTTATTCATTCAGTGAATGTGAGCAGGACCCCTCAGTCAGAGGGCTATGCCTCTCAGAGGAGTTGGCAACACTCACGTTGTCTAGTTGCTTAACTGGCCATATCTTCTGTTCATCCCTTTATTTCAATTGGCTCACCAGGCTAGTTTGTATCCTCTGCTAAAGACTAAGCACAAGTCAGGTCTTCCATGACTTTCAGTGGCTGATATGAGACTATTTAAAAGGAAAATATATTAATATGGAAAAAATAAAAATAAATCAGTCATTGCAAATAGTTCAAAATTGGATTTTTCTCAGATGGAAAACAGACACAGACTTACTACTTCAATTTCTGTATCCAGTTTTCTACTGCCACAGTTAGAGCTCCTCAATTTTACATAATTTCTAAGTGCATGTTATGTCTGAAGGAAGATTATTTCAACTCTAATGCAACCCTTTCCTACTAATTTCTTCCCAATTTCCCATAAACTTCTCCAGAAAAACTGTAAAGAAAATCAATAATTAACAGATATGGGGTTCTCCTGCTTTCAAGTTCAGTTGATAAACACAGAATTCTGTTAAAAAAAAAAACAACCGAGAGAAAATTTAGAAAATAATTTGTTGTTTGGCTGGCATTTTTCATATCTATACATAGGCTTATGTTTAAAAACAGAGAAAATGAAATGTGTTCATCAGAAATCAAAATATATTTTCATTTGAAAATATCCAATGAGCTAAAATATAAATTAGTTGAAAAAATTCAAATTAAGATGTAAAAGGTGTTAGCAAGCTCCTTGGAATTTCATTCTTCCTTGACATAACTTTTCTGATGAAAATAATGAGGGGGTTTAATTGATTTTCTTTAGGAGGTAGGAAGATAAAGTAAATTTTAAAACTCATATGACTAGTATTTGTTTGTTGTGTTCAAATAATCAATATCATTCTGCTGTCAATCATGCTCAGTCCTAGCTAATCTTCTTAGTTTTTATTAATTCCTCCAGGAGGCTGGAGAGTCAAAACCTGTAAATATCCTAAATGATTGCTGCTAGTGCATTCAAGGTAATAAATTATAATGCACAACATCTCATAGTAAATAATGCTAATATCACACAAAAATGACTGATAAAATGTATTATGTAGATTTATATATGCTACATAGAATTTAATGAATTTATTAGACAAAATGAAACACAAATTTTATCCCATTCTCCTAAGAGACAACAGATATGAAAACTACACCTTTGAGAATATAAACTATTCTTCATTTAATGTACAGATACAAAGAAAAGTGAAAAAAGTAGTGATGAAATGGCTAGACCACACATTAGAAGGAAAATAAATTTTGTGTGTGGAATTCAACACACCTTGCAATTTCCTTGTTTCTCTGTATTTCTAGGGGCAGGAGCACTCAGTTAGGAAAAACACTACTGAAAGGGTTGATATTATAATAGTGGTTTAGTTGTACCACTGTTTGTCATCTGCAGAGTATCTTTCCAGTTGCATTTTGTTTGCTTTCCTTTTCCCTTCTGTCTCCTCCTCTTACATGCACACTTGTGTGTCCAGTGCTATTGACATCTGAAAAGTCTGCATCTGCTCCCAGTTGCAAAACTTGTTGGTCATTAAGTTATAGCTTTAGACAAAAAGGGAAAGGGGGGTGGGGGATGGGCGGGTGTTGGAAATAAGTGTATTGAAAAGTTTGAAAAAGCACAGCAATGATCTTCAAGGACACATTTGGGAAGAAGTCAAATAACAACCACTAAGAGAACTAAAATACGTTGTTCGACGCACTGAAAAAAAGCACAACTAGTACTTAAGATAGAGTATTAAAAACTCACCGTAAGTGCTTATGGAGGAAAGAAACTAGTTTTATACCCAATATATTCAGTTTACTCACTTGGATCAGAGAATCCTCCTGCTTCCAGCTCAGACATTTCACCCTCCCTTGAAAGGCTGCTAGCAGACACAAATCAATTGACACCTGCATATTTCTCAAGAAGATGGGCTCAAGATCCACCTAACTTAGCTCAGAAAAGAGTCTACAATGTCTTTATGTACCCCACAATTTTAGGGAAGCATGTAGGCTGTTTCCTGCAGCTCCCAATTCTATTCATCCTGTAATTTTTCAGCTGTAGATCTGATCAGAAGTATATTCCTCCTTCGAGAGAAGCACAGCCAGAGCAAAGGGAATGCACACAGACTGCATGGGGGAGCCAGTACCCAGCAGGATTGACCTAATATCTCTCAGGTGAGATGTGTTTGGCTTTTGCACACTGAACTTTCAGGCATCTGCCCTCTTTCCACAGACGTCCTCTATTTGTCCTTTAGTTTAAAGGTCTGGCACCTCATTTTCACTAATACCTTCAGTATGCATTGCTCATGGTAGTTTTATCTGTGGGTATTGTTCAGACTAGGTTTATTTTTCTCTTCCAGCATTTCACTAATTGTGTATGTATCATCTAATGCAAGGGTTGCAGTAGTAATTGCTGCCCTTCTGTGGAAATGCTCAGTAATCACTGCATAAACATTGCATAACATCCAGAAAGCAGCTTAGAGTTGACTCCAGACAGCCTTCATTTACATATTCAAACATATTTTTGTAAAGCTAAACTAATTGTATGTTTATCAGAGAAGTCCCACACTCAAAACTACCATGTCCTTGGCCTCTTTTCCACCAAAGGGTTGTTCTTACAAGGGAGTTGGAATTTACTACTAGTTTGTCAGCTACAGTCAAGCAGAAGCCCTTCTGCCCAGAGAACACACAATAATCCCATTCCCAAACCAAATCTAAAATCAGCCTTGGGCAAGATACTGTACATGTGGCATAACTAGTTATATCTGCTATGTAAAAAAAGTAAACAAAATGCACAAACAAAACTCGAACACAGCACAAAAAGAAAACCAGAAGAAAAAGAATCCAATAAGTCTTTGCCCTAGGGTGAAGTTTGTCTAGGGTCATGTGCCCATCTATCATCTCACCAGGTGTTTTGGTGATTACAGCTGTAATGCACAGCAAAAATGAGGCCAGACAGCAAGGCAGAAAAGAATTCCTGATGGCATAAAAGTGTAAATTAGTTCATTAATTAATCTTTTTAAAAATATGATGATCTAAGTCATCTGAACAAAGCAAGTAGTATTAAGCATCAAACACTGCATCACAATTAGAGAGTACTTCATCATGCCAAATATATCCAGAGGAACTCTTTACAAAGAGGATTTAATCAATAGCTGACAATAATAATGCCCACCAGACTGAATAAAGTGAATGGCAATGTATGCAAACACATCCCTTTGTTTTTTCCAGAGAAATAGACTTCTGAGCTAAAAAACCACAAGCAAACAAACAAACCAAAAAAAAACAACCAAAAACAAAACCAGTCAGTAAGAAACTGACAACAACTGAACTATAAATCCTTCCAGGGGAGAAAAAAATTATAAGAGCAGCACAAAACCAGAACTTAACCAAAAGCTTCAAATGCACATATTACCTAAATTCAAAAATACATATATAAATAAAAAAAAAAAGTTGAGAATATTGAGTGTGACAGCATCACAGTGAAGAAGAGACTCACAAAAGAGAAGAAGTGAAAACAGAAGAACGGAAAGAAAAAATGCACTATGCTCTCTGAAACAGATGAAAGAAGCGAATTTAAAGATCTTTCATCATTCACTATTGCCTTAAATTAACACAGACTTAAGAAATACTTCCTTAAGTAACTATTTAATACAACTTCTGAAAAAAAATTATAAAGTTATTCACAGCTGAAAAATTTGAAAAACAGGTTTCAAAAAGGTGTTGATATCAAAATGCTTAATAACATACTTACTGCAGCTTGGTATTTCTGAAAAAAAAAATGGGTAAGTAAAATGGAACTAAAGTAAAACTGAAAGCAACTAGACACCAGACTGCAAGCCACTTCTGCCTTCTCTGCTTTGCCCTCCATTGACACCTAATCTTGAAGGCTTCTAAACCCTACATGCACTTTAGTCTCTGACCTGAAGTCCTGGAACAGTAAGTGCATGCCCAGAAGTGTCTCAGGTCTGTACCAGCTGGTATATCATTCATGCCACAACTTGAATGAGATTCAGAAACTGGGAGTTCAGTTTGCTGAAGCAATAGTGTGGTTGCCATCTCTGAATATGCTAACACAACCACAACTCTGCAAATGCAACAGCTTGGCTTGAGGAATTTCTATTGAATTTTGTGCTAAGCCGGCCTCAGATAAAGTTCAGAAACTGACCTGGAAGCAAGGACAGGATGGCCACACATTCCCAGCTGAAATCCAAGCATGGAATTCACCTCCTACTGCAGGTGTTTAGGTTTCCTCTGTAGTGAAGAAGGGGCTAAGAAGCAGAGCCAGAGGTTTCCTGAGGGCAACTAACTCGCTTACAGGAGACTTGTTGGTCAAATAAACCACTGCTGATTAGCTGACTCCATCATTGACTTCGGTGGAGTTTCGACACCAGCCTGAAATCAACATCCTCTTGTTGGCATCTCAAGTCCAACTGTAGATTAATTTCTCTGGAATTCACTCACATGAAGTAAAAGGCCAGCTTCCTTGTTGTGCTCTGGAAGAGATACAACTGGAGGGAAGAAGTTCCTTATCCAAGCCTTGCACAGCAATAAGTACATGTCACTATGGGTTGAGAAATAAAGTTAGGATCCCTTTCCACTGAGAAATGCAGCAGTGCCAGAGTTTTTCCCATCCTGAAAAAGTACTCCTGCTACTTAATTAGGAAAAGACACATCAGCTGCTTTCAAATTTTCTCCCAAAGGAAGTCTTTTTTCCCAGCTGTTGATTGGATATGGTACAAATACCTCATAGGGCACAAGGACTCCAGATCCCAGGTGTATTTGTGAGAAGATAGGCCAAGACTCAGAAAGGTCTGGGTGCATACAAATGCACCTCTTCCCACTATTTTCTGTAGGCTGGCTGTAGGTGGCATATAAAAATATTTAGAACTGCACTCCCATTTATGTACCTAAACATTTGTTGGCCCTCTGCCTAGTCACATAACTGCTTTGAAGAACCCTGCTATAAGATTTTCTGATATTTTTGCCTTTCTCTTCTCTGTATTGCAATTGGATGCATATAAGAGTACTAACTTTTCACATTTGCAGCTCTGCCTCAAAATATTTACATAAATATTTAAGTAAAAATTCACACATCTTATTCCCAAGAGCAGAGGTCAGCTCATGGCAGATAGGTCATTCACCAGGTCATCATTTCCTTCCATCCCACATTAATATGCTTGAGTGTGATTCCTTTTTAGAAAAGTATTGCTGTTTTTGCAGCTTATTGAAATGTATCATATTTCAATAAAGGGTAAAGAAAATTTCCCAGTTGCCATATGTAATATACTAATAAAAGGTTAAGTTATTTCAGGAATGCAGAGAAAACCAAGATCCTTGGCATCCTGTTCTTGAATTCACTAACAGAATGGTTGAGAAGAGCACTGTATTTGTCCAACATGAACAAATCTAGAGGTTATGTAGTTGAAAAAGTGGCATCTGTACCTGAATCCCCTGTCATTTTGACCTGCAAAATGAAATCCAAGAGGCCTGCCCAAATTTGGTTCTCAAGGAAGGTTAACAAAGAGTTAGCGCTTAGCAAAAAGAGTTCTGTGAGCAGCTGCTTCACAGAGTCTTCCCACAACAACTATAAAGTAGTTTCATGCTTATTTCTAAGGTAAGGAAGGTGGCAACAGAGATTTAGTTGACCTCATGTCAGCACAGGCTTTCAGAGCTCAAACAGAGAAACCTTGACTTTTTGGAGGAGCAATAGAGGATATTTTGAATGAAGATCATAGAGCTGAGAGATAGATAGGGCTTTTATCTATTTATCTATTTTCATCCCTTTATAGAATATGTATTACATCAATATTTAGTGGGTCTCTCCTGTATAAAGTAAAAATAGCTGTTCTGAGCTTTCAGGAACAAATGCTGTCAGAAGCTCCATAGTGAGCTAGCCCTGTAGCTCTGATTGGTTTATTGCTGGATTCATTACAGGAAAAACACATTTTCTAGGTAGAGTAGAACTGGAAAAGTAAACCAGATTGGTAGACACAAGTGATCCGTCACCAACCAGCTGTAGAAAGGTGTTGCAGGAAAGGTGAGAGAGGGAGATAATTGTTGCAAGGATTAGAAGCCACAGAATTCACTGAAACCACGAACTGGCATTTAAAAATCGCTGACTGAAGAGACAATGCCTTAGAAAGAATTGCCAGACCATTAACAAAAGTCCATATCCTTTTACAAAACAGTTTGACAAGATGCTGGGGGAAAAGGAAACAAACAGGAACTGACACAGAATTTATAGTGTAAGGCCACAAGAATTAGATGCCAAGGAATGGACTATCAGGGATAAGTTGACAGGAGGACATGACTCACCTAGAGAACTTCAGCATACTACAATACTAGCATGAAAAAATTTAGTCCACAAATAATTACCACATTTGGAGGTCCCCAGAAGCTTTAGCTATACCTGTTAACATGGAGAAAGGCAAAAGCATACTCTCCCAGGCAGCCAGTGTTCTACAGAAAGTGACATTCATGCCACATAATGGCAATGGAGTTTTCAATGCAGATGTGAAGCTTGTGTTCCATCCTTTGCTATTAATGGACAAATTCATTAGCCTTCTTACAGAGAACATTTCTACCTTTGCAATTGTACACATTGCCCTTAATAAATCCTAGAAAAAGAGAAAAATAGCACAGACAGCAAATGAAAAGACTTTTGGGGCCTTTCTCGATCCAATTTTGTTACAGAAATGCAATGATCAATATCTCAGAACCAGAATATTGTAGATTATAGAAAAAAACAAGATCTAGTTCTTTATCCTGATACTACAAACATAGAATATGGCATATGTATGACACTTACCTTAGCACAAAGGAGGGTAAATTGAGGCAGGGCTACTGAGGCTCAAGGGGATGTCATTACAGGCCATTGTCAAAGCAGAAGAACAGCATACTGCTTAGCTTGCCAAATCATATTCCAGTTCTGTCACCTACAAAGTTTTTCATAACTTTCTAGTGCACGTTTTTCAGTGATTGCTGAAATGTAGCTACTTACACAGAACATTAATGTACATACAGTAAGTTCCTTCCTCCTCATTGCAGGTCTCTGCCCCAGACCAGAGGCAGAAAATTACTTCAGCACCAGGAGAGAAAAACACAGAGAAAGAAGAGTCTTTCAGGAAAAATAAGGAGTTATCTGTTAGAAAACAAACAAACAAGCAAACCCAACCCTACCAACAGTCATCATTAGTCATAGGATGCACTACATAACATTTTTTAAATCAGTTACTGAACTAAAATTCTGAAAGGCAGAATAAGTTAAACATAAAAATATCAATAAAATACAACACAGCTTTTTAGGTAATGCTATTCCTTTGTACTATGTACTTATTTTCTAAGAATATGTCACACTACACAGTTTTGCACAAACACATGATGAAGACTCTTCCTACACCTTTACAGGGGAAGGATGAACTTGGAGGAATATCAACTTTGGTTTTTCACAGGAATAAAATCACAGTTTAAATCTCTCTTTTCCAAGTGTTAATAAACTTTGTCACTACACAGATCTGCAGGATAAAAAATGGTGAATCAGTACCTTTTTTAGATTTGAAACACTTCATTGTGAACCATAATTACTGACCAGCTTTATGAGCAATGCAATATCATATCCACTGGCCCTCACAGACTCAGTTGGATAAGTAATAGCTGTTCATATTTTCATAATGGGCTAAAATAAATGCAAAATATCACATGACAAGACAATAGAAGCTGATCCCACTTTAACAGTCTTAAGCTATTGTTACTTGGAAATCCCAAGAAGGACTGCCTAGGACATGAAAATATCTTGCAAAGCACCACCATGTCCCCCTAAACTGAATGATTTCAAATTTGGCCATATATTTTCAAATTCTGTATGGTACTAGAAGGAGATTATTTTTGGCAAATTTCTTTTCAGAAAGTTCAAAGAAACACAGACAGCAATCGGTGAAATGAATCCATAAATAAAGATGTGAATTATAAAGAGCTTTTATTCTTAATGATGGAAAGGCATTTAACAAATGCTCTTGTAAATTAATGAATAATCTTAAAACTAAAGGTATTCTGATCTAATCACACAGTAACAGTTCAACTATCTTTGTTTGCTGTGTTTTAAGCTAGCTGTATCTGAGCAAACCTAATGGCTGTACAACTTTATCCATCTATGCAATTTCTAAAACAAACAGAGTTTTATTTCATGCCAGGAATAAACACGTTAAGTTAAGAACAGAAGTCACAAAGGTTTATGAATAAAAATCAACCATGAGTGAAGAAATGTAAAGACAATTATCCTTCTGCTTTACAGATGAACCTTTGAATTGAATGCCCCACCACTGAGAAAGGAAGAGACCTCTTTTGGGAAACAAGAAATTACCTTCATATATACAATGATATCACCAACCTGAGCAAAGATGCCTGCATCAAAGTGAAAAATGGGGGCTGTGGGGTGTGTGGAAAGCAGCAATTTCCAGCAATTGCAGAGATTCAGGTTTCACATCCAACTTCATGAATTGGCCCATGCTGTCAGCAGCCAACTGACTCCCTTGCTGGAACACTAGAAGGCAGCCTTAGACACAGCTGCATGAATACAGTCCCCAAAACGTGCTCCAAAGGACTGAACAGAACATCAGACTCCTGGAGCACAGGGACACAGAGCAGCTGCACACAGAGGGTGGCACAATCTAGGGCCATCACCAAGGGCTGGGAAGTAATTTCTGCTGAGCAGCTAATGTCCATTTGTTGGGCACTGGAAAGACAGCACAGGTTAGCTGCATACAGCTGACACATCCCCATGTTCTCACACAATCTCAGCTGAAGAAGCAGGGATTAGTCTGGGTGCAGAGGGCTCACAGGCTGCAAGCTACCCCTGTATTCCAGCCTTAGCTACCTGCAGGATCTGGAGACCACACAGGAGTGGTGGGAAGGCTGTGCAGATGATGCATGATGGAGAACCAGCCAGGAGCAGAGAGCAACTACAGCACAGACAGGTTCCTCACTCACTGTGCACAGTCCCACACCATGCAAGCAGATGAAGATGTGTGAGAACAGCACACTTCACCAGTAGACCAGGAGACACCAGACAAGGGCAAGACAGCAAATCAGGTCTCGTGTCAAGCTGGGAAATCTAGGTGACAAATTGGGAATAGCAGAACAGCATTCTACTCAGAAACACACAGCTACAACACAGCTCAGGCACAAAGTACAGCCCCAGGCTGAGTTGAAATGGGGCTCTCTGCCCCATGGGCACAGGGTGTAGGTAAAAACCCAGATGAAGCATGTCAGGGCCATGCAAGACAATTAGTGCCCTCAGGGCCCAGACACATACCACAGGTGTACAGGGAAGCAAATAAATGTAACCTGAAACTCTCTACATTCCATGCAACATTAGTGTTTCTGGACTGTGCTTCAGTCCTTTTTTTGGCTGTAAGATTGTGACTACATTATTTGGAGACCCACTCCCATCAGCTTCTATAGACTTTTCTGACTTATAGATTCTGCTATTTAGATTCTTGTACAGCTTCTGTTCTACCGCTCCATATGGCCTAGATATACAATCTGAACTGAGATCTTGGAGAATTGAGAAAAAAAATCTGAGTTGGTTCTCAAAATGAATAGACTAGGTTTCTTCAGAGTCATGCTTAGACTTCAAGCTACACAGTGCTAAGATAGTCTCTTGATTGATATGCATGTTTTTGCTATGGAAAAATGCATAGTCTATCTACAGAACAAAGGTCTACAACACAGCATTATGATGACAGTCATAGATCAAAAATAAATAAACAAACTATGTTGTCAGGCAAAACTGTCACAATGCACTTCAAAAAGTTTTCAAAAGGGTTGGCATGTCCTGCCACCATTAGGCCATTGATTAAATACCCATTCAAAACCTCAAAAATCCTAGATTTTATTTACATTCCAGAATTTAGAGATGATGTGCATAAAACAAATATTTTTATTTGCTGTTCCCTCTGTTCGTCTTTCCTCTGCCCCAAAAATTTATATAGATATGAATATCTGTTCAAAAGCAAGATGAACCTCTGTGATTTCTAAATACTTAAGCAATAAACAATGACCTCATATTTAGGAGCCCAGAATGGGGAGCAACTATTGTGGTAGTAGCGGATACCTCTGAAATAAGTGAATTTTTTATTGTAAAAACATATTTAGAACTGATAGATTATTTACTCAACCAATTTTTCTACCCCATCCAAACTTTACTCACTCCCCAACCAGTGGGACTGGGGAGAGAATTGGAGGGTAAAGTTGGAAAGCTTCTGGATTGAGATAAAGACAGTTTATTAGGAAAAGAAAAAGCTGCACACACAAACAAAGCAAAGCAAGTAATTAATTCACTGCTTCTCATGGGCCGGCAGGTGTTCAGCCACTTCCAGAAGAGCAGGGTCCCATCTTGCTTAATGGTCATGTGGGAAGACAAACACTATCACTCAAAACATTCCTGTCTTCCCCCTACTTCTCCCCAATTTATATACGGAGCTTGATGTTGTATGATAACATCTCCTTGGTCAGTTGGGGTGACCTGTTCTGGCTGTGCGTCCTCCCAGCTTCTGATGCATCCCCAGCCTCCTTGCCAGCATGGCAATACAAGAATCAGAAAAGGCTTTGGCTCTGTAACTGCTCAGCAGTAACAAAAACATTGTTGACCTCGTATTCAACACAAATCCAAAACACAGCCACTATCAGCCACTGTGAAGAAAATTAACTCTACCCCAGCCAAAACCAGCAGAGTCAGACATTAAAACAAAGCAGATATTTCAGAGGAAATCCCAAATCATTCAGGATTGATCAAATTTGATTAGTGTGATAACCTGAACTTCAAGAATGTTCATGCAGGCATGTTGAGCCACAGCTTTGTGTTGAGCCGGAAATTAAGATCTTGAGTTCCAGGGAAAGCTCCTTGGCAAAGATGGAATGTGTCAGAATACTGTGACCATGTTTTCAAGAGCATGGTGTGCTGGCCAGGTCAGCAGAGCAAACCCAAGATCCTGACTGCCCTTTCCCCTTTGTGGTAACTATTGGAAAGGCTGTAATTAAGTCTAAGCTCTTAGAAGAGTGAAAGGAAGTAAAAACTTCCTACATTCTCTTTTCCCTGTAGGTATCCACAAGGAAGAGCTCTGTTTCAGTCTCACATATCATGTTAAAAATATGGTTTCAAAAACAAAAAAGAAGAAACTGTTCTGCCATACAGTTCTTCCATACAGCCATGTCAACACAAATATGGTAGAACTGGAGAGTTGGTTTGCAGCTCCATATGTAGTCAAGCTGTAGCACAAAGGTGTTACCAAAATCAAATACTTCATGCAGCAATAACTGCAGAAGAATTTGCCAAGATTAGAAATATTGCAGATAACATGCAAATTTTTGTTAAAGTTTCTGGAAAATACGGTTTGATAATCAGCCCAGAGCACAAGGAAGGCTGAAAGGGGACTAAAGTGACCTTTCCATAGTCTCCTTCTCAGGAGACCTGAAAAGGTGTCATGTAGAACAATAGCAAATCTGTCAGGGTCACAGGTATAAACATTTTACAAGTCTTCTGCACTTTTCTTGTCAGCTTCCCCTCTCCTGTCCTTTCTCAGATCTCATTTTAACTCCTCTGTAGCTTCACATTATCTGCTCTGGGATGTATGGATCACCCCAGCAGAAGTCTCTAATAGTTGATAACCTGACACTGCCTTCAGTGTCCAGACAGAGCAGTGTCATAGGAAGGGCAGAAGGACACAGCTGGCTGTATCGTGCCCCTTCAGGCACAGTGTTGCCTGAAGAGTACAAAGCAGCAAATACAACCTGCAACTCCCAGATTCTATTCACAAGATTTACAATCTGATTTTGCATCAGAAAAATTAGATTAACTTTAATAGAAGAACAGACAAAGCACTTCAGTATGTTGCTGAGTCCATTCCTCTGCCATAAAAAAACCCCAAACAAACCCCACCCAAAACAAACCAACAAAAACAGAGGAGAATTCAGCTAGACTGTTTTTAAAAATACACAGTGACAGATATCTCCACAGCCCCACTAGACAATCTCTTACATGCCTTCAGTGTCCTAAACATTGAAGTAAAATTAATAATATCTAATCTGTTACTTAAATTGAAGCTCATAGCTACCTGTCACAGACATAGTAAACTGTTTATTCCCTTCTTCATTATTAATAACTAAGGTAGAGTTATAACATTGGTTCATTACTCAAGACAGAAAACTGCTGACATATGGCACCAGAAAGAAGAAAGGTTTAGTAAAGTGTAAGCAAGAAAATACATTTACGATGATAATAGCCCAATTTCAGTTGAGATTATATTAATAGTATAGGAGTTCAGCATAAAAGAAAAAAGTTCAGCTAAATTAAATATTCTCAAGCTGTTCACTTTGGACAAATTTCAGGTAAAAATACTGAACATCCTGGCTTAAGTGCAACAAATCAATTACTATCTCTAGGACCTCATGGAAAACCAAAATATCTAGGGGAAAAAAACCCATAGACCATATCTTTTAAAATGGTGGAAGTAAAAATCTGGTGAATTTTCAGTTAAGATCAATTTCTAGATAAGCATTAGAGTAAAAATATTATAAGTGCAAAGATAGCACAAAAAATAAGTGATAGATAAGACAGGTTCCTTATGAATAAGTCACATCAAACCAAAGTACAGTTCAACTTTGGCAGAATTATATGCCCTGTAAATAATGGAAAGGCAGTAAAATTTATAAATTATAAAGATTTTGGCATGATTTCATGTTGCATTTTTGCAAGGATGCAAGGCAACCGAGAGCAAAAGCTATAAAAGGTGTAAAACTAATAGTCACAATATTGCTATGTAGTTAACAGGACTCCGCATTAGTCTGCTTGGTACTGTAGAAGATTTTCATTAATCATCTGAATAATGCAACAGAACATCTATTGTTACTAAATTCAAAGATGTCAGCAAGTTGGATTGTACAAATTAATGGACTCAGAAGGATCTTAAGATATTGTCATGTAGTTGTGATTAATATGCAGTGGTACAGTGCAATTCCTGGGATGGTAATTCTTAGCATAAGCATCCTTACTATGATAATCTTAGAGGTATTTAGAGGGTTAGAAAAGTGTAAGTGGAAACTGAAGTATTAAAAATCATGTTAGTTTCCATTTTACACACACTGCAGTGGAAAGAGAAAACAACTACAATACAAAAATAACCAAGATTTCACAGAATAACAGAATATGCTGAATTGGAAAGGACCCACAAGGATCCTCAAGTCCAACCCTCAGACCATTTTGTTTTGCATTTCAGGCTGTTTCCAAAGTTAGTGTGTAAACCTCTCACTGGTCTAATCAACAATGACAGCAATACAAAGTCACAGTAAGTATTTATAAGTGGATCTAAGTCAGGCTTAAGGATAGAACTTGTTCTCATTCACCTCTAGAATTCTACTCAGCAGAAAACTACATCTGATCTAGCTGCCTTGAGCACCTTTATGACAATCAGCAGAAGCAGGGACATTAAAATACAGTTTATCTCATCCTACGATACACACCTGCCCATGTCACACCCTACTCTGTTGTCAGTTTGGTGAAAGCTGATACAAGGTCATGTAGAGTGATAAACAGGCCTTTAAAATTCTGAGCTCATTTTTTCCCATAGTTAGTAGCTGGCGTCCGCTCTTCTAAGTTTTATATGGTCCCTCCAACTACAAAGACACCAATTTCTGTGTTACTTCTGCATGAAGTTCCAGATTTGTTCCTTTTTTGCCACACCTCACTATTCTATCAGAGGGCTTGGAAGAGGGCAGCATTCCAGCGGCTCTTCACAAACTGTGGCCCACCAACATTAGCAGGAGTTTTGCCTTTTAATTCAGTAGCACTGATATTTCACTCCCTCAGGTTTTGGGCACTGATGAATATAGAGTGTGATGTTCAGCATTGTACAGAGAGCTCAAAAAGGGTAGTCTTCCTCCCTGGTTCCTCTATAATACACTTTCAGTAGATATATACTACTGGATAATTATTGTCACAAACTTGTAAGAATTTCAATTTCATAATTGGAATGGGTAATAAAATCATAGAAGAGCAACAAGGCTGCCCAGAGAGGTTTTTACACTGAGATTGGATGTGGCATTGAGTGCCATGATCTACTAAATGGACTGGAGTTGGACCAAGGGTTGGACTTGATGATCTCAGAGATCTTTTCCAACCCAATCCATTCTATGACTATATGATTCTATGATTTAACAGCACCTTAGGGTGGTCAAAATAAAACAGCTGCCACCTGTTCTTCAGAAAGGCATTTTCTTGTATTATGCCCATTTTCTAAGGGGAATGTTCAACAGCCACTTTCAAATGCAGCTTTCAAGTGCTGCTTAACATTGTATACACAGAGATAAGGTGAGCTAGTTCTTCCAGGTGGGAGGTTTGGGGATTATCAGTGCTTGCAATTTACCAAGAAAAGACTATACCATCACAAAAACACCCCTGACTGGTTTGCCACAAGACAACACTCTAGATTTCAGGGGTAATCCTGTACATATGACTTTATTCCACGAACCAGCTATGTCCAATTCTCACTGACTTCAAGACCTCAAAAATCCACAATACTGATTTTAGAGAGAAGATTAAAAATGCAACATCACCCTTTCTCCTGTTTCTTTCATGTGCTGAAGAAGTGATGACAACTGTGGCTGTGTAATACACCAAACATTACTCTTTGATATCAAGGATCATTGACATGAAATATAGTGTCATAAATGAAGCTTCACAAACTTTTTCTCATTTTAAAGGCAAACTGAGCGATTTTGTGGATAATCAAGAACTTATGCTTACAGACATGCTATGTTATATGATAGCAAGTAGAATACACTAGAGTAACCCTTGAAACATCCAGGAGTGGGTTTCTGAGAATGAAAAGCTGGGGCTGTGCTATTCTGGGGGCATAGTTCCAGCTCTGACTACTGTATATTTCTTTTCTGGCAGTAGAGGTTTTGACCTTCATGAGAGACTTTACTTTTAAACTTCTGTTTGAAGTAATTTTTCCCTCATTTTTCTAACAACATATACAATTTATGAACTTTTCAGCCTTAGATTTATTTTTTTCCTCACAGTGGTCCATTCTTCTCCGAGGCATGAACTTCTGAAAATCAGATAAAACCCCAATATCAATACTTTCTGCACTCAGGGAAAGAAAAAACTAGTTATGTCACCAGATACTGCTAATATACTCTCTCTGTCAGCAGAATACATAGGGAAAGGGATGGTTTTGAGTGCCTGAGGAGGAAATGCTCCCAAAGGATGAATAAATGGTTCCTTCCCCTCTTTTCTGAAGATAAATACAGAGCCTCATGATTCCAACTTATGATTGCTGGAAAGCCTGGGTATTACACTATTAATTTGCCAAGGTATTATTACTCATGTCCTTGGCATTAGTGGTAGAAATAAAGAGCTCTGCTGTGGGTTAAATATTTGGGTTTTCATGCCATGCTGATAATACGCTACAAAAATACCCTGAAGCACAACATGTATATCTTTGTGAAGAATTGGTTTATTTTTAAATTCTCACTGATTATTCAGCTGCTTTCTTACCTTACAGTAATTAGCACACTTAGTTGTCAAACTACACTAGAGAAACCTGAAGTAATACTGAAATTGCTCTGCACACAAAATTCAGTCTTCCCAAAGAATGATTAAGAAGGATTTCAAGATTTCCAGGAAAATGGAGGCCACATAACAGTTCTCCTAATGCAAATCAGGCAGAGGAGAGACAAAAAAATTTGCCCATATATCCAGTCAAAACACTGTTTATCATCTACTGCTGCCTCTTGCAGAGCAAAAAAGGGAAAATGAAAAATGGATTTCTGTACCTAATGGCCAATATCTAGGAGAATATGTTATTTCATAGTTGCCCAATTTTTTTTATTAATCATTCCACACTTCCTCTAATACAAAATAGCCACCTGAAGTAGCCAGACCTTCTGCTATTTTCTGTTATTGTTTTTCTAAAGGTGCTTTGCTTTGAGAAGGTAAAACAAAAGGGAAAAAAAGTCAATGCATATGAATATTGTAAGAATCATCCCATGCCAGCCCCATCTAATCAACACATGTGCTTTCAATTATAATGACTTAGCATTAATTTGGATCCACCTTGGTACATAACCATGCATAAGTGGTTTTTTTCAGTACTCAACACAAGTTAAGCTATCCATCCACTCTAATGAACCTTTAGTGATTCAGAAATGGGATAAAATAACATTATTTGTCTCTGAAGTTGAGACTCCTTTCAGAATCCCTCCCAGTTTTCACACTCAGGAATTTTCTTAATCAGGAAATGAAGAGCTTTGAGAGTACTAGAAGGGCAAAACCCAAAGTTATTGTAATGTAATTTCCATCTCTGGCACTGTTCCAACTTCCTCTTGTAATACAGATATTTGTACCTCCACATCAAAGTCACTGCATGATGGCAGGGGGAGAGAAGTGTTCTTCCATTACTTTAAAGGCCCAGACAGACATTTAAAAGCTATATTAAAGGTCCAGATGGACCTTTAAAAGCTGTATTACTTAATGGAATTCCTAAACTGGCAAACGTTTTCTACTTTAATAGTTGCTTAGTTAGACAGTGTAATAAAAAGTAAATATATTAATTAAGTCTTTTGGTAAAAGTGCCTTGAGGTAATTCTTTAAGAAAGAAAAGTTCAACAATAAGAAAAACAAGTTCAAAATTTAAATGCAGTCTCATCTTCAAATTCCCTGTCAGGTGTCTAATCTCAAATTTGTTTAAAGCTGAAATGCTTAGAAATTTTGAGAAAGCATTTCAGCCTCTTTCCCAAAACAAAGCAAGGGTACCTCGTCAGTTCACCCAAACATTTTCAGCAAGATATTAGCAAGACCCTCAAACACTTGTTTACATTAGGTACTGGAATAATAAACTTCATCTAGACATTATGCAGAAATACAGATTTAGATGCAACCACAGCTCTGGATAGCTCAGCTTAAACTTGACCAGGTTGAATAACAGGCTCAGGAACTGGGCTGGGATTAGGCACTGGTTGAGTTTCATCCCAAAGCCTGCAAGAGGGGGACTTTGGCTCAGCAGTCAAAATAAAGCACAATCCTTATTTGCAGGAGGAAAAAAAAAAGGCAGACAAAACAAACAGACAAACAGAAAGGTCTCTTGTATTCTTTAAGAAAAAAACTACTTGTAAGAAGCAAAGAAACAAAAGATTACTAGAAGAACTCTGACAAAATAAAGTTGAAATCTTTCATTATTTAAATCAGTCAGTTGAAGTATTGCTAACAAATGCATAGGATATAGTGACTGCAGTTGTTCTGGCCAGGTAAAAAATGCAAATCTGTTCCAACAGCAGCTGAATACATTCTGTGAAGCACTCACTTTCAGGAGCATTTCTCTGAATACGTTTTGTACAGGAAAGGGAAAGCAGTAGGACACTACCAACAGCATTATTGACATTACCTTTCCTTCCTTTAAGCTTTCACTTCCTTTTCAGTTCACTGGGTTTTTAGCTTCACACTAGTGACGCTTTGACATGCTGCTGGGGAAATAGTTCACATCTAAGCATGAAGAAAACTTAAAGCCTATTTCAGGAGTACACAAATTAATAAACTGAATTAAGAAAGATAAAGTGCATCCTTTGCGTCGTTATATTGGATTTCTGTAATAAAAGAAAAAATAAAGAAGTGAAAAGGGACTGACTTTAAAATACAGCACCCTCTGACATATGGCAAGGCATCTCTTTTTTTGCTGCTCAAATCTAGGGTACAAGAAAAAATTAACATGTGAAGTGATATCAATTGCAAGGTAGGGGCTGCAAACCCTTCTGCATCAGGGCAGAATGCTTGTGCTGCAAAGTGTTAATGTTCCCTCTTACCTCCTGAAAGCCAGAATGGTGAAAAGCATAGTTGGGCTCTGGGAGCTGAAATGAGTCATACAGTGCTTGCTGCTTTCTGCCTTGGTTATAGAGAGATAAAGTTCAGCAATACTAATAAGGTGTAATTTACACCATAAACTGACTCAAACATATTCTATTGTCACCCATTTTGTTTTTGTTTTTCTTGGTTATAATATCATCCATTTTATTAGAGCAGAAATGCTTGCCTCAATCCTGATGTGAAAACAAACTGAAAAACAACTGCCAGAAAAGTCAGGAAAAAAATCTCACAAATGATTTTTTAATGTCATCTTATCTCAAACAAAGTTGGACCTGGATATCAGAAAAATGTCAGGAAAAAAACCCTAAACAACCCAGCATAAAATATTGTCAAAAACCAGTTCATCATCAAGTATATTGAACTATTAATTAAGTGAAGCTCCAATCTTTCTAAAGCCTTATCATGCATCTATGTGACATTTATTGCTAATAAAGATTACATACAACCCAACTCCACAGAAGTGAAACAGCATCTAATGTACATTTGTGTACAGTTAACAGGTCAAGTCAGAAAATGTTTAGTCATGTCTACCTCAGCAAACTAAATCAAGGACCTTCTTTCTGGGCACGACCAGCAATGCCTTCAATGATGGGAAAGAAGTTCCAGGTCACAGATAAATGCTATGTCTGTCTAGGTGGCTTTGCTTCTACAAGATGAGGATGAGGGATCTTCCGTAGTGCTCTAGATGCCCTCCAAAAATAAACCTTTGAAAAAGTGTTGTTCATCCAGAAAAGGAGTATAAATCAGCAATTCCTGTTCAAGCTTGGAGAGAAGTTCGAAGCTCAAGGAACTTGACTAGTCTTGAGGACAGGACCTGGACAGTGTTCACATAAAGGTGACAACAGTACTGCAACTAAAGCTATGTAGGATGTGCCAATTTCCTGTTTTCAAGAGAGGATTTCTCCTTCAAAAAAGGCCAAAAATAAAATAAAAAGAGTAATAAAAATGAAGTTAAAAAAAGAGAATCATTTATCTTGATGATGAAACTTCCCTGATGGTCTGAGATCACATATTGTGGAACAGGAAGACAATGTCACCTCAGCAATGATCAGTGAGAGATAGACCAGCAGGTAGTCCTGGCAGTGTTGGTGGAACAGCTTTGACCAGGCTCACTCTTGGCAGCAGCAGAAACACAGACAGGAATGGGATTTCCCTGAGGTATGGTAATCTTTGCCTCAGCTTGGCTGCCTGAAGCCACAGAATGTGGGGCGTCACAAGCCAGACTCTCCATTTTACAATCTCCTGTAGATCCCAGAAAGGATGAAAGGTCCCAGAGTCACCATATAGTTCTAGAAATCTATCTTTAATGACTCAAAACTACTTATTAAGTATGCTTTAATCACCTTGATCCTAGAATTGGAATCCTAGATACGAAATTCAGATGCAGCAAGTGGGATGGTACCCTTTGCTGACTGCCTAAATTTACATCTCTGTTCTTATTGCTTACAAGTTGTCCAGGCTGACACCATCTACAAGCAGGTCAAATATTTTTGACATTGATATGACATTGTATTGTTCATATTTCATAAGAAAAGTCCACATGTCTGCAATTTACCCTTTGTTTTCAGGACCTATTCAACTTTACATAAACTTCACACATGCTATGTTAATAAAGCTGGGAAATTCCAAACTCCATCTTTTTTTTTCTAAATTATTTTCCTGCTGCCCACCTCGCTCTTTGCTTTGATCAGTTTGGGAGGTTCATGCAATCACAGCCACTAAATGGAGAATGCTGATGGAGTATCATGTTCTAGTGGACAGAAAGCCCTCCAGCTCTTCATCATTTCTAACTAGCCTGCAAGTACCTTATTATCTTCCAGCTTGATAAATCAGGGGAAAAAAGAGTCAGTGCAGACCCCATCTACACATCTTACAATGGTTTTAAGATCCTTCTGTGAAGCCAAAGCATAGTACAACATGGATGCTTATTTAGTTTCTAAATAGCATGTTTTCATAGAAACACAGAATAATTCAGGCTTGAGGTATCTAGTCCAAAAACTTGCTCAGAGCAGGTCTCATTAAATGAGATTGCTCAGGCTGTGACCCATCAAGGCACAAAAATGATGGAGAGTCTACATTCTTCCAGGCAACCTATTCCTGTATGTAATAACAGCCATGGTAAAAACTTATATCCTTATCTCATTAGAGTTTCCCATTTTTCGGCTTTTGTCTGTTGCATATCATCCTAACCATAGTCATCACTAAGATGATTCTGGCTCCATCTTTTCTATCTTCCAATAAGTCAGTGGAAGAGAGCAGTAAGATCTCTTTCAAGCTTTCCCTTACCCAGTCAGATCCTCACATGGCATGTGCTCCACTCCCCTGGCCATCTTGATATCCTTTCAATTGACTGATTTCCATGTATCAGTGTCTTATGTTGGGAAAACCCAAACTGGACTCTATACTCCAGATACAGTCTCACAAGTGTCACAGAGGGGAAAGATCACTTCCCTGGAACTGCTGGCTATATCCATGATAGTACAGCCCAGGCTGTGGTTGGTTTTTGATGCTTTTATTGACTGACATTTTTGTTTTAATTAATTTTATTTCTACTGTAAATAGATTCTAGTTCTATTTTGAAATCCATGGTTCACTGAAATTTAAAATAAGACTGTCAAAACTGAAATAATGCTATGGATGGAGGTTGTCAGTGTTTTAAATACAACCACAAGGAACTGGTTCAATTTCTGCACATTCTTAAACCTGAGTTTCTTTTCATAGCTGAGTGTTTTGATAATTTAACCAGCATAACTTTACCTCCTACTCTGTGGACACAGCTCAGCTTAAGAGCATTTCAGCAGTTAAACTGAAGACATTTTCATACCACTGTCAATAGAATGATTCCTTAATTACATTAGGGCAAATGAGAGTGAAGTTTTAAGAAGTGTCAAACAGAAATTGAGAGTAATAAACGCAGTACATTCTGGTAGTCACCCCTATCACACCAGACCCACACAATAAACCCTGTCATGAAATTACTAAGACTTCTGAAACTACTGATACTTTTCAAACTGATGGGGCATTGCCAGACAATTGATTAAAGACACATTTTTTACAAGAAAAGGTAAAATATCACAACTTTTTGCGTTATATTCATTTACTACTTTAAGAACAGTAGACATGAAGATGTCTTAAATAGAAGGAAAGATTTTTTTTCTGAAATTGCTTTAATAAAAACAAAGGCATTAAAATTTTATGTAGAACATTCTAAAATGCCGAAGTATTAATTCAGGATAATAACTCCTATAAGCATTACTGAATTATGCATTTTAAATTAACAATTTTCAAAAAATGGCAGTGGGTATATTACAAAACTGAAAATAAATTTCACTAAACCCATTCTAAGTATTTTCTATGCAATGATTTTAGTGAATTATTTAACGTTTTCATTAACGTTGTCTGGAAATGTATGATTTTATCTGACTCATCTCTTGAGATTCTTGCAATGTTAAAGAACATAGTTCTGCAAGTTTTCCTGCATAGGCATGCCACTAACTGCACACACACACTTTGCTGGAACTCAGGTTATTCAGACCTGAAACTAAAAACTTATGCTGAAGGTTAATGCCATTAAAACTGCATCATATATACAAGTTCCCTTCCAATCACTATGCAAGTATTCTTCCATATTACCTAAAACAAAAAACCCAAACTCATAAAATTTTGCCTGGTTTTCATGCATTTTCAGAAGCATATAAAATGTAGACTTGGAAAGGGAGACAGAATTCCGTCAAAGAAAGGTTTTACTTTGAAAATTAAAGCGTATCTCATGCCCAGTTAAGCAACAGAAAACAGTAGCATTTCTTAGCACAGCATCTGTTTTGAAAGGGATGTGGCAGACCAAATAATTAAATCAAAAGTATTCAAACACCAATTAACACCTTGCTTGAGGTTCAAGTAAAGATTTAAACTAGATCTTATGTTATCAGAACCATCCAGACAGTCTCTAATACATGAGAGAGTGAGACACAGACAGATGATAACAGCTATTGAAATTTAAAGTCGTCTACTTGTTCACATCAAGCAGAAGGCATTTGATGGGTAAAGTTTTCACAGGAGTTTTCAGCTCAGATATAGTGAGGGGAACTAGATGCCTCAGTGACAGACATTAGATGCTGAAAAAATCTTAGACAGGTCCTTTTGTACTGGTGAGATTTGTAGAAATCTACAGCTCTACACACATGCCTCTATAACTTAAAATTCATGTCAGTTAGCAATCAGTAATGAACATGCTGATTATATTTGCAAATGGCTTCAGTTCATTGTTCTTTCAAACACATATATTGATTGGAGAAATAAACAAAACTCAGGTTTTTCTGTCCTACACGTATGTACCCATAAGCCCAGTACCTCCATTTCTCTTTTTCCAATATTAAACTTACCGGTTGCTGCCACTTCTCCTTGTCAGCAATTCCCAAATAAATTGACTGAATTGGGCCTTTCTAATTAACACAGGTGAATAAAACCAAAATTCAGAATGTCATTGCATTAGATTAAAATATGCATATCAGGTTATTTTCACAGGGCTATAAAAAATTTCCAACTTCCAAAAACCAGTTAAAGTGAGGGAAAGTAAAAAGTGTGAGCCTTTGCTATGAATTGGGAGACATAAACAAGGCAAAGTATGTGGTATGTATTTCCCAAAGGACATATCAAGAACTATCTTCAGCACGCTGAAGATTATAAGTAAAACTTAATTTGGGGTATTAAGAGCTATTCTGACAATTTCATCTCTGCAAATGTTATTACTATTATGAGGCAGGGAAAATTCTATATCCATTTTGCTGAGGCCATTAGCCTGCAACTTCATGTGGTGAGAGGTATTTCTTGCTTGGAATATAAATTCACTTGCACAGTATGTATTTTGGGGGTGAAAAAAAAAAGAAAGAAAAAAGAGTATATTGGTTTCCTGTTTTCTTAATGAGACATAAAAAGAAATACAGATTTTTTTTAAAAAAAAAGCTTTGTCTTTGCTTTGGCATTCATATGTTACAGGTGCCTGCAATTATGTGGAGGCACATTCACTATTAGCACTTAAATATTTAATGTCATAATATGCCTATCTAGCCAGGATGAGAGATGTCTGAATGAAGAATCTTGCACTCACAGTATGTCATTACAAAAATCTCACCTGAAATCATCTTGCCCACAAAGCTGTAATTATAGAAATGGAGAGTATGACTATTTGCAAATGAAACTCATAATGTCAAGATAAAGTTTTATCCTTATTAGTGATTGCTTATTACCTGATTTCATACTTTATGGCAGTCCAGTAGAAGTCACAATCTCAAACCATTAATCCTAGATTTTACGAATATATGGGATACAGATATGCATCAGTAGAAAAGTACGTGAAACCAAAAGAGAAAATTACATGTTTTTCACAGAAAATACCAGTGACTTACTAATTTTACAAAGAAAGCAAAATAAGCAAATTGCAAAGGACCTACCAACAAATGCTTCAAAGATGTTACAATATATTCCATCTGTGCAATAGTACAGGTTTATACCACAAAAAATCCTATTTGGTTAAGAAGTTCACACTCACCAAATGAGGTGCACTAACATTCTTGATTAGCATAATATCAAGAAAGAAAATTTCAAAAATCATAATGAAGCTATTTTTTAAATTACTGCATAAAAAATTAATGTCTATAACCTCTTTCAAATTGGATTGCTACAAGGAAAGCATTCCTTTAATATTTTTATAAATATGGTTTTTAAATTATACCTAAATAAGAAAAATTATGTTGCTATCCTCACAAAATAGTCCCACACGCCGACTCAAGTTAAAATACAAATACAATCCTGTAATTCACATTTTGCACTCAAATGCCACAACAATATCTATTCTCAGCTGAAAGTCACTAAAAGTGAAATCATTGCAAGACTTAACACTGTGAGAATTGTTCAACTAGCAGAACAGAAGAGCAGAAGGAGTAGAGCTGCTACCTGAAGTACAATAGAAAACAGGGTTGAGAGGAACAGTCAACAAAAGCATACATTTCAGCTGTAATCCACCCACATATAATTCCAACAACACACTGTTTTCTGGGCAAGATATTCTAGAATAAGTAAAAAAATAAATTTTCTCACTAATAATGTGAAGTACAAGCAGATCCACAAATCTGGTTTTGTTCACTTCCTATGCAAATTTGCCTTTTGTAACATCTCAGAAAGCCAAAAAATGATGGAGAAGGAAAGAAAAATAACTGATGCCAACCAT
The DNA here is from genome assembly GCF_047495875.1 of Pithys albifrons albifrons. Lineage (NCBI taxonomy): Eukaryota > Metazoa > Chordata > Aves > Passeriformes > Thamnophilidae > Pithys > Pithys albifrons. Next base: position 24,991,163 of record NC_092461.1, read on the forward strand.
TCAACATGTAACAGAGCAAATGGAAGAAATTAATTTTGTCTTACTGCAGGATGGCAGCATTGTGATTGACACCATTTAGTTGGTTGCTTAGCATTCAGATCAGCAGACTGAAATGGCAGTAAGAAGATAAGACTAGGCATTCTAACATATTACCAGAGTGTTTCTGTTTCTGATGCATGTTTACATTCATCAGATGTAACTTTAGCATTTGACTTTTCTATAGACAGGTCAGTATGAATAAATTTATAGCTTAGATCCAAATCAACAAAATTTTCTAACTTTTTCCAGTGTGCTGGGAAAACCAAAGCTTCTAAAATTTTGAGATCTTTCCTTGAAACGTAAAGATGGGATTCAAGCCAACAGGTCTGAAGGGGCTTTTTTTTCCTTAATGGTTAACAAAATCACAAAGAGAAAATAGATTAAATCAGTGGCAGACACAATCAAGTTCTCAGTAGAGCATTTGGATTGAATTTAAGGCAAGAAAAACCACTTGTCCATATATCAGCTGCAAAGAGTGAGCTGTCACAAGAGTCCAAGTTCTTTGTCATAGCTGAAGCTCCAAGACACATCCTGAGAAGGGGCTATGTCAGAAATAGAAAGGAACAATAACAACAAAAGAAAATATTTCAGTTCAAGGTAGCTCCATCATCTTCAACAAACACAAAAGCTCTGTGTCAGAGGCAATGGAAGAGGAAGTTGGTTTGAGGCTTAGATTCTTGAGGGAGATGCTATTTCCAAGACAAAAGCAACTCTCTTCCTACCAAGGAAAGTAAAAGGAAAGAGAAGCTGTTTTCTTTTCAGGAGGATAGAACAATCTGCAAAACTGCATTCTGAACTCCAAGAACAATTAGCAAAACATTCAGTGTATACAAAGGTGGTCTACAGTGTGTTCATTTTTCTCCACATCTTTGACTTGTCATGAACATCATCCCAAGCTGAGAGATATGACCACAGAAAGGAGATATCAAAAAGACAGTGTCTTTGGCCCAGTCACACCTGACTAACAGATGCAATTCACTGTGTCATGATCCCAGTTTGGTGCTGTTTTTACACAGAAGGTTCTTATAGAAGCTTCTGTCACTTGCCTTTTGCAGACTTTTCTGTAGTCAGTGTGGCTAGGAAATATGGCTTTCTGAAACACACAGTGAAGTCACACTTCTGAAAGGGCATTAGGTCAGCTGAACAGATGGGCATAAAGGTAAGGAATATTTGCTTCAAGCTCTTTTTTTAATAGATTTTCAGGCAAACATCCTAAAAGCAAAACAGAATGTTGTCTATAGCAACAGCAAATAGAGGATAGTAAACAAAGGTAAATAACCCCTTAAAGACTGTGTAAAATGAACTCCATCATGAAGCAAGATCACTGTTTTAAGCTCAGTTGGAGTTTCTTGTAAACAGCACTTCCTTCAGATCCTCTCTCATGTTACAGTCTCAACACAGTTATTCCTATCAGTGCTATCTTAAGTGAGCTCCTGACATCAACCAGCCTGTGGAACATTAAATTCAGGTAAACTTATATCTGCCAGACTTTCTTAAAGCAGGGAAGGTTCATTTTAAAGTCAGTGTTTTTACTCAAATCTTCATTTTCTCTCATTATTTCTGGGTTTGGGGGACTTGCTACAGCTCCTGGGGAAACTGAATGGGTAGTAAGGTCTACTCTTACACCTTCACAAAGACACATTTTTCCCACAAACTCAGTTCAAAACACATTCAGGGTTTCATCCATCTCTGACTGAAGTGGACTCAAAGGTCACCATAAAGATTTAATTCAAAATTAATACTTGTTCCAGCTTTAATATTGTAGTCTAATGGAATGACTAAAATTAAGCTGTAATTAAATAAAACAATTCTAACTACCACAAATTATAGTCACTAAACCTTCTTCTAAATGTCTATATGTAATCATAAAAAATTTAAGACATTTTTATATTGTATGACACTGATTAGGAATTAAAAAACATGTCATAGAGCCCTGGAAACCAGAGGTCATTGCAAATTGTAGAAAAACAAGTCTTATGTTTGTTCAAGTTTCATAATGCAGTTTTATGATGTATTCATCATATTATTTGCTAACTTGGAAACAACTTTGATTTTTTTCAGCCTTTCTTTCAAAGTTTCTTTAAAAACTTTCCAGTTTCCCCTTTCTGGGGCTATTGAAGAAATGCAGAGAGCAGCCCAGACACCCATCCAAGACTACTAGTGAGAAACTTCCAGCTGGGAGTGGAGACTGCAAGGAGGACAAGTACTGCTCTCACTCTTTTAAAAATACAAAAGAACTCTATGAGCCAAAAAATTGTAATCATTGTCCCATCAGAAAGCATCAGTGGCATATATCTGCCTTCTCTGCACTCTTGCCATTGTGACTGAATGCATTTAAGTAAAGATGAAATTGCATAACATCTCTCCTGAGCACCATCCAGAAGCTGTAGCCCTAGGATTTTTTACTAGCCTTGTCAAGGTATACACATATTAGGTTGTCAAATTCCTTGACACAGTCCATATTTGATAAAATAAATTACTTATCAATAACTAGAGTTCTTCAAAACATTTACACATACACATTTCATTTATGTGCAAACTGCAGTTACTAGGATGTAATTTCCATCTTTCTTCTAGTGACTGCTCAAATTTTTTTTAAACACAAATGTTATTTTAAAAGAACTCCAGGCTCAGATATCAGGATCTTGATGTCCTTCATTTAGACAGTAATCGAAGGATCATGCTACCAAGTCATGCCCATAGTGAATACCTCTGCAGTGATGCAAAACTTAAAAGACTGGGATTCAGCTTCAGTGCTGTACTAAGTAAATTCTATGACAGACAAAATTTTTCAGTGAGGTCCCAGGCATAGCTTGAGCTCTAATGGAGTTTCTGTCAAAGTACATAATGCTTCAGCTTTGTAAAAATGGAATTTCCTTTGGAGCTATTAATTCAAATAGACCTTCTAAGATCTAGGAGTGAGCCTTGTAAATGTAAGAAGAAGGAGTTCTCTTAAAACCAAAGGTATGAAGTGTGGCTTCAGTCTTACAGGAACTAAATTTAGCCATGAAAATTGTCTTTAGGTAGCATATGGCAAAGGAGAAAGAAAGACACAGACTGAGTGTCAGAAATGCATCTGAGATGTACTTTCGACATCACCTGATTTAAGGATCTGAAAGCCTAACCATATTTCTTGGTATTTATCACAGGTGTTCCCTGTCCCAGGTTATTCATTTCAAATTCCCATTTTGCCAAAGGATGTTCTCCTGCACCTGAAGGAAAGCAAGAATCCTGTATCACTTTCTTACCATTGAGCATAACAGTATTGTCATCATAAAATATGAAAACCTCAGAAGCAGATCTAAAATGTTCTACAGGCTCTGAAATTGCATATTCATGTTGGGTTTCCATTCTCCTCAGAACTGGTGTCATCCTTCTGGCTGGTGAAACAGTTCACACAAACAGCAGACCCGAGGGGATTCTGTCACATCAAATCAGGACTGTGGAGATGCTGAAAAGGGCACCTGCTTACTGATGTTGGCTCAAACTATTCATAAACCCAGAGTGCATTATTGTGAAAACAGTTATGTTTGATAGAGATGATGTCTGCCTGAAGAATGGATGGTTCTCAGCCAAAGTTAGTGTAGAATCTGAATACATAGCAATCCTGAGATGTTAAAAAGTACATTTTATCTTGAAACATAGTGGGATAGAGCGGTGACAAAATTACAAACCATCTTGTACTGTTAGTTTAAGGAAAAAAGATAAGACAGAAAGACTTTCTTTGCCAGTTTCCAGTGCTATCTCAATCAATGTTAGATGCTATGTGTAAATTTTGGAGATATAACTTTGAAGTGTGAGGTGTCTGAGAACTGAGTGTATTCCATAGACAATAAAGAACCTGTTCTTTGAACAAAAATCTGGGTGCAGCTACAACAAAAAAACACCAAAAAACCTCAGATCCTGAATATTGAGCACTATGGTCCTGATTCACTGGGGTTCATAGCTGTCTTAATCCTATCTGAAGATAGAGAAATGTGTTAAGTTCAGCAAACCTAAGATCTGTCCCTTCTTGAACAACTTTGAAAAAAAAAAACAAACAAAAAAAACCCCTGTGACCTTCCTCAATTTACAGATACAACAATTGTATCTTTTTTACCCAAGAATGGATTATCATCTTTCTTTTCTTCTTGTCATGGAGAACAACACTTCCTACGGGAGTTACTCTGTCACCAAATGAAGAGGAAAGTAAGAGGCAAACCAGGAGGTGGTGACAGTAGGAGTAAAGGAAGAGGTGGGTGACAGGTCTCTGATAGGCTCTCAGTGATGTTAGCAGGGTAAAAAGAGCTGGGATGAGGATATACTGCCAGAAAAGGCTTGGAGTGAGAAAATCTCTTACATCTGCTTTCTGAAACATGGAAACTGAAGTGAGACTGACACTGGAAACTAGGGGCCTTCCAAACTGATCAAAACATAAAAGTGGGCAGATATCTGGAGAAAAAGGCACACTGCAACATCAACATTCCTTTTTCAAATAACAGACAACATCATAAATTCTCACCTTAATCATGGTAAGTAAATCTTCATTTCGTGAGGGAATGCAGAACCCTCATGGAAGCAAACAAATATGGGTGGGATATATCAGGTTTAGCAGATGCAACTCAGTGCTGCACATGACTCTGAATGCTGGCTTGAACTAGAACCAAACTAATATGACATGTTCCACAGAATGTAGGAGCAAATGCCACCTTGGGTCTTTTATTCACAATAAGTAGAAGATGGTGCTAGTAGTTGCCCGGGCAAACTAAAAGAACACAAAATTTTATATTTCACCCAAAGTCTCCAGACATCTGCAGTTCATAAATTTGAACTTCTTGGTTTTGGTTCTTTTTCTTTCAGATATGGCTGTTATCATGAGGAAAGGTAGCAGATGATTATGCAAAAATACAGCCATCTTTCTCTTCCTTATCCATCATTGTGGTAATGGGAAGAAGAACATGGAAACATCTTTTTCTGGGGAAGGAGTTTCAGGATGACGCCTGTCCAATGTCTTACTAATCTATTAGAAAGTTCAATCTCACCATCCAAAAAATAAGAATCTCCTAGCACGTGGCCCAGAAAACTGAATATGGCCATTGCACATGGCGTGTCATGGAAGGTTATCCATTAAAACAAGGAACAGGCTCAATTTGCACCAGAGAGGCTTAGATTAGATTTTTGAAATTTTTTTTCACTGAAAGTGTGGCCAGGCATTGGAACAGGCTTCTCAGGAAAGTGGTGGAGTTTCCATCCCTGGAAGTGTTCAAAAAATAGGCCAATGTGGCACATGGGGATGAGGTTTAATCATGAACACAGCAGTGCTGGGTTAATGGTTTGACTCGGTGATCTTAGAGGTCTTTTCCAACCTTAACAATTCTATGATTCTACGATTCCATCATCTCTACCAAGACAGAAATGCAGACCATGAACATAAATCAAGGAAGGCTGTAGTTCAAAGTCAAAATTGGACCAACGCTACCACTCAGAGACAGAGTAGTGGTTTCTGTTATGAAGGCTGACCACGCAGAATGCTGTACCATTGGAAAGAGATGCTTCCCATGCTCTTCAACGCTACCTTTCCTGCACTCTTCATACAACAAGAGATTGCAAACAAATAATATATAGAAGATGTGTTGCAGATGTTCTGGCAGTACAAGAACCCTAGGAAGCCAGTTTTCTTCTTTCTGGCTTAATTTACATAGTTCAGCATACTTAGTAATAACTGCTCTTCATCCATACCTGACATTTTAAAAGGAGAAGACAAAAAGAGCCTATTACAATCCCCAGCGTATTTGCTGCATTGTATCAAGGATTAGACCACTTTTTAAATACTTACTTAGCTAGTCATTAAAATCTGTCCATACCAGTTAAAGCTCAAAGATTAATTTTCTACCACAGGAGGAAAAATATTTGCATGAGGTTTACACTTCATTTTGGTTGTCATGGGCATTCTGTGGAAGTCATGAAGTACTTGTCCTGTCACATGAAGGTATCAAAAAATTAAATGCTGAGAGATAGCCCACAGATTTAGCTCTTATCTACCTGCAGTGATGATGACAGACTGCAATGTGGAGAAGTTACAGATTTAAAAAAATTATTTTTTCTCGAAGCAGTTGTATTGCTAAAAAAAAAATTCAAAGTGCATATAGAAAGGAAGAAAATGTTGCTTTAGGTTTTAGCAATGGCAGAGCTAAAATGAATGCTCTGCAGAATGAAAATAATTCCCTAACAATCCCCTTCACAATGATAAGCAACTACCAAAATGTCAAACAAAAGGCTGGAAACCTTTATTGAATCAGATGCTTGTCAGTCTTCTGACAAATGTGTCAGCTATGGGTATTTCAGTCAGCAATTTCAGTAACAACCAAATGGCCTTTTGTACACTGAACATGAAGACAACCTTCAATTGGCACAGAAAATAATAAATCCCAGGCTTTTGAACCTTTAATTCTCACTGTTTGTTGGACGTGTTGGAAGAGATAAATGGGATCTTTACTGATCTCCTTGCTCACATCGATCCAGGAGGTAATTTTATTCAGAAATTTTATAAATTGCATGCCTCATTTAAAAATCTGGAATTAAATGTTGCCTTCCAATGTAGGTCAACAGCATGATTCTCAGAACAGCTTCAAGACAGCAGGCTGTATGCACAGCATAACAATGCTCACAAATAACTACCCAACGGCAAAGAAGTGCACGTAGTATCAAAACCCAGTTTGAAGGGTAAACTGGAAATGTTCAGACCCTGAACGCTTTGAAGTTGGTTGCTTCAAAAATGTATTGCTTTGGTCAAGGCATGGGTATCAGCTGCACTTCTGTGGGTAAAACCCTGACAATCACTGTCTGCTTAAAAACAAAAACCAAACAAACAAAAAACCCCAAACAAGAGTCACCTTTTCTCTGCAAAGAACCACAAGGGATGGAGGCAGATAAGGGACAAATTCAAAGCAAATGAATAGTCTGTTTATCAGCAGTAACTATGCCAAGTTTTTGAAACTGTGCCAAGTTTACTCCAGATTTGCATTGTAGCTCTGATGAAAATCTGGGTGTACAGAACTCAGTCAAGGAAAAGATGCCAAAAATCTTGTTTTCTAAAATAAATTTTTTCTGTCTCTGATAACTCTGATAGCTGACATCCACATGTCCAGAGAACAAAAGAGGAGAAGAAAAATGGACCATTTCAGGCATGTATGCCAATTATGATTAGCCAGGAGAAGTACCTTCTACTGACAGGTCTGCTGGCTGCTGTTTTCATTACTCAACACCTAACTTACTCCTTCAGATGATCAGTATTTTAGAGGGAGAGCAAATGAATCTCCAGCACTCTTGGGAGCACTAACATGATGTTGGCAGTTCTTAGCAAAATTCATTTAAAAACAAAAGCTTCTAAAAAAAATAAAAAAAAAAAAAGGTGTGATGGCAGCCATGGGGTAAGAAGGAAGCTTTGTCTCTGTGCCTGTTTAACAGTTGTCTGGCAACAGTCATGTGGCAAACCCAGACATCTCAGGGCCCAGGCAACATCTGGGCTCACAAAGATGACATATTGCTCAGGTTTATTTCCAGATGGCCCAGAAAGAATCAACTTGCAAGTCCAAAAGAGACTTGATTCAGGAATTCCTGCTGTCACTACTGTCAATCAATGCCCTTATGATACATTTTCTTGAGAGTTTGATAGAGACTAGAGATACTCTGTATTATACTATACTTCCCCTAAATCTTTCAGAAATGCTGAATGTACACTTCAAACTATTGAGTGTATCTGCAGAAAGACAACTTATGTGTTTTTAAAAATATATATCTGTAAAGAAAAGAAAACCCAGTAGTTGCTGTGAAAGCTGCCTATTGACAAATTTGAGTCCTGTAATTCAATTTGTTCATGTAACACAGCACACTAGAGTAATAGTATTAAATCAGTAACCTAATTTCTCTGCACCTTTCTTTTTCTTTGGTGTCTTAAATTGCTTTTCTTCTTGTTTAAGAAAATAAGTTTTGCATCTTACATACAGTAAACTGAGAGCTGATGTTGCTTTTCTCTTAACACAGATGAAAATTTGAAAAAGGAAACAGCAAAATCCGAGTATTAAGAAATACAATCTTAAAAAAACCCCAAAACACAACAAAGTGTCCTGAAAACCAAAAATATTTCAAATTACTCTCATATCCCTTTTCCCTACACGCTTAGCCTTTCTGAAACCATAAATGGATTTTTGAGATTTCAGAATTTTTTTTCAAAGGAGATACTCACACACTTTATTTGATATCAGCAAATTTCCACTACAAGTTTAGAGACTTTTCTTTCCTTTAAAACATCAGACCTTCCAAAAACTTATTCACACACCAGAGCTAAGCCAACGATAAATTTGTCAGTAATAGAAGACCTCTAAGATTAAGAAGCCGCAATTATGGCTTTGAATTCTTTAAATATGATGAAAGAGGCAAGCTGAACATTAGAGAAAAAATAAGCTGTGAGAGGAGGAGAGAATTTATTCAGGCTGCTCATCAATCTACAAACCCTAGTTGATGAAAGCAGTGTTCTGATAGTCATTGCATTTCAATGCATGCTTCTAAAAGGCCATTTACTCTTATAGTTACTTATGAACTTGATCAGAGCCTGACTTCAAATGTAAAGTTAAATGCTGTATTTCAAATGCAAAAACAGAAACATAACCAGTGGCACAATAAATAGACTGGTTTATATGAATTCATCACAGCCATGATTACTTCCAAAAACCCTACAAATTCAGATGCATCAGGAATAATTAACCTTGGAGAATAAATGGGCTAAAAAGCCAATAAACTACCTGAGGACCGGATTTTCAGCTACTTCTTTTGCAAAGAGACTATGGGAGCAACTTCAAAAGAAACACTGAGTCAAAATAATCAGGGACCCTAGAAGAAGAGTGGAGAAAGATTCTGAGAGTGAAGAGGCAATATGACTTTTTTGACCAAGCAAACAACATGGTGCATTAGTCAACACAGGCAAAATATGGAAGAGATGAAAGGAAGAGAGTCCTTTGCAGGTCTAGAAACACCATTCTAACCCTGGGAAGTGACATCTGGTCTACAGACAGCTCTGACAAATGTACTCCTTATATCAAGTTATCCAACTGTTTCAGTCTATGAGTGAGTGAAAATATGAAATATCAGGGCTGACCTTTTTCCTACACTGCAACCTGTCATATCTGTCACTTGAATGTGAATATAATGTACATGAATTATTTCTTTGAACAGTTTACTGATTGTCATTTTCATTTGGATGACCGTGATGCTGACTAGACTTCATAAATTTCAGTTATTTTTTCTCCAAAGTTAGCTCTTTGATCACAGTTTTTACTCTTTATATTGCAAAAGCACAAAAGGTAGAAACACTGTCTACCTCCATTTTGCAGAGAGATGCGATGGAATGTCATGCTGTGGTTTGTGCCATAACTCAGCAGGGCAGGAGTTTGCTGTTTTGAAACAGTTATCCACATACCCACATCACCTAGAGCTGTTATCTGACCTTTTTCTGCACTTTTCCTTGAATGCAATTCAATATACACACAAAACAGCCTTCTTTCCCCTCCATACATCTTGATTGTCTATAAAACATACTTAAAGCAGGATATAAAACATGCTTTTCACATTAAATATATTCAAAAGTACTTCCAAGAACAAATGTTCTTATCACAGATGTGCAATGTATCATCTGATGTGGATAATACAGGATGACCTGCACTGTGCCAAAGAATTAGGTGATATTGCCCATTCACCTGAAAGTTTTCAGTACAGTTTCTGTTTGAAGTTTCTTTCAGACATCATTTTGATGATTTTAACCTGGGAAAAGGCCAATACAGAGAAACTACCTAGGAGTTTTCAAGAAACAATCAATAGAAGTTTGAATGGAATAAATCACTTTAACAGGTGGAAAGCATCGAGAAGTGATTTGACATTTTAAGAAAAGGTAACATCAAACCCCAAAAAGACCTGTCATGTTACCCTACACAATGCTGCCTTAACAACAAGAAGTACAAAGCCCAAAGGTGGTTTGTGTAATGCAGCAGAAGCAGCTATGCTGAGGAGCAGGGCACCACATTGCTGTGCTGGAGGATGGCTTAAGAAACCAGGAACGATCATATGGATCTGAAATGTGTTGACTTTGCTCTCCCCTGTGCCAATCATAAACAGCCTCTACTGCTAGAATCTGACATTACCACATATTATTTGATGATTGTTCTTTACCATTAATAATAAATAATCATAATGTGACCCCACTCTGACAGGCATGAAAAAAAATGAAACCCTTGTTTCAGATGGTGAAGGATTTATGATGGGAAACATGAACAAGTCAGAAAACAAAGTGAAACAGATGTCTTTGCAGTTTTGGTAATCTCTGAGGTCAAACAGCAGGAACAGTCCCAAAATTTTAGATTTCCATGCCAGCAAAGCCAATAAATGTATTGATGAGGGAGTCTTATGGTTTTGCTAAGGTGTACCTGAGGTTATGAAGATCAATTTGCAGATGATGTCATATATTGCAGTTAAAAGGAGAAACTGATTGTGTCTTGCATATTTATAGACTTCATTCAGGAATATTTTTAGGTAAAATAGTAAACTTCAATCAGGGATTTGACTGAAATTTTTGTAGATAGAGGCAGCCTTTGAAGCAACTATACAATACTGTGAGATGGGTGACAAACTCACATTATGATTACATACCATTTACTCTGCAGTCTAAAATCAGTATGATTTCTTTAAAGGGACCAAAATTATAAGCTGTAAAATGCAAAACTTTGATTAAACATAGAAGTGCTCAAGAACACAAATCAGGGTTTAAAAATTATTAAGAAGAGAGGAGATGGAGCTCTGAAGACCTGTCATAAGCAAATGTTACCTTTTAACATGCATTTAGACAGGAGGGTCTTTTGTTTAGGCAGGAAAACAATATTTTAATAAAGGCTGCCAAAACACTTCCTCAATCTGTCCATAGTGGAAAAAACTACCCTCTTGACTTCACATTTGGATTTCATTCCTATTCCTTAAAAATCAGTCTGCCTTTGGTTCACACATTTGTCAGGGATTTTCTGTCAATATTCTAATAAGGAGTTCACTTGCCCCAATTATGCACACTTATTTATCCTTAGATTGACACAAGCATTGGTTCGTACAAGTAGAAGTGAACTTGCAGAATGAAGATCTCAGGAAGCAGAGAATCTACTGGAGTTTTTTGCTCATTTTGTTTAGAAGAAGGCATGTAAAACAACAAACAAATTTTCAGCTTCTTGATCTCATGCTTTCAGAAATTAAATGAAAAAGGGTAATGTGCACATTAGGAAAAATACAGGGTTTTGGCAAATATGATACCAGTAATGTCAAAGTTGATGACTATCCATTTTTAAAAGATTTTTGGAAGGGTATGAGGACACTCACTGCAATGGAATGGAAGAGATACCTATGTGTTTTAAAAGGCTTTTTTCCATCAAAATTATAACACATAGATCAAGTGATAAGTTGCAGCAATCCTAAAATATCAGACTTATTTCTACTATAAAAAAAACCACTCCAGAAAGCCTTTCAGACCCTCAGAATAAAAATTCTAATAGAAGGAATTGGGAGGAGAGGCTCATCTTTCCTATTTTAAGTTTTAATTAATATGCTTCTCATAAGACAAAGAAAGAAGCTACATTATTTATACTGAAGAATATTCTTCTAAGAATAGACACATCTTACAGACAAACTAATAGGCAGCACATAACTTATCTGATACAGTTTGAAGACTGAATGGACATACACCTATCTGTGTTTGCACATATATATTTTTTAATATATATTTATATATATATACAACATTTTCATGTCCACCTATTCAGAATAAGGTTAAGGGCATAAGGTTATAACAACTCACTTTTAGTCTATCCTTTGACAGGTTCCAGCATTACAGCTTGCAAGTAGTAGAGGACTAGATAGTTATGAGATAAAAGATGAACTGTCTGTCAGATACTGTTTAATGTAAGAGTGGTATTTTATCATAATTTTCACACACACTTTAGACTGTAGATACTTTTAAAAGTACTGCTGTTATTGCTATCCTTATTTCAGATACAGTGTGCATCTGCTAAAAGAGCTATGCTTTGTACATACCATCCAGATGAATCTGTTATATTTAGTTTTCAGTTGACGTCAGGCCTTCAGTCACAAGTTAGATGCAGTTATCCTTGTAAACATTTACATCTGAGACAGAGTATCTACCCTGAGCTTAGGGCTGAGATCTATGCAAGGACTAACTAGTGAGGTGGTGGGGCCCAGCAATAAAACAGATACAGATCATTAATAAACTTCATGGGGAGCGCAAACATCCTCATAATGAAATTCAGACAAATGCTAGCACCATGAAGAGCCTGGGCTATGCACACAAATCAAGGCTACAAGCAAATATATGTTTCTACTTTGAACTCATATCTGAAAATTTTACCCTGAATGTACATTTTAAAAATAGAAGAAAAAAAAACTGTCAAAAAAAATAGATAACCAACTGGACAGCAAGGACATATTTTTCCTTTAATCACAATGACAGTATGTATATCTTAGTGGATATCTACTCTGTCTACTTTGTCCCTCTCAAAGGTGATTCATGGATAGTACATGCAGAGAGAGAGATGGACTTGGGATCCCTCACATAGGTATTTCCAGGGAAAAGCTCTTTAGCACTGCTTGCAGGTAGAAACATCCCTATTGTGGACATGTTTATGAAGAAAATGGACATTGTTCCATAACTGGAAAGGAGAGAGAATTATGTCTAGTACTGACCACTTTTTTGCACTAGATGGACACTTCCTGAAAATGAGCAAGAATGATCAGCCAAAAGACTAAATTGTGCATGTACATATATGCATATGTGTGTGTATGCATGCGCATGCATGTTCATTTTTTCCTTATATGCTAGAGAAAAAAAATGCAGCAAAGATAATCTTAGTCTTAACATTATTCAGGATAAACTGTTCTCTATGCATGGAAGAGAGTAAAATAAGTAACCATGGCAAAGAAGAGTAAGGCAGGGTATTAGAAAAACAATGAGACTATTCAGATACCATGATCTGCTGTAGAATCACCACAGAACTGGTAGTCATCTGTTAGCTTAAAACATACAGCTGAAATCCACTTATGGGGGTAAAAATCTATTGTGGGAGAGGCGTGAATTATTTGCCCTCCTGAGGTGTGTTCTAGGCTTATCCTTTCACTGATAATAAAGAAACAGACAATGCTGAAGGAAAGCCTTGCTACAAGAAATATTAGGAATGCTTTGTTTCTGTGACTTATTCTTAACTCTGTAGTGTATGTTTTCTTGCAGTGGTAGACTTCAGAGTTGAGGTTCTAGGAATGAAAAATGTTGGCTTAGCTAACCTTGAGACCTCTTCTTGTGACATTTGTCAAACATGCACAAAACTTGCAGTACAAACTTGAAAAATTTAGTAATGTGATAGGCTAGCCTTAAATACTTCTACAAAACATGACCAAGGCTGACCATGACCTCTTGGAGTTTTGGAATAGCAGGAAATGTAAGTATATGCTCTCCACAGCTCAAGCACTTAAAAAACCAAAATCCTAATCAGGTCCATTGGGGAAGGCATGGAATCGTCCCTTAATGCCACCCTGCATGATTTACCAAAGAAGTGTCCATCCTCATAAACAAAGTGTCTCCATCTTGAAATGTACCCCGCTAAAAATTTCCTGGATGATGTAAGCATTGACAAATCTAGTCTAGTCATACTCATTATAATCAGTTTTTCAGGTTCACTATGGGAAATCCATTTATCCCTGAAATCACCCTTTGGTTTTTGCATGCATTTTAAATGTCTTCAATGAGACACAAAGGATAAAGTGTTCTAAGATTAATAGATATCTTTAAAATAAAATTTAAAAATTCAATGTTGAAGTTAATTCCATTTAGAGCAAAAATGTACAATTCATTTTTGCAGAAATATATCCCTTTTTCTTAGCTGGGATTTGACTGTGCCAAACACACTTGGTCTAAAATTATTGTCTTTTCTGCTGAAAGTTCTCAGAGACCAAGAGATATTTAGGAATAATTTCCAACACCTACTCAAAGAAAGTTGTTATTTTATACAATCTAAGAGAGATCCATCTTATTCTAAAGCACTGTGCTCCTCTGTGCCCTGATGATGAAGTGTTGTTGAACTCCAGTCTTGGGACATTGCTTTTCTCTGGGAGCAAAACAACACACCTAACTCAGGGACCATGAAAATTAGTGCAATGTCTCATCTGTTGGTGCTTCCCCCTGCACAGATAAGGGATTTATGATGCTGATTAACATAGAGTGTCCTTAGATCTACATTTTATAATAAGCTTGATTTGAAAACAATTAACTTGTTATTCCCCATTAAACAAGGCAAGATATTAAATTTTAATGGAGAAATTCATTGAAGGAACTGTTCTCACTCTGATTTTTCATCAGTTTTCATATGTCATATCTTGATTATAAAAATCTCCTCTCAGCCCTATTTGACCTCTGATATCAGTGGTTATCCATTTTTTCAAAGTTGACATTTTTTGACCACCTATGCAAATTCCTTTATTTCTGTTGTTTTTCTGAGAACTAATAAAACATATCTCTCTAGGGTCATTTAAGCTTACTGTTTTTATAACTAATCTAGAAAAGCGGCAAATGGACTCCCTTATAGAATCATAGAATCGATTAGATTGGAAAAGACCTCCGAGATCATCAAGTCCAACCCTTGGTCCAACTCCAGTCCATTTACTAGATCATGGCACTCAGTGCCACGTCCAATCTCAGTTTAAAAACCTCCAGGGGTGGTGAATCCACCCCCTCTCTAGGCAGGCCATTCCAATGCCTGATTACTCTCTCTGGAAAGAATTTTTTTCTGATATCCAACTTAAATTTCCCCTGGCAGAGCTTAAGCCCGTTTCTCCTTGTCCTATTGCTGAGTGCCTGGGAGAAGAGACCAACCCCACCTGGCTAGAACTTCCCTTCAGGTAGTTCTAGACAGTGATGAGATCACCTCTGAGCCTCCTCTTCTCCAGGCTAAACAGTCCCAGTTCCCTCAGCCTCTCCCCATAGGGCTTGTGCTCCAGTCCCTTCACCAGCCTTGTTGCTCTTCTCTGGACTTGCTCCAGCACCTCAATATCTTTCCTGAACTGAGGGGCCCAGAACTGAACACAGTACTCAAGGTGTGGCCTCACCAACGCAGAGTACAGGGGAAGGATCACTTCCCTGGTCCTGCTGGCCACGCCATTTTTGATACAGGCCAGGATCCCATTGGCCTTCTTGGCCACCTGGGCACACTGTTGGCTCATGTTGAGCTTCCTGTCAATTAGTACTCCAAGGTCCCTTTCTGCCTGGCTGCTCTCCAGCCACTCTGTGCCCAGCCTGTAGCGCTGCAGGGGGTTGTTGTGGCCAAAGTGCAGGACGCGGCACTTGGTCTTATTGAACTTCATCCCACTGGAATCAGCCCATCTCTCAAATCTATCCAGATCCCTCTGTCTAGCATAGCTTGGGTTCTGTTGTGGGGAGAGACTTCAAGCTCTTAAACTCTTTAGCTGAAGAACCACAATACTCTTTTTATTAATTAAAGTATTTAGAAGGAAATTGTGGAAAAGATATGATTAAACAATGAACTGACAACTGAAACTTTCTCTTATCTTCAGTCTTCCATAACAGAGTAAGAAAGATTTAAATTTATTCAACTCCTTGCCCCCAGGTTGTATCCAAGATAAGGATAAATGTCCATAAGTATTGCCACACTAAGCTCAAGTCTGTTTTATGTTTTTGTCCAATCTCAGTTTATACTGCATAATGAAATGCTCTACAGCATTAATGATAGATGTTCAAATAGGACTCAAAGAAGTGATAAACAAGATTGGCTGTGACCTGCCGCAGAGTTGAACAAAATCTAAATAATTGTTTATTAAAACTGTCCATGTTGGCTATGCATAAACAACCAGGATTTGCATATACATTCATACTTGAGGTTTAATGTAAGCCCACTGATCACACTCACTGGAGTATACAAAAATATAGACTCTAAAAGGTTAACGAGCAAACAAGATAGGTATATTACATTTCTTGATTCAGTTACTGATAAAACAACCAAATGGAAACAAAAAACCTGTCACAGAGTACTTGCAACTCGGTAATTTAGATGCAAATTTGTGGATCACAGCTCCAGCAGTAGAAGCCATTGCTGATTACCAATGCCTAAGATATACTGAGTAAATAACATTGATTTAATAATGAGAATTTCCCTGATATATATATACAAGTCCAAAATCTGTGAACAGCACTTAAAAGGAGGCAGAGTAGATCAGCATTTGACCTGTAAAAGCAAAATAGCTGGAGAAATGAATGAAAAAAATATAAAAATACAAAAAGAAAAAAAAAAAGAAGTTCAAACTTAAGATAAAAATGTGAGTTTAGTCTACCTAATGAAAACTAGGTGATGCATCACTTTTATATAGGTTTGGGGGGGTTTATGTGTTTAAACATTAACAAAGCAGAATAATACAGCTTTCACAGCAATCATTGACACCTTCTTCATTTGGTAGGAAAGGGAACACAAATAATGCAGGAGAAAATCATTGGATTTTTTACTTCCAAACATCAGAGTATCTTAAAAGCAGTCAAAATATGAAAGGCCGTTACGTGAGCATTTATCACTTAAACTGTTTTAGGTATTGTACTTTTTATATTCTGGATCCATATAATTAGGTAGGGAGTTGTAAAACATAATCCCATGCTCTGTGGCAGTATGATTAGGATTAAGTATATAAATTAATTTTATGTGTTTAAATGTTAATTATTTCCAATTATAAATCAATCCATTCCTATTTTGTTTTTCAAAAGAAAAGCGTATAAAGAACTGTTATTTTCTTATTAAATCAATATTTTCTAAACTCTTCTAATATTGTATAAAAATGCTTTGTCCATTTTTTCTTATTAATATCTTTTTACATAAAGAGCCTTTGTACATGTAAAAACACCATTCAAGAGAAAAATGTAAGACAATAAATGAAACACCATGCTCTGCTACTCAGGCAGTACCTTCACATATTTTCACACAGTTGAAAATATTAGAATATTAGGAACACTTTGTAAATCACAGCTTCTGACAACTGGCAGCCACTGGTAGGCATTGACAAAAAAAAATCAACACAAATTGACAGCTGTCAGAGCAGCAGATGTGAAGTTCAAAATTTCTGATTTCCTCCAGCTATTTTTTGGGGGGAGAAAATTGTTGAGAATTAAGCAAAATTAAATGTTTGTAACTTTCTCCAAACACTTAGCAGACAATCCACTTCCCATTGAATACTCTGCAGCACAGTACATTCAATAGCAGTCAAAGCTGGAGTATATCTATCATCTCCAATGCTGGTGTCTCTCTTTAGGCTCTGCAAAGTAGTAACACTCTGAAATTCTCTTGCACATAATAACTGCAATCTCCACAAATTGCCTCTGTGTGCCTGAAAGAACACCTGTACTATTTTCTGTTAGTTTGTCCCAAAATATGCCTTAACATCAATGAGCAAATAGAAAATTCAGCAATGTACTAGAAGAGTTTGGAATTTGATGGGAAAATAAATTTCAACAACCTTCAGAACCATCACTATTTGTAATAGTTTGCAATCTCCAACATCTTAACTTTCACTGAGGTTTTTTCATTTATTTTTCTCACACTAATCCTACAATTAATGGATGCTGTATTGCCTTACACTAGTAAAAAGAAAACTTTATTGGCTTTTGATGTCAAAGTCTGGCACAGCAGAATTTATTAGTGGTGGATTCATTCTTGCTTATGACCCCACTGCACAGATAACATCCACAAGCAATTTCCATTCCTCTTCCTGTTTTGCACACTTTGGACTAAGCTACTGTATGTCTCAGTTCAGCAGTATGGCAAGCACCTTTACATTTTCTGAGCAGTATAGCTTCCTTTTGCTGTATCTAAGTGCTGTGAAATTCTTCTACTGATCATATTTACCCTTCTTTACAATATTTTAACATAGTTTGGAACAGGAGCACCACCATGAAACACATGCCTTTGATTGACATGGCTGAGACACAGAAAGTTTCAAAACTCATTTACATGTACTAAACTGGTGCATCTCTACAGACAACATGTGACAGACTTGGCAGAGCTGATTAAACTCAGCCTGTGCACTGGCTCTTCCCAATCACTCTCAGTTTCTGTTATCCTCTGTGAGTGATGCATGCTATTGTATAAAATCAAAGGGCTACAGAGATGGCATACAACAGAACTCAAAGCGTGCAACTCACTTGCTTTTAGAGTAGGTTGTGCTATTTTGTTGAAAGAGAAAGCCCTTACAGTCCAATCTTTTTCCCTCTGCATGGGAAATAGTCATTATGGTTTTTACCCTAACCGTGTCAGACACAGAAGCTACAGACCTTATAGTACTGCTAATTTCTTATTTAGGTTATATTAATAGCCTCAAGATTCAAAGAACAGAATAATGTGCTCTATGCAGGAAGAGATTTGATTGCCACTATTTTATGGTTAGGATTTTCATTGCAAAGGAACATAGAACTCCTGTATCTTTGCTAAGACCATGATCAGGATAAACAGCAGAGTTTCAGTGAAGATTCAGTCAAATGAAAAGTCTACTCATGGCTTCTTAGGATAAAGCAAAGAGCACAAGGGCCCCTAGCCTCTCTATTCTTTTGCATATATGTAAAATGGATATGTGCCATCTGCCAGCACATCCATCACACACCAGATGAAATATCCATCTAAACCAGGTTAGGGCATACCAGTGGAAGAGGCTATCACAGTCTGCTTTCAGCTCCTGCATTACACAGGCCCCAGGGGCTGACTGTGACTTATTCTGTCTTTGGGAACAATAAGTCTCAACTCTAAGACTTTATATATGACTTTGTGTTCTGGTTTAAAGGTAAACCAGCAGGAGAAACGAACCCAACACAAAAGAGATTATAAGTCAGAGTCACAATTTAATAACAGTATTACAATAAATGCAATGGCACAAAGAGAAATTGGTTTTAACCCACAAAACACAGAAGTATAACCCAGCACTCTGGGGCACAAACACAATGGTGTTTGCTAGCCCATGTGCTGAGACCCACGTGGTTTCCCTGAGTCCAAAGTAAAAGGAAATGAAAAAACCCATTGGTGCAGATGGACAGTTGCATTCTGGTTGAGAGTGGTGGTCACAGTCCTGTCAAGGTTGTGGTCCTCCTGTGGATCCGATGAGTGGTACCCCAGTCCCAAAAACCCCCCGAGATTATATACCCTCAGGTTCAGGTGGAAATGCCCAGTACCTCCCTGAGGGCAGGGAGTTCCACAATGGGTGATCTCACTCTGTGAGTCGTGGAGTATTTTTGGAATCATTGATGGCCCATTAGCAGATACATCCCCTCAGCCTGGGTGTGGAGGTGCTAACGACTTCCTGGAGGGGAGTTACCACAGCTCTTATCTCACAGGCTTGTTTAACACCCAGCTTACATCCCTGAGGGGTCGAGTGTGCCCTGGGCAGCTGCTGCAAATGGTCCATTATTAACAGTTCATGAGAAATTACTTAGAGGGTTTAGAATACACAGCTTTAGTCACACCCACACAGTGATAAACTGGTCCCAGCTTGCTGAACTATGACACTTTGACACAGGAGAAGAGGAGCAGTGGGGAGAAAAAAAAAAGATAATTTAAAAATTGGGGAGAAACAAGGGGTTTGGCAAAGGACCTCAGGAGCAGAAGGTAAAATAGGGGCAAGATGAGAGAAACTTACACAACAGGAAAAGTGTAGAAGGATGAGAAATGAGCATCATGCAAAACAAAACACTGAGAGCTGGTAAAGGATAGATACAGATGATATTTAGTCCTTGATACAGTGCAAGAACAACTCCAATATGTTGCAGGAGTTCTCAGTGGTTCAAGAACCTCATGCTACATTTTAGGTACTTCATGATGAGGTGGCATGTTTGTTGGTTAGACCATTATGGCTGTTTTCCAAAAGACCTCTAGTGTCTGGATTAATTTCCTCTGAAAGACATCTAGTTCACATGCATCATTATCCCCCCTGAAAATTAAGATCACTGTGCTGTAATTTGAGACAGTCAGGAGTGCTGCTTCAGAAATGTATTAATGCTCAGTAACACATTGCTAATGTACACAGCCTCAGAGAGCGAGATCTGTGTCTATCTATTGTCTACTTAAAACAGTGACACCTAAACACAGAGGAAAACCAATATAAATGTTTTGAGGGGTACATATGATGATTTACTACCTAAACAATTAACTCCAATTTGATCATTTCATGGCAATAAGTTCCTTAATTGAAAAAGGAAGTGTTACAGTCTTCTAATCATGAATAGATACAGGAAGATCACTCTGTCATACATTATGTAAGTGGACTCAATCACAGCAACCCTAAATTTTGTAAATACATGTATCACCTTGGGAAATAGTTGGAGGCTATTTGGAAGGTTTAAATTGCTTCACTAATGAAGCTCAGAATCACTCAAGTATGCCAAATAAAAACCTCTACACACATTGAACCAAAATCACGCCATTGTTAAGGCAGAACTATAAATATGAGTTAGATGTTGGCACGGAGTCACTCAAAATTTTAAACTGAAAAATCCTTAAATGGAAGTATGAGAAATGCAGAAAACTTTCCTTCAAGGGCAGAGTTTAAGGCTGCATGATGAATTACAGGCACTGGTTTGTTATCTAACCATATCCAAATACGGATATCTTGTCTTCAAAATATCCTTAGATATTTGCAAAGCCCAGACCAGCAAATTCAATTGCAAAATTTAAACGTGGTCATAGCCAGGACCTTCTAGCCAGGGGGTTCTAGCAGAAATTTCATGTTTATGACCTTTTTCAGAGCATCAGTTTGCCAATCTAATGAGTTTGTTTATCTGGATTCAAAACACCAGTGAAAGAAATTAGTTGTTATATAAAGAAATATTACACTTCAACCTTTATGTCTTGTTTGCAAGAAAATTATGAAGATTCATAGTGCAGGTATTTGTGTTTGAGAGCAAGAACTACAGTGAGCTCCTGAGATAACACACAGCAATAACCAAAGTACCTAAATGAGGAAATCCTGAAGGCACAGTGACACACTCATAGCAGCTGTCAGAAAAATTGACCTTCTTTCTCAAATCCAGCTGCTCAGAACTTAATAGAAACCCCAAGATACATGAGGCATGAGTCTCCCATGCCCCTGCATAGTCAGAGATGTGCAAAGATTAATAAATGCAGTAGCATTTTTCCCAGTAGTCTAACAGCAATTAAAAATTTCTGCTGCATAAAGTACAAATAGCTGAATGAAATACAAACCATTTTGACTCTAGCCAACTAGTTCCACAGCCCATGCTGTGCACAAACCACAATTCCTAATGCTTTGCAGCTGGCAGTGAAATGATTATTTGCAATAGCCACAATTGCAGGACTATTCACTCATCAGGCAGAGGTCTTATTAGATGGTTATGAGGAAGCCCTTCCTTTAACAACAGCCACAGGGATCTAAAAGACTGAGGAGATGACAACCCTCCTGTTTCCATAGGTTATCAAGAAGCTCCACAAAATCCGGAACTGACAAATCCAAAGTAAGACTGAGAAAGCCACCTAGAGATCCTGGAATTTATCTTCTTTCCCAGAGAAACATTCCTGCATGCAGAATTCCCATGGAGCTGTACCTTGTTCTTAAGCTACCGTGTCACATTCATGGAGGTGAATCCAGGACAATGAAGATAAAAGGCAAAGCAAACCAGAGTAAAATTAAAGAGTCATAACAATACCAGGGCATGGCTGTAAATCAATGTATGGTATTGATGAATGCATTCTGCTCCCTACTTTACATTTAAACCCTTTACTGTAATTCATCATTATTTCATTACAGCTTCTTTCAAGGATAAATGACAAGTAAATACTGCTGTGTAAATCCAAACCTCTATACACTGTTATACCAGCACAACTTTTCATTAAAACCTAAAAACCATTTAAATTTCAAGCTTCTCAAAGAGCATGGTGAGAAAAAAAACCCAAACATTCCATCTTTGAAAACCTTTCCATCCCTTCAGCATTTACCTACTAGCTGTCTTTCCTGTCCTGTCTTGCTAAAGTTTAGAGTCTCAGATTAGAAGTCCAGACTACAAACCCTCTGTGTATAACCTGCTCTAATGTGTAGCAGCTTTGGTAAATCAGAGGACCTCAGAGTAAGGAGCATAAGTGAAAACCTTTGCAAACAGCCCAAAGCAGGAATGCAGAGTCTGCAGAGCACCTGCAAAAGTCCTTGGTCCCAAAAGGGCCTGCCACACCCCACTGCACAGCAAACTAGCAGAACAGAGCCATGCAGGGAGTCTGGGGGAGCGCCACGAACACTTGGAGCTCAGCACAACAAACGTCATTCAGGGTTGCTCAGGCCACAGCAGCATGTATGGCTTCAGGCTGTGGCTTCCGGAACAGTGTCTAGTTTACCAACCAGAGGGTTATTTTGAGATAGCTGCCCTGTTGAAGTAGTTCTGCCTTTGTATTCAAATTGTATCAGAGGGAGACAGTGAATGGGAATGACTTTCTAAACTAGTAGCCAAAATGCTCTCTTGAAAAAGAGAGCTTGGCTTCTAGATAAATTCCCAGGAAATATTTAGATATACTGAAATACCATCAATATTATTTGAAATAATCTTACAGTCTTCCCTCTCTGGAGATGATTTTAATTAATTTTTTCTTGGAAGGCAAAACATGAGTTTTAAAGCCTCTTCAGAGAGAGGAACACTTGTGTCTGTGCTTTTAATATCCTGTATTACAGACTTGTGCCTTTGATTAGAATACTGTTACTGTTATCACCTCCCATTCCTGGTGGTGCACATCAGATCCAGATTTTTTTCCTGGAACCTCTGCACAAATCCATCTACCACATAAGGCTTCATGTATGCAACAGATGCAAAAGCATATTAAAGGTGTTTCTATACAAACCTATTTTCCTTCCCAGCATAATACCAAAAGCACTGCCTTTTTCTTCAGCTATTACCAGTTTCTTTCACTTTCTTGTACTCTGCCACAGGTGGAAAAATAAATTATGTATTGATTTTTCACTCTATTTAATAGCCTCATGAACAAAGAGGCAGTGGTGTTGAAAATGGTGCTTCTGGGAGAGAAGGAACATCACCCGCAGAGCGTTTTGAATCACGGCTCTCTTTTGGGTGTTTTTTCTTGAAGTTAACAGACTTATCACCACAGAAGCACACTTCCAGAAAGTGCATTCTGCTGATAGCTCCTCACATTGGAGCAAAGGAGAGTCATATGCATTTATCAGTATAGTTTTTCTGCCAAAAATACTGCAAAACTAATGGTCCTTTTCTGCCTCTGTCCCACTGCCTTTGCTCCTTTATATATTTTATGACAGCCCAGCATCCTCAGTGTTGTCATTTTGTGACTACTCCTGTACCTGGTATCATTTATGTGCCTATAAAAACTATTTTCCTAGTAGAACTGCCCCAAGTAGTGCATCACTGGCAGTTTCAGCCTTAGGTGGGAAATCACTTTACCATCATTCACTGTGATGTGTGCAGTTATAACTACAATAGTTTACTGAACACTACAATTCCTTTAGTTATAAATGGCAGAGTTTTCAGCATACAGCAGTCAAACAATATTTCATGCCTCTCCTCTTCAAGCATATTTTGTGATGGTGAATTAATTTAGCTAAGCTAACAAACACCATGAGGATAGTTCCCTCAGGGTATTTTGTTATTTTTTATTTGAAGTCCCCAGTCAGAATAGAGACCAACGACGCTGGCGGGTGTGAGAATAAAGGCAAACAGTTTCTAAAGACAAGTTACCACAAAAGAGATACCACAGAGTTTTAGGCTTTGCTTGGAAAACCTAATAACAACATCTCAATCACCATTTGGTCCACAAACTAAATAATAACACTTATTTCAGCAGGACCACTCCATTTCTTATCAACAATTAAGGAATAAACATTTCCATCTTGTTGAAACATAAAAAATTCCACACATTTCACGAAGCACTATTTCAACTATCTGAATTTCTGATCGGAAACTAGCAGCAAATCAAAGACATTAATAAAAAAGTAATAAAATTTTGCTAAAACCAATATAGATACTCAGGTTTTGAGGAAACAGCATAGTGTATCAGAATTTTATCTCACTGAAAACATTCTACATATGATGTTTGAACATTTTTTAGTGAAATGTGTGGCTTCATAAAAGAAAGCATTTCTGCCCAAAATAAAAATCCTCCCATTCAGATATAAAAATTATCACCACCACCACCACTGCCAAAAAAACCCCACAAACCTCTCTAGAAGCAGAGGTAAAATGAAGTGACCTCAAGGATTTTTTTTCCATCTCTGTTTAAGGTTTGTGTTTGGGGCTTTTTAAAATATGTTTCAAATGTCTGCATTTTTCAAATATTTTATTTGGGAAATTACCAGTAAAAGTCATATGAGAAAGGTCCACAGCAAGATTCACATTTCTAACTGAGGAGGACAAGCATTCCCATTTTATTCAGCAGCTCCATTTTAAATGCATTTTTAGTAGGAGATAGGTGGATTCTTTTCTCTATCCTCTCTGGAGAGGACCATGCTTGCACATCTCACTACTCCTGAGGAACACTAAGTAATGGGCTTAGTCTTTCCCTCTCACCACGTTTGATGCCTCCTTAAGGGGTCAGTGTAAGAGTGACCTCCAGCAGCACCTGGGGTGCCATGATTCAGAGAGCATTATATCGAGAATGTCCTATCCCTGGAGTTACAGGTCACTCAGGAGGTGTGGATACCAATCTAACTGGACAAAGGGCCAAATTGATACTTCGTGTCTCAGATGTAAGTTAATGCCCCTATCTGCATGCTACTGGCCTCTTGCTGACCTCCTGTTTCTGGCATGAAGTACTATATTATCCTTGCTTTTATTACAAATGCACAAAATGAACAGCCAGTTTAAGGTTAAAAAAACCTTTTCAATTGCCAAAGCATTTTCTTGATTTCTCATTTAGCATTTCTTTTGTGTGTGTGTGTGTGCGTGTGTGTGTTTGTTTTTCCATTTTGCTTCCCTGCCCTGGGTCCTAAACCCTGCTTCAGCAGCTGACTTGGGCAAAATAAAAGACTGACACACACAGCTCTAGCTATAGCCATCAAGGGAAGAGATTGCCATCCATTTTTTCACAGCTCCGCTCCTTAAACTCATTCCTCTTCCTTAAAGATCAGTCTCTGTCCCACAGAGGTGTTTATGATTCTGCTGAAGAGCATGCAAACTGGGCAGTCCCCATGTGTTGAGCTCCCCTCAAGCAAGTGCATTCCACAGCAAAGCTTCATATGTGTCACTGCAACTTCACTTGTCTCTCCAGAGAGAACATCTCAGTATTATTTCCTTGTGACTTACAAGAATCTTGTCTACAGTTTGTGGGAGATTATTCAATAGACATTGGTGGACTTTGAATATGTAAAATATTCTCCCTGACCTAAAAAAGTGGCCTGAGTTAGAGCCTCAGCTCTATCCTATATACAAAATAGAGCCATCCATCCTTATGCATAAAGCAACTTCGAAAAAAAAGCCAGATAATTCATCTTTGTGGCTCTTGGTGGGAAAGAAATAGTTAAAGTGTAAAGCCAAGGCATAACAAGGAAGATGTCCAATGGTGAGACACCACTGGCTGAACAAAAGAAGGGTAACACAGCTTCCCTTCAGCTCCTGCCCCAAGACTGGCTTCTGTGTTTATTGCCCACTGATGGCCACTGGTTTTCAATTGAAGGTGAAGTAACTCAGATACATCTTCAAATTGAAATGTTTAAGACATCTAATTTCTATGCAGTCATGAGCTGTTCCCTTCTCCTTGCTTTAATTTTAGGGATTTTTTCTAAATCAGATTGTAAGTCTAGTGACCCTTGCTCTTGTCCTCATGGAGAAAGCCAGGTTTAAGGTCACCTGTGGCATACTAGGTTCCTCTCCTTGAGGAGAAGATCTCTGTCACAGGAGAGGATTCTCTATTACAGACACCAGAGGCCCCAAATTCAGATTTTGCTCTAAACTCTGGATCTGGGGTAACATGTGAGAAGGGATTTGTGGTCTGCATCTGACTGAAAATTCGAGAGTCCTTATTCTAATCTGTCCTTTTCTAACCTACATGTTCACTCACCCTGCACATTTCTAAGGGTCTAAATTACTGTCACAAGTGCTTTTACATGTAGTGCTCAAAGGGCAAGGCTGGCTTTCATTTAATCAGCATTATGTATATAAAATTACTCAGGTACTGAACACTTTAACAGTCATCAACGTGACAGCTGATACCTGTGTCATGATGTTTTTGTCTTCGAGCTGTGCAAGAAAGGGCAAGGCCAAGTGTTATAAGTATATCAAAAATGGAGAAAAGATAGGGAAACATGTAGGCTAACAAATCCCTGAACTCTGAGATTTCGCTATCAAAAGAAAATCAGTAAAGTATTTGATTGTATTTTGCTTTTGTGCCTGAAGATACAAAGCAAGATGTTATTTTACCTGTACCAACAAATGTTAAGCTGTAAAGAACAGTGTTCACTTATGAGCTTAGGGCAATGTTCTGTACTATTTTTCAGGTTGAAAAGTACTTTAGTCCATAAATATTTTAGTGAATGGTAAGGTATATTCAGTATGTAAAAGCAACATGTCTAAGGTTCATGGAAAAAAAACATTAGGAAAACTATGACATTCAAGAAATTATCTGCATAAGTGATATTATTTTATTTTTTCACGCGATGTAGAATCATTACTTCCTGTTAACTGTGAAAAAAATATAAAGAGAGTACAGCAGTACAAACACAATTTTGATTAGGTTATACAAATGTAGACCCTACTAAAATTCATGTGAACAGGTTACTGTTTTACAATATACTGTCTCTTACTCCAATACACTCCACTATTGGGACTTCCAAATGTGGAGAATTTGCGATGTTTTTCTAGATAATGTAAACTTTAGAAGATTTCACAAGTTCTCAGTGACAGATGATTGGAAACAGAGAGTGAAATACAAACGAAAATTTGAGCATTTCTGAACGATTTGTAGAATCAGTTGCAGACAGTCTTCTAAACTTTAAGAAACGTTCAGAATGTCTGTTCCAAACTACAGCAATAAAAGCTCATCAAAGCTAAAAGTTAGGACATGAAAGGAATTCAGATTTCCATTTAATCATTAAGAGTCAGATATTTCAGTGTAAAAAGAGGATGCAAAATGCTACCAGTTCACGCAAGATAAACAACTATTCTTTTAAGGAAGAGTTACTATACAGAATTTGCACTCCAAAGGTCCAGATTCAGCTACTTACAAAAAGCTCTGAAAAACTCAAAAATTACCATCATCAAACCAAACACCAGCCCAGTCACATATGTTGGAAGTTCAAGTCATATTAATGGAATGTTCCTGATAACAAAGCATAAACTTTACAGAAAGGAAAGAAAAAGGAATTCTCATCTCTGGAAGTCCAATGATTAAGTCTATAATACTTACAAATACCCACTCCATTGGCAAGGTTGTCCTGCTTATGGTCCTTCAGGGCTGGTACTATAGATGGCTTCTAACTTTTTAAGCAGTTACTATATGTTTCACTGAGAAGCAAAAGCCAAACCTTCAGTGAACTAAGATCACCTTTACAGTTGATGTGACCTCATCCATTTTACTTTTCACCACAACTCCTGTTTTTTATCTCAGTTGCTGAGGCAGTAACTGCATATCCACAATAAAAAGGCTGATGAAATCAAACACAACAGCGTTCAACTGCACATTTTCTTCCTGACAACCCTTATTGTTTTCTAAGGATGTCTGAAACATGGGCAGGTCTATCTCCCCCCACTTTAGAGACATAATAGCAGTATATTCTAACCTCCAAATGCAAAATAGACTTCTGATATTACAACATACTCCAGATATCAAAAATGCAACTGTGCCTCAGCCTATTGACTGGACTACTTGTCCCTACCAGAGGCCATTTTTATTTCTGTAGTTTAAAAGCCACCACATCATCTAGAAAGCAAAACATGTGAAAGCCTTCTGCTGGCAGAGAGCACTGCTAGGCATTCCCTTAGAGCTAATAATAATCCTACTTCAAGTATGGATCTTTCTAATCCCAAACACTAATAACACAGCCATGGAAGTAAACCATTATCCCTAAATAAAGGGAATATAAGAGAGTCAGAACTATGCATGAATTACAAGCAGGACAAATTACACTGTAGTTAATATTTTAATTAAAACTATGGTATTTTACTTTCTTCCAAAACTCAGGTTTTACTCTTTTCCCTGATAAATCCTGTTAGTCTGTCTCCTCCTCCTTTGTTTCACCTGCTGAGGGCCTTTGAATTAAAGAAATTCTAAATCAGCATCTCTCTGGAGTTAGGCTGCATTGAAAGCCATTGCTGCTTCTTTAAGGTCTGAAAATCTATAGCTGGCATGACCTGTGATGACTTCATAAGAAGTTTGATCCGTATCTATTTAACATCATGCATGAATTAGTGAATTTAGTCAGTGAAGAAAGGAACACTAATATTTGCACATATTTGTTGCTTAGAAGTTCCAAAATATAAACTCAACAAAAATATCATCAACCATTTACTGCAAAACAAAATACACTTTACCAAAAAAATAGCTGAGTTTTAATTTCACTTATTAAGGATTATGGATCAAACCAAGAATATTTGAATTAAATCAATGTGCTCATACTGCTTGACTCAAGAGTTTAATAAGATATGTTGGGTCTGGCTGGGATGGAGGTGTTTTTTTTGTAGCAGCCTATATGGTACTGCATTTTGAATTTGTAACAAAAAACTAAACCAGTGTTGGTAACACAAAAGTGTTTTGGTTATCATGGAGCACTGCTTGTACAGTATCGAGGTTTTGGGGTTGGGTTTTTTACTTTCCTTGTTCCACTCTGTTCACCCTGAACAAGTAAGCTGGAAGTGTAAAAGAAGTTGGGAGGGAGCACAGCCAGGACAGCTGACCTGAACTTACCAGAGGGATACTCCATACCATATAACCATGTGCTCAGCAATAAAAGCTCAGCAAAGGGAGGAGGAAGGGAGAACATTTGGAGCTACAGCAGTTATTTTCCTTCGGAACTGTTATGCATGATGTAGCCTTGCTTTCTGGGAAGGGACTAAATGCCTGTTGATGACAAGTAGTGAGTGAATGTCTTATTCTGGTTTGTTTCTACTTGCAGATTTTTCTCACCTATTAAACTGTCTTTATCTTGAATTATCTCACATGTTCCTGTGATTCTCTCCCTTACCCTGGCTGGGGTTAACGAGTAGGTGACTGGGTGGGGGCTTAGCTTCCAGACAGGGTCACCCCACCCCATAAGAAAAAATAAACCAAATAAATGGACTTCATTTTATATACACGGTTGAGTCAGCCATACATGATTATAGACTCCAGTTTTTTAGATTGGAAGTGTCATCTAGATCAAGTTATCTGAGAGTGGAAAATAGCAGCAAACCTGTCCAGCCAAGCAGGAAGAAAAAACTGACTCTCAATGTCATTCATCAAATTCATGAAGTCTGATAAAGGCTTAAGAAGACAATATCTGCTCCCAGGCCACCCTAACCATTAAGAAAATTAATTAGTAACAGGCAGAAAACTAGAACTAAGTGCAGAGAATGGTGGAAACTCAGAAAACAGAGAAATAGGTTTCCCTGAACATTAACATATTGATAAGGAAAAGGAGAAAACTCAGAGGAAACAGTAAGAGCAACATGCAAACAATTCTCTACAAAAATCTCTCCTATTTCTGGCTGTCAGAAATGTTCCCTAGAAAAAAGCTATGGGTGCTGCTGGGGAGCCTTTAGGAAGAAAAAATCTGTTCCATGAGCACCTAATTGATTAATACTCTAGCTACCCATAGTATATTTATTACTTTTGCTGCCAAAATTTTGTTCTCTATTGCATGACACTAAACACTCTGGGACCAGCATCTTCCCACAGAAATCAAACTGGCATCTCAGAAACTACTTACTCATAGTTTATGTATATATTTATATTAAAAAAAAAACAAAAAACAAACAACAAAAAAACCAAACAAAAACAAAAGAAACCACAAAACAACAAAACAAAAAACCCCAAACAAATAAAACACCAAATGCAGAGCACTCATCAGCTTGCATGTATTCATAGACTGACATTCTTATGCATAGCTGATGCATGTACATCATACATTCGGATGTATCTTTATTCAGATCTAAGCTACAAAATGGATAGTGCAGTGAGAGCACAGACCCCACCTCATAGTGCTTTGCAGAGAAAAACATTTATAATAACTTTTCATACCCCAGTAATAAGGAAATTATCAGGCTTCTGAACTTGATCATTTCAATATCTAAATCAATAAAGTGTGGGGAAGGAGCCCAGAAGGCATGTCAAGCACAGGGGAAGAGGAAGAAGAAACAGTCTCAAAAATGTTGCTAAGAGTAACAGATCATAACAAATAAAAATGGAAAAAGCACTGGAGATAATTTTGCAATCCTCATATTGAAGTCTGATCCACTGCACTGCATACAGTGACTAAAGATAATACAAATGTGCATAATTTTGAGTGTCTAGTGAAAAATTAATATTGCCTCCCTAAAAGTTCCCCACTGTCATTGTCCATGAGTTGTGCTACATCTAATTGTTCTAAAACCAATGAATTAAGACATGCTCTTGGGTGTTTTGCAGCTTCTCCACCAATTAATTGAGGTCTTTCTTCACTTGCATTTGAAAGAGAATCTGAAAGTAAAAGCAGGGTTGGGGGATTTTTTTCTCTATAGCTTGTCTCACTATGCAACTGAGTGTGATCAAGCCTGTGCACGTACAGTCAGCAAGCAGAACAGAACTGCTGAGCACCCACAAATACTGCTGAAATCAATAAAAACAGCACGGACATTGTGACTTTGACACACAGTTCATCCTTTTTCAGAAGTCTACTCATAGGTAGAAAGGCTTATTCTGAAGCTGTGTAAAAAGATTTCTGTACTAGAGTATTTTTTTCTCTTTTATTTCCAGAGGACAAAATCAGGTCCACTGTAGCAGACAAGCCAAGTCCCAGGGCAGGATGAGAAGGAAAGAAGAAAACTGTCTCAAGAAGATGAGTAGAGTTCATAAGCATCATAAACCCATTTGGACAACAGACCCACAATCAGCAGAGTTATTCCTTGAGCAACATATCCCTTAACACTGCAAATTAACAGGCCCAACTGAGGTTCCCAAGAGAAAAATTCTTTCTGTTAGGTAGGATGAGTATGGCCAGTTTGGCATTCAAAGAAAATGCAATAAACTTATCTTATCAAGAACACAGTAAGGCTTGTCCTTATTCCATCTCCTGTGAAGTGGTGCCATCAGAAGGGCATGAGTGATGCAGAGCAGTCATACCACAGGGGTAGCAAGCATTTTCAAAGCCAAAAAGTCCAGACTGTGCACAGCCTATCTGCCTTCATCATTACTGCTAGAGGCGGAGATGGGTCAGTATTAGTTACATGAGTACTAAAAATGCAGTACGATAAGTGACTTGTTTAAGGAAAGGTCCTTGTTTAGAGTACGAGAACTGCAGTTAGCACTGCAAAACATGTGACATGATCAAAGAAAGTGAAGGAATCAAGAGGAAAGTCCAAGAAATTAAGAATACCTTGACATTTTTGGCACCTTCTCCTGGATTTGGATTCCATCCCTTTCCAAGCACAAGGCTAAACTGAGAAGCAGGAATCCAAACAGCAGTAGATCCCCTACACAACAAAAAGAGCTAACATAGGCCTTCAGAAATGTCCTCAACATACTCTGTTGAGACAGAAGATGCAGAATCTGGCAATAAGCTCTGAAGCAGAAGGCAATAACATCATATGGTTGACACCATCATCTGCAAAAAATGTCTAACAAGGAAATTAGGAGTAACTGAAGTGCCATGACCCTTGGTCTGCCTTACGTCTATTGTGCCTATATATATATATATATATATATTATAAATGGAGATCTGGAAAACCATTTAAAGCACAAGAAAAGTATCCATCTTGTTGAAAAAAAATTCGGATTACTAATTCTGAAAAGGGTTTTCTCCCTGTTTATTTTAAATCAATATGTCCTGATGTGGGAAATTGCAATTTTACATATTGTAACATATTAGGCTATATGAAGAGGATAGGGAATATGACATTTTTGCTGTTTTGAATTTTAACACATTGGAACATTAGCAACAATCTTTTTTTTTTGTTTCTTAAGACATCCAGTTTCCCCTCATTCATACATTCTTGCTGTTTCTGAAGAGTATTTTAGATTTAAAAAATGGTCAGTATAGAAATGAGTATTGTATCATTTCTTAAATCAAAATTCCAAATAGTTAAACCTACTGGCTCGTTATCACTCTTCTGTTATAGTGTCCTTGTCACACTGGTCCTTTTGTCCCTGATTAACTCTAGTAATATTCCTTATTTTCCTGCATCAGATCTTATAGATTTGATTAATATGCAGAACAAATGCATTTAGAAGTAAACACCAGAGTATTCTGGTATTAAGCATTAAGTTCCTAAGTGAAACATCTGATCTATTAGTGAATTTTTAAATTTGCCCTCATTTCATGAGCAAAGATTTTTTTTCAGAAAGGTTGGAACTGGTTGCTTTTAGAGGAAAATTAAAGTAGATCCCCAAAAGACCCCACTGGAATTACAACTTGTGGCAGGTATCAACAAAAAACAGTGACTCTCCATGGGCCTGTGTGTGCCCATTCTACCACCCCAACCATGAGCAGGGCAGCTGCAGGGCACTGGGGAACACCCAGCCTTGGACATTGGGCACCTCCCTGGGAATGGGACAAAAATGGGCTGGGATTTGAGCCCAGCTTGGTGCGGGCCATGTCTGGGCAGGGCAGGGCTTTAGTAAACTGGAAACCAGACTCTGCTGTGGCATTGCTGGGACAGGGCTGGCCAGAGACAGTCAAGGCTGCTGGTACCACTGGGGCCACCACAACTCGCACAACACCATCAGCAAGAGATGTAAACAAGGAACACATGGAAGCTTTTGGTTTAAATTTTTGAAGTTTCAAAGTCACCGAATAAAATTTTACTTGCTACTTGTAAGCCCTGTAACATACAGCTAAAGGTCTTCACATTTGTTTGTTTTCTAGTATAAGAAATGCATGGATTTACAGTGGCTTCACTGAAAGGCAATGTCTCATTGGGACTATAAGTAGAAAAATAACTGTAAGGCTGAACAAGGAATATGTGGGCTGCTGAATGAGGCAGGTGATTTAGCATCAGCAGGCAAAAATAAGGCTAAGGTGTTTATTGTCATCTGTCTCAGTCTTCACTAAGGTCTAGCATACCTCTGATTAGTGAAAGGGGTCATGGAGATCTACCAGCAGTCCATGAGGACTCAGGGATTAATTGAGAGAATTCAACCCACACAAGCCCATGGGATCCCCCAGGCTGTATCCAAGAGTGCAGAGAGCTGGCAGACATTCTTGCAAGGCTGCTCTCTAATATCTATGAAAGCTCATAGAGATCAAGTGTTCCCGCATGACTGGAGAAGGGCAAATGTTTTATCAATCTTCAGAAAAAGTCAAAAGGTAAACCCAGGGAACTCCAAGTTTCATTTTGATGTCTGTAAAAAAATCACAGAACAAGTCTTTTTCAAGCATGTTTCTGGGCACATGAAGCAGGTTAGAGGATTGGGCACAGTCAGCACACTAAGCGT
Organism: Pithys albifrons albifrons; assembly: GCF_047495875.1. Lineage (NCBI taxonomy): Eukaryota > Metazoa > Chordata > Aves > Passeriformes > Thamnophilidae > Pithys > Pithys albifrons. The sequence continues at coordinate 25,024,876 of NC_092461.1, forward strand.
AGAAGATCACCTACTGAGCATAGATTGTCATCTAGGATACACTTAGTAGATTTGCAGAATGAAGGAAGAGCAGTGGATGTCATTTGTCTTCAGCTTTAGAAATGTGCTTGACTCACAGTATTCTTGTATGCAATTTATGATATTATCTGGATTGGTAGGTAATTAAATGTGAAAAAAAATCTGCTTGGATGATCTGTCTCAGAAGACAGTAGAGAGTCCATCAGGTATCTGGATGTGGAGGCTAGCAATAGGTAGAGTACCACAGAGGCCTATCCTGGGACCTATCCTTTCTAATGTATTTATCATGAGTTGGAGGTAAGTGATTACACACAGTTTCATTAAGTTTGAAGATGACATCAGATTAAGAGAAACAGCTGATATGCTTAAAAGCAGGACTTCCATTAAAAGGGGCCTATACAGACTATAGAAACGAGCCAGCAGGAAACTATAGAAACGAGCCAGCAGGAACTTTATTAATTTCAACAATTCAAAATTCAAGGTCCTCCACCTCGGAAGAAATAAGCCTTTGCAACAATGCAGGCAGGGGAGTGATAGGCTTGGGAAGAGCTGTACTGAAAAGGGTCTTGGGTAAACAGCCAGCAGTATAACCTGGCAGCAACAGAAGACATGCTACCTACCCTAAGTTGTATTATCATAGCTAGTAGATAAAAGCACTTCATAGACCACATCTCAAATACTTCATCCAATTTTCCGCCCTCAATACAAGGCAGACATTGATGAACTGGAGCAAGTTCAGCAGAGTTCAGAGTTCAGTGCACAAAACAGTCAGGGATCTGGAGAATTCATCCTGTCATAGAAACCGAGATAATTTGGCTTCTCCAGCCTGGAGACAAGGCTTTAGAGGAGCTTAGTTGCAGCCTTCTAATATCTACATGGAGGTCACAAAGACAATGAAGACAGGTTCTTCAAAATGATGTGTAATGGGAAGAGGAGAAATGGCAAGCATGAGTTGAAACGAGAAACAAACTCACTACAAGGAATTTTACTTTTATTACAAGGACAGACAGTCATTGGAACAGGCTGCTCAGTAGGGGTGTGCAGTCTCCTTTCCTTGGAGATTTCCAAGTATATAAAGTATATAAAGCCCCAAGTAACATGGTTGGAGCTGATCCTACTTTTAAGATAAGATAGGACTAACAACTTGTTTAGGTTCCTTCCAAAACTAATTATCCTGTGATCCTATGATTATACTGTCTGTCTAGTATAGAAAGTCTCAAAATCTGCATTAAGGCTTTGGAGTGCACACAAGCACTGTTGTGAGACAGGTCTTTTCCAGAATATGCTACATTACATATCCCCTTGACCAGTCCAAATTGGAAATCACAGCTGAATCACAGGACCAGAAAAGTGCTGAGGTTGGAAGGGACTTCTCAAGATGTCTAGTCAGCTAGAATTTGTTTCCCAGAAAAAGAAACATATGCAGAGAAATTTTCACTCACTCTGCTACTAAAGTGTCTTTTCCTCTATGGAAACCCGTGCTTAAAACAAGAAAAGCCAGGGCATCTAGTGACTTCCTTACCTGCAAATACCAACACAGAAATCAATCAATCTTCTCATCTGAAGAGTAGCAAAAATATACTAAGCACTTCTACCACAAACTTGGTGAAGTCCTAGGAGTGTAAGTCTGACAGAAGATGACTAAAGCAAAGACAGTCTATGAAAACAAAATGGAACCAGTCTCAAGGAAAATTTTGGGGGCTTCCTTTCTTTTAACTCATTGAAATGGAAGTGAAGGGTATGTAGCTGATTGATAGAGGAACCAGAAATAGTACTATGGATCCCTAATTTGGAATTGTCAAATTCTGTAGTAGCAGAGCAGGTCAGGACTTTATTGAAATAGAAATGTTACCTAGGACTTGATACACATTGTTGCGGTTGTCTTCATATATTCTGAATGATAGTTTCTGCTTAACTTAATAGAGGCATAGGAGAAAGTAAGAAAGCAATTAATTAAAAACTAAGAGGCAAGACTAAGGAGTTTCCCTAAGTTACTTAGTGTGTTGGTTTAAAGGTGAACCAGCAGGGGAAATGAACTCACCACGAAAGAGATTCTAAGTCAGAGCTAAAATTTAATAATAATATAACAATAACAACACTGACACACAAGGGAAATTGCTTCCAACTCACAAAACCCCAGCAGTATAACCCAGTGTCCTGAGGCACAAACCCAAGGGGGTTTGTTTGCCCTTGTGCTGAGACCCCTGTGATTCCCTCAAGTCCAGAGCAAAAGGAAAAGAAAAACCTGTTGGTGCAGGCGAGGGCTGTGGTCTGGGTGAGAGCGGTGATCTCCTCCTGTCAAGGTCCTGCTGCTGCTCTGGATCCGACGAGAAGTTCCCGAGGTCTTCTTACCCACCACTTATGTACCCTCAGGGAGCACTCAGTCCCTCCCCCTGGGCGGGGACTCACACAATGGGTGATTAACTCTGGGAGCCAGGGGGTGTTGAACTGTTGATGGCCCATTAGCAGATCCGCCCCCCTCAGGCTGGGTGTGAAGGTGATAATGGCTCCCTGGGCAGCTGCTGCTAATGTCCCATTGACCTTGGGGAATGAATAGAGGGGGTAGAATACACAGCTTTGATAACCCCCACACAGGGTTAGCTGATCCCTCCTGCTGAACTAGGACACTTAGGAAGGTGGATTTAAATATACTATACAGTAAAATTATAATTTGCTATATATTCAGACAGTGTATTTCTCCCTCAAAAAGTGTTACACTTTCTCACCTAGAGTGCCAAATGATTTACTGAGCAACTGATTAACTTTTAATGTCATGATCTCTAGCCTGTATTTCATCTAAAATAGGGAAAGTTATCATTATTCTTATTAAAGATCTGGAGATTTACTCATTTGCTTTGATAACTCAAGGGCTATAATTATAATTTAGATGTCAATGAATTCTTCTGGATCTACCACGTAATATAATGTTTCCTAAGTGAAAAGTATAGATGTGATTATACTTTTAGGACTGTCTTCCAAGATAGCTAAGTTTCACTTCATTCCCAGAAAAATCTTACTTTATCCAAACAAAGAATAATCTCTCACATTTATATTGTTATCTCTCTTACTCATTAAAATGGAAGTTATCTGTACCAATAAAGCAGATTATCACTGCTCCTCTCTTCTGGAGATTAAATACCTCTGCTACTGCCAGTAGAACATCTCATTTATGTGCTTTTGTCTTAAAAGATAATACATTTTTTCTACTAACTCATACTAAGAGAAAGTGGAATTTATTTTCAAGAACATGGATGACAAAAACTTAAGAAGGAATACTCAGCAGGGATTTACCAAGTGCAAATCGTCCTTGACCAACTTGATTGCCTTCTGTGAGAAAATGATTAGCTGTGTGGACCTGGGGAGAGCAGTTGATATGATACACCTTGGCTTTCATAAGGCTTCTAACATAACCTCACACAACACATTTAGAAGCTGAGAAACTATGGGCTGACTAGATTGTTAGTTATGTTGAAAATTGCCCAAACTCTGGTCTCAAAGTAATCAATGGCTCAAAGTCCAGCTGACAGTCAACAACACAAAGAGAATCCAGGAGTCCATTCTGGATCTGACACCGCTCCTTATCTTCATCAGCAATGCGGGTCATGAGGAAGAATGCACCTACTATAAAATGTGACGACAGTACTAAATGGAGGTAAAGTTGGCACACTGATTGGCAGAGTTTTAACTCACAGCAGTATTGAGAAATCTGTGAGCTAGACCAACAGGAATCTCCCACAGCTTAATAAGCAGAATTGCAAAGCTCTGCACCTGGGGAAGAATAACCTCATGCACAAGTACAGGTGGAAAGTGGCTGCCTGAGTCACAGCCTTGCTGAAAGGTCCAGGGACCATGGTGGATGCCAGTGTGAATAAGAGCTGTGGTGCAGCCTCCCTGTGAAGCTGGCAAGGCAATACTGGGCTGCACAGAGAAAAGTGTAGCCATCCAGTCACAGAAGCTCCCTGAGCTGTATCTGGAAAAGGCTGTGTCTGGAAAGGTGTGTTCAGTCTGGGGCTCTGCAGTTCATGAAAAGTGCTGAGAAGTTAACGAAGGTCCAGTAGAAGGCTTTGAAGATGGTCATCACTTGACTCATTAGAAGAGATTGAGAGAGCTGGGCTTTTTTACTCGTCCTGAGAGGGTGCTCTGTAACAGCCTTGAGCTTCTTAAAAGGTAGCTCCAATGACAATGGATAATACCTCTTAACAGATATGGCCAATGGCAAAACAAGGAGCAACAGCAAGTAGTTGCACTTAGGAAGATTGATGGACAATAAGAAAAAATTCTTCACTAGAAAGATATTTTACTAGAATATATTATTCACAATGGTGGAATCTTCATTCTTAGAGGTTTTCAAGATTGTCTAGACAAAACCACAGCTCACTTGACCTACAGTTGCTAATAGTCCTGCATCAAGCAGATGGATGGACTTGATGGCTTCCAGGGGCCACTTCAAAACAAAACTTTAATGATTCTGTGAAAATCTGTGAAATAAATCACACTGACAAGTGTAACTTGCCTTGTAGAGTAATGCTTATAAGGGTTATGAAATATGCCCTTTGTTCATTAAGTCCTTTGAATAAATGTAACCACATGATGAAAAGGACTAATCCAAAATGGCAAGATCTCCATTCACATGACCTACCTGAAGAAACAATGCTAGTTGTTCAGGACAATTCTTCACCTATTTAGGAACTGCATGCATTTACGGAATTACAAATCAACATTGAAAGGTAGTTTTTCATAGGCAGAATGCGGCCAAAATTTTAATCAGAAAACAGCATGAAATGCCATTCCCTTTCTATACGTTTAGATGTATTAAACATATGGTTTTTGTTGTTTTTAGAACCACAGCACCTTCAACCCAAGAGTGCCAAAAGTGGCTAGTATTTGCTCAGAGAAAACAATCATGAACATATTCTCTCAACTTTTTGGCAGCTTTCCCATGCAAGTATTTTTTTACTTCTTTTAAATGAGACTGAAAAGAGACTGCCACCAAAAAACCTTTAAAAATGAATAAACTACAAATCAAAAAATGTTAATATAAATCTGTAATAAAATGACAAGATACTGAATTTTTCTCATGTTTTTCAACACAAGTATGGCATGATGTTGCATTCTAACTGCCAAATAAAAGACATATACATTGAATTTTGTTTCTCCTTCCTGATAACTAACGAAACCGCTGGATATGATGCCTGTACTGGCAAGCTCACTGCTAAAAAGCCTGCCTCCTACCATGCACATTATTTAATTTCTGCATAATCCGGTATTATGCCAAATGCATAAATGGGTTTTTCCGCTATAGTCTAGCGATTTCAAAAACGAGAAAAATATATATTTGTATGTAATCTGCATTAATTTGTGGGATCAACCTTATCTCCTTCGGCAAAGCAGTTTTCTTTTTTAATGATTGCACTACAATCTAACCACTCATCTTTAACAAAGCTAAGGAGCTATTTAGTACTGATGCTGCAGCCATTTGGTCTTACTGACTTCAGTGGTGTATATATAGCCACTTATTGAGAGAATATAGGGATAAAAAAGCCAGTTTGTAGGAGAGTTATAAAATGGCTCAGGGACAAATTCTGAGGAGTCATAGAAAATATTCAGAACTGGCAAAAAGATAATGAATTCACTGCATATGTCTATATCAATAAATTAAATAAGGGCAAGGCAACAGCTCAAATACCAACCTGTGCTCATCCATAACATTTAAGTGCTAACATGTATACTCCATCAACAGTTGGCAATTAATATTCTCTGAGACAGTGGGAGATTAAGTACAGTTTGCAGGATAAGACAGGTCAGGGACTGTGCGTTGTGAATGCGTACACTATGGCCCATTTTATTTTCTACCATGGGCACAACCTTTGAGACTTCAAGAATGTTGCCAGGCATAAGGATCAGCACTACATTCTCCTGGGTCCCAGAATCAGAATGGATATCAAAACCACAGGTTGTATCAGGCTGGACCAATTAAAGCAGTTTGTCCTTGCTCTAGAATTAGTTCTCCAATGCTCTTTACTCTTCAGCTTACATACACTATGGCACTTTACTGCTCCTTCAAGAAACAATGACTATGTCTGGCACTCACTACTGCAACCACAGCTCATGAAAACATTCTCAATAAATTAAAAATGCAGAGCCTGGATACTGCTGATGATGAAGCCACAGCAGGAAAGGACCAATCTCAGGCCAGTGGGTAGAGTTTTAAACAAGTTTCCACTGCGGCTTTTCTGCTGCCACGGTAATGTTGATAGTACCTGTGCAAAGCAGCTTCTAACTAGCTCTGCTTGTTCACCCCAACTGCAACTGCAAAAAACAGACATGCCACAAAGGCCTGCTCTCAGAAGCCACTGGGATCTTCAAAAATTTTTCTCATCTGCTGACCAGCCCTGGAATGCAGGTTGGTTGGAACTCACAGGGCATACATAGACTAGGCCACACCTTTGCTCTCGTGAAACAGAAGTGGAGTGATGTGCAAGCCCCAACAGGATTGACAGATACCCAGTGGCACCCCCTCAGACCCAAAGTGTACCCAAATATTGAGAAAGCCCAGGGGGTCACACCCACAAATGAACAGGCAGGGACAAAATTCCTGCCTCTCCCACCAGAGGGTTTTTCTCCAGTGATGTTGAGCAGAGGTGAACTAGTTTTAACTATGTACACATGGAATCACACAACTTCAGCAGCAAAAGTGCTGCATGTTCTCCCAAAGCAGAACATCCAGAACAACATGGTATATTTAAAAAGTATTGCAGTACCCCTACCTAAATCCAGTGTTCATGGGCAGGTCTGAGTAGCAATAAAGGCAAATTTTGCCTGGGATACTGATATGAACAATCCAATTCCTGATAACATTTCCATAACCATAACAGCAAAAATACTTCATGCTGTATAATCCCATCAAACCAGTGAAATTCAGTAAGCAGTACACAACTCTGTTTAACTGCCTTGAAAAAAAATATATATAACCCTGCTACTCATTTTAACTTCTGGTCCTTAACACCCAAAAGAGCTTTCAGGGTAATGCCTTCAAAAAGCCATCTCCTGAACTTCTGGTCATAAAGTTTTTATTGCTTTCCTGTAAGTAGATAAAAACAAGTTATGCCTCTGAGTTGGGAACGAATCCCAAAAATGTTTGGTTTTTTTTTTTTCATTATCCTTCTAACAAAATAAAAAAACAGTAATTCCATGCAAAAATGGTAAAAAGTTGCCACACACCTACAATTGTAAGTGATGTCGCCATCCTTGAGTAGGTGAGGCTACTCAGGTATGTCACTTATAATATTAAGGAGGAAAAAAAAAGTAGAAAAGCTACTTCTCAGTCCATAGAGATTGGTACTCACTTCATAAAAGAAGTCCTCATATGAGGTGACATGAAACTATTTTGTTAAGTCTTAAAGAGCTGCCTTAGTAAAGCATTAGTTTTTTCAATTGGATCAAACTAATTTGACTTACAATAAGTGGGAGGAATAGTTTAATTTGCACTATTGAATATACTCTGCACCAGACTAGACTTTCTTCTCAGCATCAGGCAGAACTCATTAAAAAAGAGAACTCAACCTTTTGCTCATAATTACCTTTGGTAGACCAGCACTTGAGACAATTTTCTAATTGCAGAAGAGGAACTGCACAAAGCTACCATTCAAATGCCTCTATTAATTTAGTTTTATTTTCTGCTCAGCCTTCCAAGACTAATTATTTAACACTGAGGTTAGGAAATTGGAAAGTGAGCCTCAAGAGAGAAGGGGCAGAAGGTCTTTTAAAAAAATTGCATTTGAGCTTTGAGGAGGAAGGACAATTCTAAAAAACATCTTGTAAAATTGCCTAAGAAAAACGCCCCCCAAAGGGCATGCAGTTCAGCATGGTTTTTGCCTTCACATAGCTGTCTTATGAGATTTGAGAGTCATATGGCAAATTAAATTCACTGTTGAGAAAGGTAACATTTTGCATATGGAAAAATAAAAGAGGTTCAACATAGAGTGACAGGTTCTGAGCTGACCATAACAAGCCAGAAAATACAACTCTGATTTGCTCTGTGGCAGCCAATAAAAGCCGTGAAAAAAATCACTGAGATCACCTCTGATGAAGAAAAAAACAACATGCATGAAAAGAAGCATGAAGGGAGACTTTCCTGCTCTGCTCTTTATTACTTAGAAGGCATCCTCTGACTTGATAATGCACATACAGAAATGTGCATACAAGAAAATGTATGGAGCCAATGTTTTAAATTAAATCTTAAAACAGACTTCATGACTGTGAGGAAACTACTTTCACCAAATGGCATTTGCCATTAGCTAAATGGTCAGCACAAGGTTCATACATCAATGTTCCTGCCAGATACTCATAATCAGGATGACATCTAGAGAAAAGGCCAGTAGCGTTACTACAGAGTCACCACATCAACCAAATATGACCTATTGCACAAAGAAATGGTTACACTGAGCCTAAGACTTTCTTTGGCTATTCTTAGGGCACAGCCAAAGACGAAACTAAGGATTGATAATAGGAGCTTGGCAGCACCTCTGAGAAAATCCTCAGCATCTTCCAGGACACATCTCTACCTCTGCAGCTTTTCTAGTGAGTGATATCCATGTTCTCTTGCATACAGGAATGCTTTCCCTTTCTTAATCCAGCAAATCTGTCCTATTGTTATTCTAGTGTGTAGATCTTCATAAATGCCACTTATTGTTACTCGAGCTGTATCATAGATGGGAAGCTGCTATTAAGAAAAATTACAAGCACCTTCTAATGAGTCACTTTCTCTCAGCTAACTTGCCTTGATAGCATCTTGACTTATAAGTGTATTGACAATAAATTCTTGTTTCACTATGTAACTTCAAGGATTATTTTCTAGATAATAGAAAGAAGCAAGATAATGCATAACATTGTTCATTACCAGGTGCTGCAGAATCCTGCAAATCTTTCAAAGGTTACTGCTTGATATCATGAATATGTCTAAATCAGGCTTCAGTACTAACAGCAGAGTTCAATACAGTCAATAGCTACAGTAATACTGCTGTTGAGAGTCACCAAATATGTTTAATCAACTACTTTCCTGTAAGCATCAATAAGGAGAATGTACAAGGGCATCACAGAAAACATCTCTCTGATTTAGAGCTTCAAAAAGACTAACTGTGGTTGCATATTAGTTCCTGCAATAGGGAAAACATTGACAATAACAAGTACAAAGACTGATGAAAGAGTCAGCACTGTGGCTGAATGATGCCATTTGAATTCCTCAGATATGGTCTCATCAGATCCCTGCACAGGAATACTGTTGCTCAACAACAGAAAGAAGTAAGGCAAATTATTAGTCAAAAATGTGACAGGATCATAGAATTGCTGAGATTGATAAAGACCTTTAATATGATCGAGTCCAACCACTAGTCCAGCAATGTCAGGTTCACCACTGAACCTTCTCCCCAGATGCCACATCTTCATGTTTTTTAAATACCTCCATGGACAGTGACTCCACCACTTGTCTGGGCAGGGGCAGCCTGTTCCAATGCTAGACAATCCTTTCAGTGAAGAAATTTTTTCTAATATCCAGTGACCCACACCTGGCTACAACCCCCTTTCAGGCAGTTGTACAGAGTAATAAGGCCTCCCTGAGCCTCCTTTTCTCCAGGCTAAATAACCGCAGCTTCCTCAGCTGCTCCTTATGAGACTTGTGCTTCAGACTCTTCACCAGCTCTGCTCCCCTTCTCTGGACACTCTACAGGACCCCAATGTCTCTCTTGTAGTGAGGGGCCCCAAACTGGACACAGAATTCAAGGTGTAGCCTTACCAATGCAGAGTATGGGGCAATGAACACTGCCCTAGTCCTGATGGCCTGATCAGCATCACCTTAAACCTTTACAATGGGGTAAGGCAATTAACATGTATCATCTCCAATACTAAGAATTTCTTTCTTGACATCTGCTCTAGAGCTGCAAAGATGTCACTTCTCAGCACAATGCAGGAGTTGGGGCCAACCTGTTTTCCTCCAGCTCCTCTCCACCACAAACAAGAAAACAATGCTCACATTGAACCAGTTCTATTTCCAACTCTGTTCCACACTGAAAAAATTAAAATAAGCCATCCACTCCTCAAATCAATGCTGAACAGAGTGATTGCATTGTTAGTTGTCTTGTTGTGAGATACTGTTCTTTACTGAGACTCAAGAAACAATTGGAAATTCTAGATTTCAAAGACTAATGTCTCCAAAGCATCCATAGTCCAAGAAAAAACATCCAATGTCTTTTTAAATGAGCAAATTCTGGACCAAAACTGATTGATTCCCATTTTAAACAGTGTAATCATGGATACTAGAACTATATTTCCAAAATTTGCTGATTAAGACCAGCGATGATATTTATACCAGAGCTGTAACTAATGCTTCTGGCATAAATCACACAAACAAGTACAAACAGTTTATTAAACAGTTGAACAAATGGGGGGGAGCATGGGAGAGTGTTGCTCAAGAGGAATTTGCAAAAAAAAAAAGGAACTAAAGACGCAATAAACTCCCAAGCCAGGGCAAAAGTTGAAATATTGACATGATAATAATGTCAGTTTTTAATTATTCTAGTGTCAAAAAAAAAAAGCAGCATTCATTTCTTGCCTGAGAGATCCAACACTCCTCTACTTCTGTAGCACAGATGATGATTGTGGTTAAGTAGAAGTAGTAATGAGGTCCTGCACTCAATATACCCAAAATACTTAGAGAATTCAAGTATGTACTGAGGATCTGAAAGACACATGGAAGAGCACAGGCATTTCACATGTTTTTTAACAAAAATACTTTCAGATAATATTTATGCTGTACAGAACTAAACTTTTAAACAATATCTGATATCTGACATTGCTAAAATGATAATCTAAATACTAGAAAGGCAAGTGTGAAACCTCTCTGTTAGAAAGGTTCACAAATTATACAGCCCTTATGTCTTTGGACAAGTTCCAGCTTACAGTATTAAGCCTGAAAAATGAGAAGAGAGAAGAGTTTTGGGAATGTCTTCCAGACTGTTTGGGTCATCCCCAGTCCATTATTCTTAAGTGATACTGTAGCTTAGAATAGAAGTCTGGTGTAGTAGGCCTGAGGAAGGACACAACTTTTTAACAATATTGAGAAGCCCAGTTTAAAGTCCACAGTTATTTCCAAGAAAAAGAATGCAGAATTTTAGAAGGTACTAAAACAAAAGAGTAATTTTAATAGATTCATGGAAAGTTTTACATTAAGAAAATTGAGAAAGCCTTGAAAAGAAATCTGCGTTGCCAAAGTGCATTTACTGTCTACAAAACATATATAGCTAAACTTAGTGAGCAGGTGCAGTCAAAATAGTCCCTAGTAGTGAAGAGTAGAAAGAAAAACTACTTTTATTTATCAATTCTCCTGCCACATATTAGAAGAAAATATGAACCCTACATAAAGAAGAGAAGCTAAACAAAGAGTTTTAGTATGTTCTGGTTTACTTGTTTCCTGGAAACAATTGTAAGTAGAATTTAAATCTGTAAAATATTATACATTGTAACATTTTCATTAGAATCCTGATCTTGACTGAAATATCTGAAGTTTGATCAAAAAACTGTGGGAAATGGGACTGTCTGGCCTTCCCCCACCTCCCACCTTCCCCCCCCCCCTCCACGCCTCCCCCCAGGAAATCTCCTCTTTTTTCTCTCACTTTTGTTTTTGATACTGTAATGACTGTGCCCTTCATCAAATCCAACAGAATCCCAGGAAAAGTTTACAATTCAGATCCATAAAAACATGACCTTTGTAAGAGTCTGCCTAAGTCACTTGTTCCTTGTGAGTCCAGGGAAAGCATAGTGATCATGGTAATTGTGATGTTAGGAGTGCACTGAGATGCAAGAACTGGGCAAAAGGTATGCAGACATTCATAAGGAGTGGATGGGGCTAGTTGTATGAAATACCCCTAAACTGACACCAAATACTAAACACTCTAGAAAATCATTGGGAAAGTTAAATTACACAGTGAAGGCAAGAGCAGCATGCCTCTCTGGGAGGTCAGAAATGCTCTCTGGAAGTAGACATGCCTGGGATGATTTTGTGAGCCATCCTGATGGAGGGTCAGAAGGAAAAGCCAGTCTGGTGCAAGGCTTGGGAAGAAGTTGCTTTAACTCCATTTCATTTGGCAAACCTCTTGTTATTGCAGGGACCTAGTCTGCATAGGGGTAGCATCATTTGTCCCTTCTGCTTCTTCCATATGGCATTCTGCAGGTATCACCACTTGTGTTACAGTCATTCAGCTCCCTGTGAGGCAGGGCAAGTGTCTGGGCACAGAGTAGAAGAGACCAGGGGCAGATGCTCAGTGATCACTGGTAGAGGAAAAGCTTTGCTGTAAGGCTTTGGGCAGTTGATTGTTGGAAGAAATTTGAACTTAGAAGTTCTTGTGCACAACCCAGGCCATGGAGAGGGAAACGGGGCCCCTGGATCCTTGAGCCTGCTTCAAGAAGAGCAGTAAACAATAGAAAGAATGTGGCAGCTGTTGGGAGAAGCAGGTAAACACATTGATACAGAAAGACATAGTTTTGAGAAAAGTACCAATCCAGCTGGTAGCACGCCCTAGCCATTGACCAATTATATTCCTGTACTATTCATGGACTCAGAGAACATGCGATATGTGTGTGTGTAATGTAAACAGTAAATCAGAGCACAGATCATACTCCTATGGAGGTTACATCGTGACTCTCGCGCCGAAAACTGGGGAGCTCAAAACCCGACATTTTTTACTTTAGTTGATGTTGATGGTTCCCACATCCTCTTCTCATTTTATGTGTGCCAAGAGTTTAAAACAGTGAACCAGTTTGTTTTACCAAGATCTCTGCATTATACTTTTTCTCAGCCTCACAGAGGAATATGAATTATCATCTTGGTTGCTGGAACATCTCGCTGATCCACAAGTATCAGGGCAAACTAAATGAAACCAGAAAGAATAAAACTACAAGTCCTATTGCTCAGCCCTTCAAATCATTCAGTCTGCTTCCTGTAGTAATAGTAATACTTAATTTACATGTCACCCAGCACAGTCAGGTAAAATGGATAGTGAAAACCACACTGAGAAAACACTGAGAGGGATCCTTTTGTATTGGGTGTTTTTGCTTTCACTCATCTCAAATTAAAATCTGTCTGAATGCTGAGCTGGAACCAAAGAATGAAGAGTAAGGCCAGTGTACCCAAACTTTTTAAGGAGAGGGAGTAAACACAGAGGTAGCATCAAATTGCTCCTGGAAAACAACTTCCCGGATGTCTGTGAGCGTTTCCACATAGTGAAGGAGGATACACAAGCAGAATTTATAAAACACCGAGGCATCCAACTGTTGCTACTTGGCCTGTGGCAATGGTACCTCTAGAGAAAAGCAGTCCCAAGGGTGAAGACAGTCAAAAGACTAACCAGAGAGGCACTGCAGAGGTCAAGCAGATAAAACAGTGTCTACCTGACACCACTTCAATACTGCAAATGATGTCAGAATACTATGAGCTCCCTGCTAACCGCTTTATATTAGTATCCAGCCTCCAAATTGGGACTTCTTTTTCCCACAAATGGGTGTTTTTTAATATAACCATGCTATAAGTCCTTTCCATGCTCCAATTTGTACACCTGCCTGGTGCCTACCTGAAACTCCTCAGAGGGTTTTGATCCTTGAATTTGACCCCTCAATTCTAATTAATCCTCAGTCTCAATTCTTCTCCAAGTACTCTTCACTGTGCTCTCCCAGGTCATGGCAAGCCTTAGCAGAACCTCCAATTCCCTGCCCACACTAAATGTGAAAGAAGAGAGAGAAATTGTGCTTGCTACTTGCCAGCTATGTGGGCTCCCCAGACTGCTCATCTCTTTCTGTTCTGTTTGTTCTCCACATATGAGCACAGCACGGGGGAAGAAGGAAGAGGGATGAGTTCAACATACCTCTGTAGCAGATTTAATTGGATGCTTCTGCCTCTGAAAGTGAGCAAGCAAGGAAGCAGAAGGCACTTTAATAATAAAAAAAAAATAAACCAGACAGGCTCCAAAAATGGAGTAACAAACTGAAGATCCTAGTTCTGATTAACATCCTGGGCACATAAAAAATTTCTAAAGACTGACACTTTAACCAGAATGTTCAAGCAAATGTCAAATTTAGGTCTTCTAAAGAGCAGCAATCAGGCTCATGGCAGGATGCAAAAACACAGCCAGCAGCAATACTTCATGAAGGACTTTCCACATAGTTCTGCTTTCATCCAGAGAGCAGTGCTGTTCAGTGGCCCCACTGCCTCTGGCAGAAAAGGATGGGAAAAGGAACTGCAAAACATTCAAGAAGATGGGGAAAAAATTCTCTCACATCACTTAAAATGGCAAAACTAAGATACCTGGTGAGAAATGCTGTAGAAGCAGTGCCCTGAAAACTGTTAAGACAGTTTTTTCCGGGATGTACTGAAAGGCAGCTGCCCTTCATCTTCAACAGTGTTCATACAAGGGTTGCTGCAGACAGGACTTTTCAACAGTAAAGTACGGCTACGTCAGGTGGGGCATTACAAACAAAAAAGGGGAAAGGGAAAGGAGGGTGAAGCTCCATCATATCAAATACTACTGTCTCACTGATTTTGTAAAGACAGTATGTACATTAAAAGACAAAAGTTGTGGGGAAGGAATAACTGAGGAAAGAGAAATTTAAAATGACAAACGACAAAAGAGTTAAATTTTTGTACAAAACCTGAGCTTTCTAATGCCTGTGTAGAAAACATCTTTTCTTAATGATAGCAACAATGCAGTTCAATAAATCAATGAAAAGGGCAACTGGTGCATAGTTTATAGAATTTAAAATGAAAAGAAAATGCATAGAGGAAATTATTTGACTTTCCCTGCAAAATGTTTACCACTGAATGCTGAGTTATGTACAAAATATACCATTAAAACTTTTCTAAACCATCCTTGATTCAATATCTGTGTCATGTAGCTTTGCATTTGTGGATATCTTTAAAAATTTTATTTTGCAATTTCTAAAATACTAGTTTCTAGTGTTTTATTTAAACTTCAGTCAAGTAAAAGAAGTAACAACACTTTTCTAAAACACAGTGCACATCAATATGCCGTATACATCATTCCTTTCAGTCAGTCAATCAGAAAGCTGGGCAACTGAAATGTGAAGCAAACATACATTTGAGATAAAACTAGAATTGGTAGATTTACATTTTAGTCACAACACTGCACTTCTGTACTGTGATCATTTGCTAAAATATACTAGTACTCTGCCCATTTTCAACAGTATGTGCTTCATTTTACTTTTAAATTTACTGGTGTTTACTTTTATAATTCAGAAATAAAGAATATAGAATTAGACAGGAACACTCAGAATAAATTCAAGATAATTTCTTGGTAGAAATATGTAGAGAAATACAATTGGCAGCTTCTAAGAATGGTAAGTGCCTCCTTATTTGGAGTGGATTGACCCTAACTGGACTCCAGGTAACCACCAAAGTGGTCACTCTGCTCCTCAGCTGAACATAGAGAGAAGGTAATGAAAGGTTCATGGGCTGAGATAAGGTCAGGGAGAGATGACTCACCAGGTGTCACCACAGGCAAAACAGACTTGCAAACTGGAAAATTGGTTTAATTTATCATCAATCAAATCAGAGTAGGATAATAAGAATAAATCCCAAATCTTAAAAACACCTTTCTTCCCCCCACCCCTCCCTTCTTCCCAGGCTCAACTTCACTCCTAAATTTTCTGCTCCTCCCACCTATTGGCACAGGGGGATGGGAACTGCTGTCAGTTCAATACACATGGTCTCTGCCACTCCCTCCTCAGTGGGAGGACTCCTCACACTCTTGCCCTGCTCCTGTGGGAGACAGTCCTCCATGAACTTTTCCACTGTGGGTCCTTCCCACAGGCTGCAGTTCTTCAGCAACTGTTCCAGCATGGCTTCCTTTGAAGTGTAGTTCTTCAGGAACATGCAGGGTCACAAACCCTGTCAGCAAACCTTCTCCAGCATGGGCTCCTCTCTCCATTGCATCCACAGGTCCTGTCAGGAGCCTCCTTCAGCCTGGGATTCCCACAGGGTCACAGTCTCCTTCAGGCACCCACCTGCTCCAGCATGGTGTTCTCCACAGGCTACAGGTGTTTCTCTGCTCCCTCATGGACCTCCTGGGCTGCAGATGGACAGTTTGCCCTGTTGTTACAGTAAAATCAAAAGTGAGCAATTCAGATCTATAGAAAACCCTGTGAGACTCAGCTATCAGCCAGAAGCAGCAAAGAGCTCAGCTGCTGCTGGCTGATAGGGAGGAGGCTACTCCCCAAGAATTCACATAGTAGGAATTCACAGGACACTGCAGAGACACGAAAACAGCCAGGATGAAATAATATAAGCATAGGACTTGTGAGAGATAGGCTTTAACCAATTGAAGTATCTGGCGTGGTGGTGTGTAACTCTTTTAGCCAATAAGCTGTAGTCCTAACCCTATATAAACTGTGTGCTTTGTGTAATAAAAGGTCTTCACTATAAACTTCATAAGTTTTTTGGTGAAGTCCTTTCTCTCCGCTGAAAATTGTTTACTTTATTGCCCCACCATGGGCTGCAGGGGAATCTCTGCTCCAGTTCCTGAAGAACCTCCTCCCCTTAACTCAGTCTGACTGAGGTCTAACTCATGGGTATATTAAGAATGTTAGGATTTGAGTTATGACTGCAGTGTGCTAATCTAGGACAGAATTCTTCATCAATTGCTACAAAAGTTAGTTCTCAATATCATTGAAACCTAATCCCCCCCCCCCCCCAGCCACAATTGTTACTGATCCTTAAGTGATTATGGTGTTCAATATGCTCTGCTATTGCTCTCCTTAAGACTTAGTCACTATATGCTCATACACAAATTGATCTAAGAACCCTGACACTAAATGCTGTATCATTCCAATACTCCTTGATTAAAAAAATACAGACAAAATACAACAGAAGTATGACATTTGGGTGTGGCCAGTAAAATGCATTGTTTTGATGAAACCGCAATCAGAAAGATCACAATTTTCTAACGGAACGGCCCTCATGTCATTATATGAGTAGTGTAAGTACTTCTGGACAAGTAAGAGTTTGTTTAGGAAGGAATGAAACCACAATCAATGACAAGAATGAAAATATCAAAAGGGTTTCACATTATCCTATGAAGATTTCCAATTTTTAATATGTCCTAATAAATAAGTGTGCAAATGGGGGGCAGAGAGATGAGAGTTTAGGTTTTATTAAAAGACCATTCACAGTAAACTTAACTCTACAAATGTCTGTGAAAGAGAATGAATTTTACAAATATGACAATTTAGGCACAAACTTCAGTTTATCATCCTACCTGAAGAAGGAACAAAGTAGCATCTGTTGCAGACTAATTATTTTAAAAGGCTGTCAATTAGAGTCATAAGAAATAATCTTTGCCACAAACAGAGAAGACTTGCAAGGAGCTATTTCAAATAGGACAGAAGAAAATTACATTTGGTTCACAGGAAAGAGATCTCATGTAACAGCTAATGAAAGTGAAAGCAAAACTCTAACTGAGGATGTTTAATTTGCCTGTATATTAAAATATGCAAAATGGATTAATAACTATTCCATTTAGCTTTTAAATTGCAATTTTACTACTACTGTGATCTCTTTTGAAAACCTAAGTGGAATGTAAAATTAATATTGCTCTTCAGATCAAGTTACATTCAATTACACATGCATGATAGACCCATTCATTGTTGGCATAGAGGAATGGAATAAATTCTGCTTAAATTACAAATTGCAAGCAACTGTTTCTGCATGTTATGGATTCCAGTTTCAAAATAGCTTTTCTTTATATTAAAAGTAGAAGAGTAGCCAGCTAAACAAGAGCAGATAAAAGAAACGAAGGAAGGAAAACAAAAAGGGGTAGGGAGAGAGGTAGGAGGAGGAAATTTGTTACACTGCTACCCTAAACCAGTGCTAACCCAGTATGATTCCAGTATGCAAGAAAACAAGAGATCTGAGACAGAACACCTGGGACTGGAATTGAAAGTAACCATGTCCTGCTCTGTGATAAATCTTCTATAAGCTTTGTAGACTTAGGAGCAATATTAGAGACTGAAGAACAGTGGGAAGATAAGAATCCTCTTGGTAAAAAAAACCAAAACCAGATCTTGCAAATGAAAGTGCTAGTGAAAAGATAATTGGAAATGATGGCAGAATCCTATACTTTCAGAAAGAGTCTTCAGCTGAAATAAGAACTTGTTACACATTTGAGTCTTACACAGAAATGAAGAAATTTTCATTGTGGTATCAAGGAAAAGTCTGGGGTTTCCAGACAGAGAGCTCAAGAAGTTTATGGAGTGAATTTCTGCATGTAAGGAAGACCCAGACTTGTAGAGAAAATTGACACCAATATTTCTGTTGCTTGGAATTCTGTATCAACAAACTGAAACATTAAAAAAAAGGAGCAATTTTAAACTATCAGTTTTACGTGGGTAAATACTTGCTTACTCACTTGCACAAGAATCTCAACAGGAGTGGGCCAGGTAGCAGCTGAGCAGAAGCAGCAGGTTCAGGATGGGTGGGGAACCCAGACTCCCTTCCAGCAGAGGACACAACAGAACACATCTGTGGTGGAATCTTCCACCACAAATACCCAGGCTGCCAGGTGCTGCTTTCCTCAGACACTCAGGGCAGGAATTCCCTCCCCATCCTGGACCTGCTCTTTCTGCTCAGCTGTTATGGCCGCTCCCTTACGAAGTGTGCCAAGGCTTGACCTTTCTTCCATGTCCAGGCTTTGTTAGTTTGCTTTTTCACACAAGTTGATTCTTGTGCAAGTGAGTAGGCAAGTATTTAGCCACATAAAACTGAGAGTTAAAATGGGTCAAAGGAATAGAAATATTGGTGTCAATTTTCTCTACAAGTCTTCCTAATATGCAAGAACTCGCTCCATAAATTTCTTGATATCTCTGGCTGGGAACACCAGACATTTCCTTGGTGTCACGTTGAGAAATTCAGGCATTATTTTAAGGGCTTTTCGTTTAGGTGCTACATTGTGGGAGAGGACCCTGATTTTATTAAATGGCAGAGGTATTATAAGTGATGGATTGACGAAGATATGGACATTACGGAACCTAAGGCCACAAACACTGATGCTTGGCACAGGATTTATAAAGATATGGACTCTAATGTGCCTTACATGAACACTTCAGCAGTTCAATTAAACTGCGTCACTAATATGTCTTCCCTATTGTATTTTCCCTTAGTCATTCCTGTCCCAGGTTCTTCTTCCCGTAATCCCTCAGGGCTCCTTTCCCGCCACTCTCTCCTATTGGTTAAAGTTCCATGTTTCTATTGGTCTTTATCCCTGCTTGTTGATTGGCTGTTATCCCTGTTCGGTTATTGGCTGTTATGAAGTTCCACCCCTGTTTCCCATTGGTCCATTTTTTCCCCTCAGCCAATGGGGAGCCTCGCTCCACCCCATTTTCCAGACCCTTCCCCACAAGACCCTATATAAATCCTGCAGTTCCAATAAAGTTGCTTCCTCTGTTGCCACCAAGCCTGGAGTGTGGATCTTCCTTCGGGGTTCTGTGTGGGATTGGTGCAGAGGGAGCCATCCTGGGCTTTGAGGGGCTGAGCCTAAGAGTTGTTATCACTGGAGCTGCTCCTCACTGAGCCCCTCAGAGCCAAAGACCATTCACTAATATTTGGTGGCATCATCATCCACCGTTACTACATGTGGAATTAAGTTCATTGAAAATGCAAAAGGAAAGAGGGTTGTTTTTTTCCAGACAGGTATACTGCAAATTCCGAGCATACCATGGCACTCAAATACAGTTGGCTGACGGGATTTTTTTCTCTAAAGTGCACTTCTATAAAGTCATGTACACATCAGAACAGACTGAAGGTATTTTCTTTAGAGAAATGCATTAGTAAACTTCACTTAAACAGAAACACAACACACCAATTACTGTGGAAATTCTTGCCCAAGCATTTTAACATTCATTTTGAAAAGCCTGGCAATGAGAAGAAACAATGAACTCATACCAATTTATACCATTTGAATTACACTGCTAAATTTCATGGCTATTAGAGCATCCCAGTATGACTGAATAAAGCCAGACACTGCAAAGACAGCAACTACAATGCACTATTTTCTTTGTATCACCTCATTTATTGCATTTCAGTTTTGAAAGTCAAACAAATGAGAGGACTAATCAAGGAAGTGACAGTGCTAATCTATCTCTTAATCTGAGTTTTGAATAGAATGTACCTCCTTTATGATTGCACGCTCTCAAGTTTATTGTTACTCAAATACCATGTATGAGATAGTACCTTAATTGTCATCTGCAACTGCCCCTATACACAAAATAAGTGTCTGCTTTATCATTTGCTGTAAATTAACTAACAGAGAAAGCACAGTGCATTATGCGGCAAAACTCTAATTTTTTAGAAGTTTTCAGTCATTTACTAACATTACATCAAATTGATAATTAAGCCTGGAATAAGAGCATTACTGTGGTGCAGTAAGGCTTTTACAACTAAACACCATCACAGAGATTAGAAAACAGACCAAATATTATTTAGTAGAGAGGCATCTAATCTTCTGCAAGTGGCTCCCCACTGTGGTCCATCAGACAGAACTCTGGACTAAAACTCACCACACCTGGGTTCATTTCATGACCTCTGACAATGCACTTCATATTAACATAGAACAAAACAAAAGCTGCTTGGCTGCTTTTGAGACATAAGGTTAGAAGCAGCCAGGCCAAACAGTAGGTAAGCTGCTACAATTTGCTAGCTGAAACACCCCTTTTAACTTCTATATATAATATTATAAACTTTAGTCTCTTGCCATACTGCATCTCTTCAGTTCCATGCTTGAATCTCTCACAGCTTCTACACTTCCCACTCTTGTATGAAATTCCAATGAGGTATCATTCAGTTTTCCTGCAACTCCCTCTCATTACAGAGCAAGTCTGCCTTCTTCCATGCACAGGATGGAGATTCCTCTCCTGGCAGTCACCCACTGCAATAGTTTTCTGTCTCTGGGATGCCTACACCTTTGATTACAGGACTTGGAAATATCTGCACCAAATGAGTCCCAGGACTGCAGGAACCAGAAGGACAGTCTATAGTTAAGGCAGTTCAATACCTTACTGGGAGACCTGACTGAATTTGGTCTTTATCTCCTCTGTCCTGGAGATTTCAGTCTTAAGCAAACTAAGCTTCTCACAGCTGGTAACTGAATATTCTACGCATCCATTTGCAATGATCCATATTTCCAAAAATGTTGATCACACAAAATGGTACATCCAAAGACACTGGGAATTCTATTTTCATAATAAAAACAAATAAATATTTTCAAGTGCATTTAAAGAGCATACAGAATTAGAGTATGTGAATTTTAGGTTTAAATCTCTCTATACCTCATTTTCTTGTCTGTAAAATGAAGAAATTATTTCCTCTCAGCATGTTAATTTCACTGCATCTCTCTGATACTTGTGAAATGCATACTACAGTAGGAAGCTTAGTTTTAGAAATTGTCTCTTCCAGAGAAATTTAAATAATTCATTAAATAAGGCACTAGGCAAGGTATGGAGGGGTTGTTATAGCCTTTTTTTTATTCCAGCCAATCAAATATAACTATTAGTGCAGAAACTGCAGTCCTGTTTGCTGAACACTTTAAGGTTTGTACTTCAACATTACCCTAATGATGAACTAATTTTCATTTGTGTATTTCCTAGTCTGAGTACTTACACTGCCCCTCTGCTGTCCTAAAGCTCGGCAAGCTTTGTATCACAGAGGAAAAAAAAAAAAGAGGGCATAAAAATGGGAAATATTTTTTTAATATTAGAAACCACTGAGTTCAGTTTCAAGTTCAGATTGAACTTTTACAGTAACTCACATTTAATGTGCTCCTGCTCATCCCATCTCAATTAAAACTTGCACATTTGCCAATAAAGGTTTAGAGATCAGCAGTTCATTTATCACATTTGCTTGAGTTACTAATTTCTAAATCATATGCCCATTCCAGCTACTTATCACACAGCAGTGTTGGAAGGACTTATCAAAGGCCATGGTTTCTGTTGCCAGTGACAACTATGATAAAAGCACTTAAAAGGAGGAAGAATTAGATCTAGTGCCATGACAGTAATGTGCTGAAATACAGCAAAGTTTTTAAATCTCAAGATGAAAGTATTTTCCAACAAGACAGATACACTTGCTCTGATAAAACTATGGCTATGAAAGCCTGGCCTGCTAACACAAATCCTGTGAGTTAAAAAAGACAAACTGCAATGTACCTGTTTTAAAGTGAAAAAAGTTAAATATTCCAGTAGCCAAAAACCAGAAAGAATGTCCAATTTGCTTATGATTTTCTAAAAAAATATTGTCTTCATATTCAGATGAAGCATGGAAACTAATTCCAGAAAGACATGGCAGGAGGGAAGGCATTAACATGCACAGGGAAACAAAATGTTGTGCTGCAGGGGTAGGCATTCCTGAGATCACATTGATAAAGCACCCTGAATCTGCTTGCTTGCTACAGAAAACTCAGTGCTCAGCTGTGAGCTACTCTTCTTTCTTTCTGGCAAACTAAAAAGTTTGAAATCTAGCTCTCACTTTTGTTTTTTGTAAAGTCAGTCATGCCTTAAGCAGCTGCAGAGCACATCATAAAGAATATAAACTTTTCATCCACTTTGGCAAAAACTCAAACTACGATGACTGAACACTTAAGAAAAGAGAAAAAAATCAAAGAATTACATCTGATTCTCCAACAGATCCTCCAGGATAAAATGAAGTCCTACAAGATTAAGACCATTCATGCAAATATCTTCAGGGAAAACTCTAGAGATATTTGTAATTGGATGTCCTGAATGAACAATGCCTTATCTTATTTATCTATTTATTTATTTATTTTCACTGTAGAAGTAAGGTAAGGTAGAAGTAAGGTAAGGTAGAAGTAAGGTAAGAATATAATACACTCATTCAAGAAAGGGCACATCTCAGCTATGTTTTTATTATTCAAATAGACATTTTCTGACCTACACCCTCAGTTTCCTATACTTAGCAAAGTTGCTCACAGATTCACTAAAATTTCTGCCTGCTTAAGCAAGCATGTGGAAACAGCACACTAGGAAAGTTATGTGGCAATAATAGCTATGGAAGACAGCTGGAAACCACTCAGTTAAAAATCTCTGATTTTAAATGAAGCACATGACAGTTTGGTAATCAGGTCATGATCAGAGGCTATTTAAAGAAAGGTGTGAGTATATGCAAGTTTTCTGTGTGTTTGTTTGTTTGTTTGCAGGTTTGCCACAAAAAACCCCCACTATTTTTGATCCTACAATTGGTTTGTTGCTCTTTATTACCATCTCTTTTACTATATGGGCAGGAGTTTGGCTCTGGCTTAGTAACAAACTATGAAAAAAATGCTCATTTATTAAGTTTTTGGGATTTATTTCTGGTGAAAGGATTTATTGATTGTTAAATAACACGGCAGTATTAGATTATTTAGTCATTGTCCTAAATATACTCTTCTAATGTTGCTCTTTTTCACCTACCAGTAAAGCATAAGTTATCCACCTCCATACTCAGGTTCCAAAACTGTGTTTAATGTACTGGTGAAACTTTTTGGCATAACATGGGTGTGAAAGTACTCAAATATTTATATGTCAGCAAAAGTCCTGGAGGCAAAAACAGGCTATGACTATTCTGTGGATGCAATCACTATGACCTTAATTGCATGTCAAGCTGAGACCCAAGTACAATTATCTGACCTTTCATTCCCCTCCCAGTTATAAAGGAAGAAAATCAAGCACCTGGATCCAAAGAAGCTGGAAAGCAAGAGGAGCACCCCAAAATCCCCCTGCTTCTCAGGTCTGACAGACATTTTCTGCTGGTGTATTTAGACAAATAACTGAGTTATTTGAGCAATGTGGAAAAAGTATCTTCTGGCAAGGATGAACTGCATCTACAGGGAGTAGACTTAGCCAGTAAAGCCAATATAGATTAGATCTATGTGTATCTTTCTTAACCAGTCCTCTCTTAACTTTATCCTGCAGTTTCCAGCGGATTCTTATACTTTATTTAGATGTGAAATCACCTCTTTAAAGTTGGCCTGAACAGCCTGATAGAAAAATGTAGGCTTCTCTTGGATCTCCATTTTGCAAAGGAAGTGTCTGGGACTACCTCCAGTTTTGGAGGAGTTTAGTCAGTAAGAAGTTTAGTTTTTAAAACTTTTTGCAAAATCAGAAGGGAGGAAAGAGGAGAGAAAATATATTTTTTCCAATGCAGTTTGATTAATACATCTCAACACAAATTTCCATCTCAGCAACAATTCACAAATTAACAAAAGTAACATTTTTGACCAAAGCAGAAGTTGGGGAATCATAGGAAAATAAAAACTGCAGCTGCAAATTATAGCTGGAACTCAGAACCCAAGTGTAACTGAGATATCCAAAGAAAATTCCTACAGAGTGATTGTTCTGCTCTAAATACTTGATTCAGTAAGCAAGTAAAAACGCAACATAACACTCTAAATCTTTTCCCTGATAGAAATTTGTTCAAGATTTTGGTATTGGCTTTAAAGAGAAAGTTTCTCCTATCTCATTTTCCTTCTTCAGATTATAATAGATTTCTGCATTTCCCAGACATCAACAGAGGCTTTTTGGTAATATGAAGCCCACTAGTAGCATGCAACATGCAAATGAATCCCAGTCGTATCAGTGTGGTTTGATTCAGGCTTTTAAATTCAGCTAATAATGAGACCTTAATCCTAAACCCCAATGGTTTTCCTATCTGGGGAGTGAAGGTTTCAGCCAAGGATCAGTAAATCAATGCTACTTCCAAATTCTCTACAGAAAAATGAATCATCAGCTCTTTGAATCAGTCAAGCCTTTAAAAAATTGCATGGAATCTCTTGGAATAGCAAAAGAAAAAAAATAACCCTCTTGTTAATTCTAGAATTCTTTAACTGCAGACAGAAGAATAAAGCCCTTGTAACTTATTCCCTGCCAACAGTATCTCTGGGTATTTCAAAACATGTCCATGCAGGTAAATATAAACCACACAAACAGTGAATTTATATAAATAATATTCTAACTTATTGTTATTATTTTGTATGTATTTGGAGGAAATTATTTTCATCAAAATATAACTGATGTTATCTTCTGGAGAATTAATGCTCCAGGAAAGGTCAAAACATACTACCACATTGTAATAAATGTAAATACATTTTCCCAGGCCTTTAAGGAAAAATTACATATCCTAAAAGTGTCCTTATTTTTCTAAAAAATAAATAAATTCCAAGTTTATTTGATGTATTATTCAAATAAAAATCACACTTTTACAAACAGGCAAAAAATGAGATTTTCCAGAATATGAGTGGATAACATCTCAAAACAGCTTTCCACATTACTATCATTAGCATATTAACAGTTTTCAAATATCTTTTCTTATATCTCTATGTTTTTACAGACAAATCCAGATAAGGAAATGCACAGTTAATGACAGATTCAACAACAGGAACATCAGTAGAAGTCAGACACTTAACAGGACTTGGATCTCAGTGTCTTAGATGTTTAACCCCTGCTGAAAACAAAATGTCAGGCATGGAAATTTGTTTAAGAACATGTGACAAGGTTCTCAATATAGACCTAGACCAACATAAGTCATATATACCATAGCATTTTAAAATACCTGTATAAATGAACATTCTTTGCCAGCTTCAGCACAGAATAAATTTTATGTCCATTTTCTACTCATACCTCAAGTGAAAGAATTAATTATGCAGTTGAAAAAGATCATTGATATAGAACTGTTTCCACCTACTTATACAAAAAAAAAAAAAAAAAAAAAAGAAGGAGAAATTTCAAAAGGAAAAGGAATGAAGGAAATTTCTAGTGCACTTCCCATTATACAAGACACCAATGATCAAACACAAATAAACTGCTAGGCTGCAACATGTGAAGTGGAGAACTGGGGAAGTCATTCCTGTTTCCTGCCCATGAACCATGTCCTAAGTTCTCTTTAGCTTTCTCAGGTACTCAGAGATTTGTTTTAAAGTGTACAGATGCAAGAAAATTGGTCATATCTGCCTTAATGCATGAGCCAGTTTTCCACCTTCAGCATGGAATTGTATTTTTCTCATAGCTGGAAGGTAAGGCTAATGTTGCAATAAAACATGTCCAGATACAATCTTGGGTATTTTGTGTGTCTCTACTAGAAAAAGTTCATAAAGTAAAACTTAGGGTAGGATTATATAGACCTTGATCTTCCCTTTCCACCATATTCTCCACTTTTCATATCATCATGTTAATAAAAAAAGTGCCCTGGATTGCTCATCAGTGTAATGGTCTCTCAGGAGAGCTCAGAAGAACCTTGAGATAACTCAGAAGCAAAAGAAGCATCTTACTGAATAAACTAACAATATTCAAGATCTCCATTTTACAGGGAACATTGGGTGACATTTAGTTTCACATCTAACATTATCAGGCTTTCTGTTCCCTTACTGCATAAAGTATTAATTCTTCCTAATATATGTATTCAAGACGATAACTAGAATGGAACACTATTTCAGCTGATATTTATCTGTGTATCAGATTTTTTAAAATTCAACACAATGGAGTAATGATCAATGATGGTAATATATTGGTCTCTATAAAGTTATGCAACAGCTTTCTGAAACCAGACCAACAGACACACAAAATCACCACCATTGCCAGCAAGTAGTAGACTGGTCATGTGTTTGCCCCTTTGTAAGTGACACTCTGAAGGATGCTGAGCTTAATGGTTGCACACATAACCTTTCAAAAGTAGCACTGAACATCTAAAGCAAACTGGTAACTTCTTCAGCTTGAAGAGATATTAGGGAGTGAGGATAGTGCAAGATTTGAATAGCCATGATCTTCTCAGCACAGAATTTAATGCTGACTTTTGTTGTATTCCACTGCTAATTTTACAGCACCAGCAGTGCTATTCAGTATTATTATATTTATGGCTGATAATTCAGTACAAACAACTAACATTCATTTATTGTTAGCCAGTAGCAGAACAGGCAATTGGGTGCACTTAAAACTTTACAGAACAGGAAACTGAGTTCAGAGTACCCTGATGTCATAAAACACCTCAATGTCCATTTCCAAGAGAAAAGGAAAGTGTGCAAAAAGCCTTAATTGACCTTCAGAACCCCAGATCCCAAATTGGGAAATACCAAACCCTACATTTCCCCCCACACTTCTTAAAATGTAATTATGGGCTGTAAACATAAATTCCTATGACAAGTTGAAAGCTGAACATTATAGGCAAAAAAGCAAAACCCCCATAATTCAAAGCTCTATAAATGCCACTAATATTGCTCCTAGTTGCATTATGTATGTTTAATAATTAGCTTAAAGGTTTGAATTGTAATTTAGCTTTAATTGACACAAGTTTTAGGTTGGAAAAATATTACTGAAATAAAGAAGTTTTGTTGTTTTTTTTTTTTTTTAATATGCTTTGGTTATTTTGCTGTATTTATTACAGAAAGCACATTACCTGTCACAGGGTTGTTGGTGAATTTCAGTGTCTGGGGCAATAGTGGTTTCTAAGGAAGGTGAGATAGTGTAGGTTATCAACACATTCATCAATCTCCTCAAAGGGACAGTATCAAAAGTTCATTATCTGCCCATGGGTTTTAACTGTGATTTGGAAAATGCTTACGGAATTTTTTAGAAATTACATTTTCTTCTGTTTTCAGTACTTTCAGACTTTCTTTTTATGAATTACAGTTGTAAACTTTTTATGTATAGCCAGACTTTGCAAACGAAGATTTGGGCAGGGCTCTCCCCACGTGGGTGTGCCCTTCCAGCCTGCACAGTGGATTTTTTAGGTGAGGCACAGCGTGCGCAGAACTGGCCCCACTGTTTAAGTCCTGAGGTTCATCTGCCACAGCCGAGTGAGCTTGGACAGTGACAGTGAAGTCCTCGGGACTGTCACAGCACTCGGTACTAATCGGGGCTGACCCTGCTGAGTGTCCGAGATCTGACGGGATGGGATGGCAGGGAGGCATTGAACTGCCAGGGGACGGTCCCACTGAGACTCGAACTCAGGTTCTTGGGATTCAGAGTCTGGAGTGCTCTCCTTTACACAAGCCAATCAAGCCCACCATTACAAGGTAATATAATCAGCAGAAGCCAGAAAACACATTCATCACAGCTACTGGCTTGCATTCTGATACCTGCAGGATGGTTTGATATTTATTGTTCTGATCTATCAGCTGGCACGACATGCTGCACAGCACAAAGACCATGTTCTTCATCAAGACTGTTGTGGCAAACATAATTAAGTACATGCCTTATTTGGCTTGACCCTCTACACATTCAGTTCAATCTAATATAGAGAAATACAACGGAAAGATAGTGCAAATAAACATCTTATTCAAATATGCAGAGCAATTATTCAGAAAACAATCAGCTTGATAAATTTATATGACCTAGCTTAGAGTTGTCTCTTTAGAAATGGAAGAATTATGGGAAATCCAAGAGTTCGAATAATTTTTTCAAATGCAAAAATATGCTAAGATTTTATGTATTAATCTAATTTGAAAGTTATGCATGTTTACTTTGTATTATGCCAACAATATATTACTGCATAAGAGCTATTAGCCCTTACCAAAAGACATTGTCTTCATAGAATACAATGTGATGATACAATGACCTGATAGTTCTATACTCAAATCAGAAACCTTTTAATCTTTTCAAACAAATCTGGTTTTCAATTCCCTGAGCATAAAAAATTGAGGTATGTCTTTTCTACTTCTTTCCATGAATCCAAACTCATGCAACTATTTAAAGAAAAGATGAATTGCTGTGAAACGTTAGAAAAGACATGACACCAGCCTGAAACCACACTTCATGAATCTCAGACCAAGAATAACCTTTGGTGGAATTTAGACATTTCCAAGTTATAAAAGACATTCTCCTCACTTAGCATTATAGTTTATACCAGCAATGCCAACATGTTGTTCTCCTCAGAAATTAGTTTGTGGTGTCAGACAATGGCAACTCCTGATTGGGCTTGCAAGTATGGGTGTCACAGACACGGTTTTTGAAATGTACAGGAACTCAGAGCCAAATTCCTACTGGTGTTACATTCTTCCATAAAGTGAGCAAAGTTGATGAAGAAATGAGCTCTAAAAACACCTGATGGAAACGTTTAATGGTTTCCACAGTCACACAGTAAGTGTAAGAGAAAGTTGGAAAATGATCAAGAGATTTTTAAACAAAAATACAGATGTTTTGGAGAAACCAAGGCATTATAGTGAAGGGGGGAACATCAAACTGGTGACCTGTCACTAGTGGAATTCCTCAGGGCTCAATCTTATGCTCTGGACTCTTCAACATATTCATAAATTACTTGGGTGCAGGACTCGGGGGGGGGGATACTGAGCAAGTTTGCAGATGACACAAAATTGAGAGGAACTGTGGACTCCTTCAAAGGCAGGGAGGCCCTGCAGAGGGACCTTGACAAATCAGAGAACTGGGCAATCACCAAACATATAAAGTTCAACAAGGGAAAGTGCCAGATTCTGCACCTGGGAGGGGCCAACCTGTACATGTGGACTGGGGAATGAGATGCTGGAAAGCAGTGCCAAGGAAATGGACCTGGGGGTCCTGGTTCAGGTCAAGTTGAATATGAGCCAGCAGTGCCCTGGCAGCCAGGAGGGTCAGCCGTGTCCTGGGTGGCATCAGGCACAGCATCGCCAGCCAGTTAAGGGAGGGGATTGTCCTGCTCTGCTCTGCACTGGGGTGGCCTCAGCTTGAGTACTGTGTGCAGTTTTGGGTGCCACAATGTATGAAAGACATTAAGTTGTTAGAGAGTTTCCAAAGGAGGGTAGGTAACAAAGATAACAAAGGGTCTGGAGGGGAAGCCATATGAGAAGAGGCTGAGGTCACTTGGGCTGTTCAGCCTGGATAGGAGGAGACTGAGGGGAGACCTCACTGCAGTTACGCCATCCTCATGAGGGAAAGAGGAGGGGCAGGCACTGATCTCTTCTCTGGGGTTATGAGTGACAGGACACGAGGGAATGACCTGAAGTTGTGTCAGGGGAGATTTAGGTTTGATATTAGAAAGAGGTTCTTCCTCCAGGGGGTTGTTGGGCACTGGAACAGGCTCCCCAGGGAAGTGGTCACAGCACCAAGCCTGAGTTCAAGAAGCATTTGAATGATACCCTTGGGCACATGGTGTGTCTCTTGGGGATGGTCCCATGCAGGGCTGGACTTGATGATCCTTGTGGGTCCCTTCAAACCCAACACATTCTGTATTCTGTGATTTTGGAAGACCAAGATTCAGAATCTAAGCAACGAACACAGAAAAAAGTAGGAACAGAAATTACAGGAACACAGAAATATACTATAAAGAACTAGCAGGATTAAAAATGGTTCTTGGAAAGACAGAGCACAAAGGGACAAGCCCCTCTGCTTTCCAAATGAGTGTTAGTTTCAAACAAAACAAGAAGAGGGGAAATAAGGAAGTTAATCAGGGAGAACAGTCTTCTCCCCAAGTAGAAATTTACCTTTTTCACCAGCTCAGGAATACTGAGGTTTCTGCAGTCCCATTTCTGTCCCACAAACTCACAGTGATCAGAAGTCCAACAAGAAAGCTGTGGGCTGGGCTGCAGCTGCTCTCAGCATTGAACAACAAGGCAAATGAAGCCTCAGGCAACAGAACTGCACTGACAGAAAACCAAATGGAAAGTGTTGTATTCATTACCATGAAATAGATATGCTTCAAGAGTCAATGATGCCAGCAAGATCTTGTCATTCTCCAATCCCAAGCAGTTAACTGTGGCTCAAAGAGCTGAGTGCATCTGCTCTGTCTCATGATAACCACCACCAGTAAATCTTTCTGAAGACCTTTAACAAAGAAAACTCAACTAGAACATTCTAGATTTAAAAGGAAAATCTTACTTAGCATTTCAACAGCACAACTTTCAGCTGCACAGCATTTCAAGAACCTTTCCTGTCCCCATGACAATCTTGAGAAGAAAAAACATAAGATGAGCTGGGTTAAAGGTCCTGTTAAAATCTGAACAATTTACAAAAAGTAAATTAAACATATACAAACATATATATATATATATATATATATATATATATATATATATGTATATGTATATATATATATATACACATACATACATATATATATATAAATATAAAGGCACTTGGCAATCTTTGGTGTTGGCTCACTCAAATTCATTGCTGGACATATCTCACAAACTTATCAGTGACTTCAAGACCCAGCAAATGTCACATGACACTCAGTTATTGACTGGCAGAACTAGAGCCTCCTTAATTAAAAGCAAACTCTGGAAAGGAGGAACACCAAGTGTCCTGATTTCACCAAAACAATGAAGAAATAGGTAAGAATGGAAGGGTAAAAACATTGCAGTTGAATTTGTTATCTGGAATTTAACAAAATGTCAGTGAAATGGTGGTTAGAAAATCCATCTTAAGAAAAAAAGTTAAAGGAACTAAACAAAAGCTGTACATGTGTGAAACTATGTAAAGATTTCTATAGAGTTTTCTGGTAGCTGATCAGAGTTTATCATCCATACATTTCATGGAATAATCTTAAATTGAGGTAACAGGTTTTGCTTTCACAAATGAATTTTTTTCAGATACCAATGTTTTTACTGAACTTGAAAATTTGTCTGGTAATGCATTTCTTACCCCTTGAGTACTCAACCCTTTAACTTAGTTACAATGGTCATTTAAAAATTGTAAAATAAGTCATATTTTAAAACCTGTCACAACCTGAATATTAGTTTTCAGAGTTTCAGTTGATGTCAGCAGAAGCTGGGGTACTTTCATCCCCTCAAAGCAGTTCAAATATATCTCTCAGTAAAAGGAGAGGAGTACTTCCAGCTTCTCTAAGTCCATGACAAAGCATATAGTTCATGGTGGTATGTGACATTAAACAAAGTACAACATTTAACATATATCATAATCAAGGTAGAAAGACACCAGTGTCCCAGAGATCTCCTGTTTTTGAATCTGTGTATCACAGACTGCACAGTCCCCACATATTCCTCCTGTTGGTAACAGTGTGGTATTAAAGAGAAGGCAGCAGAAACTTAGAAGCAGGTTTTAAAATTACCAAAGAGACTTCCTCAGAGGAAACTGACAGAACTCACACAACAAACATATTGCAAACCAACTGTTCCCAAAGAAATACCTGTAATTCATGTTGGATATGTGCTATCCAGACTTTTTACAGCAGTCAGAAGGCACCGTGAAGGGTTTACAGCTTCTGTAAAATCCCCTTTGATGCTTACAACTACTGAAGAGGATACTTAACCTTCAATAGCCCTTTGTGTTCCCCACTGTTTTGTGCAAGTACTTCTAGAGTTTACAGTGTCCAAAGAACTGTCAACTGTCCTGACAGAAGTCCAAGTGAAAAAATTTATGAATGCATAAAACAAACTTGAGATTTTTATAGATCTATTTCTAAGTCAAGTTTTGAAAAAATAAAAGACAAAAAATAAGTAAATAGTTAAATATTTGCCCTTCCCATAGCTGAAATTTCAGCCTTTAAAGAATAATCAGCTTAAGAACTTCAGTATAATTTTATCCATACTTACATAACTAAATTCAAGACACGTGAATAGTAATGATGGTTTTTTAAATTAATAACTCCCTACTCTTTTCCCAGACTACAAATTGCCAGACACAGCACTATCTCAGTTATGATCTGAATACTTTTAATGGCTTTTTTTAAGAGCATTCACCTGTCAGAGGTAACATAAAGTAAAAGTTTATCTTCAATTTTTAAAATAAACACAAAGTCAATATTCATACACAATATTGGCAAACTGTTGAGTTCAGATAATGACCTCTATTCACTTTTCCAATAACCTCTCACAGTTATCTCTTTACATATATGCATTTTTCCACTCAAAGATTAAGCATGCTTCAAATTTTCTGATGATTGCATGAAAGTATAGAACATAATGTAGATACAACTGTCTTACACCTATTTTTCTGGAAACAGAAAGTATCTCTCACTGGCTGAGCTCATATCTCCAAAACAGTACTAGAAACTTTAATTTCTGGTTCTATCAAAGATTATCCTCAAGTATATTAAGAAAACAGCAGCTGCTCTTATAAAATTTGCATTCTTTAGAAGATACCATTATAAGCTTCCACCATGTCAGGGAAAAATCCTTAAAGTTCTTATTTTTCCCCTCATAGCAATGGCATCCATATTTTCTGCAGTTACTGTCTGTTCACTTTTTTAGGACTGAACATATTTCTTGAAAAAGTAGAAAATGTAACAACAAAAATTCAAAGAAATCTCATGTGGAAGCTGATACTTAAACTTCACCTCTTTGTAAGTTGCATCCATTGATTTTTCAGCAATATAAAAATCAGCAGCTCTCTCCAGTTGTTGTGCTTACATGACAATGTTAGACAGCAAAATCACCTTGCTGATATTGCTCTTAAGAAATAAAAATGTTTTATTTCCCTGTACCAAGACTGAAACATGAGAAGATAGACTGCAGGAATACTACTGATTTTAGAAATACATTTCCACTTACTGATTTCCTATACAAAGAAAAACTATCCAAAAAGAGTAACTTTTTGAAAACCTTCCAATAAAGACATTTATCAGTAGTTACAGGAAAAATATGAATCTGTAAACAAATCATCATTGTTTTTTCATGATGTTCAAACGCTCAGTGAGAAAGTCTTTGTCAGGATGAGCAAATTACATGAAAATAGATATGCTACAAACAGATTTATGTAGAACACTTAGTAACAAAAAGCAAGCACTACAGCACACAAGAACTGAGCTGCAAGATTTTCTTTCAAATTGTAACATTCTTGGTGTTATTCCATTTTTGTTTCCTTACCATCTCACTTGATGTGCACTCTGAAATTCTGTTGATTTACAAAGATACTTCATTGCTGCAATAACTGCAATTTGAAATCTGAATGCACTTTCCATTCTTTCAATTTTTACCTAAAACTCTTTTCTCTTTAGCATCTGGATTTATTAATTTTCAAATAACATCCCTCTTCACAAAGTAGCATGCTTTTGAGTATCATTCAATCATGGATTTTGAATTCAATTTGTGGGTAGGAATTGATGACTGATTGTTGAAAGTTTTCAAGTAAATTACATCAAATATGAAATACCTTGTTCACCTTCATCTGAACATAAGATACAAACTTGTGTAAATAACAAAAGAGGCACAATAGTTCCATCTACTGTCCAAGCATTCTTAAGTAAAATATATCACTTGTCTTAAAAAAGACTAGTTAGATATTTGTTAATATCTCAGTTTTGAAGGTGGACTAACAAAGATTTTTGCTTAATTACCACAAATTTTGTTTTCAGCTCTAAAACTGTAGTAGTTGAAGGTTTGTCAGGTTTTAGTTTGTCACCCCAAAGCATATTAAAAAAAATATTTCAAAAGGGAAAAAAAAATCCACATATTTAAAATGTAGTGGACTGCAGTAAGTATATGCACATGGTATTGAATGCTTTACTGAGTTATGCATTGCAAGAGACTATAAAATAAAACACATCACAATGAACTGCATATTGAGAAACTGTTAATTATGGTCCATATTTAAGTTTTTATATCAACTAAATCCTGTACACCATAAGATCAGGAAATCAAGGTATCCTTTCCAGTTTACATATATCACATAACTGGTAGTCAGAGCTATACAGATTTAGGGCATGATTCATAAGCAACACTTTGCTGGACAGCAATACATGTATTTGTCTCTCATTTAAGTCCACAAAAAAAAATATTTACTATTACAGATAAGAAAGTCTTAGTGTTGCCGGAAGTGTCTACAGGCAGAAAATGAAGAGGTTTGTCCTCATCCACCAATAGCATCTTTGAAACCTGGGAACTGGGGTGAGCAAGGAGAACCATGCCCAGTGTTGGCAGTGACCATTCCCTGCATTCCTCATGCACCATTTGGGTGGAGTACAGAGGAGTAGGTGTGGTGCAGGCAGGTCGGTGTGCAGCTGCAGTGGGAGATGCAGGGTAAGCTCTGGGGGCAGGAGCCCAAGGCAAGAGGCCATGACCTGCAGACCCTCTGCACAACAAAAGGCACAAGGGACCTGTGGCCCAGCCGGGGACCGAACACTCAGGGACACTCAGAGGCACAGTGGGAGCATACAGACTTTCCCACGCTTACACTATGAGGTTATAAAAGCCCAGAGTGTCCTTTCTTTGGGGGTCCCTCCTTGGAGGCATCAGCTCAAGCTGTTATTTTGTGATTCAGTTATTGCACCATGATTAACTTATTTCAAGGATCTGGACATCTGAGATTCTGCTATAGGAAAGTTGGGGTGGAGCCCAGAGGGAAACCTGGTCTGAGTGTGGGGGTGTAGCTGCAAGGGGGTCTTGGTCCCAGCTCAGGGGGTGCAAATGTGACTGCCAGAGTGGCTCCTAGGAGGTCACACAGGGAAGTTTCCTTAACATGAAGGAGGACAGTGGAGTAGTCAGAAGTTCCTTAGTAGGGAAATGCTGGAGCAAATCCTCCCTAGGACAGAGAAGTTTCCATATCACTTCTGTACCACGATGATGCATGGAAGGCCCCAGCTTGTTAAAAATATGGGGAACGTAAGGGACACGAGGTGAGAGAAGCTGGAGTTCCTGCTTAGTTTACTACTCTGGTGGCTCAGAAATTCCTTCATCATTGGTTAGGATGTTTCTGTAAAGCTGTCCTTCAGTACTAGTTACTGAGACATGGGACTCACCATTTGCTTGAGTTTCATTATATCCTGTTGGAGTAGTTTAAAGAATTCACAATAGCACAGCAGGATTCAGCATAGCTGCGTGTGATCATACTGATCCCCACCTGCACAAGTTGCCTGCAGCCTTGGTATTGAGATAGGCTTCAATTTCCATAGGCCAAGATCAAGGAACTGTTCGATCAGCCAAAAGCCAGCAAATATGAAACAGTAGTAGGGCCAGATCAATGACACCTCAGCAGAATTTATCACTAGGAAAAGATAATTAATATCTTGGCCCCCACCATTTAGATATATTGCAGGAGACAGAAAGTTAATTCTACTTTGTAAGTCACAAGAACACTGTCAACTGTTACTGTCTTGCCAACAGCAAGAAAAAGGCTCTGAATTCACCGTGACATTGCTAGTCCACTTCTGCAGCATGCACTTAAGAGAAGGCTGAACCTTCTCTTCACTTCTAGTTGTATTTGTAACTACATCTCATGTTTGGATTTGGCCTGCTGCCATGCACTTACCCAGGTTGTTTCGGAAAATACCAGGAGACAGCAATTAAAAGAATTTGATCCTTTCAGAAGAGGCAGACGCCCATGTGAAAACCCTTGTGTGAGCACCCAGGTTCTCCTAACTTGCTGAATGTGCACTGAACTGGAGCTTTCAGCTGTGTGGCATTTTTCTTTTTAATACAAAACAGAACAAATTTTCTTCCAAATAATTTTTATCAGCATAATCTGTACTCCTTCATGCAACAGATGGTGTAACAACTCTGTAATAAGGAAAACAACTTAAATCAAGAGATACACTTTTCTTCTCTATCACTTGCCAATAAACATTTTGAAAACAGCTAGCACAGAAGCTTCTTGCTCTTCAGAGAAGATTTAATGGTTTTCAATTCAGTTTGCCTTTTTATGATGTCCATTCAACTCCTGGCCTTAGCTTAAAAAGTGTATTGATTTTTAGTTATCTTATGGCTCTCACTGTACCAACCTGGCATGACAAAAGTAGTGCAGGCTGAACATCCAAGTGTTACTACAGCTGGATGACAACACCTAATTGGCAGTAACTACTGCTCTTCCTAGCACCTTTCCCTATTTTATGTAATTCTAGTAGTATTAATTACATGTACTAACCAAAGTAGTAGTCTTCATAAGGTGATACTGAGGAAAGTCTTTCAGCTTTGTGGCTGGGGAAAGGCTGTCACTGATATTTCATTTGGGGGTGCGGCGGGGAACCCAACCTAATAGTTCATGTTTCTATGTAGAAAGTGGTCTCAAGCAGCCTTTTCTGTATACCCATTCCAAATAGCTTTTTTCTTTTCTTTTTTTTTTGTGGCAAGACTGGTCTGATTTTGTGATCTCTTTTCATGATTCAGTGATGAGATGCAGAAACCAGCAATGCTCTTTGCTCACTTGTTCCTGCACTAACAAGCTTTGACTATGTTTACTTATCTAATAAACTATCTGATTGCCATGGTGGGGGTAGCATATTTGTTCATACATTACTCACTATGCATTTTCCTGCATATAGTAAAGAAAGTATTTTGTCTTGGGCTTGTTCATTTTTAGAAATTATGTCAAGTTTTTGCCTCTTATTTTAGTTAAACCAGACAAAGAAAATAATGTAGCAAGAGCCTATACATGATTTCAGCAGCCTGTTTTCCAAGTAGACTAATATAACATCCATCATTGCTGGGTTTGAGTTGGGTAAGCTGATCGCGTCTGAACCAGAAGATCAAGACAATAACTGTACTTAAAACTGATGCTTATGTCAGGGAAAAATGAGTTTGGGATTGCCAGGACAGAAAGTTATAGCAGCAAGAGCTGTTGACGAGTCACACCAAGAGAAAGCTTTTTCCTTGAATTTTGCATGCCATTTTGATGAAGGATAAAGTTCTTAAGGCTAAGGAAAATAGTTCTTCTCTCAGATCATCTCATTGGTACCCATGAACAAATATAGAAATAAAAATGAGAAACAGGAACATGTAGGCTTACTAACATAGGCTCTGACAGATCAGTTTCATTTATGTTTAGTGAAGTGTTCTCAGGGATTTGAGACACAGTCCACGCACAAAAGGAAAAAAAAGAAAGGGAAGCAAAACAATACAATATGAAGTTACAACACCTATGCTGGATTGAAGCCAGTTTATATTTAATAGTCACATAAAATCAGATTTAAGTTGTTTGAAGGTGGAACTTCTCTGTCACAAAAGAATGGAAAGCATGAAAACAGTGAACCAGATTGACTCATGCAAAAATAGACCCACATGTAGTACACAGCGTAAAGTCATACGCTTCAATAGAAATAATTTTTACTATTAAGTAGCATGTATAACCAATGACAGAAGGATCTAAATGCAGTTAAAAGCAGTAAGCATGAGACATCAAATATATTAAGTGCCAATAAAATGGTAAGACCAAGGAAACAAAAACAAAATCATAAATCTGGCAGAGACAACTAGTGCAGGTACTATGTCTTACAGACATAAGCAGTAAGAAAGTACTACATGGCCACAGGTGACCATCTGCCCTTTCTATCTTTGGCTCCATTAGTTGTGAAACCACACAGGTACTGCCACCCTGAGGAGCAGTCTTAAAAAATACATTCTTCCAGCTGTAGACACAGGCATGCAGCTGCAGACTTCATTTTAATCACAGCATGTACCAGAGATTACTTTTGTGGTCTTGAACAAATTAGCTCTTTGCTACAGTTTTTGCAGTTGTAGAGGGTGAAGATAATTCCAGCCAACCCTACAAAAGTGTTGCTAGATTTACTGTTCAGTAGCAGTTTGAAAATTAATACTATTGTATAAACATTACATTTTACTGCAGGGCTGAATGCAAACCAATAACTAGCATTCCCATTGCCATCTTCTATGCGTACTTTTGTTTGAAGTACATGCAAACAAATTCCCTAGAGTTAACAGGCACCACACATACTTACCAAAGGCAACCTAAATATCTGTTCAGTAACATTCAGTTTAACTGATTGCCAGAGTATTAGTATCAGAAGGTTACTCTTGTATTTTTATTATATCAATGTGTTGTGATATTTTTAGTGATATATAAAATAAATTATACTACCGTAAGAACCAAAATTTGATTTTTTTTTTACATTCCTGTGGGGTGATGGCCCTGCTAAGGTCTTGATGAGTTGAAGGAAACACCTCAGCCTCCCTGGAGGGATGCTTGCAGGAACCATTATCTCCCTGAAAGTGCTTATTCATGGGGTTACCAAGGATTGGAGTGTTACAGAAATGACATGGCCTTTCTTTGCTGCACCCTATGGCACCCTGCAGAGACCCAAGGAGCCACCCCTCAGGCATCTGTCTTATCACCCCCAAAATATTGACTATAGTCACTCAACCTACCTAAAGGAAAAAAAAAGAGTATAAAAAGAGATTAGGCATGAGAAAAAAACTGGTTGAGAAATCATCATCGTCTCTGCGGGGTTAGCTGAGTGCAGCTGCCCTGTCTCCTCCCACCTCTTTGGACAATGTAGGGGTAAGAAACCATGTGATCTCTATATATTTTACACCTTACACTTTACTCTCTTACAAAGCTTATTACTTTATACACTCTATCATATCTTATGCTTCTACTTCTACTTTACAGCTACTTTGATTCTTACTCTGTAAACACCTTATTTGCTAACTTTGTTTTGCTGCTTTAATACTAATAACAGTAACTTGCCTTACACTTTGGAACTTTCTAGTTATACACCTTATTAGTTGTTGTGTTCCTTTGCAGTGTGCAGTTCCTTTTCAACATGTGTGTTGATGAGAAGCAGCTCTGTTCTTTCCTTTTGCTTTGTGTTACATAGAAAGTGGTGTGCAAGCTATTTTAGTGCCCTGTGTTACTGAGGTGGGGTCTAGACTTGTGTTTTGGGTGGTTGTTTCTGGTTGGTAGTTTTCTGTTGTTAGTTTCTGTGTGTCATGGGAATGGGACACACTGCTGTATTGAAACTTAAGTTTGGTCTGTAGAATGTGTTTTATGCTAGTTTCTTTTGGGGTCTTTTGTCATCAATTAAATACAATCCTGCAGCTAAACGTTATCACTGGCAACACAAAACCCACAATAACTGTCACATACTTGTATTAATAAATGTTATTTTGGGAGCTGTTGTGGAGAAAGTTCTTTTCTTGCTGTTAAGTGTGGTCTCATTGCACAAGTTGGAAACCCTTCCAACCTGTGTGCTGTCCATGGGTCAACAGGCAGTGTTGGGTCCAAAGGCTCTGACTTTCTGGAGATGCTTATAGCTATTAACTTTATATTAATACAGGTGGGACTAGAAATCTTTGCATTTCTGCCCCTCTCCTTTTCACGTGACACATTCCCTAAAGAGGCAAGCGGACTAAGAAAGTCCTGCTACTCCAAGCCTCTATACCAGAACCAGCAGCAAAGCCCTTGAACTAACCTTAAGGCATAGGTAATTATACAAAGTGTTGGTGGAAAACCAAGATCTTCTTAGTTCTAGTCATGGTCCTGAAAAATGCCATCATGTTAAGACAGCGAGCTTCAGGAAGCCTTCAGCTCATCTCAGTGCCTTCAGAGACTATCAGGATTTCTCAGGCAGACCTTTGACTGAGACAGCTGAAGCTAAACTGAGCCTACTTACACCAAAACATAAGCTGAGCAGGTCTCACAGGCCCATGGACTAGCTTGAAAGTAATGTAGTCATTTGCACCAGCAGCTAAAAACCGAAGAATATATTCTGATGGATGAGGTTTGGGGGCTTTTTATTTTCTAGGGGGTTGGGGTGGTGTGTAGTGATCAGGGAGGATCTAACAACAATAAATGCAAAGTGAAGCTCAGTACTTTTGATTGGGGTATCTGCTGTGGAGCTTGAGCTCCAGTATCCTGGGTTTAATGCTGCTTGGACACCCTAACAAGCAAGGTGCATCATTCATAACCCTGGTACTTACAAGCTTGGACAGTGAATGACCTGCATATCCAACACCAGGAAGGCAACACTGTCTCACCATGGTAATAGAGGTTCTCAAAGCAAAGGAAACATCAGTGTATTGTGAATAGAAACAGAAGCAGACGTGTACTGCCAACATAGATTCTTCAATAGAAAGACTAATGAATGATAAGCTATATCTAGTTTTATGCCTGTGGAAATTTAAATTTCACCAGACCCAGACAAAGCCAGTACTATACAAAGGATCACTATTGATCAGATATCCTGAAAGGAATCAAAGGTATGCTTCAACATCTAATATGTTCTTTGTCCTTACACATACAAGTATCACTCAAGTGGAAAAATGTCCCCATTCAAATAATCTGATGTTCAGAATATCCCAAGGTACAGACAAGCATGAAGAAAACAGCTATAGACAAAATGTCATTACTCATCCAGCATCCAGGTTTCCTGTGTATGGGAAGTGCTTAGACTACCTAATTTTCATGCAGCAGACAATGCTGAGGAGAGGGCTATTGGATCAGTGTTTTTACTAGAATAAGCACACAACCTAATTAAGAGTGTATTTCCAGGAAACTCAGAAGCACTAAATTCTTCTAAGTAACTTAAACCATTTGTTAGGTCAGTACAGGTCTGACCTATGTTACACTTAAAGTTCTCTGATAAATAAGACCCAGTTGATGAAGCAACTTTTTTCATATTAGAAGCTGCTTCCCAATCTTTAATCTCTAAAGGTGATGAATGTAGTTTCCATTTTAATTCTGCAATGTTGTCACTCTAAAGGATTGGGGGTTTTTTTGGGGGGAGGGGAGGAAAAGGTAAAGAAATTATCTGAATTATTTATCTACAGAATAAACACTTCAGGAGGATCACTAGTTGTCTTAGCTCAGCCATTAATACTTTTCTACCAACATACTCTTTATCAGAGCAATAACTGTACTTAATAATTTAGATGAAACCTGAAGGCAGCCTCTGAAGGTAAGTGTTAGAAAAATAATTTCTTTTAAAGCACCACACGCAGTGCTGTTTTGGTACTAGTCTTTCATTCCCTGACTTTGATTGACACATCAGACTGCCCACTGAAATTAAAAGCATCCCAGTGGCAGGAGACTGCCTTCCCTGTCACTAAAAACGTATTTTCCCATGATGACCATTATTATTCCCATTCCTGCTCAAACTTTTTTTAGAATTGTTTCAGTGCTTGCTAATAAACTTAATTGGTATTGATCACACCCACAAAGCTTATTTATGTATTGAGCATAAAGGCATAAGTCTGTTTTCTGTGTACTGAAAAGAAGGAAGCAGCAATAAAATAAACATGAACCCAGATAATGAGGGTCCCTGTACGCAATTTAGAGAATGACCTACTGGGACATGTAAGTTATTTTGATTTGTGTACACTCTGAAAACATGAAAAAACAATGGGAAAGACAGGGGGGAAAAGTACACTTTCAGAAAGAGCTACATAATCTTAGGGGCGGGGGGAGAAAAAGAGAGACAGCATCAAACCTTACAAGCTGGAGTGACAGTGACAGAGAAGGTCCCTTAGATTATAGCTATAGCCCTCACCACTCACATTTTTCTCTTTCAGAACTTTGATTGATCTTTAAGTTTTTGTAATTTATTTTGTGTCTTCTCCTCACACTGACATTTTCAATCAAAAAAAAAATCAAGACTCAAGAGAGCATATGCAAAAGAGAGACATTTATGCCTCTCTGAACCAGAGCTCTGGCATGGACAGACACAGGCATTACAGCATTAAGGAGTTTCACAGACTCTGTTGGCTTTTTTGGCAGGTTTCAGCAGCAGTTCATCAAGTGTTTTGAAGATGTAAATTTAATGTTTAAGTAGTTCCTAAAAAAACTAATTAGGTTCTTATACCAGGGTATATATCATACATTACCTATTTCATATAAAATAATTACCTAAAAAGAATTATTAGAATGCAATGGGAATGTGCAGAACCACGCAACTGCTCTCACATAGCAAAATAGTAAGTTACACACTTACCAGAGGAGACAGAGGCTCATGCATTTGGACACTGCAGAGGTCCAAAGCTCAACAATCCAGGCAAGGAACAACAGAAAGAAGAAAAAAAAAAACCTACATCTTCTCACTTGATAAACTCATCTCCATTTAGTTAACATCTTATGTAAATCCTTATTTTTAGTTCAGGGATTCTCAAATGATTGTTTCAGACACATTAAATTTTTCCAATGGAAGAACACAACCATGGACAGCAAATATAAACCTACTGATAGTAGATCTGCCTTTTAAATTACTTTTTGTGGATTCCTCAGAAGATAGCCACAAACCTCATGTTGAAAGCCAGTAATCTACTGCCTGTGACCTTGCAAAGACCTTTTTGTGCCACAAGTTTTATATGGCCTTCAAAAACCTAATTTACTTTTAAAACCCACAACATATACAGTAAGCTAAAAAATATCCCTGTGCATTTACTGGTAAGCAGGTTTTATTTCATTTTTACCAATGCTAGCAGTTCAGTGAATTGGATCACAGTGATTGTTCCAAGTCTACAGACCAACCCGCAGAAAAAACAGTCATCTGACATTTCAACCAAAGCCTCCAATAGAAACTCCAATGTTATACGAAGAAAAAGAAGTCAGCAGAAATCCCACCTGAACAAATAACACAAATCCAAAGAACTACTGAAGGGATAAATGGCCTCTATTCATTTTCCAAGTGATGAAATATAATAAAAAAGTGAATTAGGTACTTAAAACTACTAAATAGTCAGAATTGTTGTTGACCAAAGCTATTTTTCAATCTAAATACCATTGTGGTGCCTGTGGGATTTTTCCATCCACTGGAAACAAAAGTCATGCTATGTCAGCATATGGACTGCTATATAAATCAAGAACATTAGTTAAATGCATGTTAAAAATGTTAGAGAGGAAAAGAATACTCCTTAACATATTTAGTCTTCCTGAAAGCTGTAGGAGAGGGGGACAAAAAACAACCAAATTTACAGGAAAAAAAATTAAGGAAATTAGATCTGATG
Organism: Pithys albifrons albifrons; assembly: GCF_047495875.1. NCBI lineage: Eukaryota > Metazoa > Chordata > Aves > Passeriformes > Thamnophilidae > Pithys > Pithys albifrons. The sequence continues at coordinate 25,068,546 of NC_092461.1, forward strand.
AATTTATGAAGTCAAACAGTCAAATTTTAAAAATACTGTGAAAAATAAAAGGAAACAATTAAGAGGGAGAATTCAGAAACAAAGTGGAAAAAAATGGTAGTTATCCATGTGTAAGTCTCCCTCAGTAAAACATAGAAGGATGAACATAAAGATTATAGTGTAAAGAAAAAAGCTGCAGAATAAATATTTTCAATAATCAAACTCAAGGGTGATTCTTAAGTTAAACGTAGATGCCACCCTGTCTTATCAAGAATTCAAGAGATCTTCTTGTGGAAACATATATTACATCCAGAGAACAAGCTGGGGCTACATTTTAAAACCAGAGAACTGCAAACTTGTCAATTGTAGAAGAAAAATAATTGACTCAAAGCAGAATTTACTGGCATTAAATCTGATATTAGGCTGCTCTCTTCAACCATAGAACCATAGAACACCCTGAGTTGAAAGCAACCAACAAGGCTCAGGTCATCAGAGTCCAACTCTTGGCCCGGCACAGAACAACCCAGATTTGAACCATGAATTTGCAAGATTCATCTCCTTTGTTGAAAAATGCTTCAGTATTTTTAAACCATGGAAAGTGGAACCTCATACAAGAAGTAGGAGGCAATCTATCAATACCAATTGTAATGGTATCAGACATGAACCCATTAGTGAGTGAATGCTTGCCAAAGCCCACTCTTAGTATGGATTCTCCTATTCAATGAGAAATACACACAGATGATGTGCAAGTTTGTCAAACTCCTTTTGAAACAGATAAAACTGTCACACTTGGGCAGTTTTCCCTTTCCTCCATTCCTCTCACAGCTCAAACTATAAAAATAAAACAAAAATGTTGCCTCTACTCACTCCACCTTATAGATCTTAGAATGGTTTTATTGTGGCAAAGTTTTGAAGAACACACACATGAGAAAAACAGAGCTCAAGTCATTGAAAAAAACACGCATAATTCAGGAGATCTCTGTTGCCTTCTGAAGGGTGTCTGTTCTTCATGGAAGGTGAAAGACTTTCTCAAGGCATGGGCTGATTTGTGAAATGCGGTGCTTTATTTGAAAGTGGACTCTATATATTTTACCTGGCTACAGCTCATGAGTCAGAAAGAAGCAGCAGCTCAGAGACAGGATTGGAGCTGTAATAGATTAAGTGGCAGAATATAATCAGACCAGAGGATAAGCCCAGAACTTCAATACATCCTTTAATACAGAAATGCCTAAAAGTCATATGTGTACATTTCCCAAACAAAAGTGGACTCGCTTGGTTGACATTGCTGAGTGGCGGTAGTGAGCGTGCAGCATAATGAGCAAGCTGCTTATCAGATGGCTCTCCTGTAGACATTCCCCTCTCCCTTTCCCTAAAAAGCCAAATTATGCCAAATAGAAATGGAAACTACAAAATTAGAATTGAAGCATTCAGATTGGTAGAACTTATCTTGCATCACAAAAACTGTGTGGACATAATGTGTCTCCATGGAAAAGGGGGAGATAGGGAAGAATAAAGAAAAAATTTGGAAATCTGACTGATCTGTATTATTTACAAACAATCAGATTCTACAGTGTTCCAGGAAAGCTTTACTTATTCAATAATGTAACAACTTTTTTTGCTAAGATCTGGCAGGGCAAAAAAAGAATAAAACAAGTAACTCTCAAAACGCAAGTGATTCTACTAAAAGACAGTAAAAAAATAACCTATAGATTTTTCTGTGTATCTGAATTGGTATTGAGCAGCAAGTGTAGCTTGAAGATTTCCTCCTTTTGATTTCAGACCTACACTATAATTCGATTAAGGCATTTCCTGGTTTTCAGAAGAAACAAATTTGTACTCTGAAGTAGCATATCAACAAAATCATAATACGTTACCTCAGCAATCGGAAGTGTAACAACATAATAATCCATACAGTGATAACTTAAGGCACATTTAAGTATTTAATCTTGCAAACTATTAAGAGAACATAGTATATGATAGAAAAATACTGAAGCCAGTATGACAAGAAAATGATTTCCCAGTCCTCCTGTGTAAATTAGAGCAATTTTCTTGCCATGGAAACAGGAATTACAGCACATTTCCTTATGTCATAAGGAATTCCAAACCTTCAGATCACTGCTTATTTCAATGTTAGCCCCCAAAATCACCAGAGCAAGAAACAGCCCTCTGTTTTATTTTAAAACATTCATAAATCTCTCCTTGCCTTGAGAAGAGCACTTAGTCTTCTAAAGCTCAGACCATCAAATCATTAATTCTATTTCACCCTCCTCAACGAGTATTTCTGGGAGTGTAGGTGGTAAATAAGAAGTGCACATCCCAAAACCCTTATCACAGGCAGAAATGAGGAATTCAGTTTTACCTGTTAACAAGCAAACATTAATGCAATAGAAAAATATGTAGTCAAACACAGAATAAAAAGTAAACAGCTGCTTCATTCTCTACAAACTATCTTCAGTGAAAGTAAACTGTAGAAACTTGGGTCAAAGCACTGCACTGCAGATGAGTCACAATCTAATTGATCAAAATCTTTTGCCTTCTCTTCTGCTTTATAATCACTTGATGAAGGACTCTGTTTAATTAGCTAATTTACACTTTGTATGGTTTTTTTCTAATAGAAATAATTTCATGATTCCTTTGTCTAAGGTTCCAGTTTTATGGCCTTGGGATATTAAATTCAGCCATTTTAGATAAGCCATTCTAGCCCTGTCCTGTCACGGTGTAATAATTGTAACATTTAGATCATGGCAGAAAGAACTTAGTGCAGTTTTACAAGATTCTTTATGTAACATTGCAATGAAAGGCTGTAAAATTCTGCTTACCAGAAGCCAATGTTCTTCAGTACACAGTCACCACACTTACAGTTGTACCTTGCTATGCAAGGCTGAAATCACCTCTCCTTTGGAGAGTCAAGATACATTTGCCCTTTTTTTGATCCTGCTTTGTATGCACTATCAGGACAAAACCATGTCACTGCTCCATTTCAAATCCTCAGTGTAGATTTCTATTTTAAATTCTTCCTGTCCTCTTATACCAAAAACAAAAAGCCTGGAAATAGGTTTCACTATGGACTACACATCCTAAAGAATACCCAGCTTTTCTTCAAGCCTGATACTGTAGTCCAGCAAATTTGCTTTCCCGACACCTAATAAAATGTCATAGACTTTGTATTTACTTGAAATTGTATGGTCTCAGCACTTGGCCTGAGCCAACTTTAGTTGTGATAATGACTGCCTTGAAGTCAGCAGGCAATTGCCTAGCTTGTTTAACTTCATTCTGTGGTTATCATATGGATAAATGTCTGACAAACTTACGTTGTCACTCTTTAAACAAACAACTGGGGCCAGAGGAGGCTATGAACTCTGACTAATTATCACTGGGTGAAAACAGTAAAACTTTACTTGGGAACAAGAAAAAAAACAACAAAAAAACCACCAAAAAACCAAGTAAGCAGACTGTTACAAAACAGAAAAGTGCTGTAACTGTGGCAGAAAAGGAAAATGTCAGTGCAGTGACAGTATCCCATTGCAAACCAATATTGCAAAAGGACAGGAAGAACTTGCTTCACTTAAGAGGAAAAGCCACACAGCGATACCACAAGTTTCTGAGATTTCATCAGATGGAATAGAAAAGTAGAAGGCAAAAGAAATGTGATTGAAAACCTTCCTTCTCACCTCCTAAATTTAATGAGGTTCAATCAGCTTTAGCCAAGCCAGTCAGAATCAATAACTACCTGCAAGTATTCAAGTAAGTAACTCTCATTCATACCTATCGGAAGTTTCAAGACAGAGAAACGGTGACACTTCACTGACAAGTAAAGGACTTCTGAAACCCTGTCTAAATCAGAGAGGTTAGGAAAAATTGTGGCCATCTGCAAAGGGTTATACCAGTAAGAGTTCAGTAGAGCAGACTTCTGCAGTTTTGTTTCCACAAGACAAGTTAAATAAAAATTCATTAATATAATCAGAGGCTGCACTTTTGTTAATGAACAAACAACTTACTTGCTTTTTTTGTCATACTCAACTATTAAAAGTACACATTCATGGCTGAGGCGTGAACAATCGATATCATCATACTCTACCTGGATCAGTTTTGTGTATACAGCATACACAGTATACAGCATACTTGCCATAATGAAGACATTTGGGAACCAAAGCTCTTTTGAGAAGCCATTTACACACCACTTCCAACATCAAAAACAAACAGAGTCAGAAAAAATGAATATATTTAAGTTCACCAGTTTGAGCATTTTCACTTATACATGTATTTCCCTTAACAGTAGTGATGCATGCATTTTATGCCATTGTCCATATTTAAGTTTTCCACTTCTATAAAACTTTCTCATAATTTTTACTAGTTACATGTCATGGTTTCTGCTGGGTTAGAGTTAATTTTCTTCCTAGTAGCAGGTAGAATGCTGGCTTTCAGATCTAGGATGAAATAAAGCTGATAACACACCGATGTTTCTGATGATGATGAGCAGTGCCTGCCCCAAGCCAAGGACTTTTCAGTTTCCCATACTCTGGCAACAAGGAGGCATTCAAGAAGCCAGGAGGGTGCATGGCCAGAACAGTTGATCCGAACTGGAAAAGGGGATGTTCCATGCCATAGAACATCATGCCCAGTATCCAAACAGGGGGGAACCGGCACGGAGGGGCTGATCGCTACTCTGGGGTGGGCTGGGCACCAGTCAGTGGGTGGTGAGCAATGGTATCGTGCATCACTCATCTTTCTTGGGTTTCACTACTCTCTTTTTGTTGTCTTTCATTGCAATTATTATTACATTTATTTCAATTATTAAACTGTTCTTATCTCAACCCACAGGTATAACTTTTTTCCAATTTCCTTCCCATTACACTGGGGGAGTGTGTGGACTAGGGTGAGTGAACATCTGTGTGGTACTTCACTGCCAGATGGGGTTAAACCAGGACACAACATTAAGCCATTTAACTACATCTTTCAGTAACCTTTGTTTGCTTTCTAATAACCAGTGTACTTCAGATCTTTAAGTGAGCATATACATCTCCATATGCCAGGGCTCCATCCACATTAATCTCATCTTCAACAGGTAAAGTCAAAGCTAAAAAATTCAGTATAAAATGAGATATTTAGGATTCTATCTCTGGCGCAATTTCCAAGCTTTTTGTTTCACATCCTCTAGAATGTTTCAAATCATAGGCCCACACAGTGTCTATTCCCTCTCCCACAGTATGATCTGGAACCCAGCAGGGGAAAGGAAAGCGACAGGCAATGATTCTGGCATTACATTCAAGTTCTTCTTCCAGCTTCTTCTCCAACTGTGGCATCTGTTGAGTAACAATAAAAAGCTCTCAGAAGCAGCAAAAAAAGAGAAGCATTCTCTTTAGAATGTAATTTAAAAGTTCAAGAGAAGTCCAAGGTTTTTGAAAAATCTTGTGAAAGTATTCATAATATATATATTTTGGCTTTGATGCCTTGACAAAGAATATCTAAAACTAGAAAATGGCTATTGTGCCCCAACTGGTGACATCAAGGAAATCATTAACTCTAAGTTCTAAAAATTAAATTAAAAACTTATCCCTTAAACTAAAAAAAAAGCTAAGAAAAGACATCACGTGTTTCAATTCATGATTCTCTTCAGTGGGATTCTTTATAGAGAATGAAAGTTCAGCCCCCTAAATTTATGCTATTTCAGACACCCCTAGGTTTATGAGCTATTGTGTGGTACTCAAAGGTCACTACTGCTCATAATTTACAGTCTAGCCCCGAGAAAGATCCTGGGACACATCACACAGACAACAACCCAAAGCAAACATTCTGCTGTCACTGTGTGGCAAAGTACTGGTATGTTAAATGCTATTGAAATTGAGCTTTGTTGAATCCACAGCCTGCTAACACATCCATGTAAGTCCCTGCAGCAGCACTGCATGAAACAGAATGAAGAATCATAGAATGGTTTGGATTGGAAGGGACCTTTAAAGGTCACCTAGCTCAATCCCCCTGCCATGGGCTGGGACATCTTCAACTAGATGGGTTGCTCAGAGCCCCATCCTGCCTGAGTGTTTACAGTCAATGGGGAGTCTACCAGCTCTCTAGGCAATCTGTTCTAGTATTTCACCATGGTAAAAATTTTCTTACCTATACCTAGTCTGAATCCATTCTCTCCATTTAAAACCATTACCCCTTTTTCCGCTATTACAGGCACTACTAAGAAGTCTGTTCCCAACTCTTTTATATGCCCCCATAAAGTACTGAAAGGCTGCAACAAGGTCTCCCCAGAGTCAAGTCTTCTCCAGGCTGAACAACCTCAAGTCTCTCAGTCTGTCTTCACAGCAGAGGAGCTCCAGCCTTCTGATCATGTTTGTGGCCCCCCTGTACCTGCTCCAACAGGTTCACAACCTTCTTCTTGTGCTGAGGACCCCAGAGCTGGATGCAGCACTCCAGGTGGGGTCTCATGAGAGCAGAGCAGAGAGGCAGAATCCCGTTGCCTGCCCTGCCGGTCACTCTGCTTTTGATGTAGCCCAGGATACAACTGGCCTTCTGGGCTGCAAGTGCACATTGCCAGCCCATGTCCACCTTTTTATCCACCAGCACCCCCAAGTCCTTCTCAGCAGGGCTGCTCTCCATCTGTTCATCCCCCAGCCTATTGATACCAGGGTTGCCCTGGCCCAGGTGCAGCACTTTGCACTTGGACTTGTTGAACTGCATGAGATTCCCAAGGGCCCAGTTCTTGTCCATGTCCCTTTGGATGGCATTCCATCCTTCAGGCATGTCAGCTGCACAACTCAGCTGTGGTGTCATCAGCAAATTCTTCTAAGAGTGCACTCAGTACCACTGTCCATGTCATTAATGACGTTATTAGGCTGAACTGAGGGACAGCACCTGTGATTTCCATCTGGACACTGAGCCGTTGACCATTACCTACTGGATACAGCCATCCAGCCAATTCCTTGTCCACTGAATAGTCCATCCACCAAATACACCTCTCTGAAATCTAGAGAGCAGGACTTATGGGGGACTATGTCACATACCACTACGAAAGTCTCCTTGGCTGAACATCTGCAGTCTAGCTTTCCTCCATTCACAAAAATTGAGAGGATATGCCAGTCAAGGGAAATATTACTGCTTTTCTAGAAAACAGCAACACCCTGACTAGTCAGATACTCTCTTTGTAAATTCTGTTATGGATTAAGTGAGAAATTAATAAACACATCTAGACTTCAAGGAAATTTCTTTCCCATCACAAATAGTGATCAGGATGAAAACAAACAAACAAGCAAAAACAACAACAACAAGCTCCCCTCAAAAAACAAACAAAAAACTACACACAAAAAAAACAAACAAAAAGAAACAAACAAAAAGAAATTTAACAGCTTTAGCCATCTCTGTCCTTTGAAAAAGTTTGATGGGATTAGTGTGCTTAAGCAGATCCCAGTGCCCATCCACTTGGAGTTCCTCTTATTCTCACATACTGCATATGTCTGAATGAGTAATTGTAACAGCAAACTCTACAGGCTACTTCTACTGCATGTTAAACTCCAACTACTTAGATATAAGATGCAACATTTGACTATTAGAAGGTTAAAAGGACAGTAATTATTTACAAATATAATTTACCTTAAGACACAAAATACACAAAAATTTCACCCAAACTCCTCAAAACAAACAAAAAACAAAACAAACAAAAAACCAACAGAACATTATTAGAAAACAAGACTTATTGAAGAAAATGCAATTCCAAAGCTGCTGATAGTTTCCACTGTCACATACATGTTAAGGGTGTGCCTTTGATGTAATATCCTGTTATAGCTACATTTAAGCTTAGAATGGAGTATTGTTAGGAAAATTATAGCCATAGACCTAATAAAGAGTTGCCTCTGAATATTTTTAAGCATTCTATGCTCTGATTTCATCCACACTGCAAATGCTTTTGAACATTTTTGCTACCGCACCTTAAACAAACTAGAAAAATAAGCCCACTTTGGTACCTAAAACTGAGTTAAGGCAGCAGCAGAAGATCTAATTTGTTTCAGAAATTACAAATAGAGACACAGCCTAATTTTTAATGAGTAATTATGAAAATTAGTGACACTGCGTGCCTATCTTTGTTTAAATTAGAAAAAAATCATTAATAGTTCAGACACAATTGCATCCTTGAACCACTCAAACTAGTTTTTAAGCTAAATCTATCAGTTACTTCAGCTGTCACAATCATACCATATTTTATGTCAAGCAAAGATTGGGGGGTTTTTGGCATGTCTACATAGATACATAGTTTAGTAAACCCTTTGTACAGTATATAATCAGTTAAATACACAGAAGCTGTGAACATGAACATCTGGTAAGAATTCCCTCATCCAACTCTGAACAAGTAAAAGTATCTCTCTGCAATGACTCAGAAACAAAAACACCTTCCCACAGACGCTTGCAAGAACAAGAGAGGTCTTTAGTCTTCCTTGAAGATCAATAAATCCAACTTTTGTAAGCTAATCTTGGATATGATAAAAAAGCACTGTGTGGCAGCACCAAATCAGGCCAGCATTATTTAAAAAAGCTGAAGAGATCTATTGCCCTCAGTAAAAAAAAAATAAAAAATGTTTTAAAGTTTCTAGAAAATTAATTCAGTCATGCAGGAGGCTAAGCATTCACAACTTTCAAAGTAAATTTAAACGGGATCATAAGCAAACGAATGCTCAGGAAACACAGAGGTTTGTATGTTTGCATCTGTTGCATTTATGACAGCACTTCTACTGAAAGAATTTAGCCTAGTTTTTACTGGATTTACAGAAGTTATTCTGAGTCCTACAGTTACAGTTTCTATCGCAGCTGTTATTAATTTAACCCACATTAGTAAATTTAAAGTTAAATCAGTATTTCTGCTGGGTTTATTCGTATTTTCCTAGGGCATTTGTTTATTTCGAGTTTACCGAAGCTTCTTTCTCCACCCGGGCTTTCCCTCCCGGTGCAGTGGCCGAATTCCCGACTGCAAATCCAAACGTTCGTCCTGCCCCCTGGCGGAACTCAGGGAGGAGAGCACTGCAACTCAGTCTCTGTACCAGTTTTGAAGAATGCATTTTACCCACGGACACACCGAACATAGTCCACAAAGCAGCTAAAACCCACACAGTGACACATGGACAAGGGGTTATTTCAATATACCAGCTTCTGGCTTACTTGAGGTGATCTGGTTTTTGGAGAACATAAGCAAATTTCAACACTCTCCTCTAACAAGGCTCCCAAAAATCAGCTGTAGTGAATTTCCCACTCCATCTTCTCCCTGCAAATTCCTTTCTTTGGAAAGAAAACCTGAAATTTTCAAGGGCCAATCTATCAGCTTCCCTCCAAGCAACTTCAACACAGCAGCTTTCAGGATAACAGGACCAGGGCAGTGATCCTTCCCCTGTACTCTGCATTGGTGAGGCCACACCTTGAGTACTGTGTTCAGTTCTGGGCCCCTCAGTTCAGAAAGGATATTGAGGTGCTGGAGCGAGTCCAGAGAAGAGCAACAAGGCTGGTGAAGGGACCGGAGGACAAGTCCTATTGGGAGAGGCTGAGGGAGCTGGGGTTGTTTAGCCTGGAGAAGAGGAGGCTTAGAGGTGACCTCATCACTGTCTAAGAACTACCTGAAGGAAGTTCTAGCCAGGTGGGGGTTGGTCTCTCCTCCCAGGCACTCAGCAATAGAACAAGGGGGCATGGGCTTAAGCTCTGCCAGGGGAAATTGAAGTTGGATATCAGAAAAAAATTCTTTCCAGAGAGAGTAATCAGGCATTGGAATGGCCTGCCTAGAGAGGGGGTGGATTCACCACCCCTGGAGGTTTTTAAACTGAGATTGGATGTGGCACTGAGTGCCATGATCTAGTAATGGACTGGAGCTGGACCAAGGGTTGGACTTGATGATCTTGGAGGTCTTTTCCAACCCAATCAATTCTATGATTTGATTCTAAACTAATGGACAAAAAATGCTTCCCAAAAATACACATATTTTCAAAGCTCCAGTCTGCATACTGTCACAAGTTTAACCAGGCTTTATCATGGACATCAAGAAGAAACAATGAAATATCAAAATAATATTCTTTGGGATCAAGAGCACCCTCGGCAGGTTCGCTGACAACACCAGGCTGTGTGGCAGTTGACATGCTGGAGGGACCTTGACTGGCTTAAGAAATGGGCTGATGCAAACCTTGGTTAAGTTCAACAAATCAAAGTGCAAGGTCCTACACCTGGGTCACAGAAAGCCCACACAGCAACAGGTTGGGTGAAGAAGTAGCTGAGAGCAGCCCTGTGGAGAAAAGACTTGAGGGTGATGGTTGATGAAAAATGCAATGTGAGCTGGCAGTTTGCGCTCCCAGGACAGAAACCCAACCCATGTCCTGGGCTGCATCAAAAGGAACATGGTGAACAGGTTGAAGGAAGTGTTTCTCCCACTCTGCGCTAGTGAGACCCCACCTGGAGTACTGCCTACAGTTCTGGTGTCCCCAGTAAAAGAAGGACATGGAACTGTTGGAGCAAGTCCAGAGGAGGGCCATGAAGTTCTAAGATGGCTGAAGCACCTTGCCTATAAAGACAGGCTGTGCAAGTTGGGGCTGTTCAGCCTGGAGAAGGGAAAGTTGCATGGAGACCTCACGGTAACCTTCCAGTATGTGAGGGGGACCTACAGGGAAGCCAGACAGGGATTCTTTGTCAGGAAGTGCCACTCTAGGACAAAGAGTATTGAGGGCAAATTCAAAGGGGGAAAAATTAGGTTAGATATTAGGAAGACGTTTTTTTCCTGTGGGGGTGGTTAAGACACCTGAACAGGTTGCCTAGGCAGCTGTGGATGCCCCAGCCCTGGCAGTGTTCCAGCCCAGGCTGGATAAAGCCTTGAGCAACATGGTCTGGTGGAAGGCACCCCTGCCCATGGCAGGGGCGTTGGAACCAGATGATCTTTAAGGTCCCCTCCAACCCTTAACATTCTATGATTATTACTGACTACCTTTGACCTACTGCAGTTGGTTCATTTTGCATATAATGTACTAACACAGAATGGCTTGGTAATAAAATAATTAACAATGCAAAAATAGTAAACTTACCATTTGAGGTACACCAAAAACAACAATATTTCTATAATGGGAAAAAGAAACCTAAAATAAAAATTGAGAACAAGCCTTAATGAAAAAGGCATTTATATTTGGAGAAGTTCTCACCATTCTTTTGTCCCAATCCCTCTAGCTGCCCTTCTGTCAACAGGGATTTAGACCAAAAATATGAAAGGAGATCCCCTATCAACTTTTCATCACACAAATTTCCAGATAAAGAAAACTTTATCTTGCTGAACAGCAAAAACCTTCTACTGTCTGGCCAAGAATATGGCACCAATTCTAGTAGCACAAGAAGCATTAATTTAGAAAATACCTACATGATTTTATTCATATCTAATTTTGGAGTTTTTCACAGTTCCTGTAAATATGAAAACCATGTATGGTTTAAGATGTTAAATGTTAGCTAGCTATGAAAACCTTCCAGGCATTCTAATGCCTGGGTTCTTCCAGTCAGTGCCATGGAGTTTTCCTATGCTTCTCTCTGGAAAAAAAAGCAAACTCACCAAGAAACCCCATGTAATTCATCAGACACAAGACAGCTTGAGGAGCCTTTACTGATAAAGGACAGCAGTTTAAGAAGGCACAGAACCAGCAGAACAGTGTATTAAGCCCATAGTAATGTGACTTCCAGCAAAAGTACTTACTCAAAGCACAATATAGCACCTTGTGGCCAATCAGCATTCCAGTTCCTTCAAGACAGTATTTCCAAACTATAAAAATGTCTCAATCATCCAGATTCCTACTTAGATATTTCACTACCTACCTTCCATAAGTCTGAAATATAAAATCTGGTATTCTGATGTACTCCATCTCTCCAGGCTCGGTATCTGGAGTACCAAACTAGCCAGGGATTTAATTCATAACCAACAGCTTTGAATCCCATTTTTGCAGCTGCTATCACCTATAAGGAAGAAAATAAATCTTCATTTAGAAACATAAAAGCCCATTAATCTAAACAGGAGCACATAGCTTTATTTAAAATATGAATCAAGAGAAAGCATTTGTGTAATTCACTCAGGTTTAGTATAGTGAATAAAACTCAAATATTATGACTAGTTAAATGAAAATTAATGTATTCAGACAAACAAAATGAACATAAACATTCACAGGGCAAAACTCTGAGCTTGCAGTACATCTATGACTTACATAAAAGTTTAATACATTCACGACACTATCTTGGAATTAAAGAGGACCAAAATTGACCATGGAGAGAACAGTGAAACACTCACAAGCAAAAATGCTCAAAATTAGGCCACTATTTTGGAAAGCAGTGAGGGACAGGCACTTTAGCAACCTTTGAATCAGAACCAAAATGACATGCCAATAGCAAGAGTCTGAAAGTTATCTGTTGATCTATATTAAAAAAAATACAAAAAGACACCAGTTTCTAGAGTAAAGGTTTAGACACAATTTAAAAGGTTACTGATAAGCTTTAATCAGGAAACATCTGACCAACGATGAATTACAAAAGAGGCAAGGTGAAATCAGAAAGAAGTATGCATTTCTTAACAGAACTTTTCCATCAGTAATACCTGGGCAGTGTATTTCACACTGTTAAAATACTGCATCTTTCATCACAGAAAGAGCACTGGAAAATTCCTTTAAAGAATTCGACATTTTTACCATGCTTGGAAACAAAAATACTATCGTGTTTATCCACTGATTACATCTGACTAGGTGTTAAATATTTAAAACCATCTGAACTGACTTTTTTCAGGACAGATGCATTAAAGAAGCACCGAGCATTCCGTTTTAAGCACCTGGCTTTACAAAGTCTCCATTCAGACACCTATACAACCAGAATTCAACACTCAGAACCCAGTCAAATTAGATGCCTCAGATGAGTTAACGGCCAGAATAAAGAACAGAGAGAGCATCAGAAACTGCAGTTCTCTTGCACCTATGCATTTTTTTTTCTGTTTCCTGCTTGGGCACAATTCAAGCCACCTTCACAGATTTGGGGTTTCAAACCAAATTTTTTTTGTGTGGACAAATGGTTGACTCATTTACATGAAATATGGACCAGGGTAGCATTGAAGAACTTACTTAATTCTATTAAAAACACACTTAGTGCACTATCCTGTTGCTAAAGCTGACTTGAAGCAAGTGGTTATGAAAAGGTACACAAAACTTGGCAACTATCAAAAAAAAAATCCCACACTATTCTCCACTATACCCTCCCCACATTTCACAAATTGAGGTACAATCAATGTCCTGGAAGCACAGTATTACTTCAACTTTTGTGATTCTCACCATTTCTCTTGGTGATTATTCTAGCTTAACCACATGGATTTTAAAGTGGGAAAGCCAGCACTGCACAAAGGTGTGAAAACTACAATACCATGATTTTCATTCTTGTAATCCATGAATCATTTTGCATTCTCTTTTGCTTTTCTGTCACCTTTATACATTAAGCATGGAACTGCACCTCCAAGAGCAGGGTGCTATTTAACGTCACAGCCTCCCTCGCTGCAGCTACACACCTATGTGGTACTTTGATCACATCTATTCACATGAATGCAGTGCACTTCTCTCCAGTCAGCACAATGAAACTCTCACTTTGTACACTGCCTTGATCAAGCTGCAAGTAAGACTGGAGAAAAAACTATTACTTTCCTGAACTTAATGTAAACCTTTCTCAGCTCTGATCCTCTGTGTATGTATGGCCAGACCACGAACAAAGATTTGGGCAGGGCTCTCCCCACATGGGTGTGCCCTTCCAGCCTGCACAGTGGATTTTTCAGGTGAGGCACAGTGTGCGCAGAACTGGCCCCACCGTTTCAGTCTTGAGGTCCATCTGCCACGGCCGAGCGAGCCTGGACAGCGACACTGAAGTCCTCGGGACTGTCACAGCACCCGATACTAACCGGGGCTGACCCTGCTGAGCATCCGAGATGTGACGGGATGGGATGACAGGGAGGCATTGAACTGCCAGGGGACGGTCCCCACTGAGACTCGAACTCAGGTCCTTGGGATTCGAAGTCCAGAGTGCTCTCCATTACACCACGGGACCGCCCTGATCCTCTGTGTAAGACTCAAACAAAACCCCACTGGATGTCAAAGACAAGACTTCAATAAGTATGAGAAAACAGCAGCCACAGGTACAGCATTTTTTTGAATCATACAATCAATTGCATTGGAAAAGACCTCCAAGGTCATCAAGTCCAACCCTCGGTCCAACTCCAGTCCATTTACTAGATCATGGCACTCAGTGCCACGTCCAATCTCAGTTTAAAAACCTCCAGAGATGGTGAATCCACCACCTCTCTCGGCAGGCCGTTCCAATGCCTGATTACTCTCTGGAAAGAATTTTATTCTGATATCCAACTTCAATTTCCCCTGGCAGAGCTTGAGCCCGTGCCCCCTTGTCCTATTGCTGAGTGCCTGGGAGAAGGCAGCAACGTGCACAACTTACAATGCGGCCATCCCCACTACCAATGTCAACCAGGGGGCCACTTCTGTTTTCCAGCATCTTCAGCACGTTCTGGATCTGGGCGGCAGTGGCAGGAACGAAGGGCAGGCACACCTTCCTCAGGGCGGGGGCCACAAAGGGGGTGGCCACAGCATAGAGGGCCACCAAGGAGCTGCCGACAGCAGCGGTGACCAGCAGTCCCCAACGGTTCCTGCCCTCGCCATCCCGCTGCGGGCTCTCCCTCGCCCCCGCCTCGGACATCGCGCCCAGGGGCAGGCAGGGACCGTCTGCACCAACAGCTTTATTAAATGCTCACTGCGGAGAAAGCAGGATGTTGTTATCAGAGGACATTAGAAACAAAAAACAACCACATAAAAAAACAATCAAAAACCCCCCTTATATTCCTTGAGCCGACCCCCAGCCCCGGGGACACGCCGCCACTGCCGAGGCGGAGCAGGCGGTCGCTGTTCGGGACAGGGTGTTCCCATGGCTCCCGCAGCCCGGGCCGGCAGGGACCTCCCCGCCACGGCCCGCCCGGCAGCCGCGCCCAGGGAAACGGGCCGGAGGAGCCCTTGGTTGTTGCTCCCAGGAGGAGCTGCTCCCCAGGGCACAGCTGTACCCACCCTGGCAACACGCACACCGCCCGAAACCCACACACGGCCACTCTCAGCCAGCCGCATTTATAGGGCCGGGCAGTACCACTTCGCCACGCGGGGTGGGGCGGGGGACCGAAACCTTTCTGAAGGCGCACCGGAGGAGAGTGCCGCGCGCGCTTTTCCCGCCGTGTGTCTGTCTTCACTCCACCGCTCTCACGCCAGCCGGTTCGACCCGCTGCCGTCACGCTCGGCGCCCGTGTTCCACCGCATGGAGCAGGCGCGTCCTCCCTCCCCGCCGCCGGGAGCTGGGCGATGCCGCCTCCCCCCGCGCCGGACGCTTCCAGAAGCGTCCTCCGGGGGCGCCACAAAAATCCCGACCGCGAAATATGTCCCGCAGGTGCCGACTGCGCAGGCGCATGCCCGTTTCCGGGCGTCACGGCGGGCGCGGCGGCTTCCGGGCGGTGCGCGCGAGCGGCGGCGGCAGCAGCAGGAGCCATGTCGGCCATGGGGACTCTGGCGTTTGACGAGTATGGGCGCCCCTTCCTCATCCTCAAGGACCAGGAGCGCAAGACGCGCCTCATGGGGCTCGAGGCGCTCAAGGTGAGCGGGGCGGGCCAGCCTCTGGTCCGCCCGCGGGCTTGCGCTGGGTGGGCCGCGCCAGGCCACGCTGTGCCATGCTATGATGTGCCGTGCCGCGCCGTGCCGCGCCGTGCCGCGCCGTGCCGCGCCGTGCCGCGCCGCTGAGGGGGCGGGAGGATGGAGCCCGTGGGGACCAGTCGGTGCCGCACTTGTCGCCAGCCCCGCCCCAGGTGCAGGGCGGATGGAGCCCGGCCCAGGCCCGCAAGCATGGGAGGGATGGAGGGAGAGGGAAGGCATCGCCCCCGGGGCTGGGAATCCGCGTCGCGGGGCCCGTGGGGTCTCCGTGCTGTGAATCCGCCCCGGAGTGGCGGCGCTTTGGGTGCAGCGCGCCCCTCTCCGCTGTTCCTGAGCAGCTCCCGCAGCCGCTCCCTGGGACCGCCGCCCCCCGGAGCGGCCGCTGCGGGGAGGCCGGGGCTGAGCGAGTCGGCTCCGCGTGTGAGTGCGGGTGGTGCAAATACTGACGGAGGAGTAGAGTGAGCACTGACACAGGTTGTCCAGGGAGGTTGTGGATGTCACATCCCCGACAGTGTCCAAGGCCAGGCTGGATGGAGCTCGGAGCAATGTGGTCTAGTGGAAAGTATCCTTGGCCATGGCAGGTGGTTGAAACTTGATGATCTTCAAGGTCCCTTCCAAGCCAAATCATTCTCTGATGAGTGAAATTGCCCTGGCTTCTCCTTGTAGTGTTGCCTGTTCCTGTTGCTCCCCTGCTTTAAACCTCGGGGCTGTGGCTCTGGCTGCTCTGCTCGTGCATCCTTTAACAGAGCCAGCACAAGCAACAATAGAAAAGCCACCGGAAATGTTTCTGGCATTAAGGCAATACACATATACTGATTTTTTTTTCAGTCATAATCAGCTGTTGACAGTTCAATTACAGTATTTGCCATACTTACTGTATTTTTCTTAGCTTATTGTTATGATTTTGGAATCCATGGTAATGATTTACCTTCCTTCTCCTTTGTTTTTTAGTCTCACATAATGGCAGCAAAGGCTGTAGCAAGTACTCTGAGAACATCCCTTGGGCCCAATGGTAATAATAAAACACAGTTAATGGTTTTCTCTTAGTAATTGTCTTTGGGGATTTTCTAGATTTTCCTTCATGCTTTGAACGTGTATTTTTAGGCTTGGATAAAATGATGGTGGACAAGGATGGTGAGGTGACTGTGACAAATGATGGCGCCACCATCCTGAATATGATGGATGTGGATCACCAGATAGCCAAACTTATGGTGGAGTTGGCTAAATCTCAAGATGATGAGATTGGGGATGGAACTACTGGAGTTGTTGGTAAGTAAATTCAACTGAGGTTTTCCAGCATTAAAATCAAGCTTCTTCAGCTATTTTGAGAAATTCTTGTGAAGTAACAATGGCTTTTCTGTGGCACTTCTTTTGAGTATTTATTGCTGCAGTATTCTTGTAGGTTCTTGTATTAGAAGTCTTTTAATTAGACGTTTTTGTGTCTTTTCTAGGTATGGTTACATTTTAAGGTAGTGCTGAGAGCCCTCTTTGTACTTTAAACATTTTTCTTTCTAATTTTCTTCCATAATCTGCTACCTGTCCTGCCTTCATGTCTATGATTTGTTTTGGTCTTAACATAATGCAGTTTTTTTTCCAGCATAGCAAGTAATGGTTGTTTAGAGTTATTTAAAATATTGCAGAAAAAAATCAGAAGCATGCTATTTAATCTGTTGATAATGCATTTAAAATGATGCTCCAATCAAGGGTAAAACTTACTTTAATTTTTTTTTCCTAGTTCTGGCTGGAGCATTGTTGGAACAGGCTGAGCAATTATTAGATCGAGGTATTCACCCCATCAGGATAGCAGATGGTTATGAGCAGGCAGCCCGCATTGCTATCGAGCATCTAGACAAAATCAGTGACAGCTTCCCAGTTGATCCACAGAACATTGAGCCTCTGATCCAAACAGCAAAGACAACTCTGGGCTCTAAAGTGTAAGTCACAAAAACTTCAGAATATTTAAACTTCCCTTGAAAGCCCTTTGGGTGGAAAGGAGAAATCCTGGTATTTTTATGGCTTATTAAATTGTTTGCATTGTTGGAGTGTCACTGAAGGCTCTCATATGTTTCATTTTGGCGAAGTTCTCAGTGGACTCATGTTTCAGGATAAGAGATTGTGAATCTTTTGTCTCTAAGGAGTCAATTCCTTGAAGTTAAACAGCTGCAGAATCAACTTCATTCTGGTGTGTTAATTGCAGATTTCTGCATCATATTAAATTCCAAGAGTAATGTAAATATCTTAAAAATAATTATGTGTTATATTTCAGAGGTTTTGTTTGTGGGCTTTTTTTATTCTAAAAATTTTTAACTTGGGATAGTTCCCTAAGTTCATTTTCCTGTATGATTTTTGTGCGTAGTTCAGACATTGGAAGGGCTTCCTTTGCAGAGCTGTCTTGTCTGTTTCTGTCACTTGAGTGTTTATTAGTGGTTAGTTCTCCTCGCTTGTTTCAGATGTGCATCAAAACCATGTCCACAAACGTTGCTTACACCAACCATAGTGTATGTTCTGTCTTCTGTCATATCCAGCTCCTTTTATTTCTGTGAAAAAACAAACAGGACCCTTTATTTTAATGTAGCTGCTGAAGTTTTTAGCTATAGTGATACTTTCTGCTGTTTGAGATTGATAGAATCACTTTTTTCTTCCAAACTGAGAAAATGTAATGCAATTAATTGTATTTTTTGGAACACAGAGTCAACCGTTGTCACAGACAAATGGCAGAAATTGCTGTGAATGCTGTACTGACAGTAGCAGACATGGAACGTAAAGATGTTGATTTTGAGCTGATCAAAGTACAAGGCAAAGTGGGAGGTAGACTGGAAGATACACAGTTGGTTAAAGGAGTGATTGTGGATAAAGATTTCAGTCATCCACAGATGCCTAAAGTAAGTGATATCCCTCTGTGTGTCTGTCCCATGTAATGGCTTAAACAAGATTGTCTTCAAATGCTGTCCTAGTATTTAAATATTTAAACAATCTGGTGGTTTGACCTGGCTTTTCACCCATGTATCAACAGAGGAAGGGGAGAGGAGCATGAAATTTTGTGTTGGAAGAGACCAAGTTAGAATTTACAACAATATTGAGATATTATGGCACGGGCAGGAATTGGTAAGTGAGGACAGGTGCAGAATTCTGTGTTAAAGCAGAAATGATGATCCACAGTGTGTGATAGGCTTATTATGCTTAATGAAAATCAGTGTCAAGAAATGCTTCTTAACCTGTGAGTTTTCATGTTGTCCTGTTGGGAGCACCTCAGGAGCTGTCCTTGTATTATAGTTACTGTAGGTAAGGCCTGCAAGTCTTCAGGCAGTGTACCTCAAGAAAAATGGAGGCAGTTTAAAATTTCTACTATTAAATATTTTTCTAGCTGATGATGGTGTTTATTGTGTAAAAAGGAAGGCTGGTGAAAAATATCAGTCATGTAGTACTTCTGAAGTTTCTATAAAGATGATTAGTATTTTCAGTGGTCACAGTGGATAGAGTGAATAATGGTTTCATTGGATTTTTTTCTGGTTTTTAAACATTAAGCTACAAAAAGGCATCACTGTTTAAGGGCTTAAACAGCATCTAGAAGCTGTGGAATTTGTTGTGAGTGGGTTACAGAGATTGTTGACACATTTAGTTACAGTTAGTTCCACTTGAGAGTAAGTTAGATGAACTTCACGTTTCCTCCTATGCCTGTGTGTATAAAGATATGTCTGTAAGTTTTGAAAATACAAGAAAGAGGTGCTAATGAGGTCAAAACTCAACTTTGTTTTGGGTTTGTTTGTTGTTTTTTAATTTTATAGGAGCTAAAAGATGTTAAAATTGCAATCCTTACTTGTCCATTTGAACCACCTAAGCCTAAAACCAAACATAAGCTCGATGTCACGTCTGTGGATGATTACAAGGCACTGCAGAAATACGAAAAAGAGAAGTTTGAAGAGATGGTGAAGCAGGTAGTCTTTGGAAATATATCTGTTTTCTTCATCTTTCATAGTCTTACACAAAATAGCATAGTGCATTAATGTATTCATGGAAATGACGTAATAATTCTTATAGGAGGTGACATACAAGCAGTTGTAATGCTATGAGTAACAGTTCAGTTTATGTAAGAAAGAGATACCACACTGGTTTAAAATATATTTTGATACAGAGGGCTCTTCCTCAGAAGTCTGTTTTGAGAAAACTGGGAGAATTAAAACTGTGAAGAGATTGTTTTCAATTCCTGTGTTAGTTCTAATCAGAAGATTGATTTGTGTTGCTTTCAGATAAAAGACACTGGTGCAAACCTTGCTATTTGCCAGTGGGGTTTTGATGATGAGGCAAATCACTTGCTGCTCCAGAATGAGCTGCCTGCTGTTCGTTGGGTTGGTGGACCTGAAATAGAAGTAAGTAAAACTGGGCTTTGTACCAGTTGTCAAACGTGCATTAATAATAGGCTGTACCAGCTAAAAGTTGAGGCTTTCTGAGTAGAACCACATAATTGTGTGCATGGGCAGGTATTGGAGAGAAATCACTGGGGATCTGTGGAGGAACGTACAATGAATGGGGTTATGGTTTGTAACTGGGTTGTGTTTATATTAGTTTAGGTGTTTAGGAACGTTTCTGCTTTAGTCTTGCAGTTTGCAGAAACAAAGCATCCCCTGAAATACTTCCAGGTGATGGGGGAGATAACCTTTTAGAGAAGGCATTTGACAGATTCTTCTCCACTGGTTTTATATTTTGAAAAACACAATGGAAAAATGTTCTTAAAATAATTGGTGGTTGTTTAACTTCAGTTAATCGCCATTGCGACTGGAGGGCGCATCGTTCCTCGCTTCTGTGAACTCACAGCAGAGAAACTGGGCTTTGCGGGTGTTGTCCGAGAGATCTCCTTTGGAACAACCAAGGACAGAATGCTTCTCATTGAACAGTGTCAGAATTCCAGAGCTGTGACCATTTTCATTAGAGGAGGAAATAAAATGGTGAGGTGCTTGGTTTGTTACAAAAGTTCAATAGATAAGTTGCAGAATGTGTAGTTCTTTTCTAAAGCATATTAATAAGCCCTACTTGATTTTTTGTCTACATTGTCCTAGCAGTGTGGACAAGTAGAAGGGAGAAACGGTTGTAGACAGTCACGACTACGTGTCAGAAGTCACTTGTTAGATTCACATCCTATGTTATTAAATGAAAACTTTGTTTTCTTACTATTAGATTGTATAGTTCATAAGTATAGAAATAATTTTACTTTTGGATGCTCTTGTTTTTTTCTCATGGGTCACTCTCATGAGTAAATACTAGCATCTTTGAAAGGTTTGGTTTTATTGCAGACCTAGTTGTAACACTTCTAATTTAGTCCAGTTAAAAAAATTAAAAATAAAAAACCCAAACCAAGACATACCCTACAAGCTCCCCGCCCTCCCACAAGAAGACCATTTTAAATGCTTACGTACTTAACCTGGAGTTTGGTTCTACTGTTAGTGGTAAATTATATTTACTGTAGGTCAAATCCTTTTTTCCTTAGAGTGAAAAACCTTAGGAAGAAGGAATATATCCTGAAAAGTTCTTTAAGGAAGCAAAAATACTGTTTTAAAGGCTGGCATAACTTGTTAAATCCTTCTACATCTGTTGAAGTTGTGAGCTGACAGAAATTGCAGTCTGAAAATAATAGTGGCTTTTAAATTTTAGTGGGTTTTATCTTGTAAATATGCAAGATTGAAAACTTTGCTATGTAAGGCTTTGTCCTTTCAAATTACAGATTCAACAAATAGCATTGAAATTATATGTATATTTTTATTCTTTCTTTGCCATTTAGATGTCTAACATTCTATATTTTGCTGTAATATAATATAGTAGCACTGAAGCTGCACTAGAGCCGCAAGAGATCCTGCAGTTTATTTGCTGTTTTCATTTCTGTATTAGGGAATACTTCTTCATAGCCTTCAGATGTGTATCTTGTGAAACACGTGCTGTTGTATAATTCCAGATTATTGAAGAAGCAAAGCGATCTCTTCATGATGCATTGTGTGTAATCCGGAATCTCGTTCGTGATAACCGTATTGTGTATGGCGGTGGTGCAGCTGAAATTTCTTGTGCCTTGGCAGTCAGTGAAGCAGCAGATAAGGTGAGAAGGGAACAGTTAAAACTCTCTTTAATTTATGAATGATTAAGTCTGGCTTTAGAGATTCCAAAAAACCACCAAAGATCTTCCAAAACATGGATATTGTGGAACTTTCTGACATTCACTGATAACCCAGCTTTAACATTTTTCCTTCCCTTCTCTGTAAAAGTCATTACTAGTACTATTTTTCATTTTCTGATAAGGGCAGTTCAAGGGTTTTTTCTAATTTGCAAGTATTTACCATCCAGAGGTATTCGTTATTATATGCCTATTAAAATCTGCATGTCACGTGTATGTATTGTATAGTGAGTATGAAAACATAGCTTATAAGTTTACATTTCTTTTCCTCTAGTGCCCATCTTTGGAACAGTATGCTGTGAGAGCTTTTGCAGATGCCCTGGAGGTAATTCCCATGGCACTCTCGGAGAACAGTGGGATGAATCCAATACAGACTATGACGGAAGTGCGGGCTAGGCAAGTGAAAGAAAATAATCCAGCCCTCGGCATTGATTGTTTGCAGAAAGGAACAAATGGTAAGAACTGCAGAGAAGGAGCAGCATAAAAGGCTTTTCTTTCTAAGATGAAAAGGCTTACTGTGTTCTTCTAAAAACCTGTGCATCACTTCAGTTATTCAAACTCTTGCACCTTGTCATAATAAATGGGAATGTAGGTGAAAAAATACATGCATGTCTACTAGGAAGAAAATACATAATTGCTTGAAAAGCTTCATTTGGTGGCAAGATTTGTTGAAGATGTTGGCTGACATTGTGAGACAGGAAGAAAAGCTACTCATTATGAGACAAGAGCAGGCTGTGTTTTAAATTATTTCAGTTTTAGTGATTCAGTTTAGGCTGCAGCCTTGAAAACAGTTGTTTTAAGAAACAATAAGTAAACAAAAGTCTGAAAATATTTTTATATAGTGCTACTCTAAGCCTGCATATATAGACCTGTAACAAGCATTTGAAGACTTACTTTCATCTGGATGTACAGTTCTCAAAAAAAAACATGGTAAATTGAAGAATTTGTAAATTCATAACATTTCTTTGATGAGGTTGTTCCAGTTGTATGGCATTTGAACTTGCACTTCTTTAGTGGTTGCTCAGCCCTTAGGGTGCTTTTATTTTATGTATATGGAAACTGTGCTTTCCAAAAAGTTATGCAGAATAGTGAAAAACTACAATTGGGAAGACCTAGTCAGGAAAATAGTTGCACCCTATTGTCCCAGCATCTTTGGTAAGAACCCAGACATAAAACTAGAGTTTGTACAAATGATGGTCGTAAACTAGTGGCCAAGAGTTAAAATTTTAAAACATACCTTAAAATTTCATGGAAATTACTATTTCAGGTAAATACAATACCTAGATTTGAGGAGAGTGTCTTAATTCTTCCACTTCCTTTTGGCAGATATGAAGCAGCAGCATGTTATAGAAACCTTGATTGGTAAGAAGCAGCAGATTTCTCTGGCAACTCAGGTTGTTAGAATGATCCTGAAGATTGATGACATCCGTAGGCCTGGAGAATCTGAAGAGTGAAGGTTGAAAAGGAAGAAACATTAAGGGGCCACAAGGGTAGCGAAGACGGTAGTATTCTGATGCTTCATCTTCAGCTATTTATTTTGGACGCTTTTTGTTTCACATACTGTAATGGCTAATTGTTGGAAATAAAACACAATTTAGCACTGGTGATTTCAAGACTTGTTTCAGAAGTATTGTTGCATTTTTCTTAGACAGGTGTGAATATTCATAGAAAACACTTTGTGAATGTGTAAAGAAAACACATGAGTAATGCAGCAATAAAATTCCATTGCTCCTGCAGCTGACTCTGTTAGATGCTAATGAGCAAAGTCCACATATTCTCATTTTAAGAGGTCTGTCACTCTTCAGTGAAGCAAGCAGAAATTATTAAAATTAATTTTCCTGTCATTATTTATTAACTAATTATTTTAGCCTTCAGTAATTCTCATATGTTAAATATATCAAGTATGAAGCTTCAATCTGAAGATTTAAAGAAACTATATTTCATGATTCCAGTTCCTTCCACTTTTTTCACTTGTTAGTACCCTGTTCCAGATTTATGTATGAGGAGGGATTTTTTTCAGGGATATGCACAATTAGCCAAGTGGGTTTTTTCCCAGAACCATGTCTATAGAGTACCACAATTGACTGCAGTTCCCCAATATGATCTTAGAATGGTAAAGTAAAATTTATTAGTAATGGGCCTTGCTTGTGAGACTATCAGCAAGAAACAAGTGGGTAGACCAGAACCTAGTGTATAATTTTTTTTGCAGATTTTAAAAGTGAGAGAAGTATTGTAAATATCAATCCAACATTACTGACATTACATTTCACATGCATAGTTTTAAATTTTCAGCATAGTGTAGGACAGAGAAGCTTTACTGGCCCATCAGTGCCTGGGCTCACACAGTCATCTCTTGCTTTGTTCACCAACGCAAAAAGAAAACAGCTCTAGTTAAAGCTTACAAGGAAGTAAGGTAGTTGTACCTATGTACCCCTTTCATCTCATAGTGAACTTGTACATGTACATCTCCTGTACTTGTGGTTTATCCCCAGCTGGCATATGACTCACAGAGTCGCTCGCTCACTCCTTCCTGGGTACAGTGAGGGAGAAAATCAGAGAAATAAAACAGACAAAAACTCATGGGGTGAGATAAAGACACTTTAATATGGGAAGTAAAAGCCAGGCACAAGCAAAGCAAAATAAGGAATTCATTCATCACTTCTCAGGGTTAGGCAGGTGTTCATCCATCTCCAGGAAAACAGGGCCCTGGGGCTAGTTCAGGTCATCTCTCTGGTTGTGACCCCTCCTAACCTCTTCCTGCAGGGCATGGACAGTGCAAGAAGCAGAGGCTGCCTTGATGCTGTGCAAGCACTGTTTACCAGTAAGGAAAACAAGGGTTTGTTTCCAGCAGTCACAAATCTAAAGCACAGTTCCATACCAGCTACTTCATCCCACCCAGAGCCAGCATACCTGCCTCCAGTGTGGTGAATCCTGTTACTAAATTATTTCAGTTTTACCTAACAACTCTTAGTTACTTTCCTTTGCCATAGCTTAGATGCTGTGACTCCTCTGAAGCATGAGGTGCCAGGAAGAAATGGCCTGTACTGCACACCATTTTTGGATGTCCTGACTAGATGTAGAGGGAGGGGGCCATGGAGGTGATGCTGCAACTGGCCAGGTGGAAAGCTCTGCAGATGGTACAGGGGTTGGGTCTTGGAGCTGACAGTAACTTGGGATAGATTTTCATCAGGATGTGCTGGTAATTTCTAAGGATGTGAGACCTGGCCAGAATTTGGTTGTGGTGTGTTGGTTTGGGGTGGGTTTTTTTCTTTCCAGGGCAAGTTTTCACTAAGCACTGCTTAATTCAGAAGCCTCTAAGAACACAGGACAGTTTATTTTGAAAACTAAAATTGTCGCTTTGCTGGTCTGACTTAGAGAAATAAAAATTTTGTGCTCTGTATATAAATATTTTTTAATATTCAGCTAGATCTTATGGGAAGTCTGAACCTTGGTAACGGAACTTTGATAAAATTGTAAGAAATGGAAATGGTTAATTTTTCAGAGGTTTGTACTTCAACATAACAAATAGCATTAGCACTGTCAGGTTTTGCTGCATGGAGGCTGATGGAAGACAAATGGCTTTGATCACAGCATGCAACTGATGTTCAAATTAATAATGGTGTGTTTGTAATCACTGGGAAATAACAGCCTTGTCCAGTCCTGTGTTTGGAGCTGTGGGCCCCACAGTCCCTTCAAGTACTACTCACTTGCTCCATGGAAAAGTGAGATTCACCACAGGAGGGCAACATATGCCCATCAGTGCCATATCAAACTGCATCCAGGTTTTTTAAAGGCAAGCTGAGGCAGCCAGCAGGTCTTCTCCAACATCACTGACATGGCACACCTATGTCATCAGCAAGACCTGAATCTGAATTCCACTCGGGCTCAGTGACAAGCTAATTTCGACTGGCCCTGTGTCCTCTCTCACATCCAAGTTCTCACGAATGCCTAGGACCCTTACCCAGCCCTGCCTCTATATCCTGCTTTTTCTAGATCGCCTGTTATCTGCCAGCTTTTTCCAGCCTCATTTCTTACTCTCTTGTTCCCCAGCCTGGGTTTCTTTCCTCCTACAAACTGTCACACCTCTATGCTGACACAGTGCTCATCTTTGTAGGCACACAGGGCAAGGTTGCCAGGAGCACAGCGCACAGCAGTGTGTAGATTCTCCTCCATCCCTCCCACTCACACCCAGCCTGCAGCAGCTCTTTGGTGCCATGCTTCTGTGCTTAGGGCTGAGCTTCTGTCTTTGAGTGTGCCACAGTGATTCAGAGAAATCAGATCTGAGTGCATTGTTTTTTCAGGAATAGGGTTAAGCAGATCTGTGAAACAACATTCTTGTTTCTTTTCAGACACCTCCTAATACAAACACATTTTTCCTTTGTTTAGGGAAAAAACCTGCTGTTTGATCATTTCTGTATACTGCATGAGGAAGGATGCCTCATAATGTGAGCAGTTCCTGTCTGAACAATCCAACCTGACAAGCTTATAGATGGGGTCTTTAATGGAGCAAGTCAAGCAGTCTTGCTAACATTCTGCTAGCTCTCTAACATCTGAATACCTGAATATAAGGATATCTAGACCCAGACCTACCTAAACTAAGCTGAGTGGCTCCAGAAGCTGCCCAGGCTCTATGACTTTATGCTGAGTCTCTACAGAAAGGAGGGCACTGTGGGAGCTGCTCTCTTCTGTGGCAGGATGGCATGACAGTCCCTTGCATTGCTAAAAATTACTGTCACATTGGCCATGGGGGTGGTTATTACACCCTCTGGTCTTGGTTCACCATCATCCAAAGAGGAATGGTTCAGTTGTGAGGTTTGGGTCTGGGAGACTAGCCTTGTTTGTCCTCCCTGCATAGAAAGACCTCTCCATTTCACATCTTGGAGTGTTTCCCAGGAACTCTGCCAGGGAACATTTCTCACCATGTTAAAGAGCCAATTAAATGGACTGACAGTGTTTGGTTTGTAAACAACTCATCTCTGTGATACAAGAGAGACAGTTCGCTAAACTCAAATGACTGGAGTAAACCTTTAGCACATTGCCTGAAGATGCAGACACTGTGATACCTGCCTGGTGTACATGCACTTGAATCCACATCCTTGTGAGATTCCTCCCTGAGCTATCTGGGACGTGTTTGTGTTGTGTTGAGGAGAGGCTCCTGCCTCATAGCACTGACCAGCAGCAGCACAGGCACCAAGAGAAACAGGTCTCTGCCAGCTCTCTGGTGCCTGGGTGCTCACTGAACGTGGGACAGGGTCTGAGTGTGCTCCCCTGGCTCCCCCCACCAGGGCATTGGCTACTTGTCCCCTTAATCAGACTGCTGGGGAAAATGCTGGGAGTGAAAGAGAAATGGGGAGAAGCTCTCCCTCTTCTGCTCCAGAGCTGCATTTAAGCTCAGACCATGCCCTTGCACCTTGCCTGAACTGTGTCTCAGCTATGCCTATGCTTTGCTGCTACTGATGCTGGATTGACTTCTGGCTTGTCCTTAGCCTTGCCTTGTGAAGTCGGACTTGCCTGGTGATCTTGATTTTTCTCTGACACTGGTCAATGTGGCTGGACCTGCTCCGCTTTTCTTGCTTGGGTACATTGTTGTCAAGGAGCTCTGGAAGAGAACAGTGGCCAGAAGTGGTCTGGAAAGAGAATCCCAGGAGGCCATTGAAGGAGTCCTTACTCTTTGTCATGGGCAGCTCTGCTGCAGTGTACAAGCAAGGTCTGTGCCAGCAGAGGTGGTGTGAGCAAAGAAAAGCTGGGGAATCTCTAGGAAATCAGCACAGTCTGAGCACTTGATCATGGTGAATGGTGGGCACTTGGAGCTTTAGTCAGGCAAAGAACAAAATATTAGAATTAGGAAAATAAATATCAGTATAATACTATCATGGATTGCTGAAGACATCATCTCTGCAGGATGGGGTACTACCACAAGCTCTTTCTCTCTCAGAAAAGTTGAGCAGATGATTAACACAGGATTATAAATGCTTGCTGTGTATTCTAACTCCTTTTCTGTTTCCAGTAGGGCCCATAATGGGATACAGTGTTTTCTGCCAAAAAAAAAAGAAAATATCATTACTTCTTCATCTTCATAAGTGTCCCAATTCAGTGGCTAAAGACGGAGCAACAATGAATAACTTAAAAATGCTAGACTTGGTTACTGTTTCATCCCAATCCTTCATGGAAGGGAGCACCCAAGATTCATAGATGTCCATGGTCTAAAGGAATGGAAAAGGCCAAGAGAGTCCAGAAAAGAAAGCTCAAAAATTTTATTAGCAAAACACAGTCAGCATGGAAATTGATTAATGTTTTGCCCCTACTTTCTAAGAGTAAGAGAAATAAAAGTATAAAGAGAAAGAGGGAAGAAGGGGAGAGTGAAAGAGATATCAGAAAAGTGAGGAAAGATCACCAATCAATCCAGCCGACAGTGTCCATGGTCCTGGACCAAGCTTTGTGGCAGTGCCTTCTTACAGGTAAGTTTTCTCCACCCAGAGACTGGGTTTCTCACTCTTCATGTAGACGAGTGAGCACATGCAGTCCATTCTTCTGCACCTTTCTGGAAATAGGCCAGGGGTCTTTGAGGGTCTTTTGGTGGTCTTGATGCCCCTCTACTGGTTTTGCCCACTCCTTGAACCCACTTCTGCATTTGCGCTGTGTTGTGGAGTCTCCATGGACTAGAACAGAGAAGTTGGCCCCAGAAGGGCGCTGACCTCCCTCTGTACCTTCAGGCATACCCTGTTCTAACTCTGCTTGAATGGTCATCACTGTTTGAGGCATAGCAACCCATTAATTCCTTACTGCCCAGTTACTCATCAGTACTGTGGTCATGCCTCACAGGGGTTCCCATTCTATTTAGCTTCACTTCTCTGCCTCCACCCTTTGGTCTAATGTGGAAGTATAACTATGTTGAGACAAGCTCTTCAAACTCTGTGCTATAGATAAAACTAGCTGATTAAACAAGGAGTAACTGGTCAATACTAGTGAACTGGCAGATTGATTCTGATTCTCATAAGGCAATTGTCAAAATTATGTAGCTGTCTAAGATTTTTAAAGAGGCCTTTAAATATACTTCTTTTTTTGGAACATAATCCAAAGTACAGGAAGAGTACATTCTTCCCATGCCCTAATTTCTGGCAGAAAACAAATAAAATTGTTTTGTACTTGTGTAAATATTGTACCAGTTCAATAAGTAAAAAAGTTTAGCTTATTAAAATTTACAGAGATGCCACTGAAACAGCATCACTTTCCCTCTTAAATCTTTTTATTAGTTGGATATTAAATGAACAGCCTTGAAAAGGCTTCCTTGAATTCATATTTAATTTGAAACTGTTTTTAAAAGAAAAAGAAATATAACCCAAATATTTTAAAAACTGTTTTGAATTTAAAGATTTTGTGATTTCTGATAAAGTACAGTGCCTTTTTAAACCATGTGAAGAAAATTGTTTCTCTAAAACTCCTAAGTAACCAAGCTGATTCCTAAAACATGTCATTTATTTTTTTACTCCAGATCAGGAAGGAGTGATTTCCCTGCTGGCACAGACAGAGCCCATGTACACAGGGGACTATCTAGTGTCACCTCAGCTGCTCTGATCTCAGGGCATCAGGGCCTCCGACTATCTCAGTTTCAAGAAGTTGCTTTGATTTATGTGCCTTATGGCACCTACTTCTTAGAGCATCATAAAAAAACTGCCCAACATTAAAATTGCTGAGTTCCCACTCTCTAACTGAACTGTCTCATGATGAAATTCTCTACCAGCTGCTCATATTCATCACTCACTGACCGTTCTCATCATCCAGCTCACAAGTGAAAAGTCCTCTGCAATCTCCTGACCTTTCTCCCACGCGTACAGCACTGACTCCTCAGCTGCCTGCTGCCAGGTGTGTGTACCCGCTACCCACTGGCAGGAGCTGATAGTCCCCACACCCAGATGGGTCATACAGTGAACATAACACTTCTCCAAGGAGCCTTGAACCATCTCTCCCTGCTCTCTGCTGCTCTTGAGTCTTGCTCTGAGCTGACATTAGCAGGTTTCTTTTTATCACATCCAGCTACTGTGCTGGCTGGCATTTTGCAAGTGCCCTGACTAGACCTGACTAGACACTTAGATATGAGGTCTTCTCATTAACACGTCTGTTGCACTTGGAAGAAGGCCAAAGGCTGGGAAAGGCATTTTTCCAGCATTGCCTTTGATTTAAGGGCAGTACTAATAGTTAAGGTTGAGTGCACATGCTAGTTACTGGGAATGAGCACAGAGAGACAGAAGGTAATGTATGGTGAGCACTGGGGAAGGAGAGACTGAAATGACAGAAAATCCACTTAGGAAACAGAAACACCCTTAGCTGAGTAACTTTGGCACAACGTTGCAATGGCTCACCCTCTCAATACTTTCTATGTTGCCTTGCTTTTCAGCTATGTTGACTCACTGCCTAAGAAAAGCTACAGCTACAAATCCCATGGGAACTCCATTTCTGACTCCTTGGGATCTGGGTCAAGCTCTCTCTCTTGCTATTTCACACTGGGATCGTGCAAATGCCCTGGAGATGGACAGATCAGCACAGCCTTGCCTTCTCTTCCTTGACAAAAGAAGTTTGCAGCAATTTCTTCTCTTTTCCTAATATAAAAAGTGCTTACCTCCAGCTCCTGATTGTTTAAGAACAGCAGAGAACATAAAATTTATCTATTCCAAAACCAAGCACTGAATATTAATGCATTTGAGTAGAAGTGCAGAAGCCAGTGGCTGTTCAGAAGTAATTTCATTCCTTGGCTGAAACTAAGCATGGGAGAAGACGAAACTCAAGTTCTGGAGGGAGCAGTTTAGAGGTGGTGGAAAAGAGGTCATGTTACTAAGTTCCAGGCAAATCTGGATTCCTGAGGCAGGGATTATAGTGGGTATGGGTGTTTGAATCCTTGGCACACTCCCAGCAGTGGAAGCTTCAGCTACTGCAACACAGCAGTGTGAGCATCCAAGGGACTAAGATGTGGCAGTGAGAATCCCTGAAGTGAAACAGTCTCTTTAAAGCAATGCAAAAACCAGTTCCCACTTTGCTTCAAGGGACAGGACAACATAGCAGCAGTTGTGAGTGTGGGATTACAATCCTTACCTCCAAACTTGTGCTGTAGGCTCTGCTCCGGGTCATCAAAGGAAGACAGGTGAGCTCCTATGAGGGTTTAAGTAGTGCCACAGATTACATAGCACAGGTCTTGTTCAGCACACAGGGAAGGCAATTCAGTGGCTCTGGTGTCCTGATCGTTCACAACAGAGACCTGGTCCAGTTGGCTTCTGCTCTATGTGCCAGGATTTCTCTGAAAGTCGGGACCTGAGTGACCGGTAACAGTGCACACACAGGCTGTGTTCCATCATGGAGGAGAAATACAGAAAGGGTGTGCTGGAGATAACTCAGAATATTCTGTGAAACCTGTGAAGCTTGTGAAATCACTTATACATATCCCAGGTTTCATACTACTAGAGTTTACCAGCCCCTAATCTAAGCATGTTAAATTTATCTAATGTTCCATTTACTCACCTACAGAAAACATGTACATTTATCCTCTCTGCACAGTAACATAACTAAATCTCAGGGTGAAACTATAGGCCTGAAAAAATGAGATGGTTCCAGAAGGATATAAAGCCCTTTCTCAGGAACTATTCTCAGCTATTCTCTAATCATTATATAGCCTAGTGACAGCACTATAAGGAAAGAAAATGTGCGGATGTGAAGACAATCTATAAATTCCTCATCTCTGAGGCTGTGAAGTCTGTCTGAAGACATGTATTGGCTGATTTTCTGTTCTTAAATACTTCTTTTCAGCCCCAGGACACAAGCAAGAAATTATCTGCTTTAGTGACTGCTCAGATATCACTGGTGTGCTAGTGCATGCCTGACAAGCTATATTATAAGGGTGAGTTTTAGTCCTCTAATCTAAGCAATATATGTCTACATGATCTCTTTCCTTGTCTGCAGGCTGATAGGTAGTACCCCTTTGTTCACAATTGCAACAAAATGATCTGTCAATGAAACGGTGAGATTTATTTCTGAAGTAAAAAAATACATATTAGAATCACAAATACAATGAAGCTAAGGCTAATGAGGGAAATTTGTAAAGCAACATCTTTGTGAACAGCATGGAAATGTTTTTCAGCACTCTGTGAGATCCCAGAATAAAGGGAAGAGCCAGAAAAAAGAGCTGAACACTATCCATCCTAAGTGACCATTGCAAATGGTCTGATTTTGCTCTTAGCAAGGAAAGGTTCCTCACCTCTAGCAAAGAGTTTCTCATTTCTCTTTCTTTTCCTTTACCATCATCTAATTAGGATTACAAATGGGAAAATAGCAGCTCTCCCATGCCATTTTCCTCAAACCTTAAGAACAATGAATGTTTAGAAGCAGAGATGTGAAATCCAACCTAATCAAACCTTAGCATCGGTCCTGACCAGCTACTCTCCCCTGAATAATTCTGACACATGGGTGCTACCCAGCCATCCTCTGCTAGCAAGAAGAAAACAGTCCCATGAGCCACTGAAGAACAACAAAATTTGTATCAGAGCTTGGCAGAATGAGCAGCCATGTCAAAAAACAGGAACACAGGAACAAGGATCCAGATCCATATAGGCATTATTGCCCCTGCTTTCTCTAACATGAGGTGAGAAGGGAAGGAGTGGAAAGGAAAATGAGAAGTCAGGGTTAGGATTTGCAATTCTTTGCCTAACTCTGGGAGAACAGTGATAAGGAGACCTGAAGTCAGGATTACTGAGTAATGCTCCCAGCCCCAGCTTGCTGGGTGACCTGAGTTACAACTCAGGACTTTGCTTTGTGTTCAAATTTCTCATCAGTGAGATTTCCACCCACTGAACTACACCAATTTTTGGTGGTGGGCAGCAAGTTCCCCTCTTGAGGTCACATCATTCCTTTGGCCAGTGCCACTTGGCAGCCCCCACATACCACGTGCCATAAACTCATCTCATCTTCTGTCATGGAAAGAAAGGAAAGGACAGGGGCATCCTGTTACAGACAGGTCTTTGCCAGCCTTATCCCATTCCTGACATGCCCTTGTGCAGCCAGGAACCAGTGGGAGGGGTAGAATTGCTGCCTATCATGGCTCCCACTTCGTCCCCAGATTTCCATTAGGGAGCAGGACAGAAGACACCAATCAGTTCAACAGTTCCTGGGGCAGCCCAGCAACAGTAAACTCATAGACTGGCAATGGGTACCTTCACAGACATGCAGAGAATCACCAGGAGGTCCAGCTTACCTTTGCCTTAACCTCCTCCAGCACTGGGAATAGAAGCTGCCTAACCTGCCTGCTGAAGACCCCTTCTATCCTGTCCCCTGCAGTATCCAAATAGCAGCTGCCCTTCGTACAAGTGTTCTCTTACGTTTCTAGCTGAGTGATAAACAGACCTGTTGGGATAAAGGCATTGCAGTCTTTCTCTGAAGTACTAGGAGCAGTATGGGTATGAGGGAGGGGAACCTGAGGACAGAAGTGCATGCTGCTTCTTGCTACAGCTCCCCAGATCAGCAGTGCAAGTAAATGAACTGATCCAAATGAGTAGCACCTTTCCCAGATGGGAAAAAGGAGCCATTAAAGTGTACACTGAGCATCCTGTATTGCTTCTTGAGAGTGTAAAGTCTTACAGAGTTTTGTATCAAGGGATACTTCTTCTGCAGTAGGATAACCTCATCAAAGTGAGACAGTGGATAGACAAGTAATGCAAAAACAGGGCTGAAGGAGTGAGATAGACTGAGCAAAGAGCAAGAAAGGGAGAGAAAATAAACTAGCACAAAAGGAAAATCCCTGAAAGCTACTCAGAACTGAAGAAAGAAAGAAGTCTCTGGTAGGTTCCTTTTTTCACCATAAGGGATGTTAGTCCATAGCAGCATGAGCACTGTAATATTACCAAAGCCTCATATACATGGAGCAGCTCTCACCATCCACCTGGGTTAATCCCTTTGAGCATAGCACAACTATCACTGTCATGCCTCAGTGATACATGTGTCTGTATGCAACAATGTTATGAGTCCTGGACTAGGACTGGCTTGTGTCTGTCTGTAGTCAGATCCATCACATAAATATGGTGTATTGTGAAATTCCTGCACTCAGTCTGTACTGATCAGTTCAAAGGTATGGAGGTCTACCATCTGCTCTTCTTGCTCAGTTTCAGGGCTTTTGACTAGCAAGCACATCCACTGCTCAGGGAATTGACTTGTAGGTGACAAAGGGCTTAGGGTACCAAAAGGGTAGAAGCAATTAAGCATGTTTTGGTTCGTTCCAAGAGGGCTGAGCATCCAGAATTTATGCAGCAGCTGCAGAGGGGATGGAGGGGGAGGCGGGGGAGGAGGGGGGGGCAAGGTAAAGCAGAGAGGGGCCCTCTTGAAGGAATTGTCAGGAGTTAAGCCTGTTCAGGATGCCCTTGGGGAAAACAATTATGAGTTAGCTCTGCATTTGGCAATCTCTGCAAGATTTACTGTCCTGAAGAGGAAAATGAAATATTGCCTCAAGGAAAAGTGTCAGTTGCAACTGTTAATGGCAGAACAAGGGGATGTGAAAGCTGTCACTTTTTCCCTACCTGGCTTTGGAGACAGCAGATTCAGCAGGTGTCAGCCAACATCTGCACATTTCTGTACGCTCCACCAGTGGAAGAAGAAGGTGGCCAGCTAAGCCAGGACAAGGGACTGTTCAAGTGGTGTTGTGCAGACATCTGCAAAACCTCTAATCATGGTAACATGATTGCTTTGCCTGAAGCCAGATCTATAGAGCTAGATGTCAGATACAAACTAGTTTTGTCACTCTAAGCCAGATTTTCTTCTAAGCACCTTACTTAAATAAATCCTTACAGTCACAGGTGGTCTTTCTCACTACCCCCAAGAAATACGTCAGCAAAGCTCAGGTGGAAGCTGCACTCAGCACACAGAAGGTGGTTGCCAGGGCCAAGAGTCAGAGCTGGAGCCTTCTGTGACTCCACCCTGAGACAGAACTCAGCCAGAGACATGAGTCCTTGGTGGGGGGCAGCTTGTAAACAGCAAAGAGGTTAGAAGTGCAATTAGTCTGTGTGACAACCGTGACCACCTTCTGTCACCACCCTGGGCCAGGCCAAATCCTCCTTCCTCCCTCTCTTGCACAAAGATGAGCCAAGGCCCAGGGCATAAACATGCCCAGCTGCCTGTCAAACCAGGGGGAAAAAAAAAACAAATGCACCCACAGCAACAGACCTGTATATGGGCAAGGCCAGCCTATTGGCTGGTGTGTCCGGCTGTCAGACCTTGGTGGATCCTAAGCAGAAAGTCTAGGATGCTGACTGATACTAGATGCTAAGAGATTTAGTAAGTGGTCAGTCCTCTTCAGATAGCCCAGCAGAGCATAAGGAGAACTAAAATTACAGTATGAGTAGCAAAGTACTGTGGAACCCAAGCTACAGAATGTGAAAAGGATCAAGGCAGTTCCTTTCATTTCTCTGTGTAAGACATTTCCCTCTGGTTTGTACATCTCCACTGAGGGATGCAAGATAGAGGTAAAAAACAGGTTAACAGCTGAAATTCCATGAGCCACTGCATGCTTCCCAGCCAGGGACCAGGTATCTTCTGATCCAGTCACTTTTAGTTCTGCAACTCTTTGGCATGACATGGCATTTTGTGACTTCTCATGGCTTCTCAGCAACAGAAGACATCAGCTGGGTTGCAGTTGTTACCAGTATGTCCCCACATAAGTAAGAATGAAAGGTAACAAAATCCCACCATCTTTATTCCCCAGCTATTTTCTCTTTCCCTCCCTGTGCTCAGAAGGAGAGTTGCTAGGAAGAGGGTCATATTTTATGTTTTTTATCAAAGTTCTGGCCTGCTTTGTCTTTGAAGTGAAAATAAAACTCAAGAACAAGGAGTGTGGGAAGAGGCAGGCACAGACATCAGGCAGTGCTGCATCTATCATATTTCCTGGCCTGAGATGCTTTCCCCCACTCATTCTTGGTAACCGGTGCTCAGTCCTTTTGCAGTCCCAAGATGTGATATCTGTGTGCAGGGTGGGCAAGGTCACACAGGATGATCAGCATGTGGTCTTGTTCAGAAGACAAGGCTACCACGGAATGCTGTGGAATACTGCTCTTCCTAAAAAACTTCAGTCACAGTCCTAGTAATAATACTTAAGGGGGCTTAATTGAGAAGGAATGAAAGTAACACAGTGTTAGAATTGACATGGCAGAAGGAAAATTTTATAGTGCAAGCTTCTAGTAATTACACCAGAAGCCTAACTGGTGAAGTCTTGAAGCCTGGGACTCTGCTCTGCCTTTGGTCATGGGTCAACGTCCAATAGAATGACTTCCATTATTCTTCCCACAGAAAGAGGAGATGACATCAATCCCACTATCCAACCTGATCTTATCCTGCCTTTTATGTCCTGAATCCAGCCAACATCACCACATGGTCTATATGTTGGGGGCACTGCTGACCTGTGGTTAGCCCAAAAATTTTGCCTACAGGATCTCTTTAACAATATTTTATTTCTGAGATGACTCAGTGGGACACTGTTTAACCACTATCACAACTTGGGGCATCACTTTCAAATCTGCCTGAATTTTCACAACTCCGTTCAGCAAACAACTTCCACTTTCTCTTCTTCCTACCAACACTTCCTAACTGGGAGAAGAAGCACAGTCAAGGTATCTGTCCAGTTAAGAGATCCAGGCTCAATCCATTGCCCCTCCCCTGCAATACCAAAGTGCTGGCCCACACCTTCCTGCACCCTGTATTTTGATCTGCACCACACTCCCCAGGCTGCTGGTGAGTGTAACTACTGAGAAGCCACATGGACTGCTCAGTGCAGAAGAGGGAGCAGAATCTGAAGTGAGGTGCACAAGGGCATCCAGAAATACAGACCACACATCCCACCCAAAGCTATGGGGTCCATGCTCCCAGCTTGCACGTGCAGTTCATTGCAGGCACCACAGCACAAGGGCCTGGATTCTCACTTCTTGGAGTCACTGTAGCCAGAGAGCACACAGTGCACTGAGCTCTGTAATTGGCCAATTTATCTCTTAATTCCATCCCAGAGAGGAGGAAAGTACCCTATCTTTCCCTCCCCTTTGGAGCCACCTAATGCCTCTTTGGGGATGACACCAGATCCACCCCAAACCCTATGCCTCCATTAGCTGACATGTTGCCCTTTATGGTGCTGGGCACCTGGCCAGCCCTCCTGCAGCCAGTGACTGTGCGTGCAAAGGCCCGGCATGTTTGCACGCAGCTCCCTTCCATTCATCCTCTCCCAACAGCTGCTCCGCGGGTGATGGGGACAAGCTGATACTTTTTCAGACCCCTTGGGGATAGTCTTTGCCAAGTCTGTTTATTCACTGATTCAAGAAATTCAGCTGCAATTATGATCAAGCTACCGAGAAAAGGAGCCCAGGCTAGGGACCTGGCTCAGGTCAGGGCTTTTTGCCACTGCGCTCGAATCTGTGCTTACTTCATTGTAGCCCTTTCTACACAGCCATCGCATCCAGGGGATGCAGTCATAGTGGTAATTTCATCACTTTGCTGTGCATCACACGAAGTCTCAAAGCTCTGTGACAAAGGAGACAGATAAACAATCCTGATAATTGCCACTCCTCACTGCCATTAGCCTCTGCCCCATCATCTTTGTCAGGCAATACTGAATCCCTGATGTTTATTGACATAATTGGCTCCTGCAAAAACACAGCCTTGGTCCTGATGGCATTGGGCAGGTTTGATCTGTTTCCCCAAGATGTCAGGGTTCCATCAGTTCAGTGGAATAAACACTAAAATCTTGCTAATTCTTTCTTGTCAAACCAGTTTATCATCTTATGTCCAGCTCCCCCAATTTATACTAGCTCATGAAAGTATAAAGAAGTACAAGATCCACCCTGACCCTTCTCTGTAGGCTGAACACTCCCCATTCTCTCAGCCTCTCCTTATATGATGGTTTCTTTTAGTAGGCAAGAACCCTCACTGCTGCTGTGTTGAGGCTTCATTGAATGTGTCTGGCTTCACCCTATCATTGTTGGTCTTGGACCTTTCTCAGATTAAAACAGGTCATTAGTAGGTGGTATTTTTCTTCCCAGTATTCTATGCCATACCCAAATCACCTTCCAGTCTTCCTATTTTTGATAGTTTAGCTCATTACTGTCTTTAGGACTTTTTTACAGCCTTAAACTGTAGTCCCACCGTAGTTCTTTCCTGAGCTGTCTCCAGTTTTCCAGCTTGCCCTGGGATTTCTCCATAAGACATCAAATACTGACCACTCACTCCTACTTCCCACACTCATATTTAGGCCAGCAGGACTGTTAGCTTGACCACTCTGATTATCTGCCCCTCTTTAGCTGTGCCAAAAGCCCATTAGCTTTTTTTGACAGCACAACACAATGAAAAGTCATGAAATCTTGTGTATCCTGTGACTTGCCAAGTTTTAGGGACCTTTCTGTAAGGACGGCTTTTATCCCTTTGTGTTCCTACCTGAATGTGTTTTTTCTGTCTATAAGAAAATGTATTTTCTTTCAATATACCCAACTCACCAAGTTATCTGGATTTCTTTGAGTGGTCTGTTCCTCCTGATGTTTTACCTGCAGTGGTTGGTATTTTCGTTAAAATCATGATTGGAAATCTTAAATGGTTTTCATTCAACAACTGATCCCTGCAGAAAACAACCAAAATAACCAAAGAGCATTCCAAACTGACAATTATTTCTATTGTCCATTGAAAGTTCTCAATCCACTTCATCTATGTTTTATGGACCTTGCATAGTGCATCTTCTGAATCAGTACAGCATACCTTAATTCTCTTTATAACAACAGGTCATGCCTTACAAAAATTGTGTACCATAACCCTATGAATTTATCAAATACAACTTTATTATAAAAATGAATCCTGAGTGTCACATTCCAAAAAGGCTCATTACTGTTCTATAATTCTCTATTAGCAAGCATCTGTATCAGATTTTCCATTATTTTTCACTGGATAGTTACCAGCTACCTGGCCTGTAGATTGATTGGTCTTAGGGCTTCTCCACTTCAGAATACAGTTGGCACCTTAACAGTCCTCTGCTATTCCTACAGTAATCAAAGGGTAATTAAAGCCAAATCTCGGCAGGTCAGAGTTGAGCAGCATTTATTATGATTTGGGGTAACGAAAGATTCTAAGAGATGGAAGTAAGAAGAAAACTGTCTGCCTTGAGGAGGGTGAGCATGATGCTGGTTGGTAAGGTAGGCTGGGGAGCTGGAAGGAAGGCACAAGGCGTAAGTGATATAGGGAGCAGAAACAGTACAAAATAGGAGTATAGAGGTGATGTTGCTGAGAAAGGAATGAGCAAAAGGTGTCTATCAGGTGATGGGTAGTAGAAAAGGAATGGTAGCAGAGAAGTTAAGTAATGATAAAATGCCAGTGGGTGAGAAGAAGCTGTAAAAAAAAAGAGCTGGAGGTTGGCAAACCACAGAAGTAAAAGTGTGTGCGGGAATAGGGCCTGAGGTGAAAGAAAAGCTGGGATGCTAGAAAGTATAGTGCTGAAACTCTGCATTTTTAGAAGTTATGAAACCCCTGAGAGTAGAAACTGAGCTGGGGATGTTGCCAGCAAAAGGATAAGATTAAGAGCTGGAAGGGATTACCAAGAGCATAATCCTGGGGACTGGAGAGAGGTAGAAAAATAAGAAGGGCTACTAACCTCTAATTCTCTCTTTGTTACCCCTTTCCAATATTAAAACATGCACCTAGGAAGACATTGGGGCATTAGGACAGGGGAAAGGTCGTAGTAGTGATTGTAGTAGTGATAGGAAATGGTTGTAGTAGTGATAGGAAATGGGAGAAGGAAGGTATTCTCAAGCGTAACCAAGCATCTCAAAGGGCATGAAGGACATTTTCTTAGGACCTGAACACAGTACAGGGGAGGAGATATACTTAGGCTGACATTAGATAACCTGAATGCCAGAACTGTTCCCCAGCTACCACCCACAGCCATATGCTGGGGGCTCTCCAGCACCTCCACCCCACCGGCCTGAAGCCTCCTTTCAAGGGTCCTGGTGGAGGCCCAGGCAGCATTCAGGGATGGCCCCCACCTTGGACACTTTGCCTGAGATAGCTGCAAGCTCTGTCATGCTCCCTACTCCTCAATAGCAAGTGGGTCCCAACAGGCATTTATTATGAGGAAAAAAGAGCCACATACAGAAACACAAAAGTACATACTTTGCTCTATTTTGAGAAAAGGCAGGTAGTGCAGCCTAGAAAACTCCCTGGAGTTCCTGTGATTATGCAATGGGTGTATGCTTCACACATGGAGAGCCATTTCCAAGAGAAGGGAGATGTTTTCAATTCCCAAGGAAGCACAAGGAGGTGGCACTGGGCAGCACTGAGTCATGGGGTGAGGATCACCAGCTGGTGAAGGGGCTTGACTCTGCAGCAGCACTGCAGAGAAGTTGCTCTCTGGGTCACCATGGCCTCTCACACCCAGGCCATTATGGTGCCCCAAAGCCCCTTGCAGGGTGAGACCCTCCTTCCCTCCTGCCACTGGGAGCAGGCTCTAGGACTTCACAGCAGCCTCCCCACTGTGCCCATCCTCCAGCCTCCAAGGGCAGTCAATGTAGCGCAGCACCCCGCTGACAGGGCCACGCTTGGCAGGATCTAGTGCCAGCAGGCTCCGCAGCATCAGGGCAGCCTCGGCTGTCAGGCGCTTCCAGTGGCGGGGCACGTCCTTCTCCAGACCTGTCTCTTGCCACAGCATGAAGTCCTCAAAGAAAGGGTCATCTGGCAGGCTCTGCTCCCAGGGGAAGTAGCCTGTCAGCAGGCAGAAAAGCAGCACACCAAAGGCCCAGGCATCCATGCTGGTGTCAATGGGCACCCCCTGGGCATCAGTGGTGTTGCTCAGCTCAGGGGCGGTGTAAGGGATCACCCCAGCCACCAGCTTGAGCTTGGTACCCTTGGGCCGCGTGAGGCCGAAGTCAGTCAGTTTGATGAGCCGACAGTCAGGGTCGAAGAGCAGCACGTTTTCAGGCTTGATGTCGCGGTACACAAGCCCCCGGCTGTGGATGAACTCCAGCGCACTCACAAGCTGCTTGGCACACTGCTTTGCGGCCGGCTCAGGGATCCCATCCTGCACAGGGAGAGACACATGTGGTATGGCACATGTCAGGCACCTTGGCAGCCCTGCCAGCTGGGCACTCACCAGGATACTCTGCACTGGGAAAGACCTTTACACTTCTTATCTTGCAAGCCCAAGGCTGCTTCAGCACTGCAGACCCCAGGAGACCCACAGCTCACTGCCTTTATTTCCCTTCCTCTGACCCAACCAGCCTGCAGAGTGGCCAAATGCTACAAAGCCAGTCCCCTTGTAGCAACACTCACGCGGGGCTTGATGATAGAGATGAGGTCCTTGTGCAGTGCTGGTTCATACAGGAACCCATAGTACTGGCTGGACTCAATGGCAATTCCAAACATGCCGATGATGGCAGGGTGGGTGGCGAGGGAGAGTGCCACACAATACTCATAGAGGAAGGTGTGCAGCTTGGTACTGGCTTTGGGTAGCAGCTTGAGAGCCATAAGAGTCCCTGGGGATTGGGAAAGTGAGTTAGACTCCTCAGAAAAAGACAAGACAGAGAGGCCACTGAGCAGTCATGGGTCTGAGCACTCACAGCCACAGGAAGGTCTCTGATCCAAAGCTCTCTGTGAGTATACCCTGTGTATACTATGTCTGGGAGCAGCACTGCCACTAGTTTTGAGCCAGTCAGGGCATGTACAGGAGCACTGGGCAGAGCAAGGGCCGCTCAGGATATACAGAATCATAGAATCGATTGGGTTGGAAAAGACTTCTGAGATCATCAAGTCCAACCCTTGGTCCAACTCCAGTCCGTTTACCAGATCATGGCACTCAGTGCCATGTTCAATCTCAGTTTAAAAACCTCCAGGGATGGTGAAAACCTCCAGGGATGAGCCCATCAGTCTGAGCTCAGACTACGGGGGCAGAGCAATGTTACGGCTCTGTGGACACTCATATGGTGAACCCAGGACCTTCCTTCACATCCTCTGTCCATGGGCCTTAGGGCATCACTTCAACTCAGGCTTCACTCCCCGCCTAAGCGCTGTGGTAGGACTGCTGGTTTCCAGCTGTATCACATCCATGCTGGTGTCCAGCTGCGAACAGTATTGATCCTGATTTGCGCATTGACTTCCCAGCTTGATCTTGGGCCTGCCTCATCATTATAACTTTGCCTGATATTCTGGGCTGCCCCCTGGCATCACCTGCTGGGTGTAATGAGATGGGTCCTGGCTGGGGATGTCCCTGTCCTGCTGGTCTCCCTGGGGATCCCCTCTGCCATGTCTGGAGCCTGGCCCCAAGGAGCCACCAGCCTAACCAGCGCCCTCATGAGTGGAGAGGAGACAAGGCACAGTCGTTCACAGGGTGCAGTCAGTTCCTTACCTCTCTGCCTGTGGGTCACTAGCATCACGTGGCCATACTTGCCCCTGCCCAGCTCCCGAATAAC
The DNA here is from genome assembly GCF_047495875.1 of Pithys albifrons albifrons. Classification (NCBI taxonomy): domain Eukaryota; kingdom Metazoa; phylum Chordata; class Aves; order Passeriformes; family Thamnophilidae; genus Pithys; species Pithys albifrons. Next base: position 25,110,848 of record NC_092461.1, read on the forward strand.
CTCATAGTGCTCAGCCACCTCGGTGCGCACCAGGCTCTGAGCGGTGATCTCCAGCAGCTCATGCAGCATGGTTGGAGCCGCTATCCCTGATACTGCTGCAGTCGCAGCTGAGCTCTCGGCCATTGCTGAGTGCTGCAGAAACACCACAGCCAGAGTCAGGAACATCACAACATGCACAGAGAAAACCAAATTGGACATGCGACACAAACCATGCCATGGCAGGGGAGACTCTGCCTCTTGGAGCCTGAGCACTCCCACAGCTGTGCTAGAGTTGAACTTGTACTTTTATACAACACACCTCTGGGCAAAGACGCTCATCATATAAAAGGTCCCTGTATTGAAGGGAAGCTCTTTCAGCCCTCTAATTCTTTTGCCTAATGTTAGTCACAAGGCAAAACAGTCCCAGATTTTCAAGTGTGACCCAGTCACCCCTCACTCTGCTTAGCCTACTGCAGCAAGACCTTGTCTCTCCACTCACTCACCCCTACTGCTTAGTGAAGGGAGTCCTTGAGGCAGCAGCAGAGGCAGACCTGCCTCTTTGGCAGAGGCACAGTGTGCACATGACAAAAAAGGGATTATAGTCAGAAGCAGTGTGCTACAAGGAAGCCAAAGGGAGTTCAGTACCTTACATGCCTGCTGACATTCCTGAACTAAAGTCACTCATCTGTGTTGCCAAGAAACATAGGCAGGAAGTAAGCTTGGACATCAATGGCATTTTGAGCTATACCAAGCTGCTTCAGATCCATTTCAGAGAAATGCTTTTTCAGTACCCTTAGCCAGCTACGAGGCAGCCCTCTCTCCCTGTCCACCTCCCTGACCTCTGAACACAGACACCTTGGGCCTGGGAGTCCATCCTGGCTTTCAAGCAAGGGCACAGAACAAGAGTCACAGGATGGTCAAAACCAAAAGGTACTTCTGGAGATCATCTAGTGCAAACTCCTGCTCAGAGGACGATAAACTAGAGCAGCTTGCCCAGGGCTGTGTCCCTTCCACTTTTAAATATCTACAAGGATGGAGACTCCATAACTGCTATGGGTAACCTGTATTTTACCTTTATGGTAAAAAAGATTTTTCTTATGCTTAAATAGAAATTCAGTTTCAGGCCCACTGCCTCTTGTCTTGTCACTCAGTATCACCTGATACTGTGATACACCTGGCTGTGTATTTTTGCAGGTATTCATACACTTTGATAAGATGATCCCCTCAAGTGTACTCCTCTCTTAGCCTCTCCTATGAAAGATGCTCCAATATCTTAGCTGTCTTCACACACTGGATTTGTTCCAACATGTCCACACCTCTTTCCTGCTGAGGAGCCCCACTGCTGCTAAATCCAGACATTTTTAAGAATAAAGAAATTGAGAAAAAGAATTATTTAAACCTAGAAAAGGGCTGGATTTGCATAGAAGACTGGGACTATTTGTGGAAAAGTTCCCCTTCTTTTCCCTTCCCTTCCCTTCTGTCCTAGACTGCATTACTAAGTCTTATGCAATTCAGAAGTACCCAGTAATTGGCTCTACTTTTCTGCAAAGGCTTTCGTTTGGTGTGAGAGCCAATAGCAGTCCAAGATAGCACAGTCTGTAGGGAGTACAACAATGAACAAGTGTTTGCATGGGAGGGGATGAAGGCTGGGCAGAACTCACAGGGAAAGACAGTCTGGAAAATATTTTAGAGATTTTGCTTTGATGTCCTCCTGTTTGCTTCACAGCCAACATGGCTTGTGAAATTGCACACAGCAAGGGCATCACAGAACCTGCAAGTGGACCCACCTGCTAACAACATTTCCAAACTACCATTTCCACATTTAGGTGTTACACAGAGAAAAATTTAGGTGGGATACAGAGAAAAAACTTAAAATGTGATAGCCCTAGGAAAGGCACAGACTTTCCTTTGACATTAGATAGGCTAAAGCCACATTAAATAGGGGGTGGAACAACAGGAGAGATGTCTGCTTTGTCATGTGCAGAACACATTAGATTTATAATTGTGAAAAAACCATCAGAAGATATTTTCTGTGACACAGTGTTCCTCCTATATCAAATTCATGGTCATACACAAGTTCTTGTCAGCAAATGGTTCATGATCTTCTCAGATAACTTCTCAAACTTGAGTTAGATAAAATTTCTTCCCTTGCATGCTGGCCACCTGTTAGTGTTATCTAGCCCAAAGGTTAGAATCTTCTCTCTGCATCCACTTAAAGTATTCTTCAGTAGTTACATACTTTTCAAATATCTATCAATTATTATGCGTTTATTTACACTGAATTATTTATAACATGATTCATCAATTTCATATGATTCATTAATTCTCTCCTATTTACTATGTGAAAATTTGCTTTTGTGAATGGAAGGATATGCTTTTCTGTGTATTCGTGGTTCTCACTTCAGCTCTGGAGTCAAAACATTTCAGTCCATAAGCTTTTACCATTTAAAAAATAAATGCAAAAACTCCCGTATCCTTCCATCAGTTCAAGTCAACTGCAATATGGGTGACACAGATCCATTCCTGGCCTATCTGGCATGGGAGGGCAAATTGTCTGGGTACAGAGTAGAGCATTAAAGTGAAACAGTCAGTTTGGAAAAACAGATCAGCCAAAGGATATGGGTAGAGTTTCTTGAGGGCCCGTGACCTGCATCAGTCACTCCCTAACAGTTTGCAGACTTTGGTCCTGGCTGCCTTGAAGACATTAATTACAAGACACAGTCCATACTTCAGAAAATAGCCAAAGTTGTCAGGCATTTCTCTGAGATGCCACTGCCATTAGCTAGGAAGAAAAGTGAGGGCCAAATTTGAGCCACAACTGAGCAGAATGTGCCTGGGTGCTCTGCACCTACCTCTGATACCTTCTGAAATGCCATTTGCCCTTTGCAGAGTGACAGGCACTGAGGAGGAGGTTCACCAGGGCTCTGGCCAAGACGCACTCCTCATTTGGCTCTGCTATATTGAAGGCAGCAGGCAGAGCCCTATTCAAAACTGTTCTTTCCTCCCCGATCCTTTCTGTGCTTCATCCTTGCTGGAGGTCCTGTTTCCAGGCTGCTGACTGTGAGAAACCACAATTCCTCAAAAGAATCTCTAATTACAGCAGCAAAAACACTCATACCCTTTACACAATCATGGGATGTTTCTGAACTATCTGAGAAGCTGAGGAGAAGCTAGCCTGTGGAGATACAGCATCCTGGTTTAGGTAATGTTTCTGGTTCTTCAACCAAAATTATTAATATACTCTAGTGCAGAAAAACACTGCATACATGTCACAGTGCTATGATGACAGAATCACAGGCTGGAGGGGACCTCTCAAGATCTTCTAATCCAATTTTCCTGCTCAAACATCAGCAGTTGAAGCGGGTTGCGTAGGAAGGTGTTCAGGCAGATTTTCAGTATCTCCACAGATACTGAATTTTCAGTACTCCTGTCAGTAATCACTACTAGGAAGAGTCTGGCTCTCTTTTCTTCATTTCCTCTCATCAGGTATTTATATATAAAGATACGATCCCCTCTGAGCATTCTCTTTTTCAAGCTGAAGAGTTTCAGCTGGTTTAGCCTCTCATATCAAAGATGCTCTATTAAAAAGGGCCTTGAGCATGTGGCATGTAGGGTCCACTTTCTTGTGTGACCTTCTAAGAACTTTAACTCAACCCAAACAACAAACAGCATTTGGGGCATCTCTTACAAAAAGTCATTCAGGCTTGTTCCAAAGATAATTCACCAATTATAAATGCCAGTGTGAACATTGTTGTTCTTACATATTTACAAGATACCCTAATCTGAATTTACCTAACCCATAGCTGAAGTTTCTCAGATAGAAAAAAGAGGGGTTTAATACCTATTAAATTTCTCTGTACTCTTGCAGGGTTTACTTGCACTGTGATCAGAGGTATGATTACCTATGAGAATGTATTTTTGATTAATTACATTGAGTAAAACTGTTAGGGTATATAATGAAATTCAGGTTATATATTAAACCAACACTTTACTTAAGCTTCACAAACCATCTGGTACCCTGTGTTTTTGCAGTGCCCCTATCAGTTAGTTTAAAAACAGGTATGAGGCTTCCAGAAAATGTGGTCACATTTTAAATTGAGAATAAACATTGCTATGCTCTATGATCAAGATGCCTTTATGTCTTCTTATTGGTTCAATGCCTTCAAATAACCTTCTGTCTAATTGTCAAACCAAACACTTGGATTGCTCAGCAAAATTGTCCAGATCTCAGATCTACTTTATGGCTCTTTTCTAATGCCTCACTATTTTTTATGCCCTCCACCCCCCACCATGTTAAAACACTGTCTGAGGGGGAAGGCCTCCTGTCACACATTCAGCTAGAATTACCCTCTGCCTCATGCTGTGGCCTTGAGAACTCTTTCTGCAGGAACACCACACAAGCTGCACTACCATATACATCTATTATGACTCCAGAGTTTTTCCAAGTTAGTGGGCGGCATTGGGAGAAAAAAAACCTTCTTCTTCATGTCGCTTTATGGTTGTTGCCTACCTTGTTTCTACCTGAATATTTCTGACTCACCTTTAATAAAGCACATTCTGCTCAAATGGACTTAGTGTACCAAGTAATTCAGATCACATAGTGTCTTAGTTGGTATGAAACCACCACAGCCATTCTTGCTTAGGGCTGGTAAGGACCCCACCTGTAGGCACTTCCCACCAACCTCTAAATTGTTGGTGGGAGTTTTCGAAGCAGTTCTCATCCCAGTATGGGTTCAGACAGCACCTGCCAGAAACATTCCATTCACTGGTTGTTCCCTGAAAGTTATGTGCACAAATTCATCCTGGCATTGGCCAAAATCAATGGCTCACATGTTTTTAAATAATTGAAAAATAAAGCCTCTATAGGGGAAAATATCATATTCTATTGGTGTTCTCTCCCTACCCAAATAATTTTGTTAAGTTCTGACTCTGTCATAATACTTTTACCTTTGTCAATGTTCTAGAAGAAAACACTGCAATCTTCCAGAAAATGTTTGTAAATGGCACAAAAAGGGTTTGGGTAGACAATGCATTGATTGATAAAACTAGTGTATACACATATAAAAGTGTTTCAATTGACCACAGAAGTAAGGATTTTAGTCTGGCATTGGGTGGGTGGCAGAAGGAAAAAAAAAAAGAAAGAAAAAGAAAAAAAAAAGTCCTACTAATCAGACACATCTAGGTTCTTCATGTGGCTTAATGGGTGCTACGTAAATCCAGAAATGTAGATCTGGCATACCCTCTTCCTTTCCAGGCCTTAAGACATTAGATGATACAGAATTTAACTAGAAATAATCTACAGTGATATAGGTAAACATCTCAATGACAGAGATTCAAGTCTGACAGGAAAACAGTACAGGGGTTACTGATCTTGCAGATTCTACTTTTGCTTAAGAGAATGCCCAAAAAGCATCAGATGCAGGAAACATCTGCAGTGAGAGGCAAACTATCATTTCCTAGATGCTAAATTAAGAAAGTAAGCTTCACTGTAAACAAACAAACAAAAAAATAAATACAGCTGTTAAGTTCTGCATAGGCAAAGATAGATTGTAACAAAAGAAGAAATCTGTTCTGAGACGATGTGCCTCTTACAGTGAACTCCAGTTTCTGCAGCAGTTCCTGCATACAGATGCCATGAGACAGTCTGAAATTTAATCTCTGATAATCAGCTGAGTTAGGAAAGCTGTATTTCTGAAGAGCTGGCACTCGCTAACAGCTTCTGCACTACAATTGGGAATATTACACACCACTGAAATTTGTATTTTTATTATAAATTTATTTTCTCCATTTGCCCTGCTTTGTACTCTTCTTTATCTAATTTTTCATGATGCTTCTTGAAATGTTAAAAATATACTGACGTGAAGAAAGCCCGGCTAAATTTCCTGGACTCTTCTGGAGGCAGCTGATAGGTCAACAGAACTAGCCACTGGATTTTTCTAATGATATCAGCAAGCCCATAGTTCAGCAAGCTAGCGCTGGTGTCCCCCATTTGACAGAAAAAGGACCAGAGAAGAACCGTAAGAATGACAACAGGGCTGGAAATTAGTGGGAAATTTCCAGGGGAACAATCTTTATAGCTTATCAAACAGAGAGTGAAAAAGTTACTCTATCAACTGTACATAGCTTTCTGGGTACTAGAATTTCACTAAAAAGAGCTCTCTCAATTAGGTAAAAACAATGTAATAAAACCAATAGATGAAGCTGATGTTAGGCCATTTCAGACCTCAGTTGTAGTGCAGATTTTGTGAAGGATATTTACCCCTAGAAATCTCATCAAACAGGGTAGAATAATAACCTTCCATCTCTGCAAATTTTAGCTAAAGAATTACACATTTTTTCTCCCCCTAAAAAGTCCACTCTAGTGCAAACCACGTTTAATACAGCAAGGAATCAGAAAATATTATTTCAGTGTTTGCTTCTGGCCTTGCTGCTGGTAGATTTATGAGCTTCTTTCTAAAACTTGTCAGCAGGCTAGTGCATAATCTCACTGCGGAGAACTGCACGACTGTCCCCGTGGCAGAACCCCGTGTGGCTCTCCTAGGGCACAGACACCCAGCAGCCTCCCCGGAGAGCCCCGTAAGCCTCTGCCCCGCAAGCAGCACACCACAACCTCCACACGGCCGCCTCTCCGGACAGAAATCAGCAGCAATCTCACTGGGACCAAGCCACATCACACCCTCCTCCCAACTCACCAGCCAGTAGTGCGGCACCATCCCACCGCACACAAGAAGACCCAAAGCAACCTTTCAGGGTAAAGGCACCAGCGAGCTCACCATCAACCCGAGGTGGGAAATGGGTGCACTCCTCACTGTGCCGGCATGCTACACCCAAGTCTCCAAAACCAGTTTGGGAGGGGTGGGTGACCTCTTCCATGCCTTTCCAGCCTGCTTCATCCTGCCACAGCTGTAACTTGTCTTCCCGTACTCCTTTCCCATCTGTCCTAAGCCTCTCACCTTCTCCAGCAGCGCAGAACAGCCAGCCAGCCGTGCACTGCCTCTCCCTCCGGCTGCAGCCTCCGGGCTGGGCTCGGTCTGCGCTGAGCAGCCGGAGGGGCTGCCAGGCGGGACAGGGCTCGGCGTGACGCTCCGCCCCTAACCCATGTCCCTGGGCCTGGGGGCACGCTGCCTCCCTGCTGAAGGTGACCTCTCGGAGGGAAGAAAAGAGGGGGAAGGGGGAGGAGGAAGAGGGCTCTCCATCTAACCTCTCTATGGAGTTGTTTCTGCTCTAGCCATACCACCATAAAGCCCTCAGGGACCCTTTGGCAGGCCCATCCTGTTCAGTCCTTTGCTCCAGCTTGGGCTCTTGTTACACCTGGGGGAGCAAAGCAGCTCCCTGGGCTGGTGCCTGGCCCTTGCTCTGGGACTGTGCCTGATGGCAGGGCTTAGAATGACTGTGGACTGCCAGTGCTTGCCTTGGCTACCAAAGGTGTTCCTGTGAGTGAGCATCAGACATTAGGCACAAACTGTAACTGGTTCAAGAACTTTTTATCGGCTCCAATGGGTCAGGGTCCTCACACACACCAGTACTACAGAGCATTGCAATGAAGCTGAAATTATTAATGGTTACTATAATGACTTGCAAGCTATTCACCTTTTCTCAGTATCTTCCCTCAGACTGTGCCAAGGTCCTCTTTCTTCCATTTGAGCATGGAGTTGAAAGCAGCTTCTGAGTGCATAGACGCCATGAAGGTCCTAGGTCTTGGGTCTTAAGCACTGCTTTTTCTCTCTCAAGGAAGTGGATCGGTTTGTGTATCTGAAGCAGCAATGCACACAGCTGTGACATAGGTCACAGCACTGGCCCTCCTGTTCCCTAGAGCCAGGGCTGAGGAGAAGGGCCTGTAGTGCTCCCTCTGGGGGAACAGAATTGTGAGGAAGTCTGGGAGAAGTGAAAGACAGTCTAACCGAAGAGAGCAGAGCTGCCCCCATACACATTAGTGCTCATAAGGACTGAACCTTCTCGTCTGATCTCTGAAGGGAGGGTAATTATTCCAAGGGCTTGTCACTTGGTGCTTTGCCCCACATAGGGGCAATAAGCTGAGATAAAGTGGACTGACAGCACAGACCTGTCAAAAGCCAGCCTGCTGCTACTCAGTCTGCAAATAAGATGGCAAGAGGAGTAGCACAGTCAGGCTCCCAGCTGTCCCTTCTCTGTGCTTCTGAGTAAGAGGTGGGAAGTCAGATTATGTTGCTGGTGACCTAAAGGTCTTGTGCCATTCAAGGCTGCCCCTTCATACCCATTCTTGAAGGATGCTCCAGTAATTGGGAAGGGCCTTCAGTGTGCAAAGACTCTACAAGCAGGAACGTTACAGCTGGGGGTGGTGTGAGTGTATAGAAGAAAGCTGTCCAATATCCAAGAACTCAGCACTGGGATAAATGGTATAGAGTAACCATTGCTCTCCCAGAACAAGGACCCTGTATTATCTAGTCTCCTGGTGGACAGAAAGTTTGAGACTGTTGCCTCTGCTTGTGACACAAGTCAGAAGTGGAACTGAGATGTGTCCCTGGGGACTTGCTATAAGTTACAGTTACAAGGCAATACTGGGAAGGGAGCCCAGGTTCCCTGACACTCCCAGTCCCTCTCTCCTTCTGTCCAATCACTATCTTAAACCTGCTTCCAGATCTAGGAACAAAATACAGTAGTCTTCCTGATTTTCCAGTTAAATTTTTAAGAGACAGATTCCCTGTTTACCATTCCTGTTGAGGTTGGGACCTCTTCCACAGCCTTACCTGCAGTGCACCAACGAGTAGCAATTTCACTGAGGGTTTGTACCCAATCTGTCATTCATCTGACACTACATCTGCAGGGCTTGTCCTGCATTCCTCATGAACAGTAAACATGTCACGTACTGTGTATCACATGTGTGTGAGAATCGCTGCTCTCTGTTCCCTGAGCACTGGGCACAGGGCAGCTGTTGGAGCTCCTAGGGCCTGCTGCACTATTAATGAAGTCTGCATTGGTGCATTTCTGAGCCTCTGTAATTGAACACCTACACTTATCTCACCCATGCTGCACTCATTTTTTCCAGCTGGCAACAAAGATTTTGGTCAAAGTCAACACTGGTAGAATATGGAAATATGATGTAACCAAAATTGCCTTAGTCTCTTGCAAAGTTGGTCTTGGGCTGTGGATGTGATGACACACTGTCTCCAGCCACGCAGATCAATTTGCCTTTAGTGGCATAAGCAGATCAACAACAAATCTTGCAGTAAGACAAGGTCGATTGAGGATCTGTACACATCCTTCATGCAGACTCTGTAGCCAACCATTGATGTGAACAGAAGAGGAAAGGTGGAAGAGCAGAGGAATTATAAGTGGGTATTAATAGCCCTTCTGTTCACTTTTGTCTGCTGCAAAGACTCATTGAAGATGCATATTTATGCTTTGTGACACACACAAGCATTAGGGATGGCCTATGATATATCACAATACCGTATCAAAATGCATCCTTTTCCTGCTTTGAATTATTGATGGTTTAGCATGATTAATATCCTGTCTCTTCCAAGTTTGGCTCAGAACCGGCACCACACAGAAAAATAATAGAATGTGAAGATTTACAAGAGGACATCCAGTGTCACAAAGTCACAGCAGTGACAACTGCATGAGGAACAGCTGGACTAAAGTAGCTACAGTGAAGGGACTTTGTCAAGAAAGATTCTTCCTTTAGTTCTTCCTCTTTCCTTATTCCTCTTCCTTGGCATACACACAGCAGCCCATTTCACTCCCATCAGAACAGCAGCAGTTCTTCAAGTACACACCATACACAATTCTGAAGTATCAGGGTTGATCTCCTATTAATGAGTGTTCAAAAGACAGATGCTGACAAATATATGGTTGCAAATCAAACACTGCCCCTTCAGAGAGAAATCCACCAGACTCCAGCAAGTACCGTAAGAACCACTGACAGAACTGGGTGTTCCACCACACTTCCAGCAGGACACACAGTTTCTCATGTGCTGGCCTTAGAGTGAACCCTTTTCACAGTATCTGTTCTTTTAATATTTAGTCTATGGCAATACTCAGTTTGTCTGTATGTTTTCAAACTTACCATAAGCATTTACCCAGCACATACCTGACAGCAGCTTTTAAAAGCAGTCACTATCCCTTCATTTCCAGCACTAAATTTTGCCCAGCCTTTTTCAGAACCAGTTTTGTGCCTGATGTTGGGATGGGAGTCACTCTGACTTTCCCCATTGTCTTCCTACTTCTTCTGTTAATAATTCTGTGAGCTGCCAACACTTTCCTCCCCTCCAGCCTCAGCAGGAAGGCAGGCAAGACAATCTGCAGGCTACTACAAGGTATGGGCTGCCTCCTGGGAAGCGAGCTAGGGCCCTGAGCTCTGCTCAGCGCAGGCTGGGTGCTCAGAGGAGTCCACCAGCTGCACAGACCATTTGTGCTCTGAGGTCATTCAGCGCTATCCCATCACTGAGGAATCTGCTGGCCGCCTTCCTGACAGTGCCATACAATGTCCCACCTCACTTTCCAGCTAACAAAACAGTCATGCTGAGCCCAGGCACTGCTCCCTAGAACTGCTTCCCAACCATGTTTCCCATCTTTGGCAAGTCTCCTCACACGTGAAACCTCTGGTCACCCACCAACCACCATATCTGCTTCAAAACACTCTGCTCAGTCCCACTTCAACCCACTCCCTTTGCATTGCTGTTAGGCGCACTGGGTGCAGAATGATTGCAAGAGGCAGTGCTAATCCAATGGCATCCATGAGCACTAATCCCAGTGCCTCAGAGCAATGCTGGGACAGTGTCCTTCCACCTCAGCACAGGGACAGGGATTCACAATACCTGTATTTTTAACATTTTGGTGTGATCTTTCCCAGCTTGTCCTCTGGGGCTTACAAAAATATCCAATATCCAGTAACCAGGATGCACATCCGTCTTATCCCTGAAACTTAATGACTTATTTGTCACCACAGGTACAGCTAGGGATTGTTCAGGAGGCAACTCAGCTTGCAGCTCCCACTCTAGCCTGATGAGATGATGCCATGGCAGGAGGCTTAACTGGCTAGGACTCTGGATGGCTTGGAGACAGATACTGGGAAGGGAAGAGTCACGGTGAGTTCTTGCAGGTTAAAAGACTGGACTTGGAGAAAAAGAGTGGGACTTGGATGGTAGGGAAGGAAGAAAATGTCTTGCTGGGAAAGCTTTCTTCTGTCAGGGCAGAGATATGGGCCAGCTGCTCCTAAGCAACAGTGATCCAGGAGGCAAAGGAGATAACAAGGTTGGCAGGAAAAGGTCTCTCCAGCTGTCTTATTCCATAGTTTCACACAAGGTGAGAGCAGATACACCCAGGCATGGACTCAGGTTCAACTGAAAGTCCATATCATCACATGAGGTTGTGGTGGCTAAGGAGATTCAAGGTCTAGCTGAGAAGCTGGTTTGCAGGTCACGGTCAGTCACAGTGCAGTGATTGCCATGCAGGTATGAGGTCAAGCCAGGAAGCCTGTCCATGTGCCTGGGTCCAGACAAACAGTGTCTATGACCAGGCATAACTGTGAAAGTAGTAGAGAGAGACCACAACACAGCTCAGGCAGGGTCTAAAAGCCCAGGGTTGCCATGGGCAAAGGTTGCACATAAAGACCCAGGACAAGATGGCCAGGGCCATAAAGACCTATCAGTGCCCTTAAGGTGAGGCAAAATGATGGCTCCTGCCTACCTTTCAATTTTTCAGCATCTTCTTGTCTGACTCTAGCAATGGTCTGGAAGTCAAAGGATGGTCCCACTCCCTGAGGAAGGCTGCTCCCTCCTGTGCTACCTCACCTCAATTCTACAGCTTCATCTTCACAGGCCAGCAGGCCAGTAACCTGCAAAACATCTTCCACCAACCAGCCCCTACAGACCACTGCTGCTGGGACACTATCCCCAGTGTCAAGGCATTGCATGGGTCTTTTCTGGGGCTCTCCACAATATTGTGAGGGAGGGAGAAGTCCTCAGGGTGTCCCCAGGGCTGCCTCAGCAAAGGAAAATGTTTTGTCTGATTTTATGTGAAAGACATCCAGTCACGTGGTCTTCTGGCTGCCTGCAACACTGCCTTCTTCTCTAAAGAACAGCTGACAGAGGAGAGAAGTTGTAATAGCTAAAATATGATAAAACCTTGATGGGAACAAACTAGTTGAAAATAAATTACTGCTCACTCTCTCTTCGAAAGGTAAGACAAAAGAACTAGAAACATGTCCAAAACAAACAGAAGGCTTCCTCAACCAGAATGGCTTCTTTGCTACATTCTTCCTTGCTCTTATACCTTCCACAAGGAATTTGCCACTGAACCATATTACAGCCAGGATACAGCATTAAAGGGTGTTTTTTTCTGATCTGTTTAAGATGTTTTCATTCATTCCACTAATGAAATGCTGTGGTGGCACAAGTGTGCTGCAGCACTCCTTCGGCAAAGCGAGGAAGGCACTAAGTTCCATGGCCCTGCTCTGCAACCATTTCTTGCAGAAGAACCCCATACTTGCTGTTTAAATACCTGGTGCATGATTGCCTGGCCTGACTCACTTGTTACCTTTCCAGTCTCCCTCTGCCAGGGTAACAGCTTTCAGATGGGTCAAGCAGGTAAGGTGGGAGGGAGTTTGGCTTGTGGGTGGAACAGAGACCTCACAGGATAGAGGGTTTCCAGAAAAGGAGTGAACACCAGCCCTAAGCAGTAGCATCTTAGATTATTTGTCCTTTCTCTTAAAGTGCCACCTATGAAAGTGTCCTCTGTCTGTGGGATGGTATCAGAGGACTGGGCAGAGAGTCAGTCCTTTAGAAAATAATTTTAAAACTGAGGGAAGTTCTTAACATCATGTTGCGGATTTTGGTGATAAACAGAACTCTTTTCATCTTATCCAACCACCTCCAAGATTTCATAAACTTCCTGTCTTCAAAGTGAAGAACCTTTTCTGTAGTTCCTCATAAAACAGCTATTCCATCCCTTTGGCTACTGTAGTTACCCTTCCCTGCACTTACTCTAACTCCACTGTGTCTTTCTTGAAATATGGAGAACAGAACAGCCCCCACTGTTCAAGATCAGGATGTATGGAGGCTTGATATAGCGCTAAAATTATATCCTCTGTTAAACTAAATAACTTTGCCAGTGATGCCCCACATTTACTTTGGCTGCTGCATAAGTTCATTTATAAGGTAATAAATTACAAGTCCAGGATCTTCTTCCTGATTTTCAACTGCTGAGTTCAGCATCATGTAGAAGCGCACTTGATTGTTTTCCCAAAATGTATTACCTTATATGTATCTATGTTGAAGCTCCTGTGACACCTTTCTGCCCAACTGCTAAGTTTCAGGAGATCCTTCTGAAGTTCCTTGCTAGCCAAACAGTATTCAACCATCCAAGTTAAGTCTGTCACATCCTCAAACTTGGAGATTTCACACTTCAGTTAGTTCTCTAGGTCATCCATGAAGATGCTGAATAAAACTAGTCCCAGTAAAACCTCTCCTCTCCTCTCCTCTCCTCTCCTCTCCTCTCCTCTCCTCTCCTCTCCTCTCCTCTCCTCTCCTCTCCTCTCCTCTCCTCTCCTCTCCTCTCCTCTCCTCTCCTCTCCTCTCCTCTCCTCTCCTCTCCTCTCCTCTCCTCTCCTCTCCTCTCCTCTCCTCTCCTCTCCTCTCCTCTCCTCTCCTCTCCTCTCCTCTCCTCTCCTCTCCTCTCCTCTCCTCTCCTCTCCCCTCCCCTCCCCTCCTCTCCCCTCCCCTTTTCTTCTCCTTCTCTTCTTCTTCTCCTTCTCTTCTTCTTCTCTTCTTCTTCTCCTTCTCTTCTTCTTCTCTTCTCTTTGCTTATTCATCTCCACCCTGAGAAGTGTGCTGTGCTCCCTACCTTTTACTTCTTGTCCTTTACCCAGCTTTCATTCCACAAAAGGACCTTTCTCCAACCCTTTAGTAACTTAGTTCCCTTAGAACTTATGGTGATGAATCTGTCAATGGCTTTTTCCAAGTCCAAATTAATTATGTCTCCTGGATCCTTATGGAGTCTCCCTCACTGGAGATACTCAAGAACCCTCTGGATGCAATTCTGTACATTGTGCTTTAGAATGACCCTGCATGAGCAGGGAGGCTGGACCAGCTGACCCACTGTGCTCCATTCCAACTTTACTCATTCTGAGATTCTGTGATTCCCTCTCCTGTGTTTATTGAGACTCTCACAGAAACCAGCAAGGCAGTGATGAAGGATTTCCATTTACAGAAGCCACACGACTCTTGCTCACCAGACTGTTACTTACGTACTCATCAGTCTCACTCTTTATATAATAGACACCTCTCTATTACTGTGGGTGGAAGGCAAACTGACCAGTCATTTTTTATAGTGTAGGGGTTACACCAGCAATACGTCAGGGCTCAGGCACAGAGACATTGACAGACAGGTTATACAGCCTGGCTGGCAGTTCACAGTTTCACATTTTAATTCCTTCAGGACTTTAAGGCAAATGTCATGGAGTCCCAGTGACTTACTAACATTCAAAGTATCTGTCTGGTCTCACTTCAAGCTAAGCTGTTGTCTCTGACCAATCTACTGCAAATACGGCACCAGGAGTGAAAATATTCCCACCAAACATCACACTCTTCCGCTGGAAGGTAGAATAAGCAACTGTATCCCTGTCTGTATGTAACACTATGTTTTAGAAAGATATACAAGAAAGGAGTTTCAAAACTTTCCTAATGTCCTGGGATAAACATTTCAAGTCTGACTTCTTGGCAAATTCACATCTCCAGCTGAATTTTTCTGACACTTTTCCAGGAGCATGGCTGCTGGTGTGTCTGTTGCTACATTTGCAAGGTGATACTATTGAGGGGGAGAGGTAAGAAATCAAGACTGGTCTGGAAAAATACAGTATGTGAAAACTGGACCCACATAACACTAGGGGGTGACACTAAACTAAGAAAAATTGCATTAATTGTATAGATTTATGTAGCCACTTTGAAATCCAGTTCCATAGAAATGATCTGTTACATCCAAGACCTTCAAGACTTCATTTTTCTGAACTGGAAACCTTCAAGAATCTGAGCTTTCCTTGCCACTGTGGTCCAGTGATCAACCACTGCTATGGGCAGATGTGCAGATACGCAGGCAGAATCAAAAGAGGCAAAAAAATATCCTTAACTTAATGAGATGCTATTGGATGGACATGTGTGGTGGGGGTAGGGATTTCAGCTTCAACATCCCTGCAACCATGATTCTTCTCCACAGAAAAAAAGGAGGCATGACAGCTGTGGCTGATTTGAGGAAGACCCTTGTTCCTGCTACCTTGAGTTCACCTTCATACTATCCTGCCCTGTAAGAGCTGTAGTATCTGTCTCCTGCTTTGAGCTCTGCAATTTTTCAGTTTGCCCAGCCCATCCAGGGAACTGCCCTCTGAGGAAAGATCTGTAGGCATGACATAAGCTATAGGATGTCCAGCTGCACTTCATCCCTATGGAAGCTTAGACACAGTTTAAGTCTTCCAAAGAAATTTCATGTGCTTCAGTGATCACATGAAAACAGGTTTCAGTCATGG
Organism: Pithys albifrons albifrons; assembly: GCF_047495875.1. Classification (NCBI taxonomy): domain Eukaryota; kingdom Metazoa; phylum Chordata; class Aves; order Passeriformes; family Thamnophilidae; genus Pithys; species Pithys albifrons. The sequence goes on from NC_092461.1 coordinate 25,126,323, forward strand.
GAGACTGAGAGTCCTCCCTCATCAGAGAGCTGTAGAGAACCACTGTGGAGATGTAACATGTGGAGACATCAGCAAGGATCCTTCGAGAGATGAAAGGAGCTTGTCCAAGAGGTTTTGACCTTGATCATATCTTGCTATTTATTAACTCCATCAATCCATACTAACTCCACCAACCACAACAGAATTGCTTCAACTTGAACCATATTTTTACTCAAATTGTACTTATATTCCAAAGGAGATAAGTTCTGAATTATTCCAATAAAATTATGTGTAATATGAAAAGAAGCTTGACCTAGAATTAAAAAAAAAAAGCCAAAGCAAACACAATCAACCAAGAAACCAACAACCAAATAACAAGACCTCAAATCCACTGTTCATTTTTAAAAGGATTTTATTTCCCAGACAATTCTAAAGACATTTTTTTTTTAAATTTGAAGTGATGGCACAGGGAGGTGAGTGATACAGTGTCCTCAGACTTTCTAAAACCACAGACACCAGTAATTTCTGGAGGAACACAGAGCACCCAAAGTGACTGTGTATCATTGCCCAACCATCTAGTTTCCTGAGGTATTGCTGCTCTCTACCATTGTGCACATTTAGTTCAGTACCAGCTCACTTCTGCTGAAAAACCTTACAGCACAGATGAGCTAGCAGAGATCACAGGCTTGCACTATAGGAATCTGATCTTCCCATGTGTGCACATCCATATAAATTCATGTAAGTCATCACTACCAGCATCAGTCTTCTGCTCAGAAGAAATTCAAAGTGTTTCGCTGCACAGCCACTGACAGACTTGTGATCATGGCCAGCTGTCAGTGATAAACCAGAATATTAAATGAATCATTTCCTCCACTCGGAAAGATACAGATCAAAGCCTCTTCCATAATGATCATACAAACTCTTTAAAAAACTGTTTCTTGGGGTCCCTGCACTACACACTGCTATTCCTTCAGAGGAGGAAGTGGCTGGGGTATTTGTGATCATCTGGCTGAAGCATGGGTGAAGTGCCTGTGTAATGTTTAGTGGCTGTCCGCCACAGCTTGGAAAGCTGAACACTCTCCAGCTAATGCATTATTTTATTTCAGTGATCTCATGTTTAAAGCATCATTTCCTTAGTCTTAGGCTCTCCCATGGGGTCAGTAAATTTCACATTCAAAGAAGATTTTAATTCCTTGGTGAGTGACAAGCTGGAATGTCAATTTGAGCTCTAATCCCTCTCTTGAGTGGTGAATGAAGAATCTTGTCATTAGTACATCAGACAGATGCAATCAGAGATATCACAGGAATAGCAAACACCAGCAGTCTGAGCCAGCTGGAAAGCAATAAGGCTTGGGATGACACCCTCTCCAGCCCATCAGCCTCCAGGGGTCTGCTGAGCCCTCCTCGTCACCCTCCTACTGGTATAGCATGAATCAGTACAGACATCTTTCTTTTCCTTTCTCTTCCAGGTCTTTTCCTGCCTTCAAACCCACCATTCCCTAATGTGTATGAGGGAAAGAAATAATTAGTAATTAAAACTTGTTCCACTTTATTCATTCCTGGTTAACATCCTTCTGCTTTGAATTGCTTTCCCACTCCTTGACTTTCTACCGAAACATCCTGACATGTTTCTTTTCAGCCCCCTTTGCATGTACCACTTGGCATCAGCCCAGCAGAATAAGCACATTTGGGGAGGCAGTGAAACTAGGGCTCAGCAAGGGAGTGGAATGGGTGAGAAAAATCCCAGATGGCCATTTTCCCCCAAGAACTTTTGTCTGAGGATTAACTTCCATCATCTCACCAACTCTGCTGACTACTTCCTGCTTCCTGTACTTCCTGCTTCCTTCAATCTTGAGTTGAGCAATTCCCAGGAACTTAACATTGTATTTTGGCATACAATCCACAATCACCCAGCAACAGCCATGAAGCAACACAAGGCCACCTGTCCCTACACTGCCATTGCTCACACTGTGATGGAGAAAGGCTTAATGACAGCAAGAAATGTTTATCTCCTCAAATCTCTTGGGCACCTGGAAATAGAAATGTCCCATGCTTTGCCTCTCCAGTGATGACTCACTGCCTCTCCTTTAGCAGATCTGCCTTTATGTCTCTCCACAGAGGGGCTCTACCTCCACTTAGTAGTGCTGACTTTTTGCTCTCCTCCAACCGAAACACCACTGCTAACATTATCTAGTGTTCAGCCAGGACTGATTCCTGGTCCTTTAAGCCAGGCAGATGGAGCAGGGGCATGGGATACCTGTGACTTTCATGAAATACTATCACTGCCAGTGTCTTTTCCCACCTGAACACCCCACATCTGCATGCCCTGCCTTACCATCTCCCTTTCACTTTTCTATTTTCTTTTCTATATCACCTTTCAGTTGCCTATGTGTTTTTTCAGCTCATTTTCCTCACAGAGAGGCTAGACTTATTCAACAGATCCTAGGCAAGCAAAGAAAATCTGCACAGGTAGGATGAACATGGACTAGCAAAAGTGGTCTGCAAAGGTCAGTCCCAGGTCTCCTTTTCTCTTGTTCACAGTGTCACTTTTTGTTCTCATTGAAGTTCTTGAATGCTCTACTTTTCCCACAACTCATTGATTTTCAGCAACCAACACCACTCTCTGCTCTCTTCAGTGCCCACCTCCCACACCTTTCCCTTTTCACAGCCAACTGTGTGCTCCCTCTTCATCCCAGCAGGTAAATCTTTACTCTTCATCTGTTCCAGATTTATCACACTCCTTCCTTCTTTCCTGGCCTACCAGAAAGTCCCTAAAACTGTGTCATCTCTTGCTATTCTGTGGTCTCTGCTGCTCTGCCTGTAGTCACTTGCCATAGGTAGCTGCTTGCTGACATTTAATCTCCAAAAAGAAATGTGTGAGAGTGGGTTGTTATGTAGACAGATAATTAATTCTGTGTCTCAGCAGTATTTTGTAGAGGCAAAAAAAGACAGGACTTTGTGCACTTTAGCCCTGTTGCAGTCACTGAAGTACAAATCCAGTCCCACTGGGAAGCCCTTTGGCTATGAATAATAACGTCCAGCTGACATAACCTGCTGAGATTGTTTCAGCAAAGCACCCTGCTGAGAAGGCTATGCTGCTGTAGCCCAGCTCAGGCTGTGAGCAGAACAAGTTCATTGTCGCTTCCTACAGCCTTGAGACAGTCAAATACAACCTCTCTTGGTGCAAAGAGCCATAAGCAAAGGGTAGGCTGGAAATGAGCAACAAATCATGTTGCTGCAGAGACCTGTTACTTCCATTTTTCTGGCTTAGGGAGGTTTTAATGATGTGATTTTACAGTTACATTAGCCAAGTAGGTTCCACCATTTTCTTTATTAATTTTTTTTCTTACAGTATCTGGTATACTTCACTCTAAAGAGAGAACATTCTTCTAGTTATTACATCTGAAAACACAGGTGTGATATACATCCTGTATACATCAGGAATGCACCTGAGCAGGAGGCAAGCTCTACTTTACCTTGCCCTGTGGAGCCAGAATTTGATTTCACCTGTAGTGAATAACAGACATGAGTGAGTCTGTCCCTTTAATTTTCACACAGGATGTTTCTCATTGTCTAAGGAGGAAAAACTCTGAGTGAAGCTGGAGCAAAACTAGGTGGGTGAAGAAAACAAGGAAATGGGGGAACAACAGCAAGCTCTTAATTTATTCAAGCCATCTGACAGGACCAGCTTCCCTTGCACTGCTAACCTACCCTGAGCTGCTAGCTGCTGTCCTACTGGCAGGGAGAGCTTTCACAGCTCACTGCTCCCCAGAGCAGCATAACAGAGCTCTACAAACTACAGTCTTTGCAAATATATTTAACAACATGCAAACTATCCCTTCTACCTGCATCTCCTTCTCCTTGCAAAAACCCACGCCTAAAAATACCTTCAACTTTTTTGCTCAGAGGTGTCAGAGGAAGCAATAATGCTTTCTCTTTACTGAAGGACATGGGTTTTTTACTTGTGATTAGCTCCCCATCTGAAGTATCTTAGCAACTTACTTAATTTTCTAAGGATTCTGGAAAAAGAAGAAAGAACCTTAAAGAAATCTTCAACAATCTGTAAACTCAACACCTGGAAGTAAAACAGAACAGTTTATTACTGCAGTTGGAATAATTTGCAATCCCCTTAACAAATAACATTATCATAGCTTTGCTGAAGTTCTTGGCAAACTACCATCCCAGATGCAAAATATCCTCACAAGCTCTTCAGATAACAGTGGCAGGAAGGGAAGGAAAGGAAATGTATTGCCACAGGTGCCACCATCTGCTCCATGGTCTGAAAGGGAAACTTTGTTCTGGAGCTTTATTAGCCCATTCCACTCCTTGCTTTCTGAAATTCAGCATTCTTTTACTTGCTGGGCTTTCATATACTTCAGTTCCAAACATAAGAAATCAGAAAACAAGTAAAATGTGCTGAAGGCCTCTGAAGGCATAAGGAGAAGGTAGGCACCAAACTCTGATCACTCTTCCCCTGCACCAAAGTGCTCTTCATGGGTCTACCCTTACTTTTTCTTATCCTAAATTAAATGAAACTGACTGTTTTGTGTCCCTGTGACAAAACAACCTACCTGAAATATAGTTCCCTCAGTACACTTTTCTAGGGCCTAAGCTACCACTCATGGCCTGCAGTGAAACACATTGAAATGTCATTAGTTACAGGTATGGAGCCCAGTTTGATTTAAATCAATGTAGTTAGGCAACTACAGTTCTAAATAACCAACTTATTATGCCTGTGAATATGGCCAGAATAAATTACAACAAGGCATTCATATAAGTTAGAGCTGATGTATGGGTGTAGTCACCTCTGTGACATCCTCCATCAATTCCCCAAATTCCATCGAGTTCAACTTCTGGTCAGGTTTCTAGCCCTGAAGCCTCACTAATCCAGCACAGCAATCATTCCTTCCCTAGGACCCACTCTGAAGAAAAAAAAAAGACCAAAAAACCCCTCAAAGACCTAGCAGCAGAGCTTCCTGAAGTCAGAGGTTGCAGCTGAGGACAGAGAACTGCTCCGCACACTAGTACAGCTGCTGCTATGGAGAGGGACATATTTTTAAAGCAAGTGCACAGGCTTTTATAATCTACCATAAGGCATAGATGCCCTCCTGCCTGCAGATCAGGAGACAGCAGGCATTTTTCTGTGCTTAGTGCATGTCATTTTATGAGAATATTGGCACTAATGTGTATATGCATGTGCTGGGTGCATGGGTGGGTGGTGGGGGAATGCTTTTCTTTGTCCTTGTTGACTATGGCCTGTACACTGAAAACCCATTCCTGTTTGGAGTTTAGTACTCAAAAACACCTGAGAAACTATTAATATACAATAGTGACTATCTGGTTAAGACAACATAGCAAAAAAAAGCCAATAATAAATACTAACTTGACAGAGGGGAATGCAAAAAAAGGATCAGAGTTGAAGAGTCATTTTATGGATTAAAAATTGTTGCAATAAAGATTAAACTATAACCCCTAAAAGAGCTGCCATTCAGCATGTAAAAAAAAAAAGGTAAGCAAATTCAGAACTAGAAGTTAAGTCCATGTAATAATAAGCTGATTAAAGATATCAGATGCTACCAAATGCTTGTGTCAGTGAGCAGAAACCAAAACCTAGAGCCAAGTAATAGGGCAAGAGGCATTGAGTAGAAACTGATGTACCTGGGAAGGTGGAGCAGTCACAGAAGAGTCACCTACTGTGCCAGGCAAGGACTTGTCACCATTACTTACTCTCTCTTTAGTCACATGTGCTCATGTTCTTCAAGACTGACCTCCACCATGTTCTGCTGTCCTATTTCCATTCCCTACTCATCTCTGTTGCCCCCTGCTGGACTTGCTTCAGGAGCTCCATGTCTCTCTTCTGCTGAGGAGCCCAGAGCTGGACACAACACTGCACATCCGGCCTCACTAGGAATGTGTAAATGGGCAGGATCACGTCCCTCAAACAGATGGCAATGCTCTTCCTAATGCTCCCCAATTATTTTTTCTACAAAACCAAATATATAATGAAATATAATACCTACCATACAGAAAGTGATTCTGAATTCTCCAAGTAAATGAATTTTGACAAAATACTCCTCAGTTTCAGTCTTCCCCTGTTGCAGTAGAAATTTGGCAAAGCTTAGCCCTATTCCCTGATACATCTGTTTGTTCACATAAAAAAACAAGCTGGAAAGTTTTGCCAGCTAAGATATTACCTTCTGAGAAACCAAGGCTCTTTTATTTGAAATCCATGTGGTACAATAGTTGTAGATAGTTCAATTTCATCAGCTTTCTCTATTCTCGTAACAACTCTTATAAATTTGGCAAGAATCCACAGCTGGGAATTGAATTTACACTTCACAGATTATCTGAACCACACTGACACACAGGCAGTTGCAGCTCCACCACAGACTACTTAGGGCTGGCCTGGCATGTGCCCCCAGCTAGGAAGGAGCCAGAGGGATTATGTCTTCATGAGGGAGCTGTCAGGCATGGCTGGCAGCAGCAACAGCAAAAATAAAAATATTGTGGGGCAATGAAAACAACTGAGGGGCTGCACCTTGAAGGACAATATTTTGTAACAGCTGAGGCCTCCCTGGGCTCCCATGTATTTCACAGAGAGGAAATTGGGCCGTGTTCAGTACAACGTTTTAGACACACCTATTCCCTCAGTGTCACTGCAGGCAAGACCTCATCACATGATGATTGGGAATTACACTGGGAGGGTCCAAGGAACCTGAAACACAATAATGTTCCCCTAGTCACTAGGGATTGGAGGCACTTTACCAATCCAGATAACAATTAAATCACAGGAGAGAGAAACCTGATTATACAGGAAGGATTTGTGGAGGTGAGGGGGTAATGTTGTCACCCAGTTTGGTTTAGATTCAACTCTGAATGAGGTTCAAAAGGCAGGGCAACTGCCCAAAACCATGAGAGATGACAGGATTTGCATCAAGCTGATTGTGAAATGATGTGTTGCACCTTCCTGAAAAAAATGAAGGAGCAGCAGCAGAAACAGCTGGTGCTGAGGCTCCGGATAAAAATATTGTGCGGGAGAAAAGAGTGCAGAAAGGAGTTGAGGACAGCAATGAGGTGAAAGGGTTGTTATTAAATGTCAGGCAACCTTAATGCGGAGAAAGGGCAAAGAGCACAGCAAGAGGCCATTCCAGCTGTATCCAGATGCCCATAGGTGTTTTAGAATCAAACAGAAAGCATACAAAGGGGGAAAGCACAGGTGTGCATCTGAGGATGAGAGAAAAGGAACATACAAAAAGGCTAAGGCAGCAAAGTAGCTTGCTGCTATCAAGTGACAGAGAACTAGTAATAAAAGTATTTGTAAATGCATCAAAAAGGAAAGAAGGTCAAAAGGGAGGTGCTGGCTGTTAGGAGGAACGAGAACTAATACAATAAAGCCCGATAAAGACTGAAGTGTCCAGAGCTCTTTGATTTAATCTTCACAATAGTTAATTTTAACCATATACTGAATGAAATTAATTTCATAGTGGAAACAGGAGGACAGGGGCACAGGGGGAAGAAAAATTAAAACAGTATAACTAGATGTGAGCAGGTTTGAAATTTACTTTGGGAAGTTTAAACACCTCTGTGATCCATGAGGTCTCTGTCTGCACAGGCAGACATGTGATGTCCTCAGGGAATGCAGGAAGAAGAACACAGAACCCAGTCTGTCTCTGTGTGCTGGTTTTGGCTGAGGTAGAGTTAATTTTCTTTTCAGTGGCTAGTATGGAACTATGTTTTGCATTTGTGTTGAGCACAGAAATGTTAATATAGAGACGTTTTTGTTATTGCTGAGCAGTTCTTGCACAGTGGCAAGGCCTTTTCTGCTTCTTCTACTGCCACACTGGTGAGGGGGCTGGGGACACATGGAAAATTGGGAGGAGACACTGCCAGGACAGGTGACCCCCAACTGACCAAAGAGGTATTCCATGTCACATGTCATCAAGCTCAGCATATAAAGAGGGGGGGAAACGGAAGTAAGAGGGATATTCAGAATTATGGTGCTTTTCTTCCCAAGTAACCGTTATGCGTGATGGAGCCCTGCTTTCGTGGAGGTGGCTGAACACCTGCCTGCCCATGGGAAGCAGTGAAGGAATTCCTTGTTTTGCTTTACTTGTGTTTGTGGCTTTCGCTGTATTTGTTAAACTGTCCCTATCTCAATCTACAAGTATTCTCACTTTTGTCCTTTGGATTCTCTCCCCGTCTCACTGGTGGGGGAGCGAGTGAGCAGCTGCGTGGGGCTTGGTTGCTGGCTGGGGTTAAACCACAACACAGTGGATGGAAGGCATTAGTAGTGCTTTTAGGCTACCCACAATTCCTGAAAAATTTGAAAATAGATTATTCAGAAGTCAGTTGATAGACATGGACTAGATAGTAACAAGGTGGCAGCCAACAAGAAAGTCTTGCCCATGGAGAAGGAGGGTTTTGAAGAGTTCTGAACTCTCTCCCTACTAGACCACTCTGGAAATGGAACGCAAAGAGGGATTAGAAGTCTTCACTCATATTTTCTTCCCATTCTCTGTGTATGAGTGACAGTAGTCTCCTACTGCTTCTTTGTTCTTCTTTCTCTTCTGAGTTTTCCTGCTCTTCATAGTCTCTTTGTGTCCTATTCTTCTCTGGTCCTGCATGTTCTTCTAGTCTCTTTGCTTCAGCCATGGTTCCCAACTTTTTGCTGCTCCCTTTCAGTTCCATACATTTTTTCCCATTGTCCTTCCCCTTCCTTTTTCTAGCTTGCTTCTTATGTTTTGTGAATAGGATGTTCTGTTTCCAAGAAAATGTCCTAGCCTTCCAACACAGACAATATTTACCTAAAAGCTGAAAATCTTGGAGCTGAAATTGTCACAGCTAAACAACACTAAATACGGCTTTAAGGATAGAACTTCTCAAGCATGGGCAGAGTTTCAATGATTTTTAATCATGCTGACATTGATATAAAAAAGTGAAACTTTCAGATGCCATCAAATATGCCACATGATATTCTAATAATTTTAAGATATGCACAATCAATTTTAAAAATCTTTTTTACATTTATAACTTCCAGCATTTAAAAAGCCATTTCTAAGCTTTTACTTAGAAGCTAAGTGCAAGTAAGTAGTGTTATTGCAGAAGAGTTTTACAAAATATTTTATGTTTGGAAGTATGTTTCAAACAATATAGGCTGTATTATTTTCTGATTTCCTAAAAAAATGGATTTTGTTTATGCATATTAATTTAAGCTAAAGATACTTATTCAGCCAGTTGATCATATCCTTTCTTCCTTCCTCAATATAAGGTTTATCTTGAGGATTAATATCTTCTCTTTTGCGATGCACAAACCCATGTGTCTGTCCAGGGTAAATTTTAACTTCATAATCAACTTTACAGTTTTGTTTAAGCTTCTGCTCCAGTAAGGTGACCTGTAACACAGAAAGTTCCTTGTTGACTGAGTACGAAGTTTACATGTTCTATCCTTACAGTCCTCAAACTGTCCTGTGTTTTTCACTTTTCTGAAAGTAAACAGTATGTCCTTGCCACTGTTTCCTCTTCTACTAATTTTATAGCTAAATGCATTTCTGTTACTACACTTGATTTGTCTAACTAGGCTTTTTTCTCCAGTAAAATAACAGCATATGACTGTATGAAATGTCAAAAAAGTATATGGGTTGCTGTAATTATACTTGTAAAGGTAAAAACACCTATTGCTCAGCTCATGAGAAGGTTGGTGAGTAGGAATCACTGTACAAGTTATTGCTGATAGGCCTCACATAAAAAAATAATGAGGCAAGAGTTTGAATTAATTTGAAATTGAGGGAGGAGAGGCATAGATACGAAATCAGCAGTTCAAAGAGACTGGCACTTTTGGTAGGGAAATTAAAGTCAACACCACTCAATAAATGCATGTGTTCCTCTTTGATCTCCTTGGTAGATAATCATCTTTCTTCAGTCATTCTCCACCCACACTCCAGAGAAAGGCTGTCGACAGAGTGTCAGAAAAGGAGAAGCTCTGCAGGACAGCGAGGAAAGGAAAAGGGTAGATTTTTTAATTCTTCTGCAACTAGTGATTCCACTGGTACAGGTGGCAACGTTCTGCTGATTTTACAGACCATCAGTATCACTAAAGAGGATCTCCTATCTTAAACTTGACAGTTTGAGAATCCAAGTCTTTCCTTGGATTCTTGTTCATTTCCTAAGAACTGATGACAATCATCTATATTTTCAAACAAACAGAAAACATTTTCAGCATCACTGTAAAACTTTTTGATTTGGAGATACATAATAAAAATTTGTGCAGATGTACTGTAAGAGTTAGTCAGAGGGGAAGAAAAGTGCAAATTAGTTTTCTACTTTCTCTTCATTAAATACCAAGTTACAAAACAAACATGAAAAGAATTAAAAAGACAAATATCTGTGACGGGAAACTCACCTGCTCCAATGGGATGATGTCATCCTTTTCACCAAAAATGAAGAAGGTAGGATGCAGCAAATTGGATTTGTCATCAAAATGTCTGATCACTCCTAGGGAAGAAGGACGGGCATATACAATGAGTAATCCTAATTAAATTGGCTAAAACACTACCAAATCTGTACAAACTCCAAGACATTTTGTTTACTTAGAACTGCTCAGTTTGTAATGGAATTAAACACACTTTGCTTAAAAGTCTCTTTTGTTGTGGAATGTTTAGGATGTCATTAAAGGATATATGGGTAGGATTTCAGTATTCGTATATTTCTGATGACATGAATTCATAACAAACTGACACTGTAATTTTGACTATTCAAATATATTTGAATTTAAGTAAAGTAAAGCTGGGCAGCTACCACCCTGGCTACTCTTTTCATTCCTGAGATTATTACAACAGAAATGGGAAACATTAGCAAGTAGCATTGTTGAACTGACTCAGCTGATCAGCAAATCAGTGCAGGAAAATAGTCCCCATAAGCTGTCTGGAAAAACACCTTCAACATTCTTTCACCTCTAATTAATATAAATTGTTCTGACTTTTGCAGAAGTACAGAGGTTTATAACAGAAATATAAAAGGTAACATAAATCTATTGAGAACTAAAGTATGAGTGCAAGGGTTGAAACAGAGAGTTAAAAATGGTTCCTATTAATAATGAAGGACAACTGCCTAAAAGATACAAAACATGTGCCCAGAAACCTTTTTGTCATTGCCAGCCAAGAGGAACCTCAGCCACAGTGAGGCCTTGGCATTTACTGTTCCTTGTGTGCCACGTTGCACAGAAGTGATCCCAGTCATGCCACCCAAAACCACAGATCTTGGTGGTTATAACTAAGTTCACAAATGTTACAGTGCAAAATCAAATTGCTTAAGGGTTTTGTGTAACAAAATCACCTTCTTCCACTAGATGTCACTGAATTTTGTAAGAGTAATAGCCCTACAGAATTAGTTGCTGCACCAGTCAGATCTGCTCAGAGTTTCAGGCTTACCATAGAGGGACACCCCCGTCTCGAAATGAGGATTTTTCAGCATCAGATGTTGCACAGCTGCTCCACCCCAGCAAAACCCAATGACACCGATCTTCTTTGCACCACATTGGTCCCTTAGATACTTGAGGACGACATCAACTTCTCTGAGATATGCAAAGGAAAGTGAATTAAGGCTCTTGCTCTGTTCCCCCGGCCTCCATGGTGGCTGATGCTCAGAGACTGGCTGGGCATCAGCTTGCCTCTGGGAGGGAGTGATTGTCTTTGCATCACTCCTGGTCTTTTTTTACCCTTATCAATTTGTCTTAACCCATGAGTTTTCTTGTTTCTCCTGTCCTCTCCCATGTTCCTCCTGAGGGAGCAAGTGAGAGGTGTTACAGGTGCTTGGCTGCTGGCTGGGGCCAACTCACAATGCTATTTTTGCAAGTATTCATTTCTAAAATACAGGAGAAACTTCAGAGAAGACAAAGGAGAAAATCAGTGAGTTTGGATCACTGTTACTTGGGCATAAAGTGATTTTATAAACAGCAGTCCAACTAATTTCACAAATGGCAATAGTTGTATAGGCTAACACAAATACAAGTTTGAGACACAGAGCTAGTGAAGAGCATGCCTTTATCACAAATGTGACTTACAGCTAAACTATCTTTCACCAGGAAGAAAAATAGTTTATGAAATTGTAGAAGCAAATTTTAAATTGTTGCTTCTAGCTCAGCAGTAACATTATGCAATCAAGATATGTATCAGATAAAAAGGGGGGAAATATGGAAGAGTGGTAAAGTAGTATGCTTTGAACCAGCTGTGATCTGATGAGGAGCAGGACCAATGTTCCCTAGTCACACAGTGTTTGGTGACTGCATTTGTGCCCTATTTAAAATCCGTGGAAATTGTCCCTACCTTCAGGAACTGAATCAAACTGAAGCAGAAGGTGTGAGCTGCATTTTCTAGCTTTTGCTGGTTCTTTTTTGAGTCATTCCTTTCATTTTGTATTCTCTGCACAGGTAAATAGTGGGCACTTTTATTCTTGTTCAAGCTTCTACTTTTCTCCAAAAAGCACCCCTCATATAATCATGAGCTTGTCCCATAAGCTGCATGAAATTTCTATTTCTGGACATCTAACTACATTTGACCCACTAATAATTTAGGATCTAATGCTACACCTTTACTGAGGTAAAAATTCCTGTAAAATAAGGATGTCCACTTGCAAGACAAGGAGCAATGGTTTTACTTGTCTATTTTGCCAGCATTTCGGGTTTTCAGCCAGTCATTGAAAGTCCCCCAGTCATTAGAAGGTTTCCAAGCTTCTTGTCCCGCAAAAAAATCTGGGCAGATGGCTCTGCAAGAAAAATGAAAATATTTCATGCCCATGAAATAATACTGAGAAAGGATTAAAGGGAAGTCTATGTGTACAATACCACAAACTCATTTTGTTGAATACACATAGTACTTAATCTACATCAAAGCATTATACCAGAAACCATCAATATTTTTCTGCATCTAGTAAGAAGACAGTATAATTTGCAGATACATTTTGCCCTGTTAAAATTCATGAATTAATTTGATAAATAGTCAACTGTAACTGAAAATCCTTAGTGGTTTCCTACCAAACTTAAAAAAAAAACAGCCAAACAAAATAAACTACCATTTACATGGTATGTACATTTGGGCTAGAAGGAATGCTAACCCAGTAACACAGGAAAGAGGATATCGATACCATGTGCTTTTCAAATATTTGGGAACTTGTTTCTTTCTTGGGAACAAACTGGTACACTTAACCTGCGCAGAAAGACCTTCAGTTTCTTTGGAATTTTTACCATAAAGCAAAGCTGCACAGAGGCTACATCGAGAGGGAGGAAGTAGGCTGTTTCCCCTCTCTTCTTCTGTGCTTACCTACTCAACTCATTATGGTAGGATTACTGAACTATTTTTGAATTCTTTCACTGTTTTAACAGGAAGCTTGCTAGAGAAAGGTGTAAGGAAAGCCTATGAATTACTGTTGTCATGGTTTATATGAAAATGGGAAATAGTTGGCTCAACAAATTTTCTTATTAAAAGGACGCTTTCAAAAAACAGTAGTATTTCTTACATGTATCCATTAGTTGTTAGCATATCAGCTATGTATCTGGTGTTTGGGAGTTGCCATCCATATATGTCATGAATCACAACCACAGCTTTGTCTGTGCTGGCAGCAGGTGGCCTGCAAATGTACGCCTTGATGTGCTCAACTTGTACCTCCTGCCCACGGCCTCCATAGTCAAACCTGTCCCCAATATCACACGGGCAGGGCCTCAATTCATTAGCCATGTGTGGTACTAAAGAACAGAAAATATTCAGTTGTGAATAGCAAAGCATACCACGCTGAAAAAAGTTGAAAAGACATCATTATCATAGACTGTTCAGGTTTTTAATCATTACAATAATATTGTGAACGTGCTCATTACTGTTTCATCTAAAACACCGCATTCATTAATAAGCTCATTGGTTTTTTATAAATATGAATTTTGTTACAGTTACCTATAAACTCTTCAGCAGGAACCTGGTATATAACTAGGACTTCCGTGCCCTACAGTAAGTACTTCAATAAAAATAAAGTTATGAGCAAGCAGTCAGGCAACCATCACAAATTGTTTACATACTGATAAAGGTTCTTTTTACAGTTATTTTACTCTTCATCATGTGTATTTCCTGTCAGAAATGTGTAAATCTCTTTAGCATACACTGTGAAGGCTTAATACAAGAATTGGCATTTTGAAGGAAAAAAACCAAAATAGCTACTGTGTAGAAAGATTAAATTACACTCAGATTAAACATTATATTTTCCTCCAGAGAGTTAAAATATTCCATAGGTGACTTTTCCAATGTCAATAAATCCTTTTTCTAAATGGTTTTAGCCTCAGACCTTGCAGCCTTCTGAAGGATACTTAGGAAAGGTGCCAAGAAAAATATACCAGCAAAAGTCGGAGTATAAAACTGGATTTATTTAGTATTAAATAAAGAATTCATTCAAACTCCAAGATAGAGAAAAAATCCTTAGTTAAGCCAAATCTTGTATCAAGAAGGTAACAGTAGGGTATGGTTAATTTTTTTCAAACTATTGCTTAAATAAAAATAAACAATTCCCAAAGGTCAGAAAGTGCCAGCAGAATCTAACACAGATGTATGTAGCTCCTTGGACTCAAGTTAATGATTTTATGCTATCAACCTTAGGTTAACCAAGTGAGTGAACTGACCTGAATAACTTCATTGAATATGCACAGAGCATCTCCAAATGATTAAAGAACTTGGAGAGAATTTAGAAAAAGTTTTAATCTAAACTTTCTACAGATAAATTGTCTGTACTATGGAAGAAACCTTTGCTAGTACAAAAACAAGGATGTTCAAACTCAACTGTGCTAAATGCACTTACAGAGAGAAACAGGAAAAAGTAGATTACTGAACCATTCCTGTATAAGTGGGACATAAATAGTCTTTACTAAGAGTACAGCTTTAGAAGACAAACAAACAATCTGGCAGCCAGGAGAATTCCACACATTTCCAGGGACCAAGATGTTCTGGATTGGTAGACTTTAAAATTCAGAATATCCCAAACAGTATTACCAGAGAGATTGCAGATTCTGTGAGATTTCATTTTCAGAGATCAATTCCATACAAGATGTATCATATTTGAAAGACGTGCTAATTCTGGGCATACATCCGTACTAATCCTCTAGTGTCTTTTTTAAATAAGCCAGACCTACCAATAGGTGTCTTTTTTCTCTACATGTTGTGGTCTCACACGTAGGACTTACTTCTAATTAAAAATAAGTTTACCGGGGGAAAATTAATTATTAAAGGAGCATATAAGGCAAAATACAGTGCAACATATAACAGAAAATAGTTGATAACTAATTTTCTGTTCATAATCAATTTCCTGTTTATTAGACTGAAATCAGAAAATATAACAAAACCAGGAATTGAATATTAAAGAAACATACATTTCAGAACTCCACAATCACAAACACAATACCCTTATCAATCACAGTACATCCTTAAAGGCTTTAACTGCAAACATTTCATATAATCTCATAAGATATAAAGCAACATACAAGAAATGAAATATTTAAAGATGTAGATATGTCAGGTGGGGAGAACAGCTCCAGACACAAGCCTGTGAGGGGTAGTGTTGGCTTGTATGGTTTATAAGCCATATAGACTTGCAAACTTTGTAGCGTAGTCAAGACATTTCAGTGTTTCTGCATTTGCTGTAGAATGCATTACATAGAAGCAGTGTATTTTTCCATTTCTAAGATTCTACTGAAGCATTACTTAAAAATTAATCCCCCTCTCTTACATTCATCAAAGCTATTCTTCTAGGAAGATCTGCAAACCCACAGCCTTGGTGTGCCACCATTTCCACCCGCAAGCATTTGAGTATTTATTGGAAGACCGAACAATAACTAGTTTTCAGAAACTGCAATCTACAACCAGAAAAATTAAAATATACTGCTGTGAGGCACTTTCATTTTCACTACACTCTCCCGAGTCTTCCTGCTGAGAGATCTTCCTACCCTCTGGAGGGAAAATAAAAGGTTTCTGAATCACCACCTAAAAAAACCCACAAAGGAAAGTAGTCCCGTATTTCATTCAAATGAGGTTGCACTCTTTTAAAAAGCAGGCAGATAAAATGAAAGTCCTCCAAACGTGCTGAGTCAGACCTCAGCACGCACTTATCTTTCTCAGAAGAAAAAGCGGTGAGAGCTTACCAAAAAAATTCGAAGCACGCCCAACACATACCTGTAGCACAGCAAGAGTGGGAGACACTCGAGGCAGGATGCCGGAGCTCAGCGTGTGTGAATGGGATCTCATATGAACGTGCTAACTCACGAAATGAAAGGGGAGGGTTCCTGTTTCTTTAAAGAAGAGTTACATAAGCCTTTATCTTTGTGCCCCGCGGAATGACTAAGTCCACTCTTTTTAAAGCCGTTTTCACTGTGAGTGTGGGTGGGGTGTGTTGCTGCAGCTGAGAAGCAGCATCTTTAACCTACACGAAACGGTATTAAGCCTTGGTGGGCTTTTTCTTTCAGCTTAGAAAACACGTTGACTTAGCTAAGCAATTCATATCGAAAAAGTGGGGGGTTTTTAAGGGTGTTTGTTTATAAATGTTGGGGTAGTATCACTATTAAACATTACATTGGCATTATTACTTCTTTAGACTATTCACACTTGGGTAAAAGACATTTAAAGTCATCAGCAGGGGGAGCAAAGTAGACATTTCAAAGCTCTATACAAGGCAAAGCTTATATAGTACAGGAAAAATATTTTCTCCTTCAGAGTGAAAAGAAGTAGCATGTAAGAAAGTAACAGATTGCTTTATAAGTTTGTAAAATACCAATACACTCTTAGCTTATCACAGGACATTTTATATTTTTTTTCTTTTTGAATAAAAGTGTCTGACTGATCCTTGTAACCTTCCCATTCTTCTGGTTTTCTTTTTATGGGATTTTTGGGATTATTCCTTAATGAGTTTTAGCTAAATACATTAGCAATCCAAAATTCACTGTTTCCTCAGGGGCATGTTTAAAAAGTAGACTAAATGTGCATTGGTCTGCCACACTTCTGTCTTATAATTTAGTCCTCATATATAAGCTGTTTTATCATTTTCTAAATGGCTGTTTGCAATTCCTAAAATGAAACTGAACAAATGAAAAAAAGTCTACCCAAGAATTCCAGAGCAAAGTCATAAAGCTCAAAACCCAGCCTTTTTGGTTTGGGTTTTTGGCTTTTCCCACTTGTGTACTACAAATTATATCACACAGGGAGCTTAGATAGTCCATAGAAACTTTAAAGAACAGTAGCCAAATAAATGAGAGAAAAAAATGGGAGTTTTCATTTTTCTTAGAAAAGAAAACTGACAGCAATGCTTGTAGAACTTTTTCTCCACCAGAGCTATTTAAGCACATAACCACTTTCTTTGTCATGTGGCTCTGGAAATAATTCTTTATACATTACACTATTCCCCTTAACCTTAATATTAAACCTTAGAAATTAAACTTCGTTTTCTTTGATTTCCCATTGTTTCCTGTTCCTTTATAGGCAATCCATGCTGGTTTTTCATTTGCAAGTCAAATATTAATTCAACACATCCCTGGTCTCTGTATGTGCAGTTGGCTGCACTTCACACTGTAAACACACGCCTCTTTTGGATCTCACATGTCCAGCTCTTACTCAGTGACTTACAGTTTTATCACAAAGATTTGGCTGTACTTTAGTAGCTCATAGCTGCCCTTTCACTTCAAACAAATGCTGCATCTCAGTTCATTTGGGATTTTTTTTGCTTAGTCACAGTGTTAGTGTTCCAGCACACATGCCATTCCAGCATTTATGAATGACTGCTGTTCTCTAAATAGATGTCCTGATTGTCCTCTTGCACAGTAGCCAGCTTTCTAATGCTAATTGGAACACCCTTAATATGGAGTTACCAAAGTTTGACACTGGGGTAATTAAGGTACAATAAACTTCCAGACCTCTACATTCTTCTCCTGCAAAAAATGTGTTAGGACAGCTGTATCACCCAGGTAACAGCTGTATTAATGTATTACCTATAGACAGGATCGTATGAAAAACAATAGTTAAACAGCAGTCACAGGCTGGAATTCACTGAAGACTTCCCCATGGGAAACATGGAGGGAGAGGGAGCCTTAGCAGTATGTAAAGGAGGAAAACACATGTGGGGAAAAAGAAAAAAAATTAAAATCCCATTAAGAGAGATGAGGTTCATTAATACTGTTGACTATTTTTACTATTGTTTTGCATATATCTCTGACAGTATATTTAATTTGAGAGACTGTCACTAGTAAAATTAAGACTTCCCTAAATTACATTTTCTCCTCATTAAATTACATACAGTCTTTGTCAGTAGCACTGAGAAGGTAAAAAGGGACATACAGTCATTTTTAGGGTTTTTATAACTTTAGAAGTACCAGTACCCGATGAGGCAGCTGGTTTCAAACTAACAATCACAAGCCTTTCACCCCGTGAGGCATAAACAGTGTCAAGATGCACTAGAGAGCAGCAGATCAAGCAAGCTCAAAAAGGGGCTGGCAAACCCTCAGAGGCTTGGTGCACCAGTGGCCATTGGATACAATGCTCTAGTGGCAACATCCAGCTCAGGAATCCCCTGCAGGACAGTTTGCCAGGATGTTTAGCAAGAGGGGATATTCCCTAGAGAGCCACTGCTGGCCACAGCTGGAGGCAGGGTGCTGAGGTGGATGCAATCCTGAGCTGATGCATCTTGGAGAATTTTGTCTCATATCATTGATGGAAAAACTATGTAACGATACAATTATGCAAAAACATGTAATATTTCTACTTTTGGCAGTAGCCATGGCTGTAAGCTCCCCATTAAATGCCTTGTCTGCAGATTGCATTGTACTTTTCAATTCCTAATCCAACCAGGAAAGCATCTGTAGAGTTTCACAGAGCCACAGGTAGTATGAGAAAGTAGTACCTCATCTGAATAACCTTAGCCATGAATTTTGAAACCAGGTATGACCCCTTACATCAGCTGTTAAACACACATGTGCCACCAGGGTACAAGTCAAAAAAATCCTTGTCTTTCAAAACAAGTTTCATCAAACAATGTATTTGTGTCCCTAAATTTTGGCTTTGTGATTTATGTGGAACTTAGATGAACAGTTACCATAATACACAAACAGATTAATTTACCATTAGTCTAACTTATTTCAAGCATTAAGGTAAATCTCAAGAAACTGGAGAATCTTTCAAAGCATATTATTTTACAGTAAGGTTCTAGAAAATTTGTTAGAGTATAAGGGCAGGTCTCATGATCTGCAAAGATATGGACCTAAGTATTTCCTATCTGTGAAGTATATGGCAATGTTAAATACACGGTAAGTGAAAACAAAGCCTCTGACAGACACCTATCATATGATAGGTTTATCATATCCTACATGGTTTATGGGTTCCTAGGACCAATGGAAAACTGTGTCATACAACAAAGTATAACTCCCTTAGTAGATTACTCAGAAACAGCAGTGGGATTTGGATAAAACTTTATAACTTGGGTTTGTAGCCATACTTTTATAAAAGAAAGAGACTCAAGAAAAAAACCAAAACAAGCTAGATTTCATTCTTAGTCCTTCTATGTCTAGCTCTATTTTTCTGCTTTTTTTTCCAAGCACTATTATGAGGCTGAATTTTGACTCTCAATTCAGGATGGAAATTTAAACTTGCAGAAATCAAAGATGATGGAGGTTTTTAGCATACTTGATGAAGAGGAATGAAGTCATCTCTTTCAGCAAAAATGAAAAATGTAGGGTTCCAAAGATTGGATATATGATCAGAATCTTTGACTGCACTCTGCTCCTGGGTGAAGTTCTAGCTCTGCAGCATGCAGAGCAGTAGTAAACATGAAAAAGGAAGCTAAATTGGGAAGGTGACCAAAGGACAACATGTATTTCTGTCCAGATCCAAAATAAAGACGTGGCTGCTATGACCCACTCTGAAAATAGGAACAAATATCCTCACCACCGTCCTCTTTGCATAATATCCTTCCAACTGCTGAAAATATCTGTCTTCGTCAGCTAATGGCCTCATTTGAAGAAATAATGCTAGATCAAGCACTTAAGCTAAACAACATGCATATGTATGTATACCTGCTTGTATTACATCCTTGTATTTACCTACTAAAGATACACCAGCCTTTAATTCCCAGTGTGTCATAATCAGATGATGTACAGCAACACCACCCCGGTAAAAACCAGTGATCAGTAATTTCTTTTCACTACACTGTTCCTTGATATTTCACGACAACATCTGCTTCTGTGGAACATAAAATCAAATGCAAATATAGCAACCATAGTAAAAACAGTATTTGGAAATACGAAAATACAGAGATTCATGTAAGTGTCTCCACATCACGCTGTAACTATACTTTTCATCACATACTTTAAATAAATCTTTATTTCAGTTAAATATTAGGGGCTGCTAATCTGAAATCATCAGAAAAAAGAAAAAAAAAAGAAGTCAATAGGATTCAATAAAGAAGTAACATAAATAATATACATCAAAGGAAACCCAGAGGGATAGAAAGTAGATGACTGATTACCCACCTACTTAAGAGTTAAAAAACCTTCACATTCTCTGAGAAGTTGAATTAATTTATGCTTAACAAATGTGGATGAAAAAGTAATAAAAATCTCTCTACAGAATACTCTTTATTAGCCAGTCAAAATGCTGACAATAACTGAAGTTAGCATCTGGGATATTTGTTGCAGGGAAGTCAATATTACAAACATGGTAGATGTTTCCAGAATTTGCAATGTAGGCTGAAATACATCTCCCCTAGTTGCTGTGTTCTGAAAATACTCTTTTACCCCTGAAGCATGTGACACCGTGCCGAGCCAGTAATGAGAAAGTATTGGTGAGAGAGGGGTGGCATTTAAGGCTTTTTTGTCACCTCAAAACAGTGTTTTCAGCCCCAGCTCCTGCCGTCTTGGGCACACAAGCAATACACACTGTCAATACACCAGCCTCCCAAATACCACACTGTCTGCCAACACACAAATGCACACAGAAGCAAATTAAGTGCCAAAAAATTCTTTCCTCGCTGGAGCTGACACTTGAAACCTGTGAATTGCCTGTAAGAAATGTTAGGTAGCGCCCAGCCCTGCCTTCCCATTGCAGCAGAAAGGGAACTGATACCAAACTAAAAGGTTTCTACAACTGACCCCTCTGAGACAGGAGCTCTGTGGAAATGATTCAGTTGTATCTCCCATAATCTTTTCACCAAATACCCCAGGAACCTTCAAAGTAGCTACAGTCCAAGATACTTGCTCTCCCAGGAAGTTAATTAGTTTGGTCTCTACTTAGTCTGACCCCTTCCCAGTGTTCTCTTGACAGTAACTTCCCTCCATGTTATTAAGGCAGCCTGCTAGTGACAGGTCTTGCTGATAAATGCTCGGGCAGTGTTGCACATGGGAGGGGAAGACGTGATCCTCTTCTCGCCACCTAGCACTGCATTCCCTAGGGAGCCACTGGCCCTCATTCCACCTGGGTGCTACAGCTCTGGCACAGTGAAAAACTCTTTGCTTCTTTCCATACAACATCTTAAAGGATCAATCTGTTATACTTGGTGAGACATCAGATGAGAATTATGCTTTCTCATGGCTTGTGTCACTGGCAGTATTAAACTATGGTTTTTCAAACAGAGGAAGCAACTTGCAGTCTGTTACCATTATTAGATGACAGTATCTTCACTAAGCCACTGCCAAGAGAGTTTTCTTGAAGGTGGGCAACGAAAATGGTGAAAGGCCTTGAGGAGCAGCTGTATGAGTGGCTGAGGGCACTTGGTCTGGTCAACCTGAAGAAGAGAAGACTGAGGGAAGACCTCATTGCAGTTCCATCTTCCTCCTGACGGAAAGAGGGAGGTCAGACACTGATCTCTTCTCTGTGGTGACCAGTGACAGGACCCAAGGGAATGGCCTGAAGTTGTGTCAGGGGAAGTTTAGGTTGGATATTAGAAAAAAGTTCTTCCCCCAGAGGACAATTGGCCACTGGAACAGGTTCCCCGGGGAAGTGTAACAGCACCAAGCCTGAGAGAGTTCAAGAAGCGTTTGGATAATACTCTCAGTCACATGGTGTGACTCTTGGTGTGCAAGGCCAGGAGCTGGACTAGATGATCCTGATTGGTCCCTGCCCCAACTCAGCATTCTCTGTGATTCTGTGAACTCTGTTCAAGGCAAAATGAAAGGTCACTAATTCAATTCCAGTTCTAAGGAGTCATTAAAAAAGGCCACTTTCGCTGGTAGATTAACTGCATCCAACCTCAAACAAAACAAAACCAAAAATACTAAACGAACAAAACTAAACCAAAACAAACAAAAACACAAAGAAACAAACACTAAAAAAATTAAAAAATGGGGAAAGGTGGGGGGGGGGGCGGGAGGGGGGGAAGGAAATTTAAAAGGGTATCTGACAACAGCAGGCAATGTGATATCCAGCTCCCTGACATCTTTCTTGTTTATTTTCCTGGCATGCCAAGTTTTCAGTCAATCAGTAAACTCAGACCACTCATCAGAAGGTTTCTGGACTTCTCTTCCTGAAAAAGATCACATACACAGAGACATACACACAAAAAGCCCCAAACTGAATTAATCAAACACAGGGGGGTTTTTTTAGCCCTCCATAGTATAGAAAGTTCCTATCCAGTCATAATTTTAATTTCTTTTTTCCTAAGTAATGTTTAAAATATCACTGTTACCTGTTTCACAGAAATACCTATGAGCTTTAGAAAACACGTGTTGGTATCTATATGTTCTTTTATCAATGATGAAGTCACAAAATACATTTTGTGATACAAAATCTGGAAAATATTTTTATCCCTAGTATTTTACCCGTTTTGACTTCGTAATTGGAGGATATACACAGTAAAACAATAGGTTATCTTGTAAAAGATGATCTAAACTAGGTCTTGATTACAAAAATTTTAGATTTTGCATACAACATATACCATTTAACATAAATTCATCATTAAAGGGTTCCATATAGATTAAGACAATTACATAAAATAGTTGTTTACTACAGGGTACTTACTTATGACCTACAAAAATCCCCAAACAGATGTCTGATGGACTGAGGTCAGCAAAGAAAAAGTAAGGGAAACTGTGGGAACAAAGGGAGACATGTTTTATGTTTTACACATTTGGTGCCTGGAAAAAGGGAAGTACAGTAAGAGTCCACTCAGTACTCAGGAGTTCCTGCATCACGGGAGTGCCCAAACCCTGGCTCAGGATGACCTTAGCTGAAATGTGTTGTGTGACCAGCCTCAGAGTTGGGATGGCACATTCACTAGTGGAGAGTAGATTTTCCTCATGCAGATGGAAAGCAAGCAGGGACTCTGGAAGCTGCCATCACTATGTCACTGCCAGATTATGCCATATATACTCCCAAGACTAACCCAAAGGGAATCAATGGGATGCCCGGGAAATGTCAATCATCTTTGACTTATTAAATGTGTTTGGCTCTCTCTCTCCTCAGACACACCTCATGTATGATAATGATCATGGTGAAATAACTGGATCAGTTTGACCTAAATTAGACCAAAGCATGTTGCGAGTGTTTATTTTACCTTGTTTGTTCATTTCTATATATCCTGTGAAAAAAAAAACCAAACAAATAAGCAAAAAATCCAAACAAAACCCAACAGTGACATCCAGAGCATAATTGTCTTTCAAAATGTATGGCCGAAATTGTGCAGCCTTTGAATAAGCACCTCTCAGAAACACACACATTGCTTTGAAAGTGAACCTTTGCAAGCCAATGTAGAACAGGTTCTTTCCCACTCAAACTGATCTAATAAGACACCACAAGCCATCAGTCTTAACATGGTCTCTGAGATGTGTCTCTCATAGGTCCTCATCTCATGCTGCACTAGGAGAAAACCCCACCTATTTTCCTCTCAGTGAACATACATGCATCAATTCAGAAGCATCTTGAAGCAATTAAGGAAGACACATAGGACTTCTCTTCATTCAGATATTGCTGCCTAAAAACATTCAGTTGTCCTCCTATCTAGTGCAATGGAAACACCAGCCTTCTTCCCTTGATCACTGCAGTATTAGCAGTATAGGTGGAGAGAAAGAAGCTATTACAAAAAGAAGAATGACATGGCATGGATCACAGAGAAAAATTACAAGTAAGGTAGTGTGGAGAAATATCAATTCATCAGACATTGCGTACTTTTGATGGAGCAGACAATGTAATAAAGCAGCACAGTGTCATACACGTGATTTGCCAGTATCCCACACAGCATGAAAGGTGTGTATCCATTCTCATGTTGAGAATGTTTGCATTTGGTCCCAAGACAAACGTACTTCCAAACACAGAGCAGAATAGGGGCTATCAAATCCTCAGGAAAGACCAAGCATGCTGTACTCTGCAACATTACAAAGCAATGCTCCTTTTTGGTTTTGTATTATGGAAATAGATTGCTCAAACTGCCCTGGTAATAGTTTTCTCTCATGTATGAGAATAACAGTTCTAGCATAAGGCTAGAAATTGCAAAGAATGGGATTTCTTGGACTAGAAAAGATTTCTTACATGTATCCATTAGTTGTTAGCATATCAGCCATGTATCTGGTGTTTGGGAGTTGCCATCTAAGTATGTCATGAATCACAATCAGGGCTTTGCCAGCACTGGCAGGTGGTTTGTAAACATATGTCTTGATGTGCTCAACTTGCACTTCCTGCCTACAATCCTCATAGCCAAACCTGCTTCCAATATCACAGAGGCCATCATTAGCCATCTAGGAATCTGCAGGAAAGCAAAAATGGAAACCAGTTGTTATTTGCAATAAGAACTCTGCTTATGAATCATTATCTTCCTGCAGTCTCCACAGCCCCCTCCAGACACCTAATAACAACCACTTGGTATTGCAAGGTTGGAAGTGAAACTCTAGGTAAATAGGCTGTTTACACATTCATTCCAAAAGTATTCATGAATTTCAGGTCAGTCAGCATAACCCATGAGTGTGGGTAGGCCAGAAAAAGGGCTTATGTCAGTCCACCATTCTGAGCATTGTGCCTGGAGCAATCCAGCATGTGATAACTACATTTCCATCCCCCCACAATGTGTTACATAACCATTCCACTCATGTGGTCCTGCAGTTCCTTCTCATAGACTGGCACCCAGTAACCTCTTGCTGTTTCTCCTGTGGGACCCACTGTCAGCATGATGCTTTTCTGACTACTGTTCTCCTAAAGTTTTCATTCTGTATGTCCCCTTTCCCTTCCTCCTTAGGGAATCCAAAGCTGTGCTGCCTACATACACTTTGCTGGTCCCTTGTATCCCTTGCTATGTACAATTCTTTCCCAGGGAACCCATCATTAACTGGCATCTCTAAAAGTACTAATAAACCAACTCAAAGAAGGTAAATCATCAGGTTTCACTGCAAGTTACATACTATGTACTCTGAACTGAGAGGGGTTTTAGAAGAATAGAGACATTTGCCACTATTGTGCATGTAACACACCCTCATACATCACAGATATGTAACTTCTCCAGAGATATACATTTTAAATGACAAACTGGAAACTACTCCATTTCTCCTCAAGTGAAGAAGGTTTTCTGAAGAGTTTATAACCTAAGAGGTCTTCTCACAAGAACCCCTCAAGATCAGTATAATTTCTCATTCCTTTCAACAGAAGATAGGCCACTATAGCATCTTTTTAAACCAAACTAACTTTTGGTGCCCCTTACTCTTCCCCCTCCACAGGCAGTGATGGTCACACACAGAGCATTTTTCTACCCTTGTCTGAGAAGCTCTTTGACCTCACTTTGCTGCCACTCTTAACTGACCAAAATGGAGCTGTTTGCTTATTAATATGAGCTACTGTCCCCATGTAAATGCATGCACTGGAACAAGATTCCTTGATTTGGCTGGTTCCCTTACTCAAATGAAAGCATGCTGGCAATAAAAATTCAATGCACTCTCCAATTCTTAATAGTTTTTGTTAGGAATATATGTTAACCATTTATCCCTTTCTGAATATTCTAATTCAAAAAGACATCAAATAAGACCTTTAATACACTTCCAGTACTCCCTCCCCTCTTCAATTACTCTGCTGCAATTGTAATATGGTAAATGGTATTAAAAACAGTTTCAAGACATAGTCTATCACATAAACCCTCTCTATAAAATAAAACCAAATAACAAAACAATTTTAGTAAGACCCAGTTTAGGCAGAGTCTGATCTGTGAACTTCTAACACTGCAGCCACTTTCTCCCACCCACAGTGGTGAGCCTGGGCCAAATAGCATCGGCACAGGAACAGGTAACAAGATTCAGAACAGTGCTAGTTGTAAACACTTCTGTGTCTTCTCCTTAATCCATCAACTTATTTTTCCCACTGCTCATAAGCCCTTGTCCAGTTTCTTCTATGGCATGTCATCAAGGTGGCAACTCCCCATTTTCTCATCCAGCAAGCTCTGATCCCCAATTATAGAAGTGCCAGACACAGAACTGGAAAAAATGGTGTCCACAATACTCCATACTAGAGTAGAGGCTTCTCCTACCTCTAGTGAGCACTGGTGATGCTTGGATGGCAGAAGTTCAGATTTACTGATTGTTGAATACTACCTTTTCAGTGATAAATATTTGGACTTCCCCTCTCAACTGAGTTTTAGTTTGCTCAGTCACTTTAAAGTGATTTTGCACTATTTGGCCAATCAAGTTTAACACAGAATTGCAAGGAAATTAACTCAGCATTTTGGAACTAATACTCTTTTCCATGATTAAAATTCCTTTAAACAGCTTCATAAAACTATTTATACTTGCTTATATGGGGAAAAAAGATCTTATGATGAGCAAGCATAAACAGAATGCTGTGAGGGTAAAATTCAAATCATGTTTCTTCCAACTCACTGGCTTATCAAGTTCTAATGATATGTTAAAACAATCTCATTTTGCTATGTACAGGAGATAAACTAATAAATATTCAGTAATGCAAAGTAAAATGCAGGGTGTGGTGATGCTGTATGAGACAGCCAGTGTTTTTCCTAAATAACAACAGACTCCTAAGGAGGAGGTGACATTCCACCTTTTATCACAACCCAGCAGGCTGGGACCTTACTGCTCGCAGAGACAGCGTTCAAGAGCTTTGCTTGCTACAGCTTCCCACTTAACAGGAAGTCAGGTTTCCTCTGGCACTGGTGTACCTTTACTGAAGGATTTAACAGGGACCATTCCGAGTGTTGATTACTGTAATTAGAGCCAAACTCCCTAAAAGTCTTCTTTGTGGCAATCAAGGAGAGAGACCCCATCTTGTGGACATTTCCTGGAGGGGGTATGGACTGGCTATGAAGCTGTTAACTACAGCACTTTTAATGCAGTGCTGAAAGAATAGCTGTGATAGCCAACTGCACCAGATCTCACCTAAAGCAGAGTTATGTCTAGGCTGCAAAGTCAGGGATTATGTTCAAAAACCACCTCATTTCCTTCTCAAGGCAAACCATCCTCCCATTTTGCAGGTGTGAGGAATCCTGTCTCAATGCAGCTTTTAAAGACCTGGAGGGAAGTTTTATGCACTTCTTGCAAATTCCTTACCTGCACACTGAAGAGGGGAAGTGAGGACAGAGAGTAGTGAACCGAGATGATGTCAGGGCAGCCACCACCATCAACCAAGCAAGCCTAGGAACAATTTATCAGGGGCCCCAGAAGCCATGGCACACACAGCCACATGCTAAGAGCAGCAGGAGAGCCTGGATGTGCAGAAAGCCTGGAGACACACTGTGACAGCCCTGATGACCAAGGGCTTGGTGCATTTGGAGAACAGTACAGGCATGCTTTCACATCTCTTCTATAAAAGTTGTTTACACAACCTGCAGCTGCATCCCACACATGCTATCCCACACCTACAACACCTGGCTCATTAGCTTCACTACAGAGGTTCCCCCCTGAACACTGATTTTTAAGAAGCTGTGTAGTAGTTGGGAAAACAGACAGGAAAAGCTGTTGCACATGCAGTGTGTGTTTCTAGCCCACTTCAAACAGGTTTTTAAATCAATAACGCAACTGGGATTTTTCACTGCAGGACAAGCTACAGCAGCAACTGCCTTCACAGCTCCCTCAAATTCCTGTTTTCGTGATTACAAAAGTTTCATCATGCTTACCCCTCGTCTCCTACAAAAATGACATCATGTATGGTGCTGCTTTCACAAACCCATGATACCTGGAGAATTTTTCTGAGATCACGTAGGCACGGGAGTGGTGCCAAGGGCCTGGAGCTCTCCTTCGCTTATGTGGGAATGTTGTGGGACTGGGACTTGGATATTTGGCCGCACAAGATACAGCTAGTGACCTGATATGGTCATTTGAGGATATGGGCTAACAGAGACTTGACCAGAAAGCACCTGGTCATGTCAGTGTGCAATTTGGGGGATTAGAGGATGTCTGAGGTTGAAGCTACTGGAACTCACCTTGTCCAATCTCCTGCTATGAGTCAGAACGAGATCACACCACTCAAAGCTTCACTCATCCTAAAGCGTTTTGAAACTCTCCAAAGAGGGAGATGCTGTCACTTCTCTGGGCAGGTTTACTCTAGAGCTTGGTTGTGAAACATGGTGCCTTTCTCAGAGCTCCACACCTGCCCCAACGCCTGCTGCCTCCTCGCCATCCTCTGCATCCCTGACACGACCCTCTCCACCAACAGCGTGGAAGGCAGGGGCAGCCCTCCAGTCTGGCCGCACCTAGTCCCCGGCTTCACCCCACTCCTGCTTCCCAGCACCTTTCTCGTCAAGCCAGACCCCGCTGTTGTCGACATCCGGGGTGGCAAGGGCTCTCAGCAGCAGCCGGTGCCCACCCGCAGGTGCCCTCTCCCGCTGGGCGAGGAGCAGCCCACGCTCCCGGGACACGCCGGGCGCTGGGAGTGCGGCCCCCGCCTCCTACGGGAGAGACGAGGGCGGCAGGGGAGAAGGGTGGTGGCGGTGAGTCGGTAGCACTTCTGCATCTCACCCCCAGTGCCCCTTGAAATCTGGTCTAGAGTTGCAAAGCACATCCAGGAAGGTATTTTTAAAAACAGACAGCAGGTCAACAAAACTAAAGCCAGTGTAATAAGAGTAAATGGAGATGCTTATTTTTGTTTATACATTATGTAGTTGAAGGATGTGAGAGTGATAAAGGGGAAGAACTTGAGAGAGGAACAAGGGATATAATGTGAAGCAAACAGTATAATCAGGACTGAGTGGGGGTACCTGTTTGTCAGCCCTGCGCCTGATCATCACAGTTTGAACCAGGACTACAAATCCGCTGTTTCTAGAGTGTTCATAGAATAGAATATGGCATAGAATATGCTGAATTGAAAGGCTCTCATCAGGATCAGGGACTAATTACGTTTTTCCTTGATGTTGATGAAGAAATGCTCAAAGTACCCTTCTTAATATTGCCCTAGAAGGTGCCATCCAACCACATCACTCCTTTCTAACTCCTTAACACAGCCAAGTGTTTGTTTCACACGTGGGAAATTCTGCCCAGAACAGCAGTATACCTGAGACAAATGCTTTGTAGATAATAAAGAAAATGCCTATATGCAAAACCGGGGTGCTCGCATATTAACACCTATGACCACCAATCATCATACTGAGACAAAGCCGGAAATTACTCAAGTCAAGTCATGATGAAGTCATGCTCACTATCAAAGACAAATGGATAAACAGTATCATTACTGTCAAGGTCATAATGCAAAATAATTAAGCAAATAGAAAGCAAGATAAATTCAAATGAGTTTTTAATGCCTAATCATCCTTTAGTCCAACTTTGGTTTCACAATCTTCTTGTAAATATTGTAAAAAATAATTTAAAACTATAAATTAAAATGTTCCTATTTTAGTTTGTGATAACTTTGAAAATGAGATATTTTTTTCCTGGACTCTTCTCTCAAATTGAATCAGTCACTGATCTTGCAGCCTAGTGATCCTTTCTGCTATTGTCAAACAAACATTTTGATCCAGTCAATCATATCTTTTCTAGCTTCTTCAATATATGGTTTATCATCAGGTTTCATATCTTCTGGCTTCAGTTGTGCAAAACCATGAACTTGTCCAGGATAAACTTTAATTTTATATGGAACTTTACAATACTGCTTCAACTTCTCCTCCAATAAGAAGATCTGTAAAAGAAAGCATTCTACATTATAAGGGGTTTTTTTAAGTTTGCAAAACTTGCTGTTTCTCATAGAAAAGAACTGTCTTTTTTTTGTAAGACTGACACCTTTTTTTTTTTTTTAGGTATGGGTGAGCTTAAGAAGCTAAACAGTTTCAGCAAAGGTGATTTGGTAAATCTCATTGTCGTAAAGGACTGGGTGTGTTTCTATTCAGATTCTTAGGCTTGTAACCTATACTGCAAGCTCTGATCTTGAGAGAGAACATAAACCTTTGTGACCATCAGCCTAAAACATTTTGATAGGCTTAATAACAGAGTTTAAAAAATGCAGAGTTTTGGAGTTCTTTTAGTTTACTGTAAAACAAAAAAGTAAGTACACACAACCTTACATGCAGTACTAATCACATGTTTATGTACCCATATACATCTGCAGACATATTTTTGTGCTTATTTCCATTAAAAAGTTAGAAAATAGGAGAATGGACTCTTATTTTGCCCCACAATCTTAATACTACCCATTATGGAGATTACAGAGTACTGTAATTTATTTCACATTCTTTTTTTTCCCCCACACAGAGCCCTTTTTGTTCAGTGAAGAAAACTATGTATTTCGGGATTTCTTTTTTTTTAATGTAGGAATTTTTTTACACAGTCTGCCTAGAGGGAAGACTTTAGGAGAAAAAAATATGGTTTCAATGTGTAACACATGACAGAAAAAATGCATTTGTGAAAATTGTGCCCCTGGGAAAAAGAAAACCTTCACCATAAAACGGTCACATGGAGTGAAGGATTTGTATTCCTGTGCAGAGAAAACACATATGAGGTACAGATTAACGTGCTGAATAACATAGTTAGAAGTAAATATTGATTGGCTTCTGCATTCCCAGAGCACACTGTGAGTTTTCCAGTCCGACTGTACCCCTAAAAACCAAGCTATGCTAGAGGAGGTGTGTTACCCTTGTCACTGAAGAAAAAGAATTTACGCACAGAAGAGGGCAGTAGTTTCCTACACATAAATTTATCCAGCTTCTCAGATATGCTTACAGTAGGGGTTATATCAGAACATAGATGGGAGCCAGGAGTCACATCAGTGTATACAAGTTGTTATTGTCTCAGTTAAAACCCACGCCCACTCTTCTCACACAGTTCATTTTGTCCCCTTGTACCTAAAGCAATTGGGCATTGGTCCCCATCATGAGAAAATTCAGTTTCTAAGCTGAAATTACTTTCTTTTTTTATCCAGTTGAGTGGTTTAACTATCTGATTTCTCATCTTCAGCAATAGTATCCAAGATTTTGAGGTGCTTGGCTCATACCAGTTGGATCCCCCTGTTTTACACTCTGTTTATCAAGGCACTCAGAGACTGATGAGTGGTCTTTACTGTATTTTCACCTCAAAAAAGAAATTGTGAATAGTCCAAGAATGACTTAGGGGAAGTTGAAATTTAAACAAAACAATCCAGACTATCTTAATTTCTTATCTCTGGAAATGGTTTCTTAAAAGGATTTCTATGTGGGATAAATGAATATGTGAAAAGAAGTATTTCCAATACAACAGCTTACCTGATCCAAAGAAATGGTGTGGTCTTTCTCACCAAAAATGAAAAATGTGGGATTTAGTAAATTGTATCTTTCTTCAGAGTCTCTAATTATTCCTAAGACGTTTTGAGAAACAGTCTGTTAGTGAGGTTAACATTCTTGCAATATGAAATGGCAAATTAATTTCTATTAAGTTTACTCATTAGGTACATTGCTTAGATCAGGACAGTTTATCTTTGAATAGAGAAAAAACATTTAGAAAATATATTCCCCTGCTTTCCAAGCACTAAAATAAGGAAATTGTTATGGAAAAAGAAGCAATATTTTTTGTTTACAATATTAAAATTTTTATATCACTATAGCATATTGCTGAAATAACCATAATTAATATCTGCAACTCACCTTTGAGTTGAGCATTTACAAAAATTGTTACAAAGCAATAACTACAGTTACAAACTATGCATAGCCATGTGAATCCAAGTAAGTTTTCGTGTGTTCTACACTACCATAAAGGGACACCCCAGCGGTTAATTGAGGATTTTTCAGCATCAAGTGATGTACTGCCATTCCACCCCAGGAAAACCCAGCGATACCAATCTTCTTTGCACCGCATTGTTCCTTTAGATACTTCAAGACAACATCAGCTTCCCTAAGACATATAAACAAAAGCAAACTAAGGAATCTATTGCAGAAGCAATATTTGACAATTTAAGAAGCAAATTACAAGAGATACATGATTTTTTTTCTGTTTCTGCACCTCCATTTATTTAATTCAGTGATTAGTTTAAAAAGCACATTTCAGCCTAGAGCACTGGCTTCTATTATGAACTGAGAGTTGACATCTCTAGTCCTAGTTTAGGGAAGCACAGGTGTAAGTACTTAAATGCTTACCTGAAATGTCACCTGCTCCTTTGTTTTCAAAATTAGCAAATTTTTAATTGAACCACTTTGTCTAGGACAGGACAATTAAAGACAAGACATATCTGCAAGTAGAACAACATCTTGCATTATGGACTGTAGGAATAGATAAGCTCCACTGTACTATCTCTACAGAGTCCACCTATTTAGATAAAGATTTATCTTGAGTATGTAATTCCTGTTGCATGAGTCAATACTAAAATATCCTACCAAGCCCCCATGCAAGAATGTTATACTATAGCAGCAATTACTCAAAATTACATTGTCAGTAGCTATAATGTTTTAAAAAATCAAGTTTTGCATGAGGTATAATACAAAAATATGAAAATTTTCTCAATGCAGGCAAGGGCAAGTCAATTTTTTCTAATTTCTGGCTTCTTAGGTCTCAATAGTTTAATCTTCTTCATTATCTGCAGAGTTTTACATTAAGTTTAAATGCAGACTGCATAAACTAATAACTATATTTTAAAGCATTAAGTATATTATGGTCATCACATATTGGTTTGGTTAGGCTGACCTAAAAAATAGTATGAGAGTGACATGAAGAGGAAATTTTGTCCTAAGAAAGTCATGCATTCTATGTTCTCTGAAAGAGCAACAGCCTAAACTGGAGGGCACCCTCAAAAGTGAACCCTCAAGAGACAGCACAGGTGTGTCCTGTGATCTCAATTGTTTAAGACAGTGCCCACATATCTGCTCACTCTTTTGGAGAAGGATTTTTTTACAGTTGGTAGTCATTTGTCTTTTAAAAAAAAGTCTGTCACAGTTTCTGCAACTATATGGTCAAAAACATTGCTGAGAGATGCTGAAGTTAGGCTGTAACTGCTGGGACACCTTGAAAGGGTCAGAATACTTGTGGCTTCCAAGGTGGTAGCTGAGTAATAGGGTGTCATTGCCTCACTATGATGGGCAAGTGACAGCTGGCACATAACATGAGCAAGTATAGAAGAATTTTCCTCCTTATCTTGAGGAACTGGGGGCAGAATCAGCACTTGTGGGCGAGAGTGCTGGGTATTTCACACCTTGTGAAACACTGTGAGCCTGTAGGGCCAATATAACATAGTTAGAAAAGGGTTTAGCAAAACAAGATGAGGACAATAAGCAAAGTGATGGGTAGAACAGATGATCCTTTTCAAATCCCAGCCAAGACAATGCCCAGAGCCACAGAAGAATCACCCAGAAAGAGCAACTGTGTTTGTGCAGCCAACTTGCCCTGCTGGGAGGTGCCACTTCTAAGATTTCATACCAATTCCTCTTTTTTGCTGGATGGTTTTTAAATTTCAAGTACAAACATGCATCTTACTTGTCTACTTTTGTAGGATCATGATGTTTCATCCAGTCACGAAAGTCAGCCCAGTGATCAGTAGATTTCCAGGGTTCTGTCCCCTTGAAGAAGTCTGGGCAGATAGTTCTGTGTGAGACATAGAATTAAGTCAATTTTCATATCCAGTTGGGAAGAATCTGTGTATCTCTAAATGTCTTCTAATGTCTTCTACTCTGGGGTACACTTCTACATAGTTATTATCTAAATCATGTTTTATTTGTACTATTATGGCAATCAGCAGATCTAAAAGTATATGTCTTTGTTGGAAAAAACCCAAAAACCAAAAACAAAACACAACAAACCATAAATAAATGCTCATTGTTTCCTTAGACACACTAAATACAAAAGTAAAGGAATTTAGCAGCCCCCCTAATTCTATATAAAAACATATATACCTCTTTGCTATTGAAAGATGAAGCAAATATTCAAAAGGTTTGGTTCTGAAAAGCTTACACAACTTAAAATAGATACCAATGTTTATCTTTTTATCACCCACACTGCTGTATAAACACAAACACTGGCACTTCATAACTCCCTGTGTCTTTGTGCTCAGGTACCCATTTTTAATGGGTGAGTTTTAGTAGCTTTGGTGGCTTCATGGAAATGTTTTGTCCCTCTCCTTTTTAATTCACTCAGACTGAAATGGCATGGTTGCCCTATGTGTATGGGAAACATGCCTAGCTTTGGGCCTGGTGATCTATTAATGCATTTTAAGAGGAAGATAGGAAAGAAAGTTGCTTACATATATCCATGGCCTGCAATCAAATCGACTATGTATCTAATATCTGGGAATCGCCATCCAAATACATCATGAACAACAATCACAGCTTTGTCCGTGGAAAAAGTTGGTCTACAAACATATGCCTTCAGGTGCTCAATTTGTACTTCATGTCCAAGGCACCCATAGTGAGACCTGTCTCCAGTATTATATAGAAAAGGATCAGCCATTTGAAAACCTGAAAAGAAAAAAGACAGCAAGAAAGTGAAAATCATTTGCTAACACAAATTATTAAGGATAAGTAAAGGCAAACACAATCTGCAGAAAGTAGTTCAATAAGTTCTGTAAATAACCTTGGAATCCTTGTCTGAAAGGAGAAAGTAGAAAAAAGCAAAAATACTGTTCCAGTGCACAATGGCTCTTAGTCCATTATGTGTTATTAAGCTGAGAATGAAGAGAAATACCGAAAGCAAAGTTATAAAATCAGAAGCAACCTGCACATCTAGGTCTTGATATTCATGTCACTTTTGTTCTGCTGCCATGTGGCTCTGTCAGCACTAGTGTGATGCAGTATGGCTTCAGATATGTCTCTTGCAAGGCATGGGGCCATCATGGGGAGTTCATGCTTGTTTCTCGGAATTATTTGTATGGCTCACAGCACTCAAGTCAGCTCCATTAAAGTATAGTGTTCAGTGCTTCTTTCAGTGCTGGTGCCTGCTAGCTAATCTGTGCTTTCTGTAGCAACATCACAGCTGTTCTGGGAGCGGATTCTTGGCCACAGTTAATGAAGAACTGCAATATGGATTTGTGAGCTATATTCCAATGTGTCAGGCCTCTATGCCCTTGAAAGGGATTGCAAGAAAACAAGTATTAATGCAAACCTCATTCAGAATATGTGAGAGTATTTGGTTTTGTTCCTTCTCCAAAAGTACCAATTATGGACAATGAGCCAGTAGATGTGCTAGACAGATTAAAGTCAAAAGCTGTTCTGACTCTCTGTGTCAGGAGCTTGGAATGGACTTCGTGCAAAAAGTAGATTGGGATCCTGTAATTAAAAGTGGCGTTACAATGCATCTATACAAGATGTCCAATTAGCTCTGCAGGGGCATGTTAATAGGAGCATTTCCTAGTCATGTACTGACTTTGAAACTGTCCTTGGGGATGCAGCACACATGCTTATACATTATGACTGTCTCTGCTTCATCATTTCTGCATCAGTCTATTGTATTATTTTGGGTTGTAACATGTACTTCATAAAACTATCTAGTCTTCATGGAAGTGCAGCAAATTCTGGTAAAATGTATGCCTTCCTCAGCTGCACATTAACTACAGCAGCAGAGGGCTAGACTTCAAAGAGTAAAGGGAAATTTTTCGGGGGCACTACGGACACATTTGGAACCACAGTGCAGACAGACCGAAGAACAGAGAGCTGATGCCACAGAGACTCACTGCTTGCTTACACCTTATACAGCACTTCCCAGTTTGCATGATTCACACAGGCTCAATAACAGCATTCAAATTTCATATTCATTTAGACTGCTTCATATCCAAGATCATCAGCCTCCCCAATGTATACTGTTCTTCCCCATCTCTTCCCACACCGGGGCTGCCATGACCAGATCTGGCAGAGCCAGAACTGAGTTTGAGCAAGTAGACTGGATTGCAACCATAACTCCTGGCTGATAGTGTGGTATAGAGATACAGGAATTGGGCAGATGTGGCTTTCCTGCCAGAATCAAGCTGCTTCTGACACAGACATGATGTCGATCATCTCTCATCTGAGTAATCCCCTGTGCTGATAACTGAAAACTGATTACATGTGTTAATTGCTCTCCCACCTTTCTCAACATCTGAATGTCAGGGTTGGTGCTAGAAAGTATGAAGGAGCCTGATCTTCAGGACTGAAACCTCCATTGTTTGGCATCATATGAAAGGGGAAGTTGGAGCACACATGGGAGAGTATCTCCTAGTTTAAGCCTGCCATAATGCTTGAAATGCCTGAAAATAGTCGAGAGAGAACGCAAGTTTATGCAAAAGTGTTTCCTACCTCTTTTTTTATGACTTGAGATGAATGAGCTTGTTGAAGGGCAAGAGGCTGCCTGGAGAAACCACAGGCACTCCCAAAGACAGATAACACTACTGGCTTCTGAGATGGCAGCCACAGTCTTATTCCACTGAGGTCTTTTGTTCAGCAGGGCACAACCTGTGGTATCCCCTTCAAGGAAACAGTGTTTAGGAGACATTAATCTATGCAATAGTTATGAAATAGCCTGCTCCCTATCTATTAGTTGCTCCCCAGAAACCATTTCTTTGGCCTGTGTTGACTGAGGCTCAGCCAGCTGGCTCCCCTCCAGACACCAGGCTGCTGCGGAGAACGTTAGTAAATAGCCACACCTGAACTGCTTACAAGTTTGATGGGATCCTGTTCAGTCAGAAGCTGTATTTGCTCCCGCCTGCTTTGTCCCACGCAATGTGGTGTGGCAAAGCACAAGCCAGGATATTTCCTATCTATCCTATCTCACCTCATTCCCTCTTCCCGTCAGTTGCAGCCACTACACTTTTCCTTTTCCTGCTTTCCCCATGGCGTGGTTCCAAGCAGGCAGCATCTTGCCTTTATGCCCCACTCCTCATCACTGAGCTCAGACACAGAGTAGATGCAGGGCTTGGTGGGAACAAGGGGGAAACTGACTGCTGTTAACAAGGAAAATACACAGCTATTGATGATTCTAATGTCATCCTACTGCTCCTTAAGAGAAAGTCTTCTTATAACCTCTCCTTCTCACAACTAGTCCTGTTCTTCCTTGGGTGTCTTGATACCATTTAGCTTTCATGCAAGTAACATAAAAACTGAGGGGAGTTATTTACACAAGGCAAATGTGGGCTCCTGTGGGTGATAGGACAGACACACACTACTACAGTTCTAAGGAGCAACAAATCACCCGGTTAAATTCTGATGAGTCTGATTTTTCAATGGGAAAAACCAAATCCCTACTTGGAAAGTGAGGTTAAAAATTTCTTTTAAAATAATCAGGTTAAACAGGGGCAAAGATATTTCTCAGTATAACCTCCACTTCTCAGAAAGTGAGTATGAGCACGTGATCTCATAGTGCCATGCTGTTTGGCAGGACCTTGGACTACTGATGCCAAGATGTGACATCTCTGCCCTTTTCCCGTGTTGAGCGATAACATTTTAAACTACAGCAGTATTTCATTTCAACACTAAGTGATCAATGGACCAAACAAGGAAATGAATGGAAATTCATTACCATGACGGGAAAAACAATTATTATGGTCCTTTAATATTTACCTGCTACTGATGAACATAAATTACCAGTGTCCTCAGAACTATTGCTATGCTGCAGCTTGTAGCAAGGACTCAGTATGAAATCCAGTATTTCCCAAAGTTGACAGCCTCTATCTTCACCTTATCTGCCCCTTGATACTTGTCTTTGTGCAATTTTTTTACTAAAGTCAAAGTAATGGTCTCTCTAAAGGAGTGGCTTTTGCTGAATGTTGCATGCCTTTTCAAAGAGCTATATCTAATTCAGCAATTTCAGATTTTCCCTTGCAGCATGGGTAAAAGTAGTTATCCTTTTCTCCTGCCAGCTCAGTCTGTATGGACCAGTTTGCCATCACATACCTGGAGTGCAGGATCCTGTTTTAGCCCAGCTTGCTTCTGCTGCTCAGTGACACACCAGCCAGATTTCTCTAAACACAAAAAGAAGAACACCAGCTCTGCTGACAGTTTTGCTCCTGGTGCTGCCCATCCAGTTTCCAAGTGCTCTTCAACTCTTCTGCAGACTTTGGGATTGGGAAGTGAGGAGGAGAGGCTTAGCACAAGAGTCATCCCGAACGGAAGGGGTGGAGACAGATCATGCAGAGAGGCAGGATGCAACAGGCTTCACATCAGTTGCCTTTACTCTGCCTTTTATTTAACGATTATTTAAGGAGTTTAATAAGAAAGACGCACCCAAACACTGTACTACATTATGATGTGTGTGATGCAGCTATATCACACACTGCAAAGACCTCAGTATTTATAACTGAGGCATTTAGCAGAAGTGATGCATTTGCTGATGCATTTTCTTGAGGAATATTCATGTAATTTTATTGTTGATAATAAATGTTTTTAATGGAATTTGAGGCAAATTAAGATGAATCTGTCCTGGCAAACTTGCAGCATAAAAAACTCAAGGCTCCCTAGCACACAGATTAAACACATTGCAACCACACCCACAAGTATTCCCAACAAGTTGAAAAGTGTTCCAAGTTATTTTTGATTAGACTTGATTTCAACAAGTGAGGAAGATCTGAGTCTGTGGTGGCTTGTTGAAATTTTCCATTCCTATTTCCATAATGCCACTGTATGCAAGGAACATTAAATTAGCTCCCTTGCTGATGTACACTATAGCTTTCATTTTCTCTGGGTGCACATGTGGTTTGAGTTGTGTGTGCATGTTGGGGGGGAGAAATGAGAGAGACAAAATAACTCAAAGAAAATGGCAATGTAATTTCAAGTCAAAGATCAATAAGGAAATTTTGTTTCTCAGTGTGTATGACAAACAAGTCCCACAGTCACTGGGTAGATGTGAGTCAGCAGTACTCTGTAGGGTAGTGACCACTGTAATCTGGGGATTTTGTAAGACAGATGAAGGATGGAGGCAGTTTACCAAACTTCAGGCATTTACACTGATGATGGCTACATGTCACAAGGTGTCTACACTCCCACAGCTGTCATCAAGATTTAGGGTATGCTTCACACTCCATGAGTGCCTTCTTCTGAATGAAATGGGTAGTCCCCTTGATTCCACCAGCTGTGTTGATCATGGAGTTTAATGACAGTCGACTGACCCAGAGCAGGTGTAAATTGCTGTGCATAGTCACCCAGGCACAATGAGTCCCACCTCTGTGTGCTGTGGGAGCCACACACAACACAAAATTAGAGTTTGTCATGACCAGAAAGAGGGTGTTTGTCCTGTCATACCTGTCAGTAGCTTTGCACATCAGGATTGTATAAGAAACTATTAAAAAGATTGCTTATGTTGCAAGGGAGGGAGGGCGAAACTTCATTGAAAAGATCTGGTTTATACTTTGATATTAATGACATCTTGGTTGAACCAGTCTTACCCCATCTGAGTGGACATGCTGTACTCAAATCCACAAGACAGAACTATTATTTCCCTACCTTGCCCCATAGACCTTGGGTCCATCCAAGCTGCAGTCCTCTGTGGAACAGACTGAGCCAGCAGAAGCATACACCTGATCCCACATACATCTCATGGCTGTAAACCCTGTCTTGGTGCCCAGCCTTGGGGGTGGTTAGGGTGAAAGGAGAGCAGAGGACTCACTCTGCTGTAATGCAAGCCTTTGCCTATACTGTCATTATGTTTGACCTGCAAAACCTCTATCATTTAGATCTCCCATACTTGAAGTGACTTTTTCCCTGTAAGATACAATCACCACTGTAACAGAGTCAGAATTATGGCAGTCATTGCACTCATGCATTTCCTACAGTCTCAAGGAATTTGTATATTTTTTTTTATGCCTGCTGTGAACATCTCTATTTTTAGGATTAAAAAAAAAAAAAGAGAGAAAGAGAAGACAGAGAAGGATTTGAATGAGGACAAAACTATTTGTTTAAACACACAGTGGTGAAATTTCTTCTTCACCTGAAACACACAGCTGTAGTTTTTGGTTTGCTTTATTTCTTTTTTTCCTCAAGTTTTACCCCAATACTTCTGCAATTGGTCTTCTTGGTTTTATAGAAATGGGTGTGTAATAAAACCTCAATGTGAATCGCCATAGCTGTTGGCTGCAATTTTAGCTGTATGTTAATACAAGAAACGAGATTTTAGGACATGCAAGCCTCCTGTCCCAAGGCAGAATAGAAAGGTATTCTCTCCTAGGCAACTACTGATAGAGAAAAACTCGGAAAGGCAAGTACTCTGGTGGCATCTACTACAAAAGAGTCAGATGGAGAAACCAATGAACAGGCTTAAACATGTCCCATTTACAGTCACCTGGTACAGTATTTAGAGTGCTGCTGGTAGCAACAGACTTGTCAGAAAGTTGAAATCATTACTAATGTTATAATTCTGTTGTGAAAAACCTGTTCAAAGCATCTATAGTGAGTGATGCTCTGTTTGCAGTCTGGAAGCTGCAGGCAAGGCAAGAGGCAGGCTCTCCTCTCCTGTTGCACGGTACCTGCTGGCAGTAGCTGCCTTGTTAAAGGGTTACCACTGCTGAGGGTACATTGTGGGGAAGTGGTGAAGATGCCCTCAGGAAGGGCTAGAGGAGAGGCATAATGGGATGGGGTCAGAACAGCACAGCTGCAAGGCCAGCTGTGATGCCACCAGGGGCTCTGTACCCTGCCTTGATAGCAAGAGGAATCCTTGGGGATCTGGGTCGCTTCAAGCAGGGAGCACAGCTATTCCCTCTCACATAGCTTCACTGAAAAGAGAAACTTATTAGTGGGCTTGTGCTTTGGAGCTTGATTTGGTGGGGTTTTCTTTGTCTTTAGGTGTTATCTCTTGATTTTTTTTCCTGCATCCATTAAAAGGCTGGATACCTGAAGTTATCTACTGGGTTATCACTTGGGAGAGAAGAAATATATTGTAACAAATCTGATTTAATATTTCTTATTTCTCACTTGGGTCTCCAGTCAGTGTTTGAATAAAGACCCTTGGAAATCAGGTGAGCTCTTCTTATTGCAAGGCTTGGCAGGAGGTTGACATGTGCAGGCACTTTCCCTGTTGTTGGTGAAAACTAGTCTCACACTGACGATTTTGTTCTTTACTATCTACCTAGTGTGATACTCTGGACTTTGTGGCTGCCTTTGCCTGGAGCATTACAAAAATTTTCCAAGGAGTCCTCTGATTGGTGTACTAGTGAGCCATATCCCCACTCTTTCCCATGCTTTCACATGTGTCTAAGAAGAAAGGCTCTGAAGCCTGTCCTCTGTGGGAGTGACCTTATCTGCTTCATCTGGTGCATCATTGGCAGGCATGGCCATGTTCCCTGCACTGATCAGAGCACCCGCTGCTCCTCACAGGGCACCAGGACCCAGGCCAGGCTGATTGCTACTTCTTCACCATAAATCTTCGCATCTCTCACCATGCTTCCACTCCCTTGTGATTTTATTAGCTGCTGAAAAATAATAGACTCAGTCTGTCATCACATCTCCTGTTTGGCCATCTCTTCTTTGCATCCTCCGCATCTCCTGGCTTTCCACTCTACTCCATTTCTGTAAGTTATTTGAAGCCACTGATACCAACTGGTTTCTGGTTATCCCTTTTAATATCCCTCTGTGTCCCAGGGTTTTCTGGGATTAGGCTAGGATCAGGTCTCAGAACATACAAGTACTTACCTACCTAAAATCAAAAGTATAGCTTTGACCACAGGGGCAGAAGAATGATCTGCAAATACCAGTTTTCAATAAGTATGTTGCTAGTTTGCATGTTGGCAATGTAGAACTTGTTGATCCAACAGCTTCTCAGTTTCTCATACCTGGATTGGATTAAATTTTATCTAAAAATAAATTGTGGATGTTTATTCTCAAATTTCCTTTTTTTTCTGAAAGAGATTGTGGGATTTCAGAGGGTGTGCTTTGTGAACTTTATTGGAAAGTGGTGGAATACAACTTTAATTATGCCAAAGCAATAACAGGAAAACTATTCTAATATTGTGAGTGACATGCCAAGAGGCATATTAAAACTACCTAACACTGTCTAGGTGTTTCTAGGTTATTCAGTAGTTCATCACTTTATCAAGAAACACTTTTAATGGAATTTCACTATAAGCAAATTATTCCAGACAATAAAGGATATTAATAGCTATATATAGGGAAATAGCAATGGCTCCAAAATACGCATCCCAGATCAAATGCAGCATCAGTTTTTCACCAAACACTATAAATGCAGACATGAGCAAGACAATAGAACTAAGAGTACATGGATACGTGCATGAACTAAGGGCTGATTTCCTTCTCTAAAAAACTGCACATCTATTTTGTGCATGATTTAAAAATACTTCTACTGTTTCTTCTTACCAAATTTTTTAAGTTCTTCTCTGAAAACAAAAAACTGAAATCCAGAAATTACTAAAATGTACTTCTTCCCCCCCCACCCCCCTTCAGTTATTCACCATTCAGATTATTACTTTCAAGGATGAAGTAATTCCATATTTTTAGTCATTAAAACTGAATCTTCTATGCAGAATTTTCCCCATGAAATGTTGATTTTAAAAAGATAGATGTATTTGGTCTGTTTTATTCCAGGCAATAAGTCTTGTTTTGGTTTTTTTCCCCCTCTGTTTCTTTATTTGGTACGTCTTGTCTCATACAAAAGTCATCTAATGCTCATTTTATATTTCAGGGACTTTCTGGGATTAATCAGCAAGGAGTCATTTTGTTTGCTTGTAATTTGGGCCATGTTTGCACTGAGACATAAATACTATTTCAGTCTTCAGTACATATAGGCTGTCCTGGGTAAAAGGCTGCACCTTGCACTTATAGAATTTATCCCACTTTTCAGAAGAGGCAGCTTTCATGAGTTCTGGCTTCTCTGTAAATTCCCAGTGTGCACCTGAACACTTTGATTCAGCTGAGATTTTCCAAGAGATCCTTTTTAAAGCCAAGAGGATCTCAAAATTTCCACTTTCATATGATCTTGTACAGGTTATATGTCTTCTAGATTAATATTTAGGGGTTTTTCACCAGCTGGAAAGCTGGGAACTGTTTGCTAATAGCACTGATTATTGAACAAACCTGGCAAAAAATTACTGTACTAAATCAGTGTTTTAAACTCCAGAACTTTAAACAGAGTGCCAGGAAAAAAAAACTTTTACCCATGTGTGACGTTCAAATCTGCTTAATTTTTTGATGCAGATTGAACTACAAGTTCGAATCATTCTCTTGAGCAAAATTAAAACTCAAACAAGTTATCTGTAAATACCAAAAACTGATTTTTATTAATTGTTTGCTAGAGAGATACGAAAGGAAAAGAGGAAAAATAAGAAAAGTTAGGAAAGTGCTTAAGATTATTTATAGAAGCAGAGAAAAGATACCACCATGAAAAAACAACTTGAGTGCCTTATCGATGTAACTGAGAGGAAGAGGTGGGGGGGGTCTCCTTCAGCATCGGTTGACTGCAGGAAGATGGTGAGTCTTTGAAATGCAAAATGCCTGTTATTTCCCCATACCACCGGGCCGGCTGACTTCTGGTGTAGCTGCAAAAGAGGGTGCTTTATTTTAGCCTGTAAGAGAAAAATTCAGAGAAAGGATATACCTCCACAGACAGCCACAGACTATTCAGGCTGCCAGGCAGTCTCGCTCTAGGCCAATGCCCTCTCTCCAGGCTGACAAGCAGTCTGTCTCTCGAGGCAGACGACGGCTGGTGGTGTTGGAAGGAAGGTAAGACGAGCTGAGAGGAGAGATCAGAGAAAACCAAGCAAGGTTTCCTAGTTTCTCGTCTCTTTTTCCTCTAACTTCTGAATTCATCTTCAGGTTTTTATAATGCTTTTCCAACTTCTACACATGTTTTTTGGCACGTAGTCAGGTCCAGATGTGGGAAAACGATCACAAAGGCAGGATTTTCTGGCAGGAAATATTTCCTTGAGAAAGCTTTTCCACGAAAGCTGACATGGCAATGTTAGCAGAATGTATTGAGAGGCAGAAAACAATGGAGAAA
Source organism: Pithys albifrons albifrons (assembly GCF_047495875.1). Lineage (NCBI taxonomy): Eukaryota > Metazoa > Chordata > Aves > Passeriformes > Thamnophilidae > Pithys > Pithys albifrons. The sequence continues at coordinate 25,170,565 of NC_092461.1, forward strand.
CTTATTTTTGACTTGTTTGCATGCTACACCATGTATGCTCAACTTTAAAAGTCCTGTTTTGCAAATATTTCTATGCATTAGTAATCTTGGCCTGTATCCAGGCTGCTTTGGACTGTATCCCACAAAGTAATACAAATGCTCAAGTGCAACTTCAAAGAAATGAGCTTAAGGAAAGTATATGTAAGAGCCTCTAATTATATAACAAGATAATTACCATACATAAAGCAATTCAGAGCAATCAGGAGACTTTATTAAATATGTTTGCAGAGAGCACCCTTTTTCTTAAACTAAATAATGAACTTTGGCCTAGCAGAAAAAAAAATTACATTTTAGTGTAATCCTGGGAATGGTTGAGTCTGTGCAGAGAGTGAGTGTAACTATCCTACAGTCTTTTCCAGTTTAAGAAAATGAGTTTCTAAGATTCCTTGAGCTGGCGTAAGCACAAAATAGAGTGTGTCAGAAGACAAAAGGGGGCCAGGCAGGGACGGGTCCAGTTCCCTGACTGGCCCCCTGCCCAGCACTGCCCAGGGCAGGCACATGCAGGCACAAAGACAATGTGCCTTCCATGAGGAAGGGAATGTTTGGGCCAGGTAGGACAACCAGACTGCAGTCACTGCCCACCCTGCCTGGTTCAGAGAGGATGTCTGCTGCAGGTAGCATCAAACATCATGGTGTGGAAGAGGTTGTCTCCCCCTGCCCACCCAGACATCTACCCCTGCTTACCTGTTCAAGTGCTGTTTGTGCTGAAGTAGCTGTGCCAAGAGTGAACTCCCAGGCTTGCTCTTCCATAGCTCATTTGTGAACTAACAAGTTTCAAACTGGAGGTTCCAGCAAGGACAAAGCAGGAGCTTAAGCAGCAAACTTCAAGGCCTTGCTGCATTTACTCTAAAGGGCTGATACTAACACTTCCAGACCTGACAATTTCCAGCATGCAGCTTCCTTCTGCTCTGAAAGAAACCTGTTTCCTGATAGACCCACAATGAGATCTCAGAAAGCTGAGAAGTTGTAGGCCATGAGACAAAAAGCTTAGGGCCATTTTATTCACTTTATTTATATGTTTTGTCTCTAAGGTGCTTTGATTTTCCCTTTTTTCCCCAGAAGCTGCAGAGATGATAGCCTGTCTGTACTTGACACAGCAGCTACCATAAGGCAGGTCCCTTCCAGAGACCTGCCTTGAGCTGCAGCTCAGACCTAAAGACGAGCTCATCTCTTCATTAGAGCCTGTTCTCCTGGTTCAGGGGAAAAAACAGCCCAAACCTGAAACCCCAAGCTCAAATCAAGTTCCCAGTCACCTGCCTCTTCAGAGACCAACAGTCTGGACCACAGCTTATTAACTTTCCCAAGTCTCCCGACTTGTTTGTATGTTTGCCTGGGGAGCTGAGATCCATTTATTTTTTGAGCAAAATCACCACTTACTTCTATCAAGCCAGACCCCAGTGGGTTTCTTTTCTTTGTGCACAAATCTTTCCATAAGCCCAGATACAAATGATGAAAAAGTTCTCTTGGCTATGTATCACCTTCTGGCTTATTATCTGGGTAGAGAGGGAAGGAAAAAAGGGAATTTAGCCATCTTCACTGCAGAAGGAATTCATAGTGTCTCTGCTATCACATACTCTTTCTCATGAGAAAGTAATAGACTGACAATGGGAATCATTTGTCTGAATGTCCATATAAAAGATGAAATTCAGATATAAAGGAGACAGGAGTAATGTTGTGGGAGAAGGTCTTGGATAGGCTGTTCCTGAAAGAAGGACCTCAGACTTTCTATCCAAGACATATGCCCTCAGTGTGGCCCTGCACATTTTACATAAATATGCTGGGCCAATGATCCATGCTTAAGCTACTGCTCCACCATGCTCATTCATGCAGAGACTGCCATCCCCACACAGCTACTTCTTACCCTCTGTCTCCTCTGGGAGACCCTGGCTTTGTACAGCCACTTCTCTTTTCATGTGAGCCAGAACCAGAAACCTGATTCTGCTCTTTCCAAGACTGTTAGCTGTTTCAAGACTCCCTCTCTGGTTTTAAGCAGAAACTGGTCCTGCTACAGATCTCTTCCCCTGAAGTTTCTTCATAAGTGTCACAAGAAGTGAACTGTAATGACGTGGATTTTTCTGATGATATGTGTTTATTATTTAAAAGGATCACATCTAGGTCACTTCATTTCCACAGAATTAAACCCCACGGTTTAGCAGAGCACAATCATTACTGTATATTATGCAAAAATCATGATAAGCTCTTCATTTTTGTGAGAAGACAAAAATGTCAATATTTTCAATCTTAAACTTCTGAGAGTTAAATTAATTCTCAGAGACAACTACATATCATGAATAAAGAGCAAAGAGTCGAAGTAAATAATATTGCACAGAGGAAAAGGACTTCATGCAACAAGCCTTTAAGGTTTATAGTGAAAGACCCTTTATTACACACTGCACACAGTTTATATATGGTTATGGCTACATTCTGTTGGCTAAATTGAACCTCACACCATCAAACTACAAATTCCAATTGGTTATAATCCATATCTCACAAGTCCAGTGTATTGATGAACTCATCCTAACTGTTTTCAGGTACATCTCTGGAGTCCAGTGAGAAAGTACTGTGTGAACTCCTGGGGTGTGATTTCTCCATTGCCAGTCAACAGCAGCTGTGACCTTGTTTATTCCTAGCTGGTAGCTGCTTCAGTCTTACAGGGTCCATATAGATCTGAATTGCTTACCTTTCATTTTTCTGTACCAACAAACAGTAAGCATGGCATGACTCAGAGGAACAGCAATAAAACTGCACATCCCTCAATAAGCTTGTGAATTATGCAAATAGGAAATCAGAAATTAAACAGGCTCCTGCCTTGGCATTGTAATTAAGGCTCCTGATTACCACTCAAGATGCTCTTATAATACAGGTTTGTTAAGAGGCTTGTTTTATATTTCCTGCTTTGATAGGACAAAAAGGATTTGTGACATTGAGGAAACAACTGGCTTCCCTAAATGCAAACTGGATCCTGCATGCTTCACCTGAGTACACTTCAGAGTAATTTTTGGTGTGTTTATGTTCATCTTTCGGGCAGTCATGTTGCTTACTCCTGTAAATGTTCCAGAGAATCTACAATTTTTTTTCAAAGGCTTTTAGGAATTCATCATGTTCTTTAGGTATGGTATCTTTTTGAGAACACTTCTTTTTTTCAGAACAGCAGCTGAAAATCAATTATTATAACTCCCTTGTCACACTTGTAACTTTCTTTTCTCTTGTACTAAATGGTTGTCCATTAAATGGCTCCCTCTATCTTAAAAGTGTAAATTTTATGAAGAAGAAAATATATTTTTTTTCTGATTTTTTTAATGAAACCAAGAAATATATGGGACTTTTCAGTTTATCATCTCCAGATTCGGAAAAAAACTCAAACATGACTGAGATGCTGAAGAAGAAGCCAAGTTCAAGCTAAGCTCAGAAGAGCCAGTACAGTACAGGTCGCGGCTCTATAACGCACAACACTTTCCCAAGGCCCCATTCACTTTATTCCCTGGGTTCCAGGAGGAACTTTGATTTGTTCATGAGTCCAGCGCTAAACACATATGGCAATTTTCTGAGTACAATGGATCCAGGTGGGTGAGAATTTATAACTTTCAGATTCCAACTTTCATCGAAATATGGTCTTAATAAATAACTGAAAATGAGTAGGCAAATCATCTCATTGAGTGCCCATGATTATATGTGATACTAAAGTGCAGGACATTAGTAAATACCTCTGAGAAAATGATAGACAACAATAAAGCAACTGGAATATAGCATGTAGGGAAAGTACAAGGAAAAAATAGATGGAAAGGTCACTGAATTGTAATTACATATTAGCAAATGGTTTGTTGCTCTGCATATTATAAATTTGAAGTTTCAAAACCACAAAGAGGTCTTTATTGACTTCCTTCTCATTTGTCTTTTGGAGAAAATCTAAATTCAACTCTGTTTTTGGTTGTGATAGCGGATCTGGAATTGATCCTGTATCCAAAATCTGCAAGTCCATTCCAAGTATACCAAAGGTACAATAACATGTCAAATATAATCAAAAAAGATGTATTAGCATAGATACATTGGCATATTTAACAGGAACATACATTTTCAACCCCAAATTTTGGACTTCAGTGAGAAAATCTACAGCAGAAAACCAAGCACAAGTTCTTGCTTGTACAGCTTGCCAATTCACCTACATTCACAAGTCCCGATTGCTCAGACAAACTAGATAGCTCTGGGTCACCTCTCATGGCCTCTTGGACTTCCTTCTGTTATTGCAAAGTAGAGGCTGCTGGTGAGAACACATCAGTTCTCACACACACGCTGCTCAGTGCTGATGTGGTGCCGGACCAGCTCCCATCCTTCCTGGCCAGGCTCACCCAACAGGCTCCCTGCGGGAGACCATTTGGTATGTCAGTGCTGAAACACTCCCTCCTGCCCCTGCCCACTGCCTCTTTCCTGGTGAGAACCTAAAACCTGTCTCTTTTCTCTTGCCTTCAGACTGCTTGATACTGCCAACAGGACATTTTAGCAGTTAGCATTTTGCACAGAATTCCCCAGATTTAGACAAAAAATTCACTGACTGTCATTGGGGTGACAGTGACCCCTACTTGGGTCCTATCAATACGGCAAGGTTAGAAACTCATGGTATGTTCTTTGCCACATGACCCTGAACAGATGGACAAGGGCCAGTCCCTGGGGCAGGAGCTGGGACTGGTCCCCAGTGGGGCTCAAGGAGTGCAGCACTTTCTGCAGCGGACTGAAGGCAGAGACCATCAGCCACTGGCACATCTCACCACTGCTCCATTGGAAGCCCTAAAGTCCCCACATTTTTCTGTCAAACCACCTTCAGTCCCAGCTAAGCATAGGAATGACTGACCTCAGCACAAGGGATTCTGGGAGTCATGGGATATGATCTGGGAATTATTTTAGTGAAGATACAGTATGTTATGGCAGCATGAGGCAAAACAGCAAATTGGCAGCCCCTGGTGGCTCAGTCATTCAGCTGCCACCAGTGCTGGCAAGGTGCAGGGCAGCTGTGAGAGGCTGCTTCAGATGCTGAAGGCTTCAGATGCCTGGAAATGCCCTGAGGTCCCTCAGGTAAAAGTCTTGCTTCATCAGGTAGCAGCAGAGTTTTCCAGCATTAGCAGCTGCTCGTTTCATGGCACATCAAACTGGCTGATGGCCCCAGCTGGGTGCACACCCAGCCTGCCTGACTGGCCAGTGCAGCCTCAGAGATGCTCCATCTCCTCTGCTGCGTTCTCAGTGTCACCTCCTGGGCCTGGAGCAGAGGGGCCCTCTGGTGGCACGTATGGAGCTCTGTCATCTCTCTGGATCGGTCCATGCTCCTGCTCCTGATCTCCTGGTCTCTGTTTGCCATGAGGGTCTTTCACTGCACATTCCATAATCTTCCTGTAGGCTGAGATTAGGCTCTCTGAAATGTAGTTCCCTGGATTCTCTTTATTTTGCCCTAAAGATAATTGTGACACTTCCCTTTCCCCTGTTTTCAAGGATCTCTCCCTACTATCATTTTTTTTACTTCAGAGAATCCTAGAATAGTTTGAGTTGGAAGAGACCTTAAAGATTGTCTAGTTCTAATCTTGCTGCCATGGGCAGGGACACCTTCCAGTATACCAGGTTGCTCAGAGCCCCATTCAGCCTGGCCTTGAACACTTCCAGGGATGGAGCATCCACAGCTTCTCTGGGCAACTTCTAGTCTCCTAGCCCCTCTCAGTAGCCCGTACACACACCTCTCCTGACTTGCCATACTCCTCTTGGCCATACTATTTACTATAGTCCTTTCCACCATGCATCTGTCCAGCTCCTGGCTGTTCTTCCTGCACTCTTGCACGGTAGGATCCATGTCCAGAGGAGAAACCCTATGTGCCTGGATTAACTTTATCCCCATTAGGAGTTTGTTTGAGAGAGAAAAAGAGTTGTCCATGAGTGTTTGTTTTCATTGAAGCTACTGTGAGATTCAGGCCTCGTGGGAAACTCCTTGCCCTTTACTGTATAAAATTTTCCCTGCTCTTCTATAGAAGCAGCATCAGGAATTTTGCTCAGAGGTCCCAGGAGTGTGTAAGGAAATCAAAGATAATGCATCCCTTCAAGAATTTAGAAATAAATTGAAGACTGCTGATTTCCTTCCTGTGGAAGAGCAGTAAGAGAAGAGGAAAAGGAGGAGTGAAACCAAACCTGGGGATCCAGGGATAAACAAAAGAGGAGAACCAAATTTTCTTCCCTGAATTTAAAAGTCCTGACTGAAAAATTTGGTCCAAGTTTTTGACAGCAATTTCTGCTCTCAGGGTTCAGATGACAATGAACCAGAAAGGACAGGCTCTCACAAGACTCTTCCATCTTAAACAATGATGAACTAGACCCTCACTTTTAAAGTAGATTTCTCCATTGAAAAGTACAAATTACAAACAAGCTTGTTCTCAGAAACTGAACGGGGATGCTGAGCTGAGCTGCTTAAATAGTCTTCAGACCCTTTGAGGACAAGGCCATGAGAAAGAAATTCCATGCACTGCCATTTTTGTGTATCACCTTGTTTGTGACATGGCTCACTCTTTAGCACCTTTAACCAGGCTGAGGCTCTGTCAGAGGCCCATTTTACATAATGACTGTGTTAAAAAATGAGTGTAACAGAGTTTTTAAATGTTCCAAAAAGAACAGTGAAGTAAATGTAGTTTTGGAGTAGTAAATGAAGTTGACATTCCATGTGAGTCATCCAACTGAAAATCCAAGCATTTTGCCTAGAGATCAAAAGCATTAAGTGGTTTCTTCCCTGTAATCTCTGATGCTGCATTGAAGGCAGTACACACAGCAAATACATTATTGGCATCAGGAAACAAGCAAAATCTGGGTGTTGTGCCTAAATTCATATTGTGCAAGCTACAATGAAGTGGAAGTTAGTACAGAAATCAGGCAACCTCAGAAAATAGAGGTCATTGACTCTGAACAACCTGTAATAACTCTGACCTTTAGACCATAGCTCACTTTCCCCTGGCCATCCTTTTTGCTGTTGCTGCAAACACGTGAGAAAAAGTACTTACAAGTCATTAGAAATCTAAGTCCTTCTGTACTTCTTTCCTGGTCACTGCAGCAGAAGTTGAGGCAGTAACACAGGTTGTTGTTGCACAAAGTACCTGTAGTGACTATGTGGATCATTCTCCTCAACAAACACATTCTCTTTTTGGCAACAGTTTTAAATGAGAAGCTCAATTTAATTTGGTTGGCAGTCATAACCTTCAATAACATCTGGAAGGTCAAGATAAAGATTTCTGGCAAAATAAGATTGTTCCTGCTAAGTATTGAGGATAATCCCTAAATGCTGTCATCTGTAAGGATATTTTCACAGATTTTTGGAAACATTTTGAAGCCAATATGTCCTCAGAAGCATTTATATAAGCAGTAACTGACACTGGTAACATTTCACACCACACCCTCTATTACTAAGGAGAACAATGTTTTAGAAGGGTGAAAAATGAATATCATTCTAATCTAATGACTGTCTAAAAGGTTCACTTGAAGATGATGAAAGTGTTTTAGGTAAGGAACCATATGCTTCAAACGATATTACAGTTCTTAGGCATGGGATATTCCAGAAGGCAAATTCAGCCTTTTTGTTTTGTTTCAAATGCAGGAGTCCTCCATCAAGTAACTGCAGCCAGAGAGCAACAAATCCCAAGTAGATTAATAACAGCCTTTAGCTCCATTCTCAGCATGACAGCAGGATCAAACGAAGTTGATAGGACCTATGTTTTAAACAGAAAATCCACTGTAGTTAATACATATGAAGAGAGTGCTGATGCATTTAAGAAATATCATTTGGTGATGCGCATTCTGAAGATGTTGAGAAGAGCAGTGAAGTTCTGCAAATACTTCTCTAGTGCATGGAAATGATGTGTCAATCATCCAAGTATTATTCAGCTTCTTGAAATGCAGGCATATATAAACAGCCTTGATTGTCTTCTCTGTCAGACTTATAAAACAGGGATTTCTTCAGTAGTATCATTTTAGAGTAGCTTTTTTACACTCTAGCTAAACCTCACCTCTGACTTAAAATACTAGTGGGCATAGTGTCTTTCTTTGTTGAAATATTAATAATTCAAAGAACAAACCCCAGTGCATAGCCAAGCACCTCCTCAGAAACAGTTTCTAAAATAAGCAGATCTGGAGCCTATATCATGGATGTGTCTGATGATGCTGAGCCATTATGTTCATGCCTAAATTTATGTTCAGTGTAGTAATGCTACACATTTTATAGTATACTATAGGTGCACAAACCATGAATCACAAGTCATATTTTCATCCAGGAAAATTGATTCCTCTGTTAGCGATTATTCATAGCCCAGATTCAGTAAAAAGCAAACACTAGCTGAAGGGAAACACATTGGTCAGTATTTCACATACTGAGGCTTCAGAGTCAGTATTTAGAATCAGTGCAACAGCCTGGGCCATCCTCCTAGTGCAGGGGTAAATGTTATTGCATACACAGTACTTGCGAGACTCCTTCTCTCCATCCTCATACCAGGAACCTGCTGCCACAGCAGCTGCTGCGGGTTAGGGATGGCTCATGAGCTGTCATAGCAAAACAGCCAGTGGTCAGGAGCACACCCTCTAAAGGCCCTGCAGTGCATGGGGAAGGTCTGGGCCAGCAGTGGCTATTGTTGACCATGAGTGCCTGCTCTAAGCGTTTTCTCCTGCCATGGAAGCTCTAGGCTTCCCTAGAGGTGGTGCATCAATTAGGAACCAGATACATGTTCACTCCAAATACTGCCTGTTTTTTCAAAACAAGTTGACAACCATTTGGTTTTCCTTAAGATAATCTGTTATGTTCTCCACATTTCTCTGCAACTTGTTGTTCATAATCTGCTGAGCCTATTTTGCTGTGAGAGTGAGGTGAACAGCTGAAGGAAATAAACTAGGACAGCACTGAAAAAAACCACCAAACAACTCATTAAGAAAATAAATGCATTTTGAAATGTTCATCTAAATGAAAACTGAAAAGCAGTAGCTTTTGCAGTTTGGCTTTTTCAATACTTTGAACTTTCAAAATAGCTAAAAATATAAGGGAATCATTTTTATGAAGCCATTTTAAAATGTGAGGAAAGATGGAGATATAGTACAAATGGTGGGTAGTTTCAATTTTGCAATATTTATTTTGTATTCTCTTAAGGGAGCTTTTGAATAAATATGCATTGCCTAAGCATTTAAATGTTACAAAACCAAAATATTTTACCAAAATAAAACCTATTCAGAAGAATCTTGTCTTTTTTTCCACTCTTCTTATCTACAGTAAATATTCTCTTACTATAACATTTGGTGATTTGGGTTTACATCTATTACTGTCTTCAGTTTCCACCTGTAAAATTATATTTCCTCCATTATCCAGATACTAACTTATAAGAAGCAGAGATTTTTTTCTCCCCAGTGTATTTGTTCAGTGCCTTTTGGCACTAATTCTTGACCTCGCTGATACTCAGAAACTAATAACAACTTTCTAACATCCTTCTCTTTACCAAAAACAACAGCTACTTAAGCCATGAGTATTTCTTAGGCAAAGAACACCTAACATGGTACTAAATAGATGAGGATTAATAACAGGTTCACCAAAAATACCAAGAAGGTTGAGAAAGATTTCCTTTAATTTAACTTACAATAAAATACTATATATATTTTTTTTGTTTAAATTATAATGGTCTGCCTTCAGCTCTTGTTTACTGGTAAGCTATTGTGTAACACACACTGAAACACTGAGTAAGAACAAAATCTTGGGATTAATTCTCTCCAAATGCTGAGAAGATGGCAGGCATGTAATGTTTGTTAGCTAATTTAAATGGCTGAATAGACAGATACAGACAGGAATGAAATTATTCACTGGCAACATACAGCGTCTCCTTTCAAAAGCTTTCATCTAATTTAAAGAAGCCTAAGATGAGACACTGAAATTGGAGAACTATATAGATTAATCTTGCCATGGCCTTTTGAATGTGAATTACAACTTAGAGACTTTTATACGACATTTAATTTATATTTATTGCAGCAGAGTAACAATAAAATAACCAATAATGGTTACATTTCTGGGAAATAAGGAGTGGGAATTACAAATGTACATGGAAATTAAAGTGCCCCATTTCTTTGCTTTTTCATCTGGCTTTTTCCATCAGTTTTTCCTTGTTCAGACAAAATTAATATTACAGCATTTCTCATATCCTCAGTACTATCCTGGCACTTTTTTAATAGGCCAAGATAATTTGTTCACATAAAAGTGAGCTTGTTTTAAAAATAAAAGGTGGGGGATTTTTTAAGTTATAAGTGGGAGTTTTTCCACCTTGCTGTTCTGCGAGGGAGGACACAGAAGAGCTGGGTATGGTAGAAAAACCCACATGTGTTTTGTTGTAGGAATTGACTGCAATTATACAGCTACTGGAGAACCACACAAAGCCTTCACTTTTTCATTAATTTTTTTGCTTACACAGGCCAGTGTCATACACCCCACCAGCCTGAAGAAGGTAATCTTGAAGGTACTAATGTGGTTATAGTTTAGGAAAAGAGAGTTATAGAATTGCAAGTGTTGCCTCTGCACTCTAAATCCAAGCTTGAACTATGATCCACTCTGCTGCTGATGCAATAGCTGAAGGCTTAATGCAAAGGATTTAATGACTGGCTGGACATGGTCATATGGTAAAGAGAGCTGAAAGTTGCTGCAACTTGTTGATGAACTAGAGGGTTTAAAATAGCTGCCACAATGGAAAACTAAAACAATATGTGCCTACATTTCATCAGTATAGAATTCTTCTTTACCCTGAATAAAATTAGATTGTTTTTTAACTCAACAATGTTCCTGCCAGCTCACCAGAGACCGACCTACAGCTTTCTGTGCACGTGGCAGAGTACAAAGTGCCTCACCTATTTAGGCCAGCAAGACCTGAAAACACAAATGATTAAGCTGAGAGAGATTTTGTGGTTTACTGAACCTTTTATTAGTTCTCTTGGAAAGTTCTGGCTCTGAAAGGCAAGATGGGATTTGAAGAAGAGCACAGGTAGCCACTTGCTCCTGAGGAGGAGGAGGATAAGGAGAGCTGTTTCCAGGGCTGCTTATATGTTCCTGATTCCTGGAGCACTGACTGGCTGACTTCACCTAGGAAGGCAGCGTTCCTCCTTGTGTTTGGAGTAGAGTCTAGAATGGGTTTTGGCTGCATTTTGTCTGACTCCAATGCTCACGCCCAGTAGGGCCACTGCCCTCAGTACAGCCCCACCTGCCCACCAGCCTGTACAGCCGCCCTGACCAGCACCCACTCACTCCTGCCTGTGGCTGTGGGGACAGGAGCTGGCAGAGGTTCAAGACCAAGAGCCAAGTCCTACAGTTTGGTCACAACAACCCCATGCAGCAGTATGGGCTGGAGGCAGTGACTGGAAAGCTGCCCAGGGAAAAAGGACCTGGGGGTGCTGGTCAGCACAGGCTGAACATGGGCCAGCGTGTGCCCAGGTGGCCAGGAAGGCCAGTGGCATCCTGGACTGTATCAGGAATAGTGTGGCTAGAAGTGTGCCCAGGGAAGGGATTCTTCCCTGTACTCGGCACTGATGGGGCTGCACCTTGAGTGCTGGGTTTAGTTCTGGGACTCTCAGTTCAGGAAGAACATTGTGGTGTTGGGAGAGGGTCCAGAGAAGGGCAACGGAGCTGGTGAAGGGTCTGGAGCACAAGTTTTATGAGGAAGGGCTGAGAGAGCTGGTGTTGTTCCGCCTGGAGAAGAGGAGACTCAGGGGAGACCTTATCCCTCTGTGCACCTGCCTGACAGGAGGCTGGAGCCAAGTGGGTTTGCCTCTTCTCCCAGGAACCAGTGACAGGATGAGAGGACATGGTCTTAAGCTGCACTGGGGGTGGTTGAGACTGGACATTAGGAAGAATTTCTTCACAGAGAGGGTGATTAGACATTGCAATGGGCTGCCCAGAGAGGTGGTGGAGTCACGGTTCCTGGGGGCGTTTCAGGAAAGACTGGACGTGTCACTCGGTGGTGTTCGGTCATGGGTTGGACTCGGTGACTTCAGAGCTCTTTTCCCCCTCAGCGTTGCCGTGAGCCCGCAGTCCGGAGCGGGAGACGGTCCCATTCCCATTCCCGTTGCCGCTCACATTCCCATTCCGTTCCCGTTCTCATTCCCATTCCCGTTCCCGCTCCCATTCCCATTCCCGTTCCCATTCCCGTTCCCGGCGCTCCCGTTCCCGCCGCGGCCGGCAGGGGGCGCGCGGGGCGGTGGGGGGGGCTCAGCGCGCGCGGCCCCGCCCCGCGCGGTCACCCCACCCGCGCGCCCGGCGCTGCGTCAGCGCGGCAAGATGGAGAGCGCCGAGGAAGGTACGGGAGGGAGCGCCGGGGCCGCCGCCCGAGCCCGGGCGGGAGCTGGGCCGGGGCTGCCTCCCCCGAGAGCGCAGGGACAGGGGTGTGGGCGCGTCGCCGGGACCGCTGTGCGGACTGGGGGCTATCAGCGCCCGGGGGCGCTTCGCGTGCGGGGCTGCAGGTGCCCGGGCCGCGCTTCCCCCTGGCCGGGCCCGCGGGCAGGGCCGAGCCGAGCTGAGCTGGGCTGGGCAGGGCCGAGGGGGGCAGCGCGTCAGGCAGCGCCCCTTACATAACAGCGGAATCGGGGGCGGCGCTGCGGGAGCACCGGGAGCGGGGCTGGGCTGGGCCGGGGCAGCTGCACCTTGGCTCGGGGTAGGCGGGGGGCACACGGCGGGGCCGGCACTGCCCCGGCCTGTCCTGCTCGGCCCTGGAACCCAGCGGGGCTTAAATGTCCGCTCTCGGCTGCAGAGCGACTGCAGCTGCTGCTGCTCCTTCGCAAGGTTAACTTTGTTATGTCTGCTGGAAGACCTGTTCGAAAAAATTGAAATATGCAGGAGGTGACGTGTTTCTCTGGCTTTTCTACGGTGGGGCAATACATAGTATCTTATTTTTCAAAAAGTAGCTGTCAAGGAGATCACAGTTTTTTGTGTTTGTTTGTTGGGGTTTTTTTGTTGTTCTTGATGTATAGTTGCCATTTTTGAGGGGTTTTCCATTTTTAAGAGCTTTACTTCAGATCAAATGTGGATATGTTTTGTCAGCATTTTGCTCTGCTTGGACAGTGACAGAAATCGTTAGGGCTGGAAGGGACCTCTGGAAATAATCTACCCCGACTCCCCTGCCAAGGCAGGGTCACCTAGAGCAGGTTACACAGGAACGCGTCCAGGTGGGTTTTGAATGTCTCCAGAGAGGGAGAGGGAGGACATTGAGAGACTACGTAGTTCAGGATGATACTGGAGAACTTGCATAAACCAGGACTTCATATTGTAGCACTAAACAAAATAAATAAAGGATGTGTGTTGTGTTGTGTTTATTGCAGTATTTGAGCTTTGTTTGTCATCTTAAGTAATAGGGACAAACACATACTGCAGTAGCAAGGCAATTCCAAGGAAAGCCTTTTGTGTCTTGGCTTTTGTTGCTTTGGCATCATTTTGAATGTAGCTGTTTGTCTGGTGTCACTTGATTTTCCATCTTGAGAGAATTAAAAAGAAAAAAAGAAAACCTAGAAAAACACGAAACACTGGGTGGAATGACAGCACCTTTGTAGTGGTGTCCCTTGGGTTGTGCTGTAGACATCTTTAACACAAACACTGATGGTTTACCACTGATGGCTTTAAAATCTAACGTTAAAACCGGCTTGTTTAAGCCCTGTAGACCAATCGTCACTTACACGGATGAAATGAAAAAAGTGAAACTTCAATCACTTGGCCTCTGGTTGCCCAGAAAACCTGGATTTTTGTAAACTGCAAAGTGAATACTCAGGAATGGACAGGTGATTTTCCACCACTCCAGTAGCTGGTAAATCCATCTCGGTGAACTTAATTCAAACAGCATAGTTGATAATTTCTTAGAGGCTGTTACCAGTGGTAGACTTTGATCGTACCTGACTTAAGTAGGTGAACAGCAAGACCAGGAGGACAAAGAAAAGGGGGTTAGTTATGTTTTAAGGCATTGTCTTCTTTAACTAAACCTTTGTGTTAAACTCTACACTCAGAATTTGGACTTTTCTAGTTTTTTTTTTATATAAACACACATATATATGCAGGCTTAGATTTAGAATTGTAGTTTTACAAATGTTACCCTCAAAAGCTGAGTCCAAGTGTGAAAGTAACTAGTCTGTATACTCACTTTCCATAAATACCACTAGAATGTTACAACTTCTACAGTTTCAAACCTCAGTTCCCACTATTAGAATTTCACACAGCTTGCCAGAAGGCCGAAGAGACTTCCCAAGGTTAGAAAGCTTTAAACACCACCCCAGCAGCAGCAAAGACTATGTTGGTGCCTTAAGAAAGTCCTTGCTCTCCAACATTGTGTGCCTGAGCTTCTGCTGCACGGTGTCAGATGGACTTGCCTAACTACTGATAGTCTGATAACAGTATTATGGTCATTGTGGTTCTGATGGGTTCTGTATTTGACTGAATGGTCCTGTGGAACTAGAAAAGTGAACTGGGTGGTGAGAGCTTAGATAAGAAAGGCAGAAGAGGGTCATAATGGTCAGGTCTAAGTGAAAGCCACTTCAGAATGAATTTGAGAGTTGCTTGTCTGTAGCAACTGAAAGTACCAGATAACAGGTTTTGCAGATGAGAGATGATTTTGGTTCTTTCTAGTTAAATCAGTTTGTTGCTAAATAACATAATCTTCACTTTTTGGTATTGCAGTGTTGAAATTCAGAGGTGATAGGCAGAGAGTCATTCTCAGGGGGAACAGGAAGGAACTGTATTATTCAAGCTCATTCTTTCTGATGAAGAACAGGATGCAAAGTGTATGTACACATAGAAAACTGGTGGCTGTCGCACAGTGGAATTCCCTCTGACCACAGCAGTAGGTCATAAGGTACATAATAGCTTTACATGTTGACCCTCAGTGGTCTTTATTGGTTAGGAGCTATTGGCTGCTTAACAGTCGAGACCATTACACTCCTAATGTGTTTATTTGGATTTATAAAACAAGAGGTAATATCTAGAAATTCTCATGGCCTTTGGAAAAAAACAAAATTTAGATTGTTAGCTTACTAAAATAAGTTAAAAGACAGTCCTTTCTCAAATACAGAACTTGTTTGGTTTCAGTAATGCAAATTTTTTTTTTCATAACGATTTTCAGAGTAAGTGAACAGTTGGCTGTGAGAGCCAACAGGCCATTAATGGGCAGATTCAGAGAGCAACAGGAGTCCTTCAGGAGCAGTGTGCTCTTAACTTGCTTTCTGTGGTGCCAGAGAGTATCCTTAAAGCAGTGGTTTCACGTCCTGTCTCTTGTGCTGGTTCTGGCACTTGTCTGACCCTTTGTGAGGCTGATCCAGCGTACAGAGCTGTCAACTTGCTGTAGTGGAACAGCCCTGTTGGGAGGAATGCAGGAGGAGGTGGGCACGGCACAGCCAGGGGGTAGAGCTGCCTGTCAGCTGCAGGGATCTGTCCTGTGCAGCCAAAGGGAAGTGCTCTCTGATAAAAGAATCATTTGTCAGGTGAAGCAGCCGTTCTGGTCATTCTGGTCAGCAGAGAAACCGAGAACTCCTGATGTTCACAGCGATAGGTTGTTGCTCAATATGTCAGAAATGCTCTTTATGTCGCTTTGTAGCATCATTGATGTGACACTGAATACCCGTTTTGTCAATTCCAGGTTTTCATGCTGTGTCTATGAACTAAGTCAAATATCACTTTTATAGATGGAAAATAATTTACTTTTTTTTCCCCCTTTTGAATAACTTGAATTTTTATGCATTATGTGTAGAAACTGTTCTAATACTGTGCCTTCTTTATAGAAAAAAAGAATTTAATCTTTGGTATCTTTTGGAACTTTTTGTAGAAAAGCATTTACTTTTGAAGAGTTAAACCAAGAACAAAGATAGGTGACAGACTTGAAATTGCATATTTGCAGTATTCTTACATCAGTACTTCAGCTGGTATTTTTCTAAAAACATCTCTGGTATGTGTTGCACTCTTGCAGATTTGCTGGTTGATACAGAAATAATTGACAAAAGAGAAAATCTTAAGCTTACATATTCTATAAAAATGGGCATTTTATGTTTATTTCCTTAATAGAAATGAAAGGAGGAGTAAAGGGAAGATAGCATGCATCTGTCAGTAAGCAGATAAAATACTTCATTTTTATTTCTGTTTAATTGTGTGTTTAAATGCTCTGGGTGACTGAGTGGTGTTAAAATAGACGTGTTCTTTAGAGGGAGGTATCTGTGCTCACTTGATGGTCCACAAACCATCTGGCAACCTTTCGTTGTAAGAAAACATCAAAAACAGGAAATAAAGAAGGTACAGGGCCCATTGAAATATTACTGTAATTATTAAAGAAGTAGAAAATGTCTTTTCTCTCGTGACTGGATAGTAGACTGTTAAATGGTTGGCTTTATTCAGCTTGAGCAGCAAAGTCACAAAATGCCTGTCTGTTTATTATGATGGGGTTGTTTTCCTTTCATCAAGAGCACCAAGGAAACAACTGTATTAGGTTCAGTAGTAGCATGACTTGTCCAGCCATTGTTGGACTTTATTAAATTTCTTCTGCTCGGCCTCTGTTTAACTTCTTCAAAGCCCAGATGGAATTTCTCTATTTCTAAGTCTCCACTTTCAGGAAGATTATCCTTCACAGTTTGTATGTTGTTTTAGTGATAACTTTTTAGGTAAAAACCACCTCCATCTGCAGTTTTACTGTGTCTATTTCCTAGAAATCTCAAAAATATGTCTTGAGATTTTATAATATGATCAAGCAGATAACATTCTTGTTGCTTCTTCTGATGTTCCCTTGGTCTTTGTCTTACCTCAGATGAAATCTGTCTTTCATCCTCTTTCAATTTATTCTGGCTTCATTTTGCTACATGGCAAAGTTTCTGGAATGTAATTGTATAATTTGTCTTGTAAATTTGAGTTCTTCAAGCAACAGTGTAATCAGCTTTTTGTCCTTGTCAGCAGATATATGCAGAGTCTGTCGGTCGGAAGGAACACCTGAGAAACCCCTCTATCATCCATGTGTGTGTACTGGCAGTATTAAATTTATCCATCAGGAATGGTGAGTTCTGTGGCTGTGGGTTTCTTAATTTTTTTTTGTTTTTTTTCTGATTAAAATACGTTACTGTGTTTCTAAAAACCATATTTCAGGTTAACTGCAATTTTCAGTGGAAACGTGTTAGAAGTTTTGATGTTTTTTACATAATGGTTCATTACAATTCACAAAACATTTAATAAGTATATGAAGCAAGAAAGTGCTGGTAATTGTTTGTGTTTGGGACTACAGTCCTGATCATCTCTCAGCGGTATGAAAACTAAGCAGAAAAATCAGTGTGTTGGGGCTTTTTCTGCCCACTTACAGCTCTGAATAGAAACAACATCTTACTTCATAGCAAGAAATAAAAAAACCCTAGTACTTTTTAGTCATTTTGAAGTGTGTTTTATCAGGAAGTGCTGAAGTGAAAACTGTAATTCTGGTCTGTAGCGCACATTCCTTTTGGTGGTATCTTTATAGCCATTCTTTCACAAATACAGCAGTTCTGAATCTTAGCTGTGTGCATCATGTGTCATGTCTTAAAGCAAGTATAAGAACTTGTGTCACTAGTGGGTGTCCATGCCAGGATATCTCTTTGATCAATAGCATACTTAAGGAATGTACTTTATCAAGAACATAAGAGATGTATGTCAGCTTACCTTTTCTTACTTTTTAAAATTTCCTTGCTGGCCTAAGTGGATTTAATAGATATGCTAATTTGAGTCTTGCTCGACAGGACCAGTATCCTGATCTGTGTTTGAAAACAGAGTATTGGGGTGTTTTCCTTAATGCAGGGATAAGGCAGAGGGATAGATAATGTGTGTTAATATGATCACTTTTTATTGCAGCTTAGTTCAGTGGCTTAAACACAGCAGAAAAGAATACTGTGAATTATGTAAGCACAGATTTGCTTTCACACCAAGTAAGTATGTTTTACTGCTCCTACTTTTTCAGAATTTCTTTTTCCCTTAGTATGTGTGATTACTTTTCATTCTGCATGATAGATCCAAACTTGTGTTTTAATTTCTGTATTTTTGTTTGAATTGCAATCCTTACGCATATTATTGCAGACTGTGTGAAATATTTAAATAATGGATAACTTGGTTCTTTCATAATCTTGCATGAGACATAAAAGAAGTGTTACTCTGTACCTTTTCTGGCAGCCTCAGTCCCAGCATTGCAGCGTGTGGCTTGTTTTCAGCCTCATTGATAAACTGGAGTGTGTGCAAGTCTGAATGCTGAAGTGAAACCACAGCAAAATTTGAATCTGAAAACCAGTTTTCTGTTACCTTTGAACAACCTGCCTGCAACACTACCATTTGACTTTTGTCATTTTTGGTGCAAACAATCTTAACAGATAATGCACATTATGATTATTCCCCTTAGGTTTCAATCAAGATACAGTAACTACTGAGTATTACATTGCCTTGATGTTAGATACAACTAAATAGGTCAGGCAATTTATGGTAAGGAATTACTGTATCTTTAGGTAGTTCCCAGGGAATTATTAATTACGTTTTAACTGATTGTAGTGGAAATAGGTGAGGCTCTTTGGCTGGTGGCAGACCAGGCTTGTTATTTGGTGTTGACCAACTTACTGCCTGTTGAGCAGGGAAAATAGGTTTTATGCTACATTTTTCTCTTTATATTTACTTTTATTCGCTGATTTATTCATTACAACTGCTGAACTCAGTTCTTCATGTCCAAAATATGTAATTTAATTTTTTTTTAAACTGCTGAGTATCTGCAGTGTAGAAGCTGTCTCGAACTGGGAAAGATGATGGTTTGACTTTTTCAGATGTGTAGTACAGTAAATCAAAGCTCCTTTTCAGGGTAACTGGTCACAGGAGAGAACACTCATCCCATCTCCTGCTCCCCTTTCACTTTTGTTTTGTGTTTTTTTGGTTTTTTCGCTACTAGTTTTGTACTTTGGTAGAGAAAACCGAGACTAAGATGGTTGAGTTCATGCATCTTCTTCTCCAAAAATTCCATGATCCATCTTCCTTCTGTATTTTGAAACTCAGTATTTTGCATTTGCCAACAATTAATTAAACACATTAGACCAGCAGTGAAATGTACAAGATTAACTCTGTCTTATGAGAATAATAGCTTATTTTATGTGAACAGGGCAATATTCAAGTTATTATTTTTAAATATTACAGAGATCTGTATAAGGAATATAAGACAGAGATCACCTGCTTGCAATTTTTATTTGTAAAACATTTTTATAAAGACATTATGTTGGTTCTTCGTGGAAGCTTTTCACAGTAAGAGTGATCCTCAGTTAGTAGCCACTTTCAAAGTTGCTTTCTGCTGCTTCCTCTACAGAATTCAGTGTGTAAGACCAGAAAATGGCATATCAGTGATTTAATAATTGTTAAGAAAAAAGAAGACTTCTTAGTTTGTCTAAAAAAAATACAGAAGTGTACAGTGTTTTCCTTGGGATCTAGGCCAAAAGAGGATGAGACCTTCTAAATGAATACACTTATACATGTGTTGCTATTGATAAGAGGAAGCTTAGTCACTGCCCTTATCAACAGAGGTGTTCCTGCAGAAAGTAATCCTTGGCTGACCTAGCTGTTACCAG
Source organism: Pithys albifrons albifrons (assembly GCF_047495875.1). Classification (NCBI taxonomy): domain Eukaryota; kingdom Metazoa; phylum Chordata; class Aves; order Passeriformes; family Thamnophilidae; genus Pithys; species Pithys albifrons. The sequence continues at coordinate 25,190,200 of NC_092461.1, forward strand.
CACAGCTTGTGATGTGGGATACTGACATGTGAGAAAACATAGTTGAGTTACTCTGGCTTAACAAATCTCCATTTGTCATAGGAGCTTTGAAATTGGTAATAAGTGAACCTCTCTCTTCCTCATGCAAGAATACTTCTGCCACATTCAGCCTCTGGGAAAGGTCTCCTCATCCTCCTTCACACACTTGCCCCTCGCCTGACTGAGCAGCCTCAGCTGATAATGTTTTCTTCTTGGCTTTCCACATTGCAGTGTGGATTTTTCCTACCAGGCTGTGCACGGTGGTAGCACATGCCAGGCATCCTGCCCAGATTCCCCCTGCCCTCCCTACCCAGTATGTCTTAGTTCATTGATTCCCTTGCACCCAACAGTCATGCAGTGATGGTTCCCTTAGTTTGTCTTACCCCTCTTCTTTGGAAGATAATGCAGCTCTCCAGTCTGGGAGCTGAATCTGCTTGTGGGAGCCAGGAAAGAGTCACAAGTGCTGGAGGGAATGATAAGGGATTTATGTCTGTGCCAGTCATCACAAGCAAAGTTGGATCTGGCCTATCCCATGCCAGGTGTAACACACTTTCAGATAAGTTAATTCACCTTGGGATGTAATCAAATGAATGCACGTACGTAATTAATATCTGTGCTTCAACAGACAGGCACTAAGCTGAGAATAACACTGCAGACATACCAACAGCTCCTCTTTCTTAGCATAGTTTGCTTGTTAAGTCTGTTGATGTCGTTCTGTCAAAAATGCTCCCTTGCTAGTGTGACTTTTTGTGTATGGAGTGTTCATAAACTGTTTCTGGTGCATTTCTTCTTTTAAGTTCTGTAACATCTCGTGATTTCTTTAGCACCTGAACTGCTGGTTTAGTTACTGTTTGGAAGGAAGGAAAGAGGAGGAGGTTCAACTTGCACCTTGGCAGAACTACAAAGGAATAGTAGCATCATTCTCTAAATGTGTTTGGTCATGTAGGTAAATGACTCAATTTTTAAATTAATGCTTTCAAATTTTTAATGTTTGAAATTTAATTCATTTTCTGCAGTTCTTCAACCTCTGAATTAATACAACTACTAAAAATAAAAAGTTGCATTGGACATTTTTTAATTATGTCAAAGTGCTTGTTCATTTTTAACTCTCAAGTTTTCTTTCTGAGTTTTTAAAGGGCAACTGCTCTGTGTTCCTTTCCTTCCCACATGTGCTTTCCTTTGTCATATGCAAGGATGCACTTCTGTTGGTGTCACACTAAACATTCACAAGCACTGACCCATGAAGGAAGGTGAGGCTGTTTCCCAAGAGAATACAGCTTTCAAAACTTCTGCTTTCTGTAGAAGGCAACCTTAACATAAATATTGTCAAACCCATAAATGCAGATGTAGACCAGTGTGTTCTTTGGCTGGAGATTGGGATGGGTTCATTCCTCTGCTTTTTATACAGCTTCGCTGCTGGTAAGTGATTGGTACGATGTCACGAGCTTAGTTAGTACAAAGATTGAAAAACTGAAGGAATTCATATGGGCAGGGTGTTCTTCCATTTAGGACTTACTATAATCTGACATAAGCTTTTGATTTGCACATGCAGAACTACTAACTGAAGGTTTGCATACACTGGGGCCTCACTATTTGTATTGTTCCTGCTTTGTTATTGTTCTTCCTCCTTCTTGTTGCTTGCTGTCTTTGTTCACATGTAGCTGTTAAAATGAAGATTTGGTGAATTAGGAAGACAAATGATTTGCAGTTTCTGTGAATCATTTGGATTGACTGAGCTCCCAAGCTGTGCTATAGTACACTGAGATTCTCCACATTAAATTCTTAAGTTTGGGGCTTTTTTCAGTTAAGTCAATTTTCAGTTAATCCAAGCCTTGATATTTTTGACCATCTTAAAACCTTCCAGATAAGGTTAGCGTAGCTAGCTTAGTGTGAAAGAGTTTATAGCTACTAAGGTAAAGAAAAAGGAGTATCAGTGACATAATTCAGCACTCAATTATATATTCATGTTTGTAAGTAACTTACACAAAAAACATGGCTTAATAATTGCATGTTCATTGTAGGGACAGTTCCAAACTTTTTGATCTTTAGTTTTGTACAAAATTACCTCCAAGAAGCTTTGTAATTGTGCTGAGTGACACAATAGTCCATGGCTTCAGCATTTCTAGGAGGTCTAATTTGGAAAGCAAACTGCTAAAACAAAATACGACATTCTGGCACAGAATTCATTGTGTCTTCTGCCAGCCCGGGGCTCAGAGCATACCTGCAGCTGAGATTCACATGCATGTCATTCCATATGTTTGCTAGACCTGTGGCTTGTGTGAAAAGGGATGGAGTTTTTCTCCTTTTACCTTAGCAGAGCAAAGTCTGCATGTGTCTTAAGGGTGTGAAACACAGAAACATAGAATGGTTTGGGTTGGAAGGGTTTCTTGAAGATCATTAGTCCAACCTAAAGAATAACTCACAATCCCTGTTTTACCAAAGCAATGTTTTAACCCATGAACTATGAAATACAGTTTTTATTTACAAGTTACAGAGCCTTATATCATGATCAGTGCATGAGATGACCACAGTGGCAAATAAATTGCTTGCAAGTGTAATAGTAAATAGAAAATGTATGGGCAAAAGGAGTGTAAGTGGAGATTTTGTGAAGCAGGCTGTATGTCAGCCTTGTGTTTTTCCTTCCTTACTTGTGTCAGTGTAACAGCAGATGTTTGTCATGCTGTCTGCTTTGGAGAAGTAAAATTAATGTTTGTTTTCCTGGAAAAGTTAGGCTTACAGGAGAGGAGGGAAGGGTGGAACAAGACCCCCACCCCCTGAAAACAACCAGCCAAACAAAAAAATGCCACCCAAATTTAGTATTCACGGCTTTAAATAGCAGTTACATTGCATAGGTTTGAACTGAGTATCCCAAAAGCTTGCTAGTAGTTTTCCCATGGCCTGTACAGCTCAGAGAAGTTTAACTAAATGTATGGAAAGCTCAGCAAAAGTCTGTTGGATTTTCATGCTGTAATAGGAAAAAAACTATTGGTGTCTAGTAGAAAGATTTGTATTTAGCAAAACTCTGGTAAATAATGCAGGATATTGGTTTCTCCAACTGAGTTAGGAAAGATTACTGGGATGGGAATTAAGGGGTGGAGGAAGGATGAGGACAAGTGTGCAAAAGGGAGTGAAGAGGATGTACACTGTAGATCAGTCTCAGGCTTCAAAGTGGTGGTGGAGAGTGGGTAAAAGGAAGTGGAATGTGTAGAGAGAACAGCAGTAGGAGACAGACACAAGTGGGGGATTAGCTACAAAAATCACTGACAGCTTCAGTGCCACAGTGTGCTTGCACACCGGAATTCCTGTCGTGCTAGGAATTCTTGCATTTCACCCACCCAAATGTTGTAGGACATAGAAGTGCTTTATCTCATCATCTTGGTCTAAAGCTTCCATTGGCAGAAACTTTATATATATTGAGGTGTAACCATGCACAGGAAAAACAGCATTCTTCCCATCCCTACCCCCAGCTCCTGAAATCATTAAAACTCATCAAAGCGTTAAAGTTGGGGTGATTAAGCTTGTCTTCTCTGAGTAGTTATATTGTGCTTTTATTGGAGTGCTCAGGGTTAGTTGTAATCCTAAAACCTTTAGAAAAGTGAGTATGTAGAACTGCTAACCTTTATAACCACTTCAGCTTTACTGAGTTAGGGTGGGCATCTTTTTTACAGTTTCCTGTGAGAGTGTTCAGTAATTCCTGAAAGAGGCTTCCCCCCTCCCCCCCCCCCAATTTCAAGCCCTTCCAACTTCAATAAATCATTAATGCAAAGTTAATGTTTACCATGTAATCCTTTTGCAGTTCCAAAGCTCTGCTCAAAATATATTTTTGAAAAATAAAAAGATCTCAAAATGTCTGCTGAGCTGTCTTGAGTGGTACCATAAATATGTAACAGGTACACTGTAAATAAGTGTTCTTTTGCACCCTTAACAAAGGGGGTTTGTCTCCTCTGGCAGAAATTTTCCAGAATGTTTGTTCAGTGTGAGCTGAGAGAGATCATTAGTAAGACTTCAGTTGGCATTTTCTGTGGTACCAAATTGTGTGCTACATCTGTTTTGGTAACAAGAAAATTGTAAATTGGTAGGCAATGTCAAAATCTGTTTGTGTCCTACTTTCAACGTACTGCTCTACGTTGTCACAGGTGCACTTCCCTGATATTGTCCTTTTACTCCGTCCTTTCATGAATCCCAGTTCCTTGCCAACTACCCAGTGAATAAGGAGCACGAAATTTAAAACCAGTTACTATTTATCTAAGGGTTCCTCTTTTATTGTTACTTTGTGTCAAATATATTCCACATGTTGTTGAAAGGCACCAATCTATCCTCATTCTTTGACTACTTTTGCATGTTGATACTAATTTTTTATGTTCTTGAGTTCTCTCTACAATATAGGGAAGTAACCCTGGATTAAAAAGAATTTCTTTCTCTTGTAGAGGCTTCTTCACTGAGACCAGTAAAAGGATGATTAGGAATGTAGGATGGGGGGATGCAGGTAGCATAAAGCAGTATTTCTTAGACTCTTAAATCAAAGGATGGGCTATAGAGGGAAGGAAAACTTTTTTTCTGTTTGCTCTTATAAAAACTTAGTTTCCTTATGTAGTTAGAAGTATATGAGGTTTTAAAAGTTAGGCTGTTACGTTAAAGTCTTCAAGGGCAGGTGTTTCCAGTGTAGCAGACATGGGGGCAGCAATGTCTGTGCAGCTCTCAACTGTAGTTTATTCAGATCTGTTATTGATACTGTGCATTACTTATTCTTGCTGTCCATGTGTATAGAAACTAAGTAAATGTAATGAAATTATTAGATGTTTTCTAATTGTTTGCAAAAGAAGAAACCTCATCACTGTTTTTCTTGACTTATAGTAGGGATGGGCTTATGCAATGTATAGGTATTGAATTTTAAAAGTCAAAATAATTTATTATTATGAAAATCTCTTTACAGGGTAAGAGATTAGCATTGTGTTCTTTAATATGAACGTTCTTAGAAGAAATCTTGCATGGTATGAAATAGATTTCTGTTAAAAGTCATGTGTAAATTCCAGTGTATGTAGATACTTAATCAGCTCCCTTCAGTTTTTCTCTCTGTGTGCGGCTTTTATTTTGCTGGGGGGTTTTTTGTGTGTACTGTTGGAGAGCAAATGGAATCTAAATTATCTAGCACAAACAAATGGACAGTTTGCAAAATGACTAATTGCTCTTGTTCCTTGTGCTCTTTCCATGAACGAGCTTTATAAGTAATAGACCGAGGTATCTTTGAGGTAGGACTGAGTGGGAGGGCTACTGAATTTATAATCTGCTTTTTCTTGAACTTACTTTGAGGTAATCAGAGTTTACAGCTGATAAATAAAGCTATTAAGAAAGCTTCTCTTAAGTCAAAAACCAGCATGGAGTTTATTAATTTTCCCATTCCACTCAGTGAACAATAAAACAAATGTGAATTTGTTTGTTTCATTCTTTGGAGTCATCTCTTGAGATAAAATATGCTTATTCTTCTGGTAAGCTTTTGTCAAATACAAATATTTTGTAGTTGGCAGTGCTTTTACATAAATGTTTTTTTTAAAGGACAAACTGTTTCATAACTGCCTTTTCTACACAGTTTATTCCCCAGATATGCCTTCCCGGCTTCCAATCCAAGACATCTTTGCTGGACTGGTTACAAGTATTGGCACAGCAATACGATACTGGTTTCATTATACACTTGTGGCCTTTGCGTGGTTGGGAGTAGTACCTCTTACTGCATGTAAGTGTTAATTTTTTTGTACATAATGCTCTTATACAAAGGGAAATATGCCACTTTCTGCATCAAGGCTTTGTCAGACCATTACTGGTTTATTTAAAAAAAATCAACACATTATTTCACTTACTTTCATTCAGAGTTTTTACCTATTTGTCTCTTAAGCCAGTAGTGCAATGCAAGAAAAGTGTGAAGATATAGGAGAAAACTCATGAAAGGGCTTTCAAGTTTCTTATTTCAATAAAATGCATTTTTTCAAGTTTCTTCTTAAAATCTACATGGAAGTTTCTATTTTATGCCATTTATTAAGTCAGAAGAATTGCCCTGGTTTTTCTAACAGGAAAAGTAAAGGAAAGTGCAGTATATATCTTTTTCTGTGAAAAGTAAAATTCCCTAGACAAATTGATTAGTAAAACTCTTAAAAAATACCAATTCAAGTCATATAAGTTGTAAAGTAATTTAATAGAGTGCACATTTAAATTCTTGTAGTATCCAGTTTGAAATTCACTTTCCAGATATGGATGGAAAGAAAACTATTGATGTTTCAATAAGCTAAAAATATAGAGAAGATGGAGAAAGGCAAAAGGAATATAGTGTTCAGTCAAGGAAATGATTGGAAGTGCATCTTTACAAACCATAATATATCCATTGAACAAAAGAGCAGGGAGTAAATGCATCTCCCCAGACCGTTTCTCAGGATATTCTGTGCTTTTATTTGTAGCTGGCACAGGCTTAGTTTGAGAGTAGCACAATCCTGATGTCACCTAATTGTCTGAAGCAGACACTGATAGCTTACTTTTTAAGATTATGTGACCAAAGAATCATGATAAAAGGCTAACATTACCTAGCATCAAGTATTAATCCATTAAACAATTAACTTAAACAGATAATGAAATGATGATGATCCTTGCTACATGATATCATAGTACCAGGAGGTTATACAGGTTTGAAATAAGATTACTGGGGACACAAAAAATCCATTAAGGATTAGTTAGTAGTGAGATATTATGGCACAGGAACTGAGCTGCTTTGCATGAAACATATAAGAATGTTCTGAGCAAGTATCACTGCAAGTATGTTTAATCGGCTCCCATATTCTTCCTTAGGCATCCATTTGTGTGACCTGTGCTGAAAACAGGTCTAGATGAATCCTGGGTCTACCTAGTACAGCAATTCCTACACTTTGACTGTGTGCTAAAATAAATACAGCTTTATTCCATGTGGATTTGTATAGTCCTGGGTTCTGTTCATTCTCTGAAAGCTGAGATTTTCTTCCTTGCCATAAATTTAGCTGGACACCAGGTGAAACCAGGTTATAACCTCCAAGTGAGGTTAGAACCAAAATCAATTCATATCAAGCTTCTGTTTGTTCACACAGGTCGTATCTACAAGTGCTTGTTTACTGGCTCTGTGAGCTCACTACTGACACTGCCATTAGATATTCTGTCAACGTAAGTACTTAAACAGTTGGATACAAAGAACTGTTTTAGTCAGATTACCCTGAAAATGGTTGCTTTGGAACTTAGTGTCCTTTTCTTCCAGTTATGCTCCTTATCTTCCACCATCTTCCTTAAGCAAGTGCCAGTTACCCTTTGCATAATGACATGTAGGGCTAACAGCCTTACAGTAGAAGTCTTTTCACTTTGAAGTTCCCTTACTCAGGATTTTTGGAGCTGGAAGGCTGACTTTAGGAGGTGGGCCCTAGTTAATAAAGATTTGTATTTGATGCCAAGAAAATTTATGCTGCAAAATTACGTATAATTTAAAAAATACTTTTCTACAGTTTAGATCAGGTGCTGCACAGTAGAATATTAATGTGCTGTTAGTAATGTCACATTCTGGGGTTTTTGTTGCATTTTTATATTTTGCATTTAATTTTATCCAGTCTCTTATGTGATAGGGGTTATTTTTTTTCAGATTTTCTTCTAGCTGATGTTTGGATTTTTAATGCTTCAACTGCCATCTGCTATTGCATATTGTCTGTCTTTGTCCTTTTAAAATCCATTTTACTTAAAGAATCAGTAAATACCAAACAACATAATTTCAGACTAGTTCTTACTTTATCATTATCATGAAACACAAGGAACTGAAACTCAGTTTAAGTGGAATCAGTTGCATATCAGGCAAATGATCTATGTGAATGCTCTGTGCAGTTCAGCTCAGTCATCTCACTTGGGCTATTTGATTTGAGATGTCAGGTCATATTATGTTTATTAACTTTCAGTAATGGAGAAAGATGCTTGCTTCAGTCTAATAACAACACTCTTTAGATTCTACTTTTATTTTTCTGAGAAGAATCTGGATCAAATGAACCTGAGCACCTCTTCATGTGTCTGATGCAATCTAGGAAGAACATAAAGGACCGAAGTATTTGTCAGATTTTAATGGCCTGTGAAACTGTCCTTTAACATTTATTTCTTTGACAGAGACAATTACAGTGGCCTCTTTTCATTGAGGATTTCATGTCCCCATGGTGTTCACTGTGCTGTGCAGGCACAAGTGTGTGGTTGCAAGCAGAGTCAAATTGATGCTTTTTTACTTATTATTAAAGCGTATATTGTAGTTTTCTGAGCAAATTCTCTGTGGTCAAGGATTAGTGCAAGGGTGGAAACAAGTGTGAGGACATACCTGAAATTAGGGGTGAGGGTTGCTTAAGATGGTTTTAAGTACCTCTTGTGGCCTGAAACTGCAGTTGCAGTTGGTTGGCTGAACTTTGTTTTGCTGCTGCTTTTACAGTATGACCTGATGGATCAGGATTTTTAAAGTACAGTGACAGTATCTGGGGTAAAATACTACCTCAAATGTATAGAGGTTGAAGGGAAACCCTGGAGTTCCATTCTTCTGGTTAGGGTAGCTCAGCAGATAAAATGGCTCTGGTGGACTGGTTATTACTGGTTTTTATTTAAAATAACCTTTCACTGTATCAAACCATTTACCCAGCAACTATTGTCACTATTCAGTAGCTTTGCTATTTTTGAGGATTGTTTTTCCTGAACTACTCTTTAAAATTTTCTTCATATTTGGCCTGATCCTGTTTTGCAAGAATATGTATTACAGTAGTAATTTCACAAACCAGAGGGAAATAAAACATTTTCCAAATCAGTGTGTATCCTGGCACTTTAAACTATTTGTACACATACATACAGCCTTCCTAAAATAAACCTTCTTTGAACAGATTTTTTTCAAATTATATCAAAATTATGTCTAGATGCTTTCTTCACCTAGACACATAAATAGTTTATTGTTAATTTGGACTAGAAGGATCTGTTTGTTATAGTTAACAATTACTGAGTTTAGTCCTACTAGCAAAATGTTTTTGTCATTAATGCTTTTATCTTGTTCTTTAACAGGGAGAACTTACTGGCTGACTGTTTGCAGGGCTGTTTTGTGGTAACCTGCACCCTGTGTGCATTTATCAGCCTTGTTTGGTTGCGTGAACAGATCGTCCATGGAGGAGCACCACAGTGGCTGGAACAAAATCAACAACAGCCACTCAATGGGGTTGGGCAACAAAATGAGGTAAAACTTAACTTCTCAGTAGCTCGTGATAAATTTGGAAAATGTGGGTTTGGGATTAAATACGTTACCAGAACCCGGTGATGTTATTTTTCTGGATGGCACCTTTGTTTGTTTGTTAGCAGAAGTTGAACATGTGTTCCTGTATAAATTCAGTGACACCACTGTTATGTTTTTGAAGTTGTTTTTCTTGTATGATAGTGTTTAGAGTCTTATGTCTGTACCTTTACCCCTTTTTTAAGATAATGTGCATATAAAACCGAATTCTCAGACATAGTCAGTGAAGATGCAGCTTGCTTTTATTTTGTCTTTTTTCATAAGTATCTCAGTAGTTCATAAGGTAAGAACTCACTGTTTTCAAGGCAATTGGAAGTTTCGTTGAAACCATTGAAGTTGAAGCTCCTCTGCCCTGCTCCAGCACCCACACACACCCCTTTCGTGTTTACAGGAGCCTCTTGGGTGGGAGAAGTGATAAACAATAATGCACAGGGAGGAAATAACTCAAAAATTTGTTTTCTTCTTGTAATAAATGTCAGGTTTTTAAAGTCAGAGGCAGAGATTCTCTTTTTGCTGACTGACTCAGATTGGCCTTGAATCATCGTCTTGGTAATATAATGATACTTTTCCTAAGATAAAAAGAGTCCCCCTCTATTGAGCACTGATGGGACCACATCTGGAGTGCTGTATCCAGTTCTAGGCTCCCTCAGTACAAGAGAGCCATGGACATACTGGAGTGAGTGCAGTGCAGAGCCAACAAAATTATTAAAGGACTGGAACATCTGACATATGATGAGGGCCTGAGAGAGCTGGAATTGTTTAGCCTGGAGATGAGGCAGCTTGCCGTAGACCTTAACAGTCTGTATAAATGCCTCATGGGAGGGAGGGTGGGAGGGAGGGAGGGAGGGAGGGAGGGTGTAAAGAAGACAGAGCCAGAGTTATTTTGGTAGCTTTAAGTGACTGGACATGAGGCAGTAGGCCCAAATTAAAATACAGGAAAATTTATTTAGGCCAAAAAGTAGGTTTTTAACTGTGTGATCAACTATGAAACAGGTTGGTCAGATACGTTGTAAACTTTCCACCTCTGAAGTTACTCAGGTGTAACAGCACTGATCAGTCTGCTGTAGCAGACCCTTTCAGTAGTTGTGTTGACTACATGATCTTTAGAGGCCCTTTCCTACCTCAGCTACTCTGAAGAAATTTAAATGTTTCTTTTCCTGTTTTTAAAGGCTTAGTAGTCTCAAATGTAATCCTTGTCTCAAACCTGTATTATTGACATTTTTTAGTACTATTTGGATTCCTATACATACAGCACAGAAGTATGAAGAGGTTGATCAGTTTAACTGAATACTTAATCCTGTTCCTGCAGGCTCAGGCTGTTGTAAATGGAGGTGTTGAAAATGCTGTGCTTGACCAGCCTGCTAACCCAGCTGCTGAGAACGTAGTTGTAGGTGAGAACCCTGAAATTCAAGAAGAGCAAGTAGATGAAGAGGAGGAAGATAATGAAGATGAAGAAGATGCTGTAGTAGAAGATGCAGCAGATGCAAACAATGGAGCACAAGGTAACAGGTGACTCAAAACAGTAATGTTCTAGTTCTTATTAAGTATAAATTAGACCCTTGAATATAGAACTGCCATAATTCAAGGAAGCTGTAAATTCCCACTTTTGCAAATTTCGTGTATTTTGAGTGCTGAAATGTTTTCTTGCTGAAAAGCTAGCAGCAGTTATAAGACAAATATTATGCACTCAAGTCTTTTTTTTTGTTTAAAACATAGTATGGAGTGGTTACAAGTTGTTTTGAGTGAGTCTAACAGCTGTCAAAATGGGCATTGTCTCCTCAGATGACATGAACTGGAATGCTTTGGAATGGGATCGAGCAGCAGAAGAGCTTACTTGGGAGCGAGTGAGTAAGAATAATTTTCTTGAGTTTAATAATTCAGACTCATACTTGAAATGATCTGTAATGCTGTGTTAAAATGCATTTAGGATAGGTTTGGATATCATTCATTCAGTAATAGCCTGTAGAGAGCTAGAAAAGTTATTGTATTATAAACAAAATGTTATATTATGAGCAAAGTTTTATTATGTTACTTTTTAACTATCAGAAAAGGCATTTCTTTGATTTCAAATGTATTAGCAGCTTAAAACATGTTTTAGCACAGACTTTTCTGAAGTCTTCAACTTGTTCAGGTTTAGAAATTTAATGCACCTTGTTTTGAGGATGCTGGGCCAGATTAGGAACGCACAGGTGTTGTGTTATATATTGTTTAATACTTGATTTTTGTATTTGTGGAAGCAAAAGACTAAAGGAGTGAATTTTCAAAAAACAAATGTGTTTCTTTAAAAATGATGCAGTGTTTTAATGTAACAGCTTTTCTTTTGTTTATGGATCACAAATTCCGTAATTAGAGCATGCGATGCACGTACAGTGTAGTCATAGAGACGAAGAACTGGGGTTTTTTAACCGATCTAGAAGTAGCCAATGTCTGAGTTCAAAGCTCACCACGTGCAGCACAAGCTGCTTGAAGGTGAATACAGCAGGTTCATGTGACTCACCAGCAGCACCAGTGCCTGTGGCAGAAGATGTAAAACGACTTTCTGTATTCCAAGGCTGTGGTGTAGTTGTTGCCTCAATTGCAGGGTAGGAGAAACACAGTTTTCCTCACAAGCTTGATCTTTATTTGTATCTACCAAAAGCTTCTTAGTGTGTTTTGAGAGGTATTTCATGATAAAGGACATACATAACTTCAGGTACTTGAATAATTCTGTGGTTTGTTTCAGAATGAAAGTGTTGCATTTCTGAACCCAATTTATATGCTGGAAGGTGCTGATGTACTGCTAATTGAAAATATTGTGTTACCTCTCCAGGAATATAGAAATCAGTTTCAGCATATTCTCATAACCCTTTCCAGCATTACGTAGGCAATAGACGTGTTTGGCATTTAGTATTAAAATTGGGGTAGGCTTTTCTCTTATTTCATCTTGTGAAAATAGCATGCACAGTTCCTGAATTTTCAAAAATATTTGCATCTTGGTTTATTTTGTAAAATATGAGCAGCTCTCATATTTTGGAACTTCATGCAAAGTCCTAATACTAAAAAAAGAGCCTGGAACCTGGAACTTTAGAGCAATAATTGTGGAGTAGGAGTGTCTGTTTTGAAATAGTAAGATGCCCTTGAATGGGGAGGAAAGGAGATTTCTTTCTTTTTTTTTTCTTTTTTTTCTTTTTCTTTCCTATTCTTTTTGCCTGTTCTGTGGATGCTTCCCAAAGCAGCTGTGCAGAGTGATGAATGATTTGTTTCCTGTTTTCCCTAGCTGTAAAACAATTCTGTTCTAAACTTCAAAACATACAGTGTAGCAAATGATCCCATTACTAGTTGCCTTTATACATAAAAGGTAAAATCTTAACTTACTTTTCTCAATGAAACATAAACTGATCCTTTGCAGTAAGGAAGCAACAAAAAATTTGCTCTTGTACTTAAATATTGAGGTGATTAAATATGTATTAAATTAGCAGTTCAATCACTAAAATATTTTGTAAATACGAAGTCTTTGTCAGAGTTTTCAGTCTTGGAGAGAAGAGGGCTATAAATTAATTGATTCTGTGTTGCTTTGAGGTATGTAAATACATGTGTATTAAGATATTCAACATGTATGTCACTGCCTTTGATCAGCTGAGTTCACTGTGTTGAATGAGAATTTATCTTCTGTCTTTAAGAATTTATATCCTGGTTCCATTGATTGAGCAATAAAAAAAGCTTTTGACCATATTGGACATTAAAGCTTGGTGTGAAAGGGGCTTATTTTAGATGCAGGTTGCTTAATTTTTCTGATGAGTAAGTAAAATAAAGCTTTCTTATCTTCACAGATGCTTGGACTTGATGGATCTCTGGTATTTTTAGTAAGTGCAATCCTGCATTTCAAGCATTTCTATAGAAGGCTTTTTATAAGTACTTGTATTTTTTTAAAGTATATCATTGTATTTTAAGTCCCTGTTTTTATATGGTGTATTTCTTTAAAGAGAGTTTCCTGTGAAGTGATTTTCAAACAAATAGACTTTTTAGGAGTTTCACAGAGTAAAGTTGTGTGTGAATGTAATTTTTTAAAAGATGTAGATAACTTTGGGTCATGTACTCCACTGCAAATAAAAGCTAGACCCTTTTAAAAAGCATACACTGAAAATACTTACGTTTTGGTCTTTGTTGCAATTAAAATAGTGTTCTCTTCAGATGTCTTTTATTTGCCCTAGTACTACCAGAACACCACTAGTGAAATTATAGTGTAGACTTGATTTTAAAATCTAGGATCTTCAGTTATGTTTCTTGACTTCATTTGTTTTTTCATCAACATCTCATACTTTAATGTAATGCCTTAGGTTTACAATTATGTTATTAGTGATTGACCTTAAATATTAATGTCAAATAAGTGAAGCTCCAGTGTATCGTAGAATCATAGAATCGATTGGGTTGGAAAAGACCTCCGAGATCATCAAGTCCAACCCTTGGTCCAACTCCAGTCCCTTTACTAGACCATGGCACTCAGTGCCACGTCCAATCTCAGTTTAAAAACCTCCAGGGATGGGGAATCCACCACCTCTCTGGGCAGGCCATTCCAATGCCTGATTATTCTCTCTGGAAAGAAATTTTTTCTGTACTTATGGCTTAGATGACATCTTGGCTAAAACCAAGATTTCAAAAGTAGAGATATATTGTCATTTCTAGAGTCAGAGCTGCCAGTGTTGTTAAAGCATTTGTTGTGACAAAGGCTTGGTGTTAAAAGTTATGAACATTTCCTCATTCGGGAAACAAATATCCACATACCTTTCATGTAATTCTTTTTAAAGGTGAAACTATATTGATTTTAAAATAGAAGTTTGTCTTTACAAAATAAGAGTTTTAGAGCAAATGTAAGTGGGCATATCTGGGTAAATTCCTATGAATGCAAACAAGTGCTTTCACAGTCTGTCCTGCATGTTTTAGTCTTTCTATTAAAGCAAATTTCTTGGCTCCAACATGAGATGTGTAAGTTCTGGTAATAATAAGCAGTTGAAATAAGTTTAGGAACAAAAGTCGAGTCACTTATTTAAATGACTGATACTTATGTCCTGTTTCCTTGTGATCTTCCTTCCTCTTTCCCCAACACTCCTTGCAGGAACATGTCTTTTGGGTGGTGTCCTTAAATACATTGTTCATACTCGTGTTTGGTAAGTATCATCTGCTCTTAGGTTTTAAAAACATCCTTGTGAAGTGTAATGCAGGTTAATTTTAAGCCTGTTCTCAGAATAAATGAAGATGTGACATATGAAAATGGAACCACAAATGAATTGGGAATATGCATAATAAATATTAATTGTTTCTAGTTTTTAATATTAATTTCTTTAAGTGAATAGGTTTAAAATAGAAAATCTGCCAAAAGCTTGATGATGTCAACCAAAGCACAGAAAATAGTATTTGTTTGTAATACTGTTAAAGGAGCAATCTCAGGGAATTTAATTTTTGAGCAAATGCAGTACTTTGAGGAATGGCTGGGATATTGGTTTTTTCTCCTTATAGTTTTCACAAGATGCAGTGACCTCACTTTTTACATCAAGAATCCATTTTTGAAGTTCAGTATTGGGAGAGAGGTGCACAAGAATGTAGCTGACTATGTAGGGTTGTCAAATATGCTTCTATTTTGTATCCAGAATTGCTACAGAACAACTTTCCTTAGTTCATACAACTTAGACTGCCTTACATTTTAGAAAACAGTTCTAATCAGTGGCACTTTTTTCTCCATTTTTTTTGATTCCTCCTGTAGATGCTGAAGCTGAACCCTAACTTTAAATGTTTGCAAGACTCTTTCTATTTCTAATGAGAGATAGGAATATTTTTCTGTTCTGATTCCATGCATAGTTAGTGCTAGGAAAATTTCTTGGACATAAACGTGTCACAACTTTAGAAAAATTTTAAATACCCAGACTGTAGGTATATATTTCTTATTCATTTGAAATCTAAAATATTATAAAAAGACCTGCCTTATTGTTGTAAGCTCCTCTTGAGAGTTTCTGAAATTTCTCTGCTAACAGAGGCTTTTGGATTGTGGTGCTCAGCCTCATTAGTGTTGGTAATTTGGCACACCTCTGTGTATAGAATTAGCAGCACTTCAGTGAAAAGATGGAGCATTTTGTGCACTTGGAGAGATACCAGACAAAAATACCCCAAATTTTCACTTGCTCTGAACGATCAGTTTAGGAAGGAATTTGTTATGTTGCTTTGGATATTTTCAGTGATCTTTCCTGGCAGAAGGATTTGAGGCTGAAAAACCGAAGACATACTATAGATAAGAACCTTTTGCAGGCAGGGTAAAGCTCATCACACTGAACCAGTGATTTGAGCATCTAAATACTGAAACGAATCACCAGATCAAAAGAATTGGTGTCTTGTATGCTTAATTGACAAGGAACTATAACTGTTTTAATACAAGTTGGAAAATACTTGAATTATTTCTGTCTGAGAATTATTCTAATCTGTAGTTATCAGAAGTTAATTGAGAATTTTTAGCTGCTGTAAAATGTAGACATTTTTATTAAGTAGATAATAACCATGGAATTTCTAAATTGTAGATTAAAATTCAATAATAAGTGTGTAATAAGAATAATTAATGAGGTTGTCATATAGACGTGTTTTGAGTAGCTGTACCTGCTCCTTCCCAAGTGGGAAACTAACAAATAGAGAAGAGAAGGGAGTGATTTTCCCAAGCAAGCGGGAGGTCTGGAAATTTAATATGTGCCTGTCAAGCCTATTTGGAGTATCTTTCCCATTAAGTAATACTGCTTAATTTACAGCTGTCAAATCTCTAGTTATTTGTAATTTCACTACTGTTGAGTTCAAATGTCACAGGAGGTGCTTTATAGAAATAGAAGGAAAGCATTTGGAACCTTAATTACTGGTCCAGAAATTCTCTTTGGACAAATTAATTCGTTTGAACATAATTAGTATTTTCTATAGCTCATCTTATTACTCACAAAGGAGTCTGTACTCCTTTATGATTTTTTCTTTAAAGGCATATCAGAGAAATTCACTTTTAAATAAAGTTACTTAAAATCATGATAAACTGTGCACTGTATTCTCATAAAACCCTGTCCAGAAATACAACTTTTAAGTCATTAGTGTGATATCTGTAGGAGTTGTGTGTGTGATCTCTTTCATCTCAGGTTTATTTCACTTGTTCTTGCTGGCCAGGGAGAGATCAAGCGCCCCCTTTATATTTTTATTTGATTTATCTTTTTTTATCTTATTTTTGCTCTTCCCCAGTAATTGCTTTATTTCTCTGAAACGGACATAAATTAAAACTTTCTGATCATTGATCAGGGCAGTATGTGTCCTGCTAAGTCTTTTCCTAGCTGGTTTTGTGTTGTTGTTGTTTTGTTTCTGTTTGGGTTTTTTACATATTGGTCATAGGAAAGTGGGGAGGAGAGAGAGAAAATCATTGGGCTTTTAATTTAAGGGAATGTTTAGTGTAAGTAGTTCCCAGCGTGGATTATCATGATGTAGTGAAGGCAATAGAGGTGAAAAGAAAAGCTTGCTGCTACTGCAGCCCCTTTCCTTTATACTGATTCCCTCTACTCCTGAAAAAAAAAAGGTGTTGAATTCTGCACTCCTTCATAGCTTGGTTAGACCACAGAGGAATCTAAAACAACTTGCTCCTGTTTCAAATACACAGGTGTCCAAAAATGGGGAAAGTGCTGTCTTTTTAATGCATTCCCCCTGAAACCTCAGAATTGTCAAGAGAGTTCTCAGGAATGATGACAGCTCTCAATATATTAATTCAAAGTAAAAGTTGTTCCTCATTCCTTTCCTGGAGTGTCATCGTTCTCCCCCTCTTCTTCCCTGTAAAAATTCCTGCAGGGCTTGCATTTTTCACAGTATTCTTAAGAATTAAAACACTGGAACTGAAGCCTTGCTAAACCAAGTCCTGTCTGGCCATGGGGATATGGAATGGCTGCTTAAGTCCTTTAGTGCATGGGAAACAGTGAATATGCAGAAAAGCTTCTTACAGCAGTCTGAGACAGAGACCAGCCTAGTGCATAAAGCTGAGAAATTGAACTAATTTATGCACTGCAAGATGAACTAAGAAGGAAAAGACTGTCCTCTTATTCTGTGTAGTTTTATTTTGTTTGTAATCTTTGTGTGAATTCTGATCTGATTTTCAGTGTTTGTAAAGTTGTAAAATTCTAACACTTGCAAATATTTGCACAGAATGTAATTTCTTTTTAGTCGTTTTCATAAAATTGATCAGAATTAGGATTATTACCATGTTACAATACACATCCTGCAAATAAGGCTCCATTTAGCCGTTTTCATGACCTTTTTTCCTTCTTTCTGCTTACATTTTATACAGCATTTTGTCCATACCACATTGGTCACTTCTCCATTGTTGGCCTGGGCTTTGAGGAATATGTGAGTATGGTTCTATAATTTCAAAATGCAAAAACCTGCCACTGTTTATTTAATCACAATATTCTTGTAGCATCTTTTCACTTTGTGATTGCAAAAGTAACTTGGAGTATGTATTAGTATTAGTTCTTAAACTTTTTTGAATCTATGAATAAAAATGTCCTCATTCTTTCCCTCTTTCTCCACTATTTACATTTCAAGAGAGGTTTCCTGCTTTTACAAAAAATACTTATGTCTTGGGGTTTTTTAACAGCCTTTTCTTCCTTGCATACATTTTTGGGTACCAAGTAATTTTCATAGTAGATGATAAGAAGTAGGGAAAGGAAGGGAGAAGTGAGATAGTGTAAAGGTGACACTTCCTGTTTCATACATTTATGAAACAAATATGTAAAAACCAGAGAGAAACTTGTCATTCTTCTTGTGTATTTGAGAAGAGGAATTTGCCTTAATTGCATAAAAGAGAGATGTAATTTTTTAAGAGACTGGTAAACTTTTCCCTTTTTCCCCTCTTACCTTCAGGTTCAAGCATCTCACTTTGAAGGCCTGATTACAACTATAGTGGGATATGTTCTGCTCGCAGTGACTCTGATTGTTTGTCATGTATCCTTTTGGCAGTAGTGACTGGGCTCAGATTTACAGGTAAAGCATTTTTCTGGCTGCATTTTGAGGAGGCATGGACATGATGCAGGTGCAATTAAATTAACATTTTGCTCTGCTTTTTTGGTGAAATTAGAAGAAAAAAGTTTAATACACATCTGGCTTTTCTTGGAAAAGGTGAGAATTTGTTTCAGACTGCATTGAAAGGAAAGCTACTATTTAAAGTTGGTCTTCAGTTTTGAAACTTGCTTATTCGTGGCAGATGTTTTCAAAGGAAGGTGTTTCTTTCTTGAGACAACTTTTGGCCGCTTAATTTAAGAAGGGTATTTATGTATTTATATACTTACTTACTTAGTTATGTATTTATTTATTTGTGTGTGTATGTATGTATTTATTTAAGGTGCATGTTTAGGTGATGTTATCCAGACAGCAGATCGCGACTTCCAGAGTCACAGCCCATTTTTATAATACCACCCTGCTAAAGTACATACTTCCTATTTCACTTCTGTCTTTTATAAAACTTCCTGTTGCTAAAATCCATGTAATACAGTGTTTCATGTTAATTAAACTGTTATAAAATGTTTTTCAGTATTATTTTCTTGACAAAGTATTCAGGGTTTGGCAGCACTTGTTAAGTTCCAGCGATCACGTCGTTTACTGGGAGTTTGCTATATTGTTGTCAAGGTAATCCTAATTTTTTTTTGTAGGGAGCAAAAAAAGCTCTCAATATTAGCTTACATTATTATTTTCTTAGCAACTTTTGTTAAACTAGTGGGATGTTGTTCTTTTCTCTCTTTTCCCAAAGGTTTCCTTGTTAGTGGTGGTTGAAATCGGTGTGTTTCCTCTCATCTGTGGCTGGTGGCTGGATATTTGTTCCTTGGTAAGAACAGAAGTAAATGGGATAAAAGCTTTTTTAACACTGTTTATATTTGAGGCAAAACAAAAAGTTCTGATGAGAAGAGAGTTGTTAAATATGAGTTTGACAACACTCTTCTGTTTTATAAACATCATTTCCACAGAGAAAGGGTTTTTTAGGTACTGTGAAATGATAATTTTGTTTTTCTTCACATTAACTAAATACAAATTAACATGCTGTTGCTAAAATAATAAGAATATAATCCTTTTTACTGCAATTAAAAGACCACTGTGGTAATGAGCTTGCTTACAGGCGAACTTGTGTACTGAATAAATGTCTTTATGTCACCAGTTATGTGAAATTGTTATCCAGTCCCTTTATGTTTTGAATAAGATACGTGCTGTGTTTGCCTGGAATTGAGAAGGACAGTTTTTCTGTCCTGAAAAAAATTGAGTGATTAATTTCAAATGGAGAAAATTTTTCCAGGCTTAGCAGAAGTAGAATTTTACTTAAGAGAATTTGCTTCCACCACACTGCCACTTTGTTTGAACTGATTTATAATTTATATAGAGTCTGTTAGTGTTTGAGTTAACTACTTCTTTCTACTTCTTTCTACTTCTTTCTACTTCTTTCTACTTCTTTCTACTTCTTTCTACTTCTTTCTACTTCTTTCTACTTCTTTCTACTTCTTTCTACTTCTTTCTACTTCTTTCTACTTCTTTCTACTTCTTTCTACTTCTTTCTACTTCTTTCTACTTCTTTCTACTTCTTTCTACTTCTTTCTACTTCTTTCTACTTCTTTCTACTTCTTTCTACTTCTTTCTACTTCTTTCTACTTCTTTCTACTTCTTTCTACTTCTTTCTACTTCTTTCTACTTCTTTCTACTTCTTTCTACTTCTTTCTACTTCTTTCTACTTCTTTCTACTTCTTTCTACTTCTTTCTACTTCTTTCTACTTCTTTCTACTTCTTTCTACTTCTTTCTACTTCTTTCTACTTCTTTCTACTTCTTTCTACTTCTTTCTACTTCTTTCTACTTCTTTCTACTTCTTTCTACTTCTTTCTACTTCTTTCTACTTCTTTCTACTTCTTTCTACTTCTTTCTACTTCTTTCTTCTCTTAAGAAATAAATTCATCAGAAATTGATCTTTATTTACTGTTTTTATCACAAATTATTACCTTTTTGCTCTAATTAAATGCTATAGTTATTTATGTTTTAACACGAGGAAGGCATTTAAATTATGCTTAATAGTATATATGAACTAGAGTAATCAAAATGAGTAATTGTAGATATTTGCCAAATTTCATTCATTTGTTTCCTGCTTGTCTTCTAGGAGATGTTTGATGCCACTCTGAAAGACAGAGAATTGAGCTTTCAGTCTGCCCCAGGTACCACAATGTTTCTGCACTGGTTAGTTGGAATGGTTTATGTCTTCTATTTTGCATCCTTCATTCTTCTGCTGAGAGAGGTAAGTCTGTGAGAACATGATGGGTATGTAACATATTTAGGGGCTTGCATGGTGAACTGAGTATTGCTGCTGCTGTGCTGTGTGTATATATTGTATTTCAGCCTTTTGTAAAAAGGGCCATGCTGTTAATTACTGCAGTGGAAAATTATGACTTAGAGTATCTTTTACCTAGAGGTTTTTAGTTTAGTCCTTAAACCTGGGTGTTGCCTTCAAATTAATCTAAATACATTTTAATTGTTTAAAACTGGTCAATACATGAAAATTAAGCTTGTATTTGGTTGTTTTTTCTATACTTCTCTATGACACTTCCTTTGTTCTATTTCTGTGCCATTTTGTTGGATATTGTTCAACAAATATCCCTATTATGTAAAAAGTTATTTTCTGCAGCAGTGTTATTCAAAATGAACAACAAAGAATACAAAGATTTTTATTTCATGTATTGTTTTCTATTTCCTGCTTCAGGTATTGAGACCTGGTGTCTTATGGTTTCTCAGGAATTTGAATGATCCAGACTTCAATCCCGTGCAGGAAATGATTCACTTGCCCATCTATAGACATCTCAGGAGGTTTATCTTATCAGTGGTAAGGACTTTTTTCAAAGATTTCTTTATTTGCCCAGAAGATTTCCTGTGTTGGCTCCTACATACAGTATTGTGTATTTAAGGAGAAACACCTTCACCCTAAAGGTGAAGTGATTCCAGAACAGGCTGCCCAGAGAATCTACATCTTCTGATACTCGAGACTTAACTGGATGAGGATCTGAGCAACCTCACGTAACTGGGTCTGCTCAGAGCAGAGCTCCAAGGGGCTGGGGAGGGTTGTTTGGACTCTAAAGGTCCCTTTCAAAACAAATTTTTCTGTGATATTTTCTGCTTATGTTAAATCATAGAAAATGTTTGTGTAATCAGACAACAAATGTTTATTATTATGGATATTGTAAATCATATAACTCTTTCAGATGCCTTCAGTTATTGCAGTAAACATTATGTGTCAATTCAGCTAAAACATTGCAGCGGGGGAGAGTATCTTTCTAGTTTAATTTTGAATTGGGTTCTGTTGATCTAGTCAATGGTGTCTGTTTCCAGATTATCATTGTAAGACATTGAAAGCAATGAAAATTTTTTCCCTTTGCTTGTTTATCTGCAATTTGCCAAGCATGCAGTAAGGGAAGGAGTCTCAGACTGTATTTGACATAAATGTCATGGCAACTGTGAAAACTGACACACCAGAAACATTCTTCTGTGTACTTTATTACTACACCTGAGATGCTTGAAGCAGTGAAAGTCTTGAAAGAGATCTTAGTTTTGTTGGAGGACTCTTCAGTACCTGAGTAGAGCTGACCTGACCACCCTTCATAGCATTTTCTTACTTAATCATAATTCTTCAGTTGCCTGAAACTTCATGTCACAGCAGGTGGCCCAAAAGCAAAGATCTGCTTGTTACTGATAGTCTGAGATACGTTCTCACACTGTGTTGAAACTGGCAGTTACTTGAACTTCACCTTTTGGGTTGCTTAGCTAATTAATTTAGAACTTCTACCAGCCTCATGTTAGAATATAGGACCCAGAATGGTAATTATTTACACCTTTCCATTTCATAGAATAAATCGCACCTTTCAAGTTCTGTTTCTTTCTCAATATTTTTAAGAAATGTCTTGTGTAGAACATAAAATACTAATTTTCAAGAAGAATGTGATGCAGTTTTTCTTTTCTACATAGTTAAACACATAAGGTGCATGGTCTTCATGCACCTTATCTCCTCTACTTAAATTTTGTTTTTCCAGTTAGCTTATAATGTGAGAAGATAGAAAGTGAACGATCTTTTGATGCTTCAACAAGTTGCTTGAAAAGTCAGCCACTTAGAGGAATATAAAATTATTAACCCTGGTATTGGGTAAGGGGAAGAAAGAAGAGCTGTCTGACGTTGCTCTGTCAGTAGGCCAGTCAGTGCTTATTCAGTCACAGTCCTGTTTGGCGAGGGCATCATAATGTGCTGGTCTGCCTGGGCTGGAGTTGACTTAATTCACAGAGGCTCAAACAGCATTACTAACACAGACCTGTTGCCTAGGGCTGGTCAGTGCTTGCACAACAGCGAGGCTTTTTTTCTTCCCTGCGCTGCCTGCTCCCTCACCCCTCCAGTGAATAAGGTGAGGCTTGGGAGGAGGTACACCTGGAACAGCTGACCCTGACTGGCCAAAGGGATGCCATATGACATCATGCTCAGCAGTAAAAGCTGTGGGAAACGAGGAAGAGGGGATTATTCATTGTTATGGTTTTTGTCTTCCTGACTTCCCAGGAAGATAACTGCAGATCATGTGTCTGCCAATGAGAAGTAGAGACTGAATTCCTGCTACTGTTTCGCTTGTGGGCACATCTTTTGCTTTCTCTATGTGACTGTCATTACCTCAGTCTTGCCTTCTTCTGTTTTGCCTTCCCCTTCAGCAGGAGAGGGGAATGAGCAAGCAGCTGGGTAGGTATTGGGCTGTTAGCCAGGGCTAACCCAGGGAATGTGTCAGAAAGGTGGGAGGTAAACAAGGTTTGGTTGTTTCTGCTATTTGGGCTAACTTTTTTACTTTCTTGTTGCAGATTGTCTTTGGATCAATTGTGTTGCTCATGCTCTGGCTTCCTATACGCATTATTAAATACCTCCTGCCTAACTTTCTTCCATATAATGTTATGCTCTACAGGTAAGCATTTATTTTTAAAAAGATGAGTTTTTTCAATCTTCCTATAACTGGGAAAAGCGTATTTGTCCTCTCTGACCATTCGTGTGACACTTTTTTGCTATGTTATTTTGTTTTCAATTAATCTAATCTTCATTGTTCTAGGGTAGTTAAAAGGTAAAGGACATGGCTACATCATACAGTCTGTCAAATGAAAAGCTACTAAGAAGAATAAAAGTACTCATTTTGTATTACTTCTGTAATGATAACTATCTGAGGTTTTATGTCCTCAAAACACCCTTTCAGCTTTTTGATAGTGAAGTTGTGTTCATGTTTGGTTTTAACATACTCATTTCTGATTATCATTACTAAATAATATCTGTAACTGTATTTCTTTTTAATGGTAGCAGTTTCTTTCTGTTTCTAAATAATAATTGAAAAAGTGATGATAGAAGAAAATAGAAAAGCAAGTTGTATTCTCAGATACAATCTTTCTGATTGTTTTTTCTTTAATTTCTTTACACTGAAGTGCCTAAATATTCATGAACACCTAATCTTTGCTCAGGGTGGTATATAAGGAGAAATGTCTGTAAAAACTCAGAACTGTTCCTGTTGGCACCCAATATATTTTTGTATTGCAGTGGTGTTAGTATGATTCATTGTAAAGGATTCCTATCAGAGTGTTCCTCATGTTTGACTTCCTGCTCTTCCCATTGTTTCTAGTGATGCTCCAGTAAGTGAACTGTCCTTAGAGCTCCTTTTGCTTCAGGTGGTGCTTCCAGCTTTGCTAGAGCAAGGACATACAAGACAGTGGTTGAAAGGTCTTGTAAGAGCATGGACTGTTACTGCTGGATACTTGCTGTAAGTACAGAGATCCAAAATTGGCTACAGCCATTGTGTCCAATTTGGCCTTCAAACATGAAGGCAGCATGTTTTCAAGAAAGTTATCTCAACAAATAGCTTTAATAGCTATTTTACAGACAAAGACATGATGAAAAACTTGGAGTGATTTCTTTCTTCTAAGCAGTAGTTGTACTTACTTCTGGACTGGTCTTTGACAACTAATTCTTTTGGTACACTATTACAGCATTTGCTTAGTGAAAAAAATCTGTCAAAGCATGACAAATATCTTGATAACTTCCTATTATATGAAAAGAGTAGAGAGATAAATGTCAGCAGAGCATTTCCGTAAGTCATCTAAATAAATTTCTTGTGCACTTCTTACATTTCTTCCTATAAGAAGGGGGGGAAAAAAAAGAAAAATTATTTAGAACAGTAAGGTGAAAAAGCAAACAACTTTAAATTGGGGATTTTAAAATTAAAACTTCAGTCTGTAAAGAAGGATAAAACTGTCAGAGAAAGTGAATTATTATACTGCCAGGCAGGGTTTTAGCACCTGAAATTTTTTTTTAGTTCATCTGTTGTTTGACAAATGAGTCAAGGAAAAAATAAGGTGGATTTTGTTTCTGTATAGCTTTCAGTTTAACTTCAGAGTATGTTGGCATGCTCCAACCATGTCATGCTAATTGTTGCCACTACAAGGATCAAGATTTATTCTTTGCTAAGTTACGTCTGAGAAACTGAATGAAAGACTTTTTTCTTCAGTGCAATCCAAAATACTTAGCTTCTCATGAGGAAACTCTCCTCACCCCCTGTTCTTTGCATTTTGAAGATTTTTTTTAATATTATTAATTTTTCCATGTTTTAATGGTGTTTAAGTGTGATATAGCAAGAGAATTTTGGAGATGATGATAGGAATGGCTTTTCTTTCTCCACTGTTGCAGCTGTTTAGAAGAGTTGAGAATTACCTATTCAGAAATTTTAGCTGAACAAAGGTGAAAATCTTTTCCTCAGTTTTTCTCAAAAAGCAAACTGCTATGAAAATGTTTTCACTGCCAATATCTGCACACATCTTACTCTGCTAAAGCAGAGGAAAATTAACTTGTAAATGTTCACATTGGATTTGGGTGTTTTTCAATCAGACTCAAATTTTGCTAATGACATATGCAGGGAACTCAACAGAATGTTTTTTAAAGTAGATTGGCTCTTTCTAGGATTGATGTTCTTAGAAAGTGAACAGGTTTTGAGCCATGTAGAATCCTGAAAGACTTTGCCTGCCTCTGTACTTTGGAAAACATTTCCAAAGCAATACCCTACTGTCCTTGTACAGTTTGGGTTTGAAGGCAAGTTTTTCCAATATAGCTTATTAACAGTAAAATAAAAGCTGTCTCTAGAGTTGTGTGCTTACATGAACTGAAAAAGCAATGCAATTTTTCCTTTCATATGCACAGCCACTTCAATATCAGGTGATGTTTTTAAAGCAACCAAACAGATCAGTGATCTTTTCTTGTGACTGTATTCCAGCTGTTTTTATCTGCATCCACACTAACATTTTTCTTCTAAATTCTGTGTTTATGATGACATTAAGTACATTATCAGAAAAAGGCTTATTTTATTTTATCCAGATTCTGCCAGTACTCCTGTACAAGTTTTGTAGAGCTTGTACCTATTTTGGGTAGACCAGAATTCTGTAAACTTCCCACTGATATCAAACAGAACAAAACTGAAATTTCGATTGTTACAGGGATCTTCATTCTTACCTACTTGGTGACCAGGAAGAGAATGAAAACAATGCAAATCAGCAACCCAATAACCAGCATGCTCGCAATAATAACGCCGTTCCAGTTGTGGGAGAAGGTCTTCATGCAGCCCATCAAGCCATACTTCAACAAGGCGGACCTGTGGGTTTCCAGCCTTATCGCAGGCCTTTAAAATTCCCACTCAGGGTAGGTATAACATACACATAAAGAGGAAACAAAAAGGAATTTGAAGAATATGTAGAGTATTTTTTGTAAGAAAGATTTGGCCCACATTATCAAAAGTCAAAACATGTTGTTTCATGTTTTGTATGGTTTGCATCTTTCTAAAACGTAGACTTACAGTTATTCTCACGTAAAGCTTTTTTCAGCTTGTAACTTTTATGATTTTATTTATAGATCCCATATATGTTTTCTGTTACCTATTAGTTCACGTCTTGTTCTCTTCATGGTTAGTAATAGAGAGAAATACAGTAACCCCCATCAAACAGCTAGTTCAGGATTGCCCCTAACAAGGCATGGCTTTCAAGGGGGCATACTCTGGTCTTGTAGCTGAAGTGTATTTTAAACTATTTTGCTTTAATAAGAAACTAAAGAGAGAATTTCTGTTGCATCTGCATTAAACATAGAAAGGTGTTACAATACTTGAAAGTTTTTCTGACTCTCTAAAATTAGAAAGGAGATGTTGTTGGCAAATTCTTAAATTTATAAAATAATATACAGGTCTATTGGGGTCACCTCTTAGTTCTGAGCAAGGGCGCAGCGTGGATGGCAGTCAGAAGAGCTCAGGCACAGCAGACATCAGAAGGCTTAGATCAGAAGGCTCACAACTTAGAGAGTTTATTCAAGATAGATAACAGACAGTTCCTCACAGCTCATAGAAGTAGTAGATAGTTCCTAGAAGTTCCTATTACATCATCTCTCTCCTAGGAGATCTGACTCTCACTCAGTAACATCCACACCTTTTATGCCCTCTCACATCCAACATGCCACTACATTACTGGTTAACCAATTCACCTTACATACACCACAGCCTCTCATTGGCTACAAGCCACACACACACCACAGGTAGCTCTCATCTCTTTAAGGTGTACTCCAAACAGCTTTCCTTAAGGGATGCACTCACTGTCACCCCCCACACAGGTCAAACTAGGTAATTACTTTGTTGTTACCAGAGCTCTGAGTTAATCAAACACAAACTTCCTACACAGCTCACTTACTGTAGTTTCAGGTATAGCTCAAGAACAGAAGTAATGGCTAATGCTATGACACTGTGGTATTGCTTCTGAGGTTTCATTGCTTTGTGCCCTAAAGTCTCATCAAGGAAAATTTGATACAGAATTAACTTTGTCTCAGTTGTCTGTTATGATAAGCTGTTAAATTTCCCATAGCAAGCTTGCTTGTTGTGTGGCTTTGATTAATGGAGCATAACTGCATAGCACAGGGTGCTTGAGACATATTTAAAGAAGTCAAGTACACGATAATTCTCTGTTAAGATGTAAACCTGACTAAGGAGTTACCAGCTTCCCTGTCATCTTCTGGTCCTGTAAACCTGAGGACATCTGGAAGTGCTTTCTCTTAGCAAGGGTTTCCTTATAAAACCACTGTCTTGCTCATCTGGCATACAGAGCTAGAAACCTTTCAGGATTAACTGAGGGTGGTGCTGATGAATGCAAAAATAAAGAGATGATTTTCTTTAAGGTAACCTAACAGAACTTCAATCATGCTAGATTCAAATATTAATTTTTACATTTGGGACAGCTGATGCAAACTCTAAGAAAGAAATACACAGCATTGTAGGTGTTCTGCATTTACAATGGGTAGGTTTCTTACTGCTTATTTATTTATACAGTGAAACATCAGTTGGTATTTGAGCATTCTAGTTTAGCTGCCTTTATAGATTGATGTATCTTTTATATCAGACTTTTTGGCTTTAAGTAACTTTGTAAAAACTTTTTCCCTTTTTTTTTAATCTCTTTCAGATATTTCTTTTGATTGTTTTCATGTGCATAACATTACTGATTGCTAGTCTTATCTGCCTTACCTTACCAGGTGAGTCTGTTACTGTAAAACTGCGATTAGAAACAACTCAGCATGTTGCCATGCTCAACAATGGCAGGTGTTTTGAAACCATTGTTTAAAGTTAAAAGGAGAAAACATGGAAAATTGTCTCATTTTTAATAGTGCATCATCAAGTTGTCATAATCTAAAAACCTAAATGATAGTGGTGGTGCCTGTATTGAAATGACAGAGATTGCTATTCCCATTGTTATATTGTAGAATAATTTTCATTTAAGGACAGGGCTCCAAGTGCTGAGACAATCTCAGTAGTAATTGAGAGAAAAAGAGAACTGAAACTCTTGCACTTGCTTTTTACTGTTTAGAGAAGGAAAAGACGTAGTTTGTTACCAGGTCTTCTACAGTATTTTCTTTAAAAATTCTGAAGGTATCATTATTGAGTCCTGTGAGGCACAGGGAGTTGAACTTGATGATCCTTATGAGTCACTTCCAACTTGAGATATTTTGTGATTCTATGACCTTGACAGGTTACTGGGAGATTTTGGGAAGTGGCTTGTATATGTATGAATAAGTACTTGAACAAATCAAAAGCAATTTGTTGGGTTTTTTTAATAATTTGGAATAAATTAAAACATATAAACTCATTTCAAATTTCTAACCTGTCTGCTCTAATATCATGTAATTTATGCCTCCTTGTACTAGTGATCCTAAAATCAGTAATGTGTTGAGATCAGTTACAAATTTTGTAATTATTCTAATAGTAGTACATAAATTAATTCCTCTGTAATACTAGTGAATGGAGACACTATTAAGAAATGAACTGTAGCAAATGAGTCTCCTATTTCTGTCAGAGAGCTTCAGAAGCCTCATCACTAAGTCTTCAAAAGTTATCTGAGGCAGTGAAGTGATCCAAACATAGTTCATACAATTTAAGTTCAATCTTATGTACTGATGCATCATTGCCTTTGCGGTTCTGAAGATTAGTGTTTAGGCTCTGAATGCTGCTGTGTTCAGTGCTTTGTTTTGATGTAGTTGATGTCATATTGTTGTCATAAATTTTAGGGGAAAAAAATTTCTATGTATGTATTTGACATCATATCTGAAACTATTTATATAGTCCTTCACACATTTGTGCATTATGGGTGTAATACCAAAATACTGGTTTATGATGAATAATATTTGTGCATTGATATTCAACAACAAATTCGATAAGCTTTTTTTTTTAATAGGCATCCTTCCCTACAAATCAAAAAGCATTGCTCTGTTTAACAATGCTTATGTTTTCAGTGTTTGCTGGCCGATGGCTCATGTCATTTTGGACGGGGACTGCCAAAATCCACGAACTGTACACAGCTGCTTGTGGTCTCTATGTCTGCTGGCTGACCATCCGAGCAGTGACTGTGCTTGTTGCCTGGATGCCACAAGGTCGCAGAGTGATTTTTCAGAAGGTCAAAGAATGGTCTCTCATGGTGAGTTTCAAGAAAAACTTCTACTGAATTATCAAAAAAGTAGCTAATGAAACTTGTTTCATTTTTGCTTACAAGTTTCATTCTATAATATACATCACATTTAACTTTTCAGTCCATTTTGAAGCTTTCACAGCTTCCCTTCCTACTGCATAATCTGCTTTTGGAAGCCATTTAGCACAGTGTTAAGCAATCAGTGTCACTAAGTGTGTGTGTATATATATTTGTATATGTATGTATATATTTTTCTGTTTTCCTTTAAAGGTGAGTATGTTGCATTATATTATCCCATGCTTTATGTGTTCTCAAAGACTATTTACACATAACACCTGGAAGCTTAACTATTATTTGTTTAATAACACGGCATTATCAAATTAAAAAAAAAACAACTGGTTAAGCTGATAGGTGATGATGATGAACATGTGTCTACAAAGTAGCTTGATGCGTGTTTTTGGAAAGATCTTTATCATATGTCAGATCTTGTGTTGTTCAAATTACTTTTTTTAAAGAAAGTATCTTTTATTGTGAGAGTTCAGGTTCTCACTGTGAAAGCAAATTTATACCTCAGCTTTTTATCTAGGTTTTGATTTTGAGGATTTCTACAGTAGACTTCTTGCCTAGCCTAAGTATAGTTAGTGTAAACATTCATAGCATAAATGATACGTCATTATGGACATGTTTATGTGCTTATTGAACTATTACAGACAGAAGAGAAGTGTGTGTATTTCATGTACTACCACAATTACCAAACACCCATCATTTTGATTTAGGAAATCTTAAGCTTCTTTAAGAGAATTCAGAGCCAAAATATAGTTCTTTACTTGTTCTCTAATCATGTTAATTAAGGCAGATTAGTTTTATATGATGCATGTAAATTAAGACAATTCTAGAATAAAGAAAGATTCAGTCATGGTATTCTGAGTCTTTGATTTTTCAGTCATATACCACATAATGACAGCATTTTTAAGATTTGGTTTTCTTTGGGTAAAAAAATAGTTTTGGAAAAATTCTCCAATTTTCCAACATACAAGAACATGCAATACAGTGAAGT
Organism: Pithys albifrons albifrons; assembly: GCF_047495875.1. Classification (NCBI taxonomy): domain Eukaryota; kingdom Metazoa; phylum Chordata; class Aves; order Passeriformes; family Thamnophilidae; genus Pithys; species Pithys albifrons. Next base: position 25,220,608 of record NC_092461.1, read on the forward strand.
GCCATTGGTTAGTGTTCCCTACTGAGAACAGACAAAGGTGATTTTAGGGCTTTGAACTATACGGACATTCATAGGCACAGTTGGGTTTTTTTTATGGAGGGGGGTATGGAATAGGACTGAATCTTGAAAACTTACGTTGCAAAACTATGTGTGTAATAAAAATTATTTCTAGGGGTGTATATATATGAATTAAAGATCTGTGTAGGTTTGGGGTTTTTTTTCACCAGAGCTCTGTGTTTATGTAGTTTATGTTATATTTTTTTAAGGTTAAACAAAGAATCCTCTGGAAAATATATTAATTAAATAAATATATTAATAAAATGTCTTGGGGGTTTTTAGATAATGAAGACATTAATAGTGGCTATCCTGCTGGCTGGTGTGGTTCCACTTTTGCTCGGACTTCTGTTTGAACTGGTCATCGTTGCACCACTGAGAGTTCCTTTGGATCAAACGCCTCTCTTCTATCCTTGGCAGGTCAGTTGTTCCTGTTCTTTTGCTTCTGTTGATGTAAGGACTTTATGGGTGTTGTTATTTCATGTTGATTTGATGCTTCACAGCATTTTCCATAAATATGTTTCTGTGTGGCAGAGAAAAGGCAGCCAAGTCTGGATGTGGGAATTAACTGAACCAAAAGGATATGCTGAGGAATTAAAGTATGAAAAGCTGAACTGTTGTGAGGTGACATCAGAGGATCTTTGCGTTTCAGTGGTCAGCTCAGCTAGGCACTTTATTCAGTAGCATCACTGTAAAGCTGTGTAGGAAGTTGGTATAGCTGTATGTATCCACATGCCCTGACCTTTCTGGACAGCTTTCTGCATACAGTTATGCAGCAGGAGATTCAGCTGATCTTTTTTTCCTTAAAAGGTTTTAATTCAGTGATGGTGCACACTATGAATGGAATTTTGATACACTTTAGGATCATGCTGGGTTTGGGTTGAGATGTCTAATCATTAATACAAGATTTTGAGGTAGTTGTGTTTTGTTATTCTTCAGTCAAGTCTCACAGGCTGTGCAAACTTCTTTCCTGAGAATATGTAGAAGAATGGATTGAGTGATAAATGCTTCCATCACCTAGGCTGAATTGTGAAAGAACTCCTAACTCAGACACCCAACGGGGGGAACCATAACTCAAAACACATCTAGAGTGCATTTACTAAATAACAAGAAAGTGTTCACGGATAGTGACTTTACAAGCTGCCCACAGAGAAGCTTTTGTTTACTTTCAGTATCCAAATGTTTGGAAGCCACAATACAAAGAACAATTTGACTGTTAATTTAATTATTCCGTTATTTTTGAGGTATCTGAGTAGATGACTAATAAATCAGGACATATGGTAATTGCAGTGATAGATGATCATGGTTTTCAAACAGTTTTGGAAAGAATTTGTAATGCTAGAGATTCTAAAAGTTTTTGACTTTTGTACATTGGTTCTTTAAAATTTTTAAATACAGTATACTGAAAAGTTTTATTTTCATGTGACACAGCTTCCTCAAAATACTGGATTAGAGGGATTTGAGACTTGTTCTAAATTAGCAAGGAGGTATTGAAATTGAGAATAATTCCCATTTTTCACAAACAAGAATAGAGTTATTCAAAGGTTACATCCTTGAGTAAACATGAATCAACTTTAACACTGACTTTTTTTGTAACAATTTTTTAAATTTTTGAAAATAATTGTTTAAAGAAAATGTATTTCCCTATAAGAGAGTTGATTAGTCTATGATGTCTTAAGTCTTACCAGTTCTGTAGGCTTTTATTATGCCTTGTCAGCCTATATTTTGCATTCTATTTTTGATGGCTCTTATTGGAAATCTTTTACAAATATCTGCCATTCAGAAAGGATTGACTCATAAGGTGTTTTCTAGAAGCCAGTAGTTACATTACTTAATGCCATGCCATAACATTTGCAGTTTATATTGAAACATAAATTTTCTTCTGAGTAGTGCGAGGTTTTTTCATGAAGAGCATCACCTTGTTCTGTTTAGCTTTTCTCACATCAGGTAGGGTTTTGTGAATAAATAAAATTTAATAGAAGGGAAAAAACTTGCTTCCTGATGTGTGTGAACTTCTCTCCATCTTGTTTCTATTCTTTTTTTAAAGGAATCAAAATAACATACTTCTAGGTAAATGTTATCAATGTTGATTAGTTTGTACTGGAATGTTTGTCTATTGCTTTATGTAAGTGTAATGAGTTGGGTTTGTATTTGCTTTTGGTTTAATTGTTGTACTGATTGCCCTGCTTCCAGGGAGCTCATTTGACAGACATCAGTTAAGCTTGAGAGCATTCTCTTTTCAACAGGAGTTTGCAGATGATGTCACCTCTTTTAAACTATGTCCCCTGTAAATAAAAAAGTAATTATATCTTTATTTATAAGTAAGATAAACTGCTCGAAAACCTTTTGGTTGTCTGATTTTTTTAAGATACATTAATGCTAACAGTCTATTTTTACAAAATTAGGACTGGGCTCTTGGAGTTCTGCATGCCAAAATAATTGCTGCCATAACACTGATGGGTCCCCAGTGGTGGCTGAAAACTGTTATTGAACAGGTAGGGAAACCCTGTCTGTGTCAATGATCTGTATAATACATTTTTAATGTTTTTTGAATGTGTGCATCAGAATACGGTTACTCCTGCAGTAATGGAGTAATTGAGTAAAACTAAACTGCTCTTGTAGAAACCTTTTAAATTGTATAGCCTAATCCATTAAGGTACACTTAACAATAAAACACCAAACCTCAGAAAGCTGAAATCAAGAAAAGCTCTGTATACATATTTGCAACTTTTCAGGTTTGTATTAAAGTGAGAAAGAAACATGATGACTTCTTCAGTTGAAGTCAGTGTGTCCAAATACTGAACGTTATTTACATCCACAACTCAAGAACAGAGAATTTTGCTTTCTCTGGAGCTCTAAAGATTACCCTATTCATGGATTAGCACATATGAAAGACACTATTCCCATTCCCCTTGGATTATTAAGCAAGACAGAACAGTTTCTGTGAGCAGTTCCAAGTCATATGGCCAGTTGTTTCCTGTGGCAGAAGTATTTCTTTCTTGGTTATAACTTTTAAGTTCTGTGCTTGTCATCTCAGTGAAGTATCTCAGTTGTTTGCCAGAAGGTGACTTTTGAGCCCAGCACTGTATGTGATGACTGTGGTGCATGTCCCAGCCTCTGTACACAAGGTGCCTCTTTTGAGTTAAGTCTAGCACACAGTCCCAGTTATTAAATCTCTTTAGCTGCCCCGCTGCAGATATGTAGTCTTACTTCTGAGAATACCTTTTGATGCATAACATGGCTCTTCCTTCCATTTTCAATGCTCTCCATGGGCCATCAGACACTCTTCTGAGCCATCCTATGAAACAGTTTCATCCAGGCTGTGAGACAGAGGGCACTATCCAGCTGTAGGTTGTAGCCATTCAAAACTGGTCTTTTCCCATGCTTCACCTAATTATGTTTTGACCTTAGTTTCTGGTAGTAACTGGAGAAACTTAATAATTGTGGAGGCCCTTTCTTCAGGCACAGACTAAATGCAGAGACTCTGGTCTGCCCCACCAAGTACAAAATAAAATCCTATTTTCTGCCTGTTACCAAATTTAATAAATTAATCCTGTCAGTGTACACAGGATCCTCTTCCAGCAAGTTAACAGCACAGAGCAATCCCAAGTCACCCACAAAACCACTGTCTGCACATCTATTAAATGAGCTTTTAGCTGGTTCCTTGTATTCCTGCAGCTGAATCACAACATTATTCCAGATTAAGTTGGTATTTTAGGCACCTTTTAAATGATTTCCTGGAACCTTCATGATGTAGATTGGCAGAGAGTTTTTCCTCATACAGCTGTGGCCATCATGGCTTTCTTCGAGTTGGGAACACCCATTTCCTTTCATAAGAAGAATTGTGCAAAACCTTGTAATTACTAGTGTAAGTGCAAAGCAAGGCTTTGTGATTGATCCATTCTACTTCCAACTGGTTCCATTTTAGGTATATGCAAATGGGATTCGTAACATTGACCTGCACTTCATCATCCGTAAACTGGCAGCACCCGTGATCTCTGTCCTGTTACTCTCCCTGTGTGTACCATACATCATAGCTTCTGGGGTTGTACCTTTACTAGGTATGTATCCATTCAGCATATCTGTTTATCATCTGATGGGTTACAGCAGGGGAAATAGATTTGTAGCAATAAAACTTCAAGCTCTGGGTTGGTTTTTAAAAAAAAACCTCACCAAAAAAACTCCTCTGTTCGGACAACAAATGTAAATGCATAAGGATTTCTGTGTTGTCTTAACAGTATGGCATTTTTTTGGGAAACGCAGTGCATTATGCTGACTAGCTGCTAAGTGCAGAATACATCAGGAGTATGGGACTGCAGAAATACAGGTATTTAGGTAGTTTCAGAAAGGGATGATTAATTCATTTTATCTTCGGACAATCAAACTTTAATTTTAGTTTCTCTAGGAGCTGTACTCATCTGAGGCCATCTTTTTCTAACTTGTCAGATTCTAAACGAAGCTTAGAACAGGTGAAAATACTGGATTTGTTTTGAGTTGTTAATAGTATTAAAGTAAAATGCAAAATTTAAATATAGAAGTTTTTTTCAGACTTTCCTGTCTCCTCATAATTGAGGGAAATAATTTGATTAGAACCAGGGTAGATGAGCTTTTCCATCAACAGTTGTCTTTTGGTAGATAGTTTTGATATTAACAACATGTTCAAGAAGTCCCATTTTATCCTTCAGCCTTACTTGAACAGAGACTTCTATTGCACCAACTTTTTTCTGATACGAGGTATACTGAAGTAAATAAGCAAAAAGAACTGATAAACCCTGTTTTTTAACTGGATTTTCACTGTGCTAGTGGAAAACTGTCTGCTTTAGTGCTTCAGATTAAAAAGAACAGCAGCTGTCATGTTGGATCTCTGGGATAAATGGACATGCAATTTATTTTGCAGCCCTTCTACTCAAGTTACAGTGTAAAAAGGAAGTACAGAAGCAGGTGGAGAAGCAGAAATACATGGGTTGCTTCAGCAATGGTAGATCATGTAGGGGTTGTGTCCTCTTTTGTAGGAGTTACCGCTGAAATGCAAAACCTGGTCCAGCGACGGATTTACCCCTTCCTGCTTATGGTGGTGGTTTTGATGGGAATTCTGTCCTTCCAAGTCCGCCAGTTCAAGCGCCTTTATGAACATATTAAAAATGACAAGTGAGTATTTGGTGTGGGCTCTTTAATTTTTCCAGTTTAAATTGTGATAACTTCAGATTGAAATCAGGTATTGCGGACACTTGAGACTAAAAGGGATTTTAAGAAGTTTCTAGACAAATGGCCCTTTGAGACAGACCTAAACTGTTCTTGGCAAATGTTTTATCTGTGGTTCTGTGGTAGGCAAACACAGGAATAGACTGTCTTTATAGAAGGAAGACACTGCCCCATGTCTAACATGAATGTGTTCTACCACAAATGAAGCTGATTGCTTGTTTTCTCCTCCTTTGTAGTCTTGAAGGACAAGTGAATGTCATGATTATGACATACCTGGAAGTAAAATTGTGTCATAATCTGCTTCTTATTAAAGCATTTCTTCAACCTTTTCTGCATAACTGTTTTTCTTATTCTTTCTACTCATTGGTCCAATTAACGTGTTAAAGAATGTTCAGAGTTTGTCCTTATGAAATTTTGTATGGTTTTCAAATGTTTTCAGTAATTATTACTCTGTATTACTCAGATGCCTGATAAAATAATAATTTCCCCATTTTATTTCCAGTTATCCTGTTTATTTTTTAAGCTTTTCTTTTGTGTTATCCTTACTACCTTATTTTTGTTGTTACCCTAATTATATGTTAGTTGTTTAGAAAATTAGCAACTAATCTTCTAGGCTTCTTTTGTATTGAAAAGGGATAAGTGACTTTGGTTGTATTCATGTCCTGAGTTAGCCTATAACAATTTTGCTTTCCATTGACTACAAAAGGAGACAAACCTAAAATAAACTTATTTGAATCCTAAATGTTAAGTGACTGATACATTGAGTGTTTGGTGTAAATGTGAAATAAATAACACCTAGCAGTATTAAAAGAGTTGTAACTAAAATTAAATTCTCAGCAGATTAATTTATATTTTGGCACCTCTTACTTCATCAGCTGATTTAACTTCTACTGTGCCCACCTGCCTTCATAGCATGTTCTGTAGTATTTGACCTCTGGTAGTGTTTGTAGCTAGTGTTTGTATTTACAAATGGGTTTCAAGCTAAATGTTGGTATCCTTCAGGCAGAAGGGGTATTGAATTGCAACTTGCATTGATGTTACAAATTGCTTTCTTGTGTAGATGAGACACAGCTTTTAGGGGAAGAATTCATAGGTATGTGTGGCTCTTGCACGTGTAGAACCAGCACACAAGCAGAAAGCACAGAAAGGAATTCAGGTAGCAAAAAGTAAGAGTGTGAATCAGTGATATAGAGCAATTAAGGAATAATGTGAAACGTACAAAAACTGCCAAGCTAATTAGATGATGTGATGTGTCCTGGGTTGAGCTGGCAAAACGCCAACTGTCCAAGACAGAGAAAAAGTGTTCCTCCCCCTCCCAGCCAGCCAAGGGAAAAAGAAGAGGGAGAGAGAGAGAGAGAAAAAAACTTTTATAACCAGGTTTATGCTGGAACTAACTACATGTATTTATACAGAAAGGAGAAGATTAAGAGGAAACTACAATATAACACACACTTACACAAGCTACATATATATAACAAGGAATAACTTCCCACTCCCCAATTAATACAAAGCAAAGTCTATTACACTAGATTTGTAAGTACTCTGAGAGACACATAGCAAGAAACAGAAAGAGTAACAACAAAGATGTTTCTACTTCCCTGAATGCAAACAAAATGCAAGCAGAGGCAACAGAAGCAGGGCCTAGCATAGTAGAGGAGCTGCTAGATGTCTTCCTCTTAGTGCAGCCATGATGGAACTAACTAAGCCACTCCCACACACTGGATTTTGCACCCTTTGAGATGATGTAGTATGGTATGGAATACAATATTATTGGCTAGAAGAGGTCAGCTGTTAGCTAGCTCAGCCCAGCTTAAATCAGCTGACAATCCCAGGCCTAGCTGAACTTTAAAACCTAAGTTTAGGCCCACCTGGCCAAACCCATAACATGATGTTAAAACAGAATTTAAATAAAGGAAGCTCGCACCTCTTAAGCTTGACAGGGAGTAGCATTAGGATATTTTCTTTCCCTTTACAATACTGAATTTTTTTGAACAAGGGTGTTTTTTCATTGGGTATAGGACCTGAGCTTTGCTTAGCTTTACTCAATACATGTTTTGTAATGTGACAGTTTTGTTTTTGAACTTAGAAGAACCTCATTAGCACTTTGATTTTGTTTTATATTGGAGTTGTTGTCCCAGATGTTCAAGTGGGACAAGCTCAAACAGACACTGCAAAGATGTCCACAAAAGTATGATCCAGCAAAGGGGCTGGGTATATAAATACTGTGAACACACCTCATTATTTCATATTTTCATTCAGCTTGTATATGTCTGAATTGTATGACCACCAAAGTTAAGGCTGTAAACACAAACCTGTAATGCCTGTATTCCATTACAAGATGCCTGAATGTTGAGAAAAAAGATGAGGGTGGTTGAAGACAATTAAAATAGAGGAGGGCTCACTTATAGAATAATGTTCGTTGAAATGAGAAAGCTACTTGTGCAGCAAAGGAGAGAGAGTGGATTTGTGTTGCCAAATGGTATTAAATTGTGTTAATTTCTCACTATTTTTACTGTAATCCCCCAGGTACCTTGTTGGACAACGCCTTGTGAATTACGAACGGAAGTCTGGTAAACCAGGCACATCAACAACTCCACCTCAATCTTCACAAGAATAGATGGTCATATTAAACATCTTGACCTTCCCTCTGCCTTTACATGTCCTTTTTTCATAGACTCTTCTTGTCTTTGGATATCTCTCCCAATAATACTCTCAGCAGTGTTTTGGCTTCTGTTAGCAGCATGCAGATAGCAGTTAAGGCTCTGTCCTTATCTGCATTGTCTGATGTTATGAATGCTGTCTGAGATCTGTATATGTGTAAATAGAAGTATCCTGACACCCTAAAACCTTGGATTAAAAAGAATGTGCATTGTACATCTTTAAAAAGTATATTAATTTATTAAATCTAGTTGTCACTTTATTTTGGACTGCTGTTCTGTTGACAATGTGCCACAAAGCAATAGTGCAAAGAGGCAAGATGTTTTTATAAAATTTGGAGCTTACTTTATGGTGTTCATAACAGTTCTTATTGTAGTAATACAGTATGATTTTTCATGAATGGAAAGGCCACAGAGAATATCAAAAGTAAATAACTTGCAGTCAGCAATGAAGTGGCTGTGGTGAGAACATACTGAACTATGTATCTTGCTGTCCAGTCTTTTTTATTATTTTGTATAACACCAAAGCTGTTGTACATTTTTCTATTGCCTGATTGTTTTTCATGTGTCGGAGTTTGTAGTATTGTACAGTTGCTGTTAAATCAAGAAAATATTTCCTCTTCTGAGAATTCAGATGTACTTGTTGAAGCTCAGCTGGATTTTTCTGTTTGGTTGAAGGGGGTGGTTGGGGGTTGGCTTTGGGATCAGGATGTCATGAATTGAAACAGTAAGTAAAAATTTGCTAAGGCTAAGTGATGGAAGCATTTAAAGGTATCAAGGAAAATTAGATATGTTCATAACTTAAATTGTAACCAATTTCTTATCAATAATAGAATTTTTCAGGACCTCAAGAAAAGCAATGAACATTAAGTGATGTTGCTTGCACAGCATGAAAGTGCATAGTGTAAACAACATCCTGACCTGGTCCTTAGTTAAAGAGCTTGAAATCTTTTTTCTGTAAGTTACCAAAGTTGAAAATTGTAGTATAAATTTTATATTGCACAAGTATTTAAAAAAAACAAACCCAACCAAAAAACAAAAAATTCTCAGAATTGCTCACTGTGAATTTTTATGGGAATAATATTGAGGGAAGTGATTTATCATGTACCATTTATTGCCTGAGGGGCAGGAAAATACATAATGCTGTTAAACAGGCAAGGAAAAGTTAGCATATTTCTTTCTTTGCAAGAGCACAGTCAAACAAGAGCCACCAAATCAAGTCTGTTATTTCTATATGTAGATAAGAGTTCTTTTGCAGTAATGTTTGGGGGGTTTATGTAGATAAAAAAAATACATAACAGTATCACAAAGCTTTAAGTAGCATCAAGTCACATGCTTAGATTGCAGTATCTTTCCTAGACTAATGTGGGAAATGTGAATATCCATTGCAGTAATGAGAAAATCAGTGGAATATTTAACTTACTGTTCAGTACACTCTCCTTCAGTATTCTGCACTTAACCATGTGTGTATATAATTAATACTTGAGAATCTGGCAGGTGCTTTGAAAGCGTCATCTCCGTTTACTGATGTTGCATCTCTGATCTGATGTGTTTTGAGCTAATGTGGTCCAGGCTGTGATGGTGGTAGTTAATTTTTTTTGGTGTCTGGACTCGTTCTAAGGCAGTGAGCACAAGCCAAATGCATCTGAATCTAGTGGCAGAAGAATCGGGCTGTCACTATCAGATTCATACTGTTTTACAGAATTACCTTTGTACTGATGGTTTTGAACCACAAATACTACCCTTTGGAGTGATTTATTAGGAAATTTTCAGTGAAATGAAATTATAGAAAAATAGCCAAAATATTTCTCTTTCATTCACTGTTGCTGACTTAATGCTAAATTGAGTATATATTCACCCCATATATTTTTGATGTGCATAAATATTGCATCTGACTATTTACAGTGGTGTACATTGTGGGACAAATATATTTTCAAAATAATAAATTCATTGGTAACATACATTCTTACTTATGCTAAGATTCTGTCTTTGACATATCTTTCACAAGCAGTTCCAAAATGGTCTTGTCACTCAACTATTGCGAGCACTACTGTGCATCATGCAGAATTTGCAGTAGTATGGTACTTGTAACTGTGTTTTTATCCAGACAAATTGGTCTTAATATTAAAATTTATTAAGAAAAAGCCTTTGTGCTGTTTCTTATCACTGTTATTTTACAAGTCACAAAAGAAAAAAGAGAATTGGGCCAGTTAAGCAATGTGATCTGCAGCTATTTTGATGTAGCTTACATTATCTGTATTCGCTCTTTGTTAAGGAGAACTGGTTTCAAATCCAACTGTTATGCTGGTGTTTGCACTGCTTTACAGGTGTCAGGTGAAGTCAAGATTGTTTTTGTTTCCAAAACTGTCCATTGTGAACTTTAGAAAAATCTCTCATCTCCTTATCTCCTTATTTTCACACATTTTGGGAAAGAATATGGAGGTTGTATAGAACAAGAATTAAATAACAGTACTTTTTTATTGTTTTAGATTTCAGTGATTTGCCTTATTGTGCCCTGAGTCCTCCTCTGGCATAAAAACATGATACTAAGCATGTAAGTTAAGTGGCTGTTACAGGATGGCTCACGAGAGCTGTGCCAGTGGCTTCCATTTGTGCTAGAGTAATACAGCATGCTGTGGGCTTATATTACTCTTCAAGTGGGAAAGAGAGTGTGTGTGTCTGTGTGTCTGTGTGTGAGTGCTCATTGACAACAGTTTGTGCTGACCTTGGATCTCGAATGGAGCGGTTGGAGGTGTGTACTGGCTTAATTGTATCCCCTTTGTGGTGTTGAGAATCTAATGCTGTTGTTCCACAGGCCTTCATCCAAGAACTGTCAAGATGGATCAGTAGATATCTTTTGCATACTGAAAGAATTTAATTGCAGCATGGCTTTGACTGTTTTTACACAGATTATTTTATATTGATTAAAAATAGTTAAAACTCTGCATCCCTTCTCTGACTCCCCCTTTTCTACTGGGTGAAGCTGAAGTTGATTTTGTTTCTGAGGACCCTCTGGTACATATAACTGCTTTCAGTCCATAATTTCCTTGGCAAGATGCCAGCTCCAACACCAATTACAGTACTCACTTTTCAGCTGAGTGCATTCTATTCTTGTCTCCCCCTAAGCTTGAGTCAAAATCTTCAAAGAAATCTGTGCAGCAGTCCCAATATTCTTGAGAGAACTGTAAAATATAGAGCACAAATGACTGCTTTGTTGATTTCACTGCCGGGCATGCTGATCAGTGTCATTTTGTCTCGTAGGAATTCACTGTCCATTCGTTTACATCCAGATTGGATTTTCTTTGTGGCAGGGTCATTGTTCTTGTTCTACTTGCCTTGGGAATGGTCACTGTGACAGGGCTATGAGTGAGGCTCTTAGCAGAAGTGATTATGCAGATAATAAAAACAGGAACTGAATTTTGGTAGTATAGTGAAGTTCAGGATGCAAAATAAAGGAAGCTGTCTTCTGAAACAGATAAACAACTTTCACAAAGCATAGTGGTAAGTTAGGGCTCTTTTACTCTGGTATTTCTTAATTAGGTGAAATGGAACTAAGGTTAGCAACAATTCTTTTTATGGTTATCCCACAAGCTATGCTTCTGATTTTAATTTTTTCATTTAGAAGTCACCATAAATTGAGAAATGATATGATGAAATTAAAGTTACCCAATAATGGAACATTTTAAAAGATTGTATTTTCAAAGGTCAAATACCATTCCAAAATAAACTAAATTTTCTGAATTCAGTATAGTACTGAGGAATGGAGCAAGGGCAAGATTCTTTCACAACTCTGCACATCAGTTTTGCTGCTTATCTATTTTACCTGCTTTTATCTCTTACCTGTTGAGTAGTGGCCAATGCCAAAGCTGCATAGGCACTTCTCCCTGCCTCCATCTATGAAGAGAAATCAAACATCTGGAGTTGTCTGACATCTGATGGAGGAGGAGGGGGTCGTACTTGGCCTTACTCGTCTGATTCATCACAAAATCACTCAGCTTTCGAGGGCTATTTGTGTTCCTGGAAAATGAGACTAGAGTGAACAGAATTCCTTGTGCCTCACAAAAGTCGAGAACACTGCAAAACTCATTTATTTTATAGTGGATACACTTTCTGTATTAGAAGCCAAATAGTGCCGAGCTGCACTTTCGTGTGCCATGTTCAGCAGGTGCAAATTGCGTAAGTGGCCCGCTGAAGTTCAGTAAGGAATGAGCTGACTCTAAAAATACTGCTGGATTAGAATGGAGTGTGCATGGGTGTCGTGGTTTAGGAATGGTATTCTCCAATTTAGTCTTCCCACTGAAACCACTCCAAACCAGGCACCGCTTGCTAATTCCCCTCTCCCTCCCTGCGACGGGCGAGAGAAGAGAATTGGAGGCACAGAAGGTAAACCTGCGTGTCCCAGCCATGCCCCCTTGTGGCTACTGCTGAAATTAAGCCTGTCTTGGCCGGAATCAGGACAGTGGGATGTTTTTGCTAGTTGTGAGCCAGTCATGGAAGCAGGAAGCGGCTGCAGAATTTCTAAACTGATATTGCCCAGTGCCGCTATAAAGCAACAATTACGTCCATGCATATACTTTTAAATACTCTTTATGTATAAGAGTAATCGGTAAAATGCATGGGAAGGAAATAGTGTCTAGCAAGAATCTGAGCTACTTCTTTCACTGAAGTTACACTCAAGTTTTTACTGACCTATGTGTCTGTAGAGCTTTATCAATTTTTCTTAACAGAAACTAAGCCTTGCTCCCTTTTATAGCTTTGTGTCAAGATTTGCAGCAGGACCCATCAGTGTCCTTCTCGCTGTCCTTTGGTGATCTTTTTCTTCCTTGTTGAAAGGGTTTTGTTGACCCAACAGCCACGGTACTGATCTGTGTAATCCTGAGTTTCCTCAAATAACCTTTCATTAATCTGCAGATAATGAACGACTCTTGCTACACCACTAACCTTCAAAACTGAAGCTGAAGCATCCCTACCTCTTATCTCTTGATCTTGTTTTTACTCACCAACTATCTCGGACATTATTCCACTCTTTTTTATGCTCTTTTAGTCTTCTTCCTTATAGATCCATGAGCTACAGTAATCTTTAAGTAGATGTTTTAATATAATTACATGTGAAAAGCATGCTACTTTTAGCTAAAAATGAGTTCCCTGAAGTATAAATGACTTCTTAAAAAGAACACTATGCCAATATGCCAAACTGAAACCAACATGAATAATTATACACATTATTTGCATACTGTTAACACAGGACTAATGAGCAGAAAATGTGCAATACATCCGGTACTGCTTATAAATCAGGAGCCTACATAGTAAGAATGGTTATAACTCACGTAACTGCAGGTTTTTGTTCTAGTCCCTTTGATCCCATCCTTCCCCCACACACACACACACCCCCAGCAGTTAAATATATGATGGTCTCTGGCTGGTTGGGGTCAAAGGAGAAAGAAAAACACTGTCTGTGCTCCTCTTTCTGCAAAGAGCAGGGAGTGTGTCCCCAGAGTTTTGTTTATTACTTGATGCAGTATGCCGTGTTAATTTTTCTTCCATGTAAGCATTTATACAAACCTTAATTTGGTCATGCCCTTATAGATTAAGCACGTTCTGGAGCAGCATGTGATTAATTGGAATCCTATTTTCCAGTTATTTTTCACTTTATATGGAAGTTTTAACCTTTTGCTTTTTCCACCAGTTTGCAATTCATATGAAATGTTTGAAAAAATACACAATTTTTCATTAAATGCAGGAAAAATTCTACCTACATGCTACTGTTTCCCATAATATGGTATGGCAGCTTTATGCATGATTTCACTGCACTGGACCAAATCACTGGAAGAACTGAGGAAATGACATTCACTTTTTGAGCATTTTTAGGGTAGTTCCAAGTGTGTCCAAGAACTGCAGATGACAGAGAATATGAAATTTTTGCTCTTTACCTCTTACCCCTAGACACCTTTGAAAAACTGCATTGTGAAATTAATTTAACTGGATTGCATTCTGTAAACTCCTGCAGGATAATGTTTCCTGCATATTTTTCTATCTTTGTCCTGCATGGCCTTACGTGTTCATTGATGGGGACATAATGTGGATTAAAAAGGGCTGGTTTCAAATAAGACTGTGCTTCTGCAGTAACTCTTTGGCCTGTTTCAAGCGTGGAGCACCCAAGTTTGTTTTGGAGCGATGGCTTGTGAAGGCTTTCTGAAGCAACTAATCCTATTACCAAGTTCATTTGACTGCTCCGGCTACTTACAGCCCATGTTAGAAGGGACAGGAGGGGCACTGCTTTATAACCATCAGATGCACCAGTGTCTTTACAGAGGATGCCATTCAGATCACCTCCAGTGTTGTTTTTATGCACAGTGGAGAGGATTGTAGCTGTCTACCAAGACTTGGAGGCAGAGAGGACACTGTGATTCCTTGGAGTTCTGGAGTGGTGGGATAGCCTGTGGTGCCAGATTTGGAGCAGCAGGTGTTGAGAAGCTGGCCCTGATGCTGTCAGTTGTGGCAGCAGACCCTCCGTGCTGCTGCTGTCCAGAGTGTCCAGGACGACAGAGGCTGACCAGCAGAGGTTGCTTGTAGCTGACCTGTCCTTGAAAGCAGCAGCTGCTGCAAGTAATGCGATTTTAGGGAATTTTTCAACTCATTCAGCATTTGTTCACATCTCATCCAAGCTAGGAAAGGAGGTTACGAGAGTGCTAAAGGCAGGATGGATATGCTGCCCTAACTCTGCTCACTGGCAGTGCATCCTCATGGCATGTGGGGCATGCAGGGGTCAGTGGCCTGCAGGGAGCCCAGGCACCCAGGAATCAGCCTCCTCCACTACAGGTTCTGCCAGTGATGTGGTACTAATGTGTTCACAGAATCAATTAGGTTGTAAAAGACCTCTGAGATTGAGTCCAACCTATGACTGAACACCACCACATCAACTAGGCCATGGCATTAAGTGCCATGTCCAGTCTTTCCTTAAATGCCTCCAGGGACAGTGACTCCACCATCTCCTTGGGCAGACCCTTCCAGTATCTAATCACCATTTCTGTGAAGAAATTCTTCCTAATGTCCAATCGCAACTTCTCCTGGCACAGCTTAAGACCATGTCCTCTTATCCTGTCACTGGTTCCTGGGAGAAGAGGCAAACCCACCTGGCTCCAGCCTCCTGGTCAGGAAGATGCACAGAGGGATAAGGTCTCCCCTAAGCCTCCTCTGCTCCAGGATGAACAACCACAGCTCCCTCATCCCTTCCTCGTAAGACTTGTGCTCCAGACTCTCCACCAGCATTGCTGCCCTTCTCCAGACTTACTCCAGCACCTCCCTGTCGTTCCTGAACCAAGTGGCCTAGAACTGAACACAGTAATTGAGGTGTGGCCTCACCAGCGCTCAGCACAGGGAGAGTCTGCACTCTTTGATACTCTCTGCACTATTCCAGATACAGGCCAGGATGCCACTGGCCTTCCTGGGCACACACTGGCCCATGTTCAGCCGGTGCTGACCAGCACCCCCAGGTCCCTTTCCCCTAGGCAGCTTTCCAGTCACTGCCCCCAGCCCGTAGCACTGTCTGGGGTTGTTGTGATCACAGAGTAGGACCCGGCACTTGTTCTTGTTGAACGTCATGCCACCGGTCTCAGCCCATTGATCGGTCGGTCCAGGTCCTCCAGAGCCTTCCTCCCCTCCGGCAAATCCACACTCCGTCCCGGCTTGGTGTCGCCGGAGAATCTGCTAATGGCAGGCTCAGTGACCTCAGTCGTGTGTCGGGGCTCTTGACAAGTTCGTGCAAAACAGATGCGGCTCTTGCACTTTAAACCACGGAAGCACCAACCCCCTTCCCCCGCCTTCCCCGCTCCGCTCCCGGGCCCGGCCCGGCCCTCGGCGTTGCCAGGGCAGCAGGGACGGGGCGCGGCAGGTGAAGCGGCGCCGAGCCCGGGGCAGGGCCGGCGGAGGCGGTGGGTGATGGGCGATGGGTGGCTGGGTGAGCTCCCGGCAGCTTCCCAGGGTCGTGCCGGGCCCCCCGTGCCCCCTCCCGCCGCTCGGGCTGGGGCGCTGCGGCACCCGCGGAACGGCCTGTCCGGCCTGCGGGCGCTGCTTGGCGGCCTTGGCTCTGTGCTCTGAACACCTGGCGCTGGATTTGGCTGCGTGACGAGGGAAAAATAGAAAATAAGAGCTAACAGGAGGTGCAGAGAAGAGCAACAGGGCTGGTGAAGGGACTGGAGCACAAGTCCTATGGGGAGAGGCTGAGGGAGCTGGGGTTGTTTAGCCTGGAGAAGAGGAGGCTCAGAGGTGACCTCATCACTGTCTAGAACTACCTGAAGGGAAGTTCTGGCCAGGTGGGGGCTGGTCTCTTCTCCCAGGCACTCAGCAATAGGACAAGGGGCCGCGGGCTTAAGCTCTGCCGGGGGAAATTTAAGTTGGATATCAAAAAATTCTTTCCAGAGAGAATAATCAGGCATTGGAATGGCCTGCCCAGAGAAGTGGTGAATTCACCATTCCTGGAAGTTTTTAAACTGAGATTAGACATGGCACTGAGTGCCATGATCTAGGAAATGGACTGGGTCCTTTTACCAAGGGTTGGACTTGATGATCTCGGAGGTCTTTTCCAACCAAATCGATTCTATGATTCTATGAAAGAGATGAGCTGTGTTCAGTGAGAGTCACCCCTGAGGGAGTGCTGATGGCAAAGTGGTGCAGAGGGTGCCTGACCCGGCTGTGCTTTGCTTTGCTCATTTTCATTGTCTGTACGTACAGGGTGTGCCCTCTGAACATCAGGAAACCCTTTTTACTGTCAGGGTGACCAAGCACTGGCACAGGTTGCCGGAGGGGGGGGGGGGGGGGGTGAAGTCTCCATCCTTCAAGGTGTTCAAACCCACCTGGGTATGGTTCTGGCAGCCTGTTTGTAGGTGACCCAGCTGGATGGGGGGTCAGAGCAGATGCCTTCTGAGAGGTCCCTGCTACCCTCCGCCCTTCTGGAGGACTCTGTGATTAATGCCTTGCTGTAGAAAAGCAGCTCATGCACTGCTGCTTTTTTTTTCCCTGTTTTTTTTTATATTTATTTTTCTACTGCTTCCCAAGGGCACATGCACTCACAGCTGTATTCCTTCCTCAGGGTTTTTCTGTTATCCTGAAATAGTCAACCTGTTGCCTTCAGCTTCAGTTCCTTGGTTAGAGCTGTTTTTGAATCATTACTGAACATGCGTGACCAATATGGTAATTAAATGTACTCTCTGAAGTCTGTCCCTGATGCAAATTTGCTGCGTTGGAGTGGTGAAGATGCTGTACTCTGTCTGCTTTTCTCCAGAAATAAAGTTCTAAGTATGGTTTGATCCTCAAAGGAGCCTTGAGTCACAGCAGTCCCATTTCCTCCATCACTGACTTTTAATTGTTTTTTCCAATCCAGGAAAATTTACATGATGGGGGAGAAAGCCACCTGCCAGGTGCTCTTATTTTTATCTTAAAAATTAAAATAATCTAAAGGGATAGAGGATGCTGTTATGTTGATTCCTTTCTTGATGCTGTTGGTTTCACTGCTCCTCTCTGCAAATAACCAATGTGTTTTCAGTTCTTGTTGCCGAAACAACTTAAATAGGGCATAGTTTGTCCTTGAAATGATGAGGAGAGTACACAGATTTCCCACCAAGTGCACCCCATTTGAATGGGAGAAGTACCATACAATAACCTACCTCTTTTGGATCCTGGAAGACAGAATTCCTTGCAACAAATGGGTTGCATCCTGAATGAGACAAATACAGCTCTTGAGCTGTATGAGCAAAGTGCAATGTGTGGTTGCAGCACACGTGAATGTTTTGTTCATCACTGTAATTTTTTTGTGTAAAGCCTGCCAGGAGGACAAATTAGTAACTTTTTGCTATGACATTTTTTGAATACAAAAACACAGGAAAAACTTGGTCACCTGCATACTCTGACTCCTGTATAAAAATGAAAATATTCTCCTGGGTATGCAGTAGTGAGTTGTCAGCATTGCTGTCTTTTGCCTTGGTATGTGTGGTGTGACTTGTCTGGACTGCCTGTTTTACAAATTTGTATTGTGGTAGGTTTGAGGAGAAAAACCAGTTTAAAACTACTGAAAAGATACCTGTTAAAGTAGTAGTTCTTCTCACCCAGAGCTGTGCTTGGTGTCTAAGCTCCAGTGTTTTACTTGGTGTTGCCACCAGGTTAGAGTTTTTTAGAGATGTGCAGTGCTCATCTGACAGACTCAGACCTTTCTGAGTCTCTCACTTCTTCAGCAGCCCCAACTGTCAGGTAGGATTGGAGGAGTTTGGGGACAAGCAGCACTGTTTGCCCACATGTGCACACAGTTTTTCACTCACATTCTGTGTCTGTGAACTGCTGTTTTATTTCTTTCAGGTCCTTGTGATTGAACACGAACTGACCATGCCTCTTCCAGAACCCATGTTTTGTGCTCAGCAGATCAAAATCCCCCCAGAGCTACCTGACATTCTGAAGCAATTTACTAAAGCTGCTATTAGGACTCAGCCTCGTGATGTTTTGCAGTGGGCAGCTGCGTAAGTGTCATGTGCACTTAAAAATGGAGAGCTGTACATGGGGATCCACAAAATCTCACTGCTCCTGTTTATTGTACAGTGGAGCTGGCTTTGAATATTAAATCAACATGTATATTGCATACACACTTCTGTGTACGAATGTAGCATGTAATCTTTTTAAAATTTTCTTTTCCATTTCCTTGACATTTAAGAATGTCTTACTTGCAAAATAGTTTGATTTCCATACAGAGAAATGCATCTTAATTTCTTTTTTGTTACTAGTTTTTCTGTCTTGAAGACCAATGCTTTTTGGGTTTGTTTGGTTTTTTCCTCCTGTGTGAGATTTAACTCTTGGTGTTTAAAGGAAATGGAAACTTAGAAAATAACTTTCTAATTCTTAAGCTTAATTAGGTTTGTTCTTTTTCTTTCTGGAAAAAGTGCCTGAAAAGTTGTAACTTTTAAGTGATAATCCATGTAATGAATCTCTCACTAAAATGTTGATTTAAGATGTTTAAATGTTTTTTTCTTTAACTTCTAATTTTTTACTTTTACCTCATTTGCTTACTATAATTTTTTCCTGTCCTACAGTTTTTGTGGGGAAGCTCTTGAAAGGTTTCTATGTAATGTTCTTAGTTGGGGAAATTGGAAAATGTCTATACTGTGTACATGAGGGAGGGGAGGCTGTTAATAAAGCCAAGCTGGACTCTGGCTTGTCTGTAAAAGAGAAAATAATTTGAAGCTGAATTGCTACAGCTGTAGTGTTGGAGAAAGGCATTGGGACCATCTTAAAATGGCACAGCATTTCTTAGGAACGTGATGGAGATGGGGTGTGGCGTACCTGTGGGTGATGGAAGCGCAGTGAGCTTGCCCCAGCTGTCAGAAGCAGGAGTCACCAGGTAGCTGGAGCTTGCTGGGACGTGGGGCTGGTGAGAGCAGGGGCAATGTGACACTGCCATGGCTGTGCCACTGGCCAGACCCCGACCTCTGCCTTAAGAGGAGCTCCCGTAGATGGGTAGGTGGCTGCTGCTGATCACACACCCCTCTGGTGAGCAGAGCAAGATCTGTGCCTGGGAGTCACACAAAGACAGGAAACTGAACTTAAGCCAGCAGTGTGCCCAGGTGGCCAAGAAGGCCAATGGGATCCTGTCCTGTATCAAGAATAGTGTGGCCAGCAGGATGAGGGAAGTGATCCTTCCCCTGTAGTCAGCACTGGTGAGGCCACACCTTGAGTATTGTGTTCAGTTCTGGGCCCCTCAATTCAGGAAAGATATTGAGGTGCTGGAGCAGGTCCAGAGAAGAGCAACAAGGCTGGTGAAGGGACTGGAGCACAAGTTCTATGAGGAAAGTCTGAGGGACCT
The DNA here is from genome assembly GCF_047495875.1 of Pithys albifrons albifrons. NCBI lineage: Eukaryota > Metazoa > Chordata > Aves > Passeriformes > Thamnophilidae > Pithys > Pithys albifrons. The sequence continues at coordinate 25,240,363 of NC_092461.1, forward strand.
GGGGTTGTTTAGCCTGGAGAAGAGGAGGCTCAGAGGAGACCTTATCACTCTCTACAACTCCCTGAAAGGATGTTGGAGGCAGGTGGGGATTGGTCTCTTCTCTCAGGCAACCAACAGTAGGACAAGAGGGCATGGGCTTAAGCTCTGCCAGGGGAGGTTTAGGTTGGATATGAGGAAGAAGGTCTTTACAGAGAGAGTAATCAGGCATTGGAATGGCCTGCCCAGGGAGGTGGTGGATTCTCCAACTCTGGAGGTTTTTAAGATGAAACTGGATGTGGCACTCAGGGCCCTGATCTAGCAATCAAAGTGGGGTTGGATTAAGGGTTGGACTTGATGATCTCAGAGGTCTCTTCCAACCCAACTGATTCTGTGATTCTATGAAAGCAGAGCAAGGCTGTGGTTTCACATGTGCTGCTGGTGTTGTAGTGCTTGTCCTTGTGAATAATCAGATGGGGAAATTAATCTGGCTGAAAAGCAGCCCAGGTGTTGTAATCTACATACATACAGTGTATGTATTTCTGTACAGTCACACTCATGTAGTTCTGCAGTGCTGCATGCTGTGCATTTTGGCAAGTATTTGCACAGCATGGGATAGCCTGGTGGGTGACCAGGGCAGATGAGGCAGCATGAGTGGAGAAACTCTTAACATTAGACCTATCATTACCTGAATGAAATCTGAGTTTTCCATGCAGAGTTCAGAATTGCTGGCCAATTATGGCAGGGGTGGTTGCACTTAAGGCTGTGGCAGCCTTATAATCAAAAGGATGTGCCTCTAATGCCCATTCTGCTCTACTCTTAAATTTTATTTTGGACAGAAATAGCAGAAATGTTGATGAGATCAGCATGAATAGGCAGATGTGCATTTTGGGTAGTGTTTGAGGGGAATGTTTAACAGATAAGCCCTCAGGTTCTCATCAGTCAAGTGGGAAAATCCTGCATTTGGTTTGGAAGCACACTGTGATGTTAAGAAATCACTCTTTGCCTTTGCCAGAAAGAACAATAAATCGTGCACAAAATAAGTTAAATACCTTAAGAATTATTGGGATATCATAAAAAATCCAAAGATTGTGGTTTCTGCTACAACAAAAGGTGGCGTCTGGCCATGGGGAGATGAGAATTGTTCATGCAGGCAGCTTCCCGAGTGCTGCTGCTCCTGTGCAGGAGCTTGTGGGTCCTTTCAATGAACTGTAAGAGCATTTACTTCCATGCAGTTTGTAATAGCCTTTGGCATTGAGATGTGTTGCTCTTCCCATTCACTTAGGTATTTTTCAGCCTTGTCAAAGGGTGAGCCCCTTCCTGTGAAGGAGAGGGTGGAAATGCCTTCTGCAACAGTGGAAACAGATGGTGGTTTAACTCCTGGACTCCTCAAAGTCTTGCATAAAAAGGTAGAAACTGGCCTTTATGAAATGCACAATACTATTGAGGAATGCTGATGTGTTGGAGATGGTTGGGGAGACCGACTGTCAAGTATTTGATGAATTTTGGGGAAGCTCTGTGTTCTTTGATTCATTCTGGTTTTCAAAGTTCTTATTGTGGTACCATGATTTTGTTTAAAGCTTTCTCCCAAAGGCATGGTGACTGTTGCAGAACTAAAGGAAAAATGGAAGCACTTGTGTTTGCCAGAGGAACAGCTGGAAGCTATCCTGCAACTGGACAATTTTGGTGCAGAGGTGGAATGGATGAAAATTCTGGCACTTGGGTGCAGTATGCTTGGTGAGGTATGTTCACAACAGGAGCCCTTGGATCCAAACACAAATGGTTGTCTGTGATCATATATAAGGTCATAGAACAACTAATGCAAAGGGATTTGGGGAATGGTGATTGCTTTTGCAGCACCTGGCAAAGTGGCTTGCATGTTTACTTCCCCATCAGATTTTGGTCAGGGGAACTTAAACAGAAAGATGGCGAAGTCCTCAGTGGACTGGGATGGCAGTAGAAGAGCAAGCACATCTGTAGGGAACTCGACCATGAGAGAGGGGGTCATGGAGGAATGATGCTGACAGCATCAGTGTAAATGTCCAGCATCAGTATAAATGTCCATGGAAGAGAACTGGAGGGAGAAATTAAAGCACCAATTTTTGATTGATTGTGTAGTCAATTAAATTTTCGCAGCAGCAGTTAATGTTACTAAATCTACATTTAAGTCTTTTAATGTCAGTAATAAAATCTCAGCAGAACATTTCAACAGAATGAAAGCACTAAGCTGATGTTATTATAAACTATAATACTTGTAGTGATTTCTACAGAAGGGAAGAAGTGGTACTAAAAAGAACATACATACAAAATAATATTTTGAGAATGTTATAATATCTGGAAACCCTGAATGTTGACCTGGCCTGGAGATGCAATTGTGTGTGTATATCTTTATTTATTTGTTTGTTTGTTTCAACGGTGTATTTCTTCATTCCAGTCTCCCTCCCCACATGATCTTTTAGTTTGTGCTCCTTTATTCTGGTATTTTTTACTCCTGTCTCTAGAACTTCATTATTGTTTTCATCCTTGGACCTGTACTGGAGGTTAACTTTGGGCTTTAAAGATAGGTAATGATGATAACACCTTCATCTCATTTACTCTCACTTTTAGTGACTAACAGTGTGGATTTGGTCACAGTATGCAAAGGATGTTCATGGCTCTGATATTTCTCTCGTTTTTTGGCTGAACCCCCTGCAGTCCTTACTGAGTTCAATGAAACATGCCTGTGAAATCTTGACAAGTGAGCCAGAAGGTGGAGCAGCTCCGATTCCCTTTGAAACATTCTCATTCCTCTATTCATATTTGGCCAGTATTGATGGAGAGGTACCAGAGGACGAAGCTGAAGCATTCCTCCACAAAATTAAAGAAGAAGCGTAAGTAGGAATCCGTGCTTGGAATTCTAATGTGTTTTATCACCTCTGGGTTTTCCATAAACCTTTAATTTCAGGTGAATAGCCTGTCTTCAGACAGACATGGTGTAGCCATGATGACAGGAATAAGGGTTGACTAAGATTAAATCAAATGTGTACATAGTTATTTTTTGTCAGCTTCCTCATTTGAACTGTTAAAAGATAAAATGTTATTTATCCATCTTTCTCTGAAATATTGAAATCACTTTCTGGTGGTATAATTTTCCCTGCAGGATGCAATTATACACAGGCATATATCATCTGTATATTACTGTTTCTGGAACCAGCCGCATCTTATGGGCTGCTGTTTTGCTTTAACATAGGTCATAAACCAGAGAGACTGGCAGTTCTCTCATTTTATCCATAGTCACACATAGGTCACACAAAGTGCACTTTAACCAAATTAAAAAGGTCCATAAACAGGCTTGCCCTCCAAGTTCTGCCTACGTAGCATGTTTGTGTACAGACACTTACTCTTCCTACTATCTGTCTGGAATTGGTCTTTCTGTGTGTGGTGGGCTGACCCTGGCTGGGTGCCAGGTGCCCTTCAAAGCTTGTCTGTCACTCTCCTCCTCAGCTGGACAGAGAAGAGAAAATGTATGAAAGGCTCATGGGCTGAGATAAGGTCAGGAAGAGACCACTCACCAGTTATTGTCACAGGCAAAACAGACTCGACTTGGGGAAATAAATTTAATCTATTACTGATCACATCAGAGTAGAATCATGAGAAATAATCAATCTTAAAATGCCTTCCCCCAGCCCCTCGCTTCTTCCTCCTCAAATTCACTCCCTGTTTTCTTCTCCTCCCACCACCTCAGCAGCACAGGGGGGATGGGGAATGGGAGCTGTGGTCAGTTCATCACACTGATGAACTGCTCCCTCCTCCTGAGGGGGAGGACTCCTCACACACCTCCCCTGCTCTAGTGTGGGGTCCTCCTGTGGGAGGCAGTCCTCCAGGAACTTCTCCAACTTGAATCCTTCCTGTGAGTTGTAGTTCTTCATGAACTGCTCCGGCATGGGTCCCTTCCATGGAGTGCAGTCCCTCAGGAACAGGCTGCTCCAGTGTGGGTCCCCCATGGGGTCACAAGTCTGGCCAGCAAACCTGCTCCAACATGGCTCTTCTCTCCACAGCAGCAGATCCTGCCTGGAGGCCACTCCAGTGCGAGCTTCCCATGGAGTCACAGTCTCCCTTGGGCATCCCCCTGCTCTGACATGGGGCCCTCCCTGGGCTGCAGATGGATCTCTGCTCCCCTATGGGCCTCCATGGGCTGCAGGGGCACAGCTCCCTCACCATGGGCTGCAGGGGAATCTCTGCTCTGGCACCTGGAGCACTTCCTTCTCCTCCTTCCTCACTGGCCTTTGTGTCTGCAGGGCTGTTGCTCTCAAATATTCCCACTCCTCTCTTTTCCAACTGCAGTTGCAGGTTTTTTCCTCCCATTCTTAAACATGTGACCCCAGAGTTGCTACCACCACTGCTGGTAAGCTCAGCATTGGCCAGCGGCGGGTCCATCTTGGAGCTGGCAGGAATTGGCTCTGTCAAACTGGGAAAAGCTTCTGTCAGAAGCTCACAGAAGCCACCAGTGTAGTCTCTGTCCCAGCCCCCTCTAAAACCCCCCATGCCATGCAACCCAATACACTTAAGATTGCTGTGAGCTCCAAGTACATGGAAGCTCCAAAACACAAACATACAAATAAATTGTTTCATCATTAGTTACCAGATTGACAATTCTATAACTACCTGAAGGGAAGTTCTAGCCAGGTGGGGGTTGGTCTCTTCTCCCAGGCACTCAGCAATAGGACAAGGGGGCACGGGCTCAAGCTCTGCCAGGGGAAATTTAAGTTAGATATCAGAAAAGAATTCTTTCCAGAGAGAGTCATCAGGCATTGGAATGGCCTGCCCAGAGAGGTGGTGGATTCACCATCCCTGGAGGTTTTTAAACTGAGATTGGACATGGCACTGAGTGCCATGATCTGGTAAAGGGACTGGAGTTGGACCAAGGGTTGGACTTGATCTCGGAGGTCTTTTCCAACCCAATCAATTCTATGATTCTTAGTAAGAACCACTTTTTAATCACACTTTTGCTTGCAATTCATATAACCCTAAAGTGTATCTTGTCCAACACACTAGGATTTACCATGTTAAGGTGCCATTCTAAAACATTTGATTTATTCCTTTCCAGTGACCAACAGAATGGCATGGTGCTGATCAGACACTTTTTGCCACCAACTTTCATATTTTATTGATCAACTCTACTCTTCAGCATGAGGTGAGAGGGAAAAAAAGGAATAAATAAGTTCAAGAAAATAATTCATGTTCAAAGTACTATAATTTGCACATTTCTTCTCTGGCATTTCCTTTTCTTTGTCCCACTCTTGAAATGACCCCTCAAGGGATGTTAACTGAATACATGGTTATGCTGTTCTCCTGCCTCTCAAATACTGATGCCCACACTTAGGGAGCAATCCCTTCACTTACCTACTTATATGGAGCAGAAATTATTTTGTTATGGACCTTTCTCCCCTATTTTGTAAGCAATTGTAAGAAGGTAAAACACAGAATGAAATTTAAAGACTGGACAGCTATAAATGGAGCATTTCTCATTATGCTTCCAGTAGCACTGACTTAGACTCATACAAATACAGCTGGTCTTTTGATTACCTTGCTTGCCTGAACATCCTGTTTAAACAAACTGTTTTACCATGCCCTGCTGAAAGAGAACTTAATGAGAACCCTGTGGCTGAGCTGGTAGACGAAATCAACCCAAGCACTGCAATGGGTCCATACTGTTTTCCCTCTAATTAGGACCCCTTCAGAATTTAGATCCATTTTTTCATTCTTAGATGAACTTGTCTAATTAAGGATGTGTTTTAAAATATGTCTTGTTCTCTGACAGGACAAGCTATTGCATTTGTCATGTAGGTGAGGAACACCTGACACAGGGTTGTTTGGCTTTGAGTTGAACTCCAGTAGCATATACAGATGCCTAAATCCATCAGAACTAGACAACATACTTAATGGCAGATAATTACACTTAACTGCAGAAATAACTGAGGTATGAAACAGGATACAGTAAAACTGGAGATTCCCTTTGACTGAGAAGGCCAAAAATAGGAGCACATGTGGTGCCATCTCCTGCCCCCTTGATCAAACAGAAAAGTGTTGTAGGAAATATGGATCTGCAAGCTTGTTCTTTTATAGCTGCTTATTTCCTTGAGGCAAGAAGCTTGGCTAATGGTGACTCACCTTGCTGAAGCAGAGTGTGTGACAAATTAACAGAAGTGCACACTCTTAATATGTATCTTGAGAGATGGATGCATGAATTAAGTCTGTTTTATCAACTTGTGTCACTACCACTTGTATGTTGGCCCACAGGATGGGAACTCCTCCTCGTTATTGCTAGAAGGAAAGGGATAGGGCCCTGGTGTTTGAATATGATACTTAGCAATATTTCAAATGTCTTTGGTGCCTCCGCACTAGTTTCTGTGGAGAGTTGTAGTCTCATCATCCTTGCCAGATAACATTGATCAGAAATTTCTGAGTAACTCTCATGTTATTGTCAGTTTACCACTACCTGCAGTTGATGTTTTAGCCTGTTGGAGAACTGTGACATATACCCTCTGGTACATGCTGTAATTACGCTTAAGTGCTGTCTGCCTAGAACAGTGCTCCCAGAAGTGACAATGTTAGGTAGGAGGGGAGCTCTCTTCATGCCTTTTCTGTTTGTAACTGATCCTGAACTCCAGGGATTAGCTGTGTTTGTATCCAGTACGGGCCAGCAAGGCCAATTAGTACAGGTTTTATTCTTCAAACTTATCAGAATAAACTCAAATATATGAAAAATCAATATAATTTATTAACAGATGCATGAATGTTACAGATTTACATGTTTTCTGCTATATGCTGCTTCCACTCTGATAAACCTTTTTGTATCCAAGCACAGCTGTGATGCAACACCAGTGTCACGTGCACAGCATTACTGTCCTTGGCACAATAACAGTAACAACAGTTCTTGTCCAAGTTGACAAACAAAATGATCAGGTTTCTACTTTCTTCTTTTGTGGCTGTGATACTTGTCTTCATCCCTGAAACAAAACCACAAACATTGTGTGAGCTGTTAGACTCAGATTCACAGCGTCTGAAGGGAAAAAAAAAGCAATTTGGAAAATGGAAAGTTCTCATTATAAGCAGTCATGTTCTCTTGTAATGAAGGAAAGTAAACTACTTTAAGACAGTTTATTTCCCATGCTGCTTTAATCAAAGCCTTGTCATGCAGTGCTAGAATGGCAGTTAGTTTAGGATGAATGGCATCACAGTGTCATGATGCCAGCTTTGATAGAAGTAATCATTGCCATCCAAGAACTTAGCTAACAGCATTTACCCATTCATGTCAGGGACAGTGCAGCATTTCTTCTGCACAACAACCCAAGTCTTTGCTTAAACATAGGTCCCTCACACCTATGGTCCTGCAGATGTAAATTTGTCCTTGTTGATGGTACTAGATGTGGCCTAGATTTGTTTTCTTTTGCTTAAAATTATGTCCAGAAGTACTGAAGAGCAACAGCGTTGTTTTGAAGCACCTATCACAGAGAAGCTAGTCAAATGACTGTATGTATATGCATATTAGTGAAACAATCCTACTTACTAAGTTGCAGTGCTAACTAGGGCAGAAATTAGCATTAGACACGAGAAAAACACTTTGCTGTCGATGAGGGACATACTGTCCATTTTACCATGTTGATAAAGGAGTAAAGCAGCCTCTGACAGTACTGTATTAGTCCTGCAACATGCTGTTGGAAGTGCCACCTTTCAGATGTGAGAGTAAATTCTCAAGTCTGGATCACAGTTTATGATCTCACAGCATGTTTCGTTTAGGATCGGTAGCCTCATGTGCTGACTTGTCATACTGCATATGAGGTTAACCTAGCTTGTTTACTGGACTAGATATTCTCATTCTCTGCATTAAATTCTCACAGACAATGGGTGAGCTTGCCTGACTCAGAAGCAGGAGTCAGCTGTCCCTGTTTATCCTCACCTCTCTCTTTTTCTCCGAGAGTCTCTGTCTTTGCCTCTTTCACGACTCCTCTTTCGTTTACTTGGACTCCTGCTGGTGTCTCTCCTGTGTCTGGTGCATTCAGTGTCCTTACTGCTTTCCCCAGACTGCCGTGAGTCCACTGAAGCTGACCGCCTGTCTTCCCTTCTGGAAAAAAGATTATTGATTTTAGTCAACAAAAATACTTTCAGAGTCGCTGTTGTTTTCAGTACCAGGAGTATAATGACCTACTAACGATGTAAGACAGAGGATGTATCTTTCATTAAGCCTCTCCATCTCTCTTGGAAATACACCACCTCCCACAAGAGGCACAAAGTCTCTGCACATGTGCACGTCTCACAACGCTATTTTAATTTAGGGATTTCTTACCAACTCTGCCCCTCTGCTCATAAAACAAGGCAGCAGAAAAGGTTCACTCTATTTTGCTTTAAATCCCTAACTCTTCAACTATCTGCCTTAAGCTGCTACCTACAGCTGGAGAACCCAGCAGGCCTGACCTCACAGAGTCACAGAACTGTTAGCGTTCAAAGGGACCTCTGCCAAGGCAGAGTCACCTAGCACAAGCTACACAGAGAAACTCCACAACTTCCCTGGGCAGCCTGTTCTACTGCTCTTGAGCACCCATTAACCTTCATTTTAATGCTGGAAACAGTGTCACCTTTTAGTTTGTTTCAAAAACATTCTCATCTCAAAGATCTGCTGAAGAGGCACAAATACACTATCACTAGATCATAATTCCATTTTTATTTCAGTGACAAATGTTTGGAAGACTGTGCAGTGTTGTTTGACACAGCAAGAAATGTGTATAGATAAAACACTCCCAGTTATCACAGCAGCACTTGCAGTGACAAGAACTGTAAAGGCTCCCTGTATTTAGTATGTTACGGAAACCTTTACTTTGAGGTATAACATATCTACCACAGCATTTCCTTTCATGTGGTAGGGAAAGGGAAGAAATTGTGTACTTTTATTTCCAAGTGGCCCTTTGCACCCAGCTGCCACATATATATACATTTGGCCAGGGAGCACTGTTCCCCAGCTCCACCAGAAACTACCTGTTCACCTGACTCAATTGCAACTTACCCACTTAACCCTGAAAGAAAAATACTAATTTTTCCCCATCCTCCATGCAGGCAGAGCTTCTCAAGCAAGACTTATTAGTACAGAATAAACTGTGCATGTCTCACACAAGGTTGGTACATGCTATAGAAGGTGATAAGATAAAATTACAGGCTTCAGTCTGCGCACATGCCCAAAGAATCTGTCAGCTGTGCCATACCTTCCTGAAGATTTCGACTTCCCTCCTTCACATATCTCTGCATTATCCAACCTGTTCTCCTCCTGCCACTGATTGCTGAGTTCTTCCATATGCACACCAATCACATCCCGAATCACCTGGAGATGAAGATATGTTAAAAACAGACATGTTGTGGTAGTGGCCTGAACTAGCAACTAGAAAGGAATCATCTCAAAATAAACCAAAAGCCCCTCCAAACCCTGTAGGTCAGATGTTTGAATGGAAAGTCTTATTTGCAGAAATATGTTTCACTATAAATGCAAATAGCACAATTTTATAATAGCCAACTAAATCTTGCTGGCATTTTCACATTCAAAACCTAGCAGTTAGAAATGCTCCTGTTATTTATGACTTGCTGCAACAAACCAAAACCCAAAAATACACCTCTATAATTTGCAACAATGATAAAGTAGAGTACAAGAAGTGGAGAGAGACACATTCTTTGCCTTTAAAAGAGTATATAATTGTTTATCCTGATATATAATAAGCTCTTTTGTGCAGAAAAGCCTTTATTTTCAGAGCTCACCTCAGTGTAAGACTTCTTCGTTATATGAACATTCTTAGCCCTGTATGACTGCCGCCGCCTTTTGTAATCTCGCATTTCAGCCAGAATTTCAAGATGGGACTTCGGGCCTTTCTGACTATCATCTAGCCAAAAATTGGAAGTAAAACAAATGGTTATTAGCAGGACATTAGCACCCGCAGGTATGCAGGTCTGGTACTTTCAGGAACGTTAAATATACTGTATTCTTAAGTTTCTCCAGTATTTAGTGACTATTGTGAATTTAGCACAGGCTCCCTCCCTCTCCCACCTTCTTGCTAGCTGTTTACATGACTAAAAAGCCACCATGGAAACATGTCATCTCAGTCTCCTATGATCCAAACCTATTGGGCTGGAAATTTGGTCAAACACCTACTAAATATGGGTCATATTTTCCAAGCCAGTATTACAGTAAGACTGCAGAGGCCAGACTGTGAAAAGCATTTACTCCTGTAGATGACAAGCACTGTCTCCTACCTCGTAGGCACAGCAGAGCCCACAAGCTGACACAGATGCTTATGCTGCACTTGGTACAGTTACAAACTGGCATGACTCAAAAGAGGGATGAGAGGGGTCTGTCCAATACACCCATTTGTATATCGCTCAAGAGCTCGCTCCCCTTGGACAACTGCCAACCTTTGCCATTCGGCTTTTACTCTTGTGATCTTTAATCTCATCATCTCTTACAGCAAATACTGTTCTGAGCTGCACAGTAAGATGGCAACATTAAGAAACTTGAAGTCAGTTGCAGCAAAGACAGAAGATCTATCCACTGAGGGACACATTACTTGTGCCAAGAGCAGAGCAATGCAGCTTTCCCAGAAGGAAAACATCCTAAAGGACATCAAACTCGTGTTTTCTGATGCCAGGTCTTTGCTGTGGCTTTTAAGAACAGGATGCTTTCCACAGGAAAAAGAGCACAGCCAATTTTGTTTGGCTTTCAACAAAACTCATCTAACTGGACAAACTGAAAGTTCTGAGCCAAAAATTTAACAACAGATTGTTCTTCAAACCTTGGGTGATTTTCGCTGCTAAATCCACAAAGAGATCACTGTCATTTTCCACTATTTGCGATCTAGACCTCTGTTTCTTTGTTTCCTCAACAACATAATCATAAAGAGCAAGGCGATCAGCTTGTGTCAGGTCACAGATGAAGCGCTTGTGATTTTGAGGAACTTCTACAGGCAGTAATGAGTAAGATCCTGGAGGGTGAACAGAGAGCTGTTGTCAGTAAACTTGCATAATTATACAGGAAAACACCAAGAAGCTCAACAAACAAACAATGCAGTAATCCCCCAGGCTGTTTTCATCCTTCTTCTAAATATCTGTAGGAAATTTCAACCTTCTTAATTTGAAAGGATAAAAATTGCTCAAAGGGGGAAAAAAAAAGGCCCAAATCCCTCCCGAGGCCCACACAAGCTGTTCTTGACTGCTTACACAGATACAGGAAGGAATCATACTAGATTAGATCAACATGACACTCTGTATTTGTCCCATCAATTTCACTCTTGGCAAGAGAGGCTGCAGCTCTAACTTGTGGGTTTATTTTACTCTAAAATGTTGTGTAAAGTACTAGCTGCAAAATACCTGTTCTGCCAATATGAAATGTTCTAGGAGACTAGATTAACTGGCCACTGTGCAAATCAGTCTCACTCACACTGCCACCTTCTCTACAGAGCTTCTGTAATAGACTGCCATGGGAATTTATAGCTAAAAGGCACTTTCAAAGTGCTCCACATCGGTTCAGATAACTAACTTTAAAGTTAGGGAAACACACACACTGCCTGCACATTCCTCTTTCCCTGAATGATGAACCCAGTACTCACTTTACCCATGCCATAGTTAAAACAGATATCCCTCCAAACAATTAAATCTATTCTCAATTTGTTGCAACAGCAGCAAAGTGACTTCCCTAAAGATACAGGATGTAATATTCTAGGATACTGCCTGCAAAAAAGCATTTTATTCAAAATCATTAACATTTCCAGCAACCATTGACCTGTTCTCCATAATTCTACCCCCCACAACACAACTTTCTCCCTGCAAGGCACAATCCCACACATCTAGAGGCAGAAGAGCCAACAGATAAAACAGGGTGTTTGAAGGAGCCTTCACAACAGCAAAGCTAGTGCTTCTCTAAGTGATTTAGCTCATCACAGAAGCTGGGCAATCTTTTACATCCTTCTTTCACTAAAGACACCAAAGAAGGGGGAGAGGAGCCACAGTAACTCTACAAACCAACCTAAAATACAAGATTTCATCATTACTATACTTGGACCCTAAACCACAACTGTTCTAATATGAGCAAATGATTTAAACACAAAACCTAGAAATCTGTTTTTAAAATGCACTGTTCTTATGGGATAGTGGAACTCCATAAAAATGTCCCAATAGTAACATGCTTGTGATTTTACAAGAATTTCATGACTTGTGATTAAGACCAGTTTTCCTGTTCTGCTACGCTAATATTCTAAACATAGTTAGAATTAAGAAAATAGAACAAAACAAAAAAACCCCAAACAAAAACAAAAGACAATCACTTCCTGTGATCCAGTTAGTCAAAAGAAGATTTACAATAAAAAATTATTTTCGTTTGTTTCTGTTGCCAAAGGCTTTAAATTGAACAACCAGTTCCAAGTCAGCAAATCTTGCAGTACATCAAGATGCCACAATTTAAAAACCACCCCCAGTGTTACCCTTGGAGAAAGGCAAGCTTGCAGGGAAAACTGGACAGTGAACGCTGGCATCTAGTGGCCTAACGGTGTATCTTTGCAATGAACCACTTCCTACAGGGTTTATCTGTTCTCTAGTTGGATGTGCTTGTGTCAAATTAATGAGCTACCATTTCCCTCCAGAAGAAATGCACCCAGTGTGCTCCAAATACAGTGCCCATTCCATGAAAGCTTCTTCCCAAGCCTGTTCGCTATACCAGGGAAACAAAGACAAGATAAAAAACTATGCCTGCGCAAGCACTACTGTATTTCACTGTCAGGAAAGTTGAACAAATGCAGTTTTCCTTCTGCACATACATGTTTAACAAACTAGGAGGCTACAGAGAGTAAATGCTGTATATTTTGAGTGTTGTAGTAATTTCTCAACCACCACATGCTGCAGCTCTACAGGTTCTACAGGTAGCCCTAGTTCTCTACTTTGCCTTTGTCTGAATTTTTGAAGACTCTCAGTCTTAAGCTGGTCCCCACGCTAGTCACAAAACCCAGCAAAAAATGAAACATAGAGGAGCTAATGAGCTTGGAGACGTGGCAAAGGACAACAACATATTTTCAGACATGTCAGCATAGTTCTTATACAACTTCTTAGAATAGTCTTGAAACAGTTCAACATAGTAATATGCATGTTGTTTGGGTTGTGATCTGAGGAGCAGCAGACAAGCCCACATGGCTCACATCTACCAGTTAATCCCTATACAAAACTATACATGAAGAACAAGGCTGGAGGGACCATTAGAAGAGGTTTGGGCCACAAAGAACAGAGGGAAATGCAGTCAGAAAGTAAAGGGTATGCAGTGGGATGGGAAGCAGAGGACTAGTCCTTTAAGAAGCTCCTGAATTTTGCAGTGTTGTTTTTCCAGTCCTGAACATAACTAGGTGTGAGCACAACAGACTCAAATTCTCTTACCTAGTTGCCCCAGATATAGAAAGTAGTTATGCTCCAAGATATACAAAGGAAGAAGGATTAAGAATTAATAAATTCTTCACAGCAGTTCACAGTGGAATGAAGGAAGCTGCAAGGAAGGAGGCAAGAGCAGCTCTCATTGTCTTAGTATCTGCTTTTTACTTACCTTCGCTGTAGCCTGTGCCTTCCTTCACACTTTGAGCTCTAGCCTGCTTAACAATGTGAAACTGTAGATCTTTATCTGCAGGCAGGGGAAAAAATATCAAAGAACTTTTACATCAAGTTCTTGAGTACTTGATCATATCAGTCTATTCCCCAACCACCACCATAAGACTTATGGTATGGTACAGAATATTGCAGTTTTATTGATGTATAAGGGAACATCTGAACTAAAAATACAATTTTAATGTATTCCGTATTTGAAATGAGGGAAGGGTGAGGGGGAAGAAAAGAAAAAGAAGAATTTCTGGGTTACAGGGATATGGAGTAGAAATACACAGTGACAGAAGTCTAAAAAGGGTAAATTAAAGCAAATAACAAATGATAATTTGAGAAAATAAACCTACTGACAGAAACACTCAGGGTTTTCAGGAAGCCTTGGAGAGTTTACGGCTAAGAAGGCAGTGGGATGTGCAGCCGTGGGGTGTCCTTAGCCCCGCACCCTGTGTGCCAGGCCAGCTCCCCGCTCAGCCCGACTGTGTGTGACACGCCCCCGCTGTCCTCACCCATCGCGACGGTGGGCACCTTCCCGTTCCCGTAGAAAAAGCTGGAGTCGTACATCTCTGCCTGCGGGACCAAAGCGCTCGGTCACGACCCGGGGCCGCCCGCGGCCGGGCAGGAGGCACCGCCGGGGCAGCAGCGCCGGCCCCGCGCCCTGTCCCGAGCGGAGCTCCCACCTCCTCCTCGGCGGAGTATCCCATCCTGCGGAGCCGGCAGGACGCCGCGTGCCTCTCCAGCGACGCCCGGGGCACGCGGTGATGGACGTCGTAGGGACACGGCACCCACTCCACCTGCCGACAGGACACGGGTCAGCCCCGCGGGGCCGGACCCGCCGCGTCGCCGCCTCACCGCGTCCCCACCGCCCCCGCCGCCTCACCGCATCCCCGCCGAGCCACACCGCGCTGCGCCCCAGCCGGCGCTCCGCCATGGCCGCGCCGGGCCCGCCCCGTGACGGCGGCGGGGGCGGTGCCACGTGTGCTGGGGCGGTGCCACGTGTGCTGGGGCGGTGCCACGTGTGCTGGGGCGCTCCCGGCACGGGGCGGCGCTGCGGATTCCGGGAGGGAAGACGGCAGGAGAGTCTGGAGGAGGCGAGGCGGGGCAACGAGCCCCTCAGGATTTGAGCAGTTGGTTTTGTTAGTGTCTGTTTTGGTTTGTAATTGTTATTTGGTAGCTGGAGAGTTACGATTAAGCAACTGCTTTTGTTTCCAGGAGAAAGGAAGGTAATGCCAGGATGGACGGGCTGTACAGGCGACAGCCACCAGTGCAGTGGGCAGGGCTGAGCAGGAAACTGCGGGAACGGCAGTGTCGGCAGTGGGCGAGCGCGGCTCATGGACCACCTGCTCCACACGGCCCCCGGGCTCCAGCGCAGGGAAAAGCTGCGCCCGCGGAGCGGCTGGCACAGGAAGCGAGGGATGCAGCCATCAAATAGCGGGCTGATGGGAATTAATAGAAAAGTGACGTCATTTGTAACCAATGAATGCTGATGCCTGTGTTTGTTTTAAAATGTATAGTAACGTAAAGTTCGGGCGACCGGCGAGACCCTGTGCCATGGGTCCCCACCTGGCTCCCTCCTGAGCAAAGCTCGGGCCGGACCGGCACTGCCCCTGCCCGCACCATCCCGTGCCCGCACCGCCCCTGCCGGCTCTCACCGGGACGGCGCTGCGCCGCCTGGCTCCGAGAGGCGGAGGAGTTGCGGCTCTCCGTCCCTTCGCCGCACCCGGGCCCGCAGCGCACCCCGCCCCGCAGCGCACCCCGCCCACCGCAAGGGTTTGTTTCCTGAGCGCGGATCGTGCCACAGGACACCCAAAGCGCTGCCCTGACAGCGGCGGGGCAGGAGGTGCATCCCGACCCCACCGCGCCCCCGATGCCCGACTCCCTCTCGGGCACGAGCAATGCAGGGCCAGACTTAGGCCCTCCAGCAGCCTCCCTGCCCCAGGCTACGTGAGGGGATCCATAAGGAGCAGGGCAGAACGGGGATGTGTTTTCCCGCTCGTGGAGCGCAGGGATGTCGGGGTGTGGGGGAGCTGTGGCTGCTGCGGACCGTGATTCTGAGGGCATTTACCCTGGGGGCCGGGGGAGCATTGGGACTCAATAAAACTGTAATGTAGGATGAGGAAAGCAGAACTATCTCAAGGAATAACTTTCACATTATTGACGTTTGTTCTTGCCTATTTCTGTCATATCTGAGCAAAGTGCGTATTACTAGAAGGAAGAGTGGGTCTGTTAAAGCAGGGTGGGGGAGAGGCAGCATGACAGATGTAGCTGCCAGGACAGCTCCTGTACATCTGCTTGCATTAGCAGATTACAGCCCTTTCTCTCCTGTGCAGTGAATTTGAGACTCAGCTGGGATTTTAGCCCTTTGAGAGATTTGCTGCCTATGTTTGCCTGAGGATCCTTGGCTTCATATGACAGAGGAGACTTGTAGGGAAGACTTTCCCAGCTGCCCTACTGGAGTACATCCTATAAGACATTAGCATATTTTATCAAAAGAGTAATAAGGACAGCTCTGCAAAACTGTTCTGATTATCTCTACTGCAAAATACCATTTCTTCCAAAATTGTGAAAGTCAGGTTCAACAAAAATACCAAGCAGATTTTTTCAAAAGTAAAAATTAAACAACAATTTGGTTTTGTTTACTTATAAATTAAATTGATAAAAATCAGAACAGATGTTTTTCTCTGCTAAAAAATGTTTTCAGTGATTCAAAATTATCCTAGGGAGTTTCTTTTCCTTTAAAAAAACTCAATTCCTGGTAGCATGAAACAATCAAAAAATACAGCCTTTTTTTTTCTTTCTGTCCTTTATGGATTTGAGGAAATGCCTGAGAAACCAGAAACTGGGATGAATGTTTTCCTTTCTAGAGCTCTGGGAGAAGCCTCTGTCTTGTGGTACAGCACATCCTTCAGTAGGCAGCTCATGCTAAGAAGTTTGTACTCCCAATGTCCACATAGCATTACAAGGCAGTAGAGACACGCCTGGACTAACCAAAATAAGGCTGTCCTGTGGAGACTAAGTGTTCAGCAGACAGTGTCTAGGGCACTGTCTGGGACCCAGAGAGAGGTGCCCCAGCACTCAGACTCTGGAGAGGAGCAGAAACCCTCTTCAGGGTCTCAAAAACTGTCTTACAAGATGCGTTAACACAGACCATAGCGAAGCCAAAACATTAAGCCTCTGAAACAGATTTACAAGAAAATCAAGGATAGTATAACAAGATACAATGAAGCGAGTGTAAGATCCCTCTGTGAGCCACTTTTCTGCTGTGTACTCTGGCTGCAGACTTTTCAGGAGCAAACTGACTGGATGGGAGACAAAGATCACAAAAGTTCACAGCACCACTTTTCCTTCCAGGCAATGGCACATTTACGTTGATCTACCACCAAGTAAGGAGTGGGATTGTCACGTTTTTTTGGCTATACAGTCTTTCCCAGATGGTTATCTGCAGTCTGTGGCATACCCTGTTCTCCTGCCCCCTAACCCTGTGGTGGCTGCAGCCCAACAGTGTTGTGACTTTGTCATCAAGCAGCATGGTTAATAGTGTAAGTTTATCACATCTCAGTCTCAATGGTCCCTTCTGAGAAGGAGAAAGGAAACTCCACAGCTGCATTTCCACTGGCAGGACTGCTGCCTGGCTGCAGATTCCCAGAATGTGGGTGCCTGAGCATGACCCAGCCCCTATGCAGAGCTGCAATGCTGAGCATGCCAGCAGTGTGGTCTTTTTGTAGATGCTTTTTCTGGACAATAAAAAATCTCTGGAGAAAATCTCTGTGGTAACCAGCCCCAGATGTTCTCACGGTGCAGCAGGACAGTCCTGAACTGTGGGAAAAGCAGAAGGTACAGCCAAGAACTAGTGTATACATTATGCCAACATAAAGACTATATAATGATCCTGGAGAACTCCTTAAACATACCACCTTGTGTCTTCCTCCAGATGGAATTTATATTGCTAGATATTCTAACTGTTGGCACATCAGGAACCACCTAGCTTAGGACCATACCCAGAGTTAGGTACCTTAACACAGGTTAAGTGATCCCAACCCAACCAAGCCGCTTGGTACCCTCAAGAGTGCCAGGTTGAAACCATGCTGAAATCACACTGGTCTTAAGGTCCAAACTTAATGGGTATGCAACAGGAGCAGGAGGCTCATTCTGAGCAGCAAACCCTCACCCACACAGCTGACACATAGAGGAGCATCCCTTAACCCATGCCTTGTGTTTGGTTTTTTCTTCACTGATAACAAAGTCTTTCAGGCTTTCTGCAGCCAATTATTTATTTAGAAGTATATTGACTCCTTGAATAAAATGAATTTTTCTCTAAGATGGTAGACAGTTTTTATATTTAGCACTTCTTCTATTCCTTAGATGCAAAGCACTACTTAGAGTTGCATTGTGTTCACAGCTCCCCCTGAAAACAAGGGGGAAAAATGTGAAAGCTCAAATTATTAATTTTTTAAAACATGCTTCTGATAAATAAAATAAGCTTTATAACTGCTTTTTCAGTCCTTACCACATTCAGCATGCAGTTTTCTGGATGGGGAAAGGGCCAGGGAGCAGGGAAAAGCAAGCAGAAAGATGAAATGAAATTTCTTGGGACTACCCAAAAACCAAAATGGAAGGAGCCTGGCTTATGGCCCCAGACAGCCCATGCAGGCTAGGCAAGTAGAAAAGACAGCTTTTGACCTGCAACTGTGACAGATTTTTGTGAGTTTCACCCCAACAAGTTTGTTGAAGTTGCAGCCAAAACCTCTGCATCTTTGCAAAGGGTATGGAGTAAGCAGTCAGCACCTGGCAGACTACAAACTGTCCTGCAGCACAGAATTATTGTCCAGGGCATATGCCGTGCAGAAACTGCCTCATCCCTAGGGAAGCTTAAACTGCAACTGCTTCATTAACCATCACCCGCTGGACTGCAGGAACGGGGGATGTTGAATAGGGTGGTGGGGGGTCCCAGCACCCTGGTGGTAAGGTTGACAGTACTCAGAGCAGCTCTGGTAGTTTGCCTTTGTAGTGATTCCACCTCTTCTCCTTTCTCCCTAGAGCCCGTGTGTCAAACTCATTTTCTCCAGGGAAGGAGTTGTGGTATCTGGGCTAGAAGTATGCGTGTCACTCAGCAAAAATGACTGGACTGGAGGGAGATCTTGTAAAGATGAAGCACACAGACACTTGAATTTAAACTTTTTTGGTCATTGTTGCTGTTACTCCCTTCTACCTTAGACTTCAGCTGAGATGCCACATTCAAAATCTGTAGCATAAATTCAGCTGAATCAGCTTTGCAACCTACATGGACAAGTGGTGAATTTCTCCAGCACATACAAATCAATTTATAGAAATATCCTTGATGATATAGCCAAATTTTTCAAAATTCCCTTCACCAGACCCCTGACCAGGGTTTAATTTCCGTAATTTGCCATCTGTATTCTAGTTTTGTTTCCCTCCCAGCTCATTCTGAATTGCCAGTGTGGGGCAGTGCAGGAGCTGATGGCAACCAGGGAAGTCAGAGAATGCTCAGACCTCACTGGTTTATCTACTGGGGGAATACAGCTGATTTATTCCTTCAGATGCACACCACTCAGAGCCCGTTGCAAGTCCTTGGCTCCTGGATCTTGATGTTTACTCCTTTGTAACTTAGTTCAGTTCACATTTACAGCCTGAGGTGTATTTACAAACAGCAGTGAACTGGACAATTCCAAATTGATTTACAGGCAGCAACTCTAGCACCTGCTAATGCCTTATTGATTCTCTTTCTCTGTCTCCATGTGATCTCTCACGGATTCATCAGATTTAGATAATTTTATCAAGTTGGTATCATCCTTATCTTTCAAGATAAATTGTGGTATTCTTACTGGATGGAGCTGGGAATTCACCATTAAACAACCAGAAGTAAATCCAATGCCCTTTTGCACACTGAAGTTTTAATATGTGTGTTTTGGAGCCCACATGGGGTTTTCTCTTTAAGCCCCTTCACAGTTGCTGTGCAGCAATCCTTGATCCTTTGCCCTTCCCTTACTGTCCGCTTTCTGACCAGGCAGTACCTGCTGCCTGCTCCAAGCCAAGGTTCCTCCCCTGCCTTGTCCTCCTAAGTTGTTAATGGCCTGGAAGACATTAATATTTATTTAATTATTTTTTCATTCTTTAGTACCCCTTGTGATTAAGCATAATCCCTCTGAGGAATGAGAACCTCTGTCATACTTTTTGTCATAAATGCTGGTGAGAAGGAAACCAGCTAAACTTAAATGTAGCCATCACTGTGGAAAGTGGCAACTTCTGGCCAGTGTCTTGGCCCCTGCTTTTGCTTATCTGTGCCAGTGCCCTACTTGCTGCTGGCATGGAGAACCTTTCAGCACAGGGCTCCTTGTGTTCTTTGCACAGAAGATGGACAGAAGAGTCCGTGGATGCACAGAAGAGCCCGTGGTTTTCTTTGAAAAACTTGCTATTGATGTCTGCTTGAAATTAAGAGAGAAGAATTTACTCATTCCTTACCTGCTTCCTGTGTGTGTGTTAGTCTTCTTGGAGAGTCTTTATGGCTCTGTGCTTGATCTGAAGCTGGGGAACATGTCCCATCCGGGAGCTTAGCTGGTGCCTTAGCTGCTGAGTGCTGCTTTATCACCTGGATATCTTTCTTGCTTAGCATGGAGCTCCTGTCCTGCCCAGAGACGCACATCCTGCTGCAAGCTGCTGTGTCCCACTAACCCGGGTTGCAAAGCCACTGCCGAGGTCAGCCACCTGATGCCAATAGAAGAGGCAGCCTCGCATCAGGTGTGTTCGTATAAACATGCACCCCTTCTGGCAGTACCTGCATGTGCTCTAGGCTGCACACAGCCTCAGGCAGCAGCCCCAAAGGCATGGCCATGAGGGAAAGCATAGTGGGTTGGGGAGATATGTGAGGAAGGCTGGAGCGGAGCCTCCTGTATCAATTCATAAACAAGGATTTTAGATGAAGGTGCTGTCTGTGTTCAACATGAGTAGTCACTTTCTAGTGCTTTTCTCTGGGACGGTCTGAGAGCATGATCTCAGTGTCCCATGGGCAGACGGCAGCAGAGACCCAATAACCTATGGCCACCTTCAAAAATACACGCTGTACTGCCACGGCTTTGTTTTCTGCAGTAACAGGTCCTCACCCCAGGCCAAGAGCCAATGAATTGTTTGTTCGTTTGTTCTGTGGCTCGAAGGTGTTACCCAAATTACACTCTGAGAATGCATCAATACATCTAAGGCTACAGTAGCAGCTGAATGCTGGTCCCCATGTTTCTATTCCAGCTTTCTGCCAGGCCTTTGCCCCTGCCTGTTGTGCATTAATAGGATTATATTTCCTGAGTACAGGGAGCCAGCCCAGCAGTTCACCTGCAAACCATCAGCTTGAGTGGCTTATCCTCTTGCTGTCCACCCAACCCTTTGTCAATGGAACACATGGAAGTGCCTTCCAGGGAGGGACACCATCCCTCCCTTTGTACTATCAGCAACCTCTGAAGCCCCTTATGCTGCCAGGTGAGCCAGCTGAGTCCCAGCCATACATTGCTGCACTGCAGCCAGAGAAAGCCTTTCCTCACTCTGGCAGATGAACTGCCACACCAGGTAAGGTAATGGGGCTGAAACAGCAGAGACCTTACACTGCTCTCAGAACTTAAATCAGAGCTTTAGAGCACAGAAGTCGTGTCAACTGCATAGTTCAGCTGGTGCTAAAGTTCCCCTCACATTTGTCATGTGGGCATATCTTAACTGTGCCCCATTTTCTGATGGTGCAGGGAACTCCAGCCCTTCTACTGGGGGCCCTGAGTATTCCCCAAGGGCAATCCTTGGCAAGTCCAGACATGGATCAAGCTGCCTACTTTTGCTGTATCTGCAGACTTATGCAGCCTTAGAGGTTGCTTGGAAAATGTGGCCTATCGTCTTCAGTAACAGTGAGAGTAATGATAGCTATCCCTAGGTATTGCCATTTCTTCTCATAAGCATGCACAAAACAAGAAATACTACTTTTACCTGAAGCTACATTTCAAAGGAAGTCCACAGGAAGGAGAAACTTACAATAATTTCCTTGGAAACGAGTCAGCAGATGCAAGGATAGGCCAGGTGTTATAACAAGCTTAATATTCTGAGTGTGGATTTGCAAGTGCTGTCTACAACCATCCTTCCTCTTGCAAGAGGATTAGCACAGGGGATTACAGAGACTCTTTGAAGAGATTGGCATATGCTCAAATGGTCACACACTCCAGCTTCCCAAATGTGTGGGGGCAGGGAGAAAGAGAAAGGAAGTGCAGGGGAGAAATCCTGCTCAATAATTGCCAGTGGGGAAAACGCACAGTGGCTTTAGCTCTCACAGGGACTCATAATTCAAGATCACCATATTTGCTGACCTTATCAGTGATGGGTTTTCATCAGCACAAGTTCTTGTACCCCAGTGTCAACACATTTGGAAGCTCAACTTCTCATTCGAAACACTTAACAAAAGTGCTTCTTGCTTGTGGTCAGAAATGTTCCTCAAGCACTTATGAATGCCTGAATTACAATGTCAAATTCCACCTCTTGGCCAGTTTCTCTTGACTTTGCATACGCAAAAGTTTGCAGTTCAAGTACTGCACTCACCACAGGCACTGTGCTATCCACATCCCTCTGTTCCTTGGTGCAGGCTTCTATTTCCATCCTTTATTACTTTGCAGGCTTCCCTCCATTTCCTCCCCAGTCAGACCTGTGGCTTTACAATCATCCCCACCCGTCATGTCAGAAGCTGCACAGTCCCAAGTCTTTCTGACTCTTCCATGATACCCAAAACCTTCACTGAAAACCATTTTGCTCCGCCTGTCATTATGTTTGCAGATCTGAATCATCCTGCTGCCTGTCCCCTAGCACACATTTTGTCTCTCACAAGGTACAGCCTTGCAAAGCAAGCAGTGGCCTGACTAGTGAAAAGGAAAAGCACCCACCCTCACCCATCTCACAAGGTGGTGCATCTTCCATCCCAGAGCACACAGCACCCTGGCACACGCTTCCCTGCAAGTGTGCATGAAGAATTAGGTTATTTTCTTTGAACAGTTGTTTATTCCACTTTCCAGACTCTCAGGCAGAACTTTGCATGTGCTGTTCTTCATGCCTGTCAAATATACTGTGCAGTGAAGTGTCTCGTCTCAGATCTATTTCTCGCCCACTACAGCAGAAACAATATAGAAGCAGTAATGGGACATATCTTAAGGAAAACAGCTCCATTCACATTAACAAAAAGCTGTTAGCGAAGCCAAAGCACGTCAATAATCAGTCCGGAGTCCATCTAATATATAGACACAGTCATAAGTTGTGTTAAAAGAGCTGGTTTAAAACTACATTTTTTAATCTGCAAACTCAAATGTAGGAAAAGCCAGATTTGTAGAGGGTCCACGTGCAGTGCTGATGCCTCTCAGGCCTGCAGCACATGTGGAGAACAATGCCTTGGTGGGTGGGCAGCAGATCTTACCTGTACACATTGAACAAGGCAATGCCCAGGAAGAATGAGCTGAATTAAGATGCCACACACATGGCTGTGAATTACAAAACTCTCTGTAAGGCTGCCAGTCACCAGGATTACTCTGGTCTATTCCTGTCTCCATCAGCAGTCTTAAAGGGTATGGCTATGATTAGAAACAGGATAAGCAAGAGCCCATGACTGAAAGGTCTCCCTCTGCAAATCTCTCTGTCTTCCTCTGGAGAATTTGGAGTGGGTTTGCAAGCTCTACCTTGCATCCCAAACCCATCCTGCTAAAGTGAGAGGAAGAATATTTACACTTCTTACAGTAATGGAAATGCAGCCCTGGAAGTCAGAATATCTCAACTCGGTCTTGCCTTTCCTAGTCTGTAGGCAGCTACATAGGAAACCAGATGAAGAGTCAGGTAGAAACACTCATTTAGCAGATTCTTGTGCAAGGTACAGTAGCATCATCTCTGCTTTAAAATTGCTCACCTAGTATTGGAAAAAAAGTAACTGCTAATGTGTACTACTAAAAATGGCAAGATGCTGCAAACCAGGCTTTAGTTTTTGGTTGCAAACATAAACTCCAGAGATGAAGATTCAGGATCCTAGTCCCTCATACCTGAGCTTCCCCCTGGCTCCTCATGGGGTTGCTCAGGTGCAATCACCCAGGCAGCAGCTGCAGAGTGGGTTTCAAAGAGTTCCCTGGCTACCTCCTGTCTCCTTAGCCTGGGATCTGCAGGGACAGCAGTGCACCAAGTTGTAAACACACAGTTAACTAAAAAAAAGCCTTTAGCTGTGACTGCTCTTGCCCACAGAAAAAAAAGCTTGATTATCTATGTCAGTGCATTTTATTTTATCACGTGACCCAGCGGGGCAGCAGTGCACTTTGGGTGGCACCCGGGCTTTGGCACTGCTCTTGGCCCAGTCACGCTGATAAATGAGAAGGCCACCACCAATTTAGCCAGTAAGTGATGCTTGGCAAAAGTGCCAAATACCAATCGATCCGTTTTTAGAAATCCCAGCTATCCATGGCAGCTGCAAAGCTAAAAAGTGTCAGGTCCCAACTCTGCCCGTGGAAAGGAACAAAGCCGCCCCTGGCAGGAGGCGGTGACACTCGCCAGGCACCTCGAGAGGCTTTCACGGGGCAGCTGTTCGTGTTAAACAGAGAGGAGAAGGGCAGCGAGAGGCTTTGGGAGCGCTTCCCTTGCCACAGTCCGACACCAGGTGGGGCTGTGGAAAGCGCAGTGGAACTCCAAGCACCGCCCGCCGGCGCCGGGAACACCGAGGGGGCTCCCTGTTCCCAGGCTTTTGTCCACGGCTTTTCCTTGTGGCACCCACGGCTGCTGCAGGCAGCGGCACGGGATCTTCCGCCTCGCCGCCTGGGGAAGGCACAGCATCGCGGACGCAGTGACATTTCAGTAATGAGGCGCTTGCACAAACCCTTTACTTACCTCCTAGAGCAGACTGGTGCCTTTACATCACCGGGGGAAGCCCTCAAATCCCTCGCATCATAAACCCGGAGCACGTCCTGCACGCTGCCTTTTTCCCATTTCATTTGGGGATTTTCTTTCCCAGCCCCATGAGGGACCCTGGGAAACATCGCTGCCCCAGCAGCAGCTCAGTTCTCCCTCATTCTCCACCATCCCGAGGATCCCACACAGGCTCGAGGGGCAGACACGGACAGCAGAGCCCAGGGCTGCAGGCTGGTACCTACGGTCGGGCTGCGAGAGTCTGGACAGCGGACACAAAGCAACTCTCCCAAACCCTCTGCCAAGGGGGTCTCCTGGCAGCTCAAGTCATGCAGTGCCCAGCTCCGGGCCAAAATGGAAATGCTTCCAGGCTGACATTTGCATTTTACCTGCATTTTTCCTCTCTGGGGCTATGAAACAGATACAAGAAGATTTCAGCTGTAGAAGCTTGTGCCAAACTCAGACTTGCAGGAACCACGGGATAGGCTGAACAATGTGCTCAGGAAACTCCTGCAGCAGTAACATGCCACGAGCAATTCTGCAGAAACCCTGTGTCCTGCAGCCAGGGAGTGGATTTTGTGCTTGGAAAATTAACATCTCAAAGTAATATTGCAACTACATTTATCAATGTTTGGCCTATTGCAACACTGTTGCAGACGACACAGATAATATTAGACCTTGTCAGCTATTCCTTGATTCCCTCCCCAACCCACCCAAAATGAAACGAGAATTGTTTAAAGCCCAGATTTCACAGGGCTCTCTTCATTATGACAAAATGACAACAGAAGCTTGACATTGCCCTTCTGTTTCTGAATTACTGCTTCTAAAAATCTTCCCACAGCAGCAAGTCCCCAGTCCAGCATTCTCCAGCTCTTGCTCAGAGTCTGAAGTTATAGAAAAGGAAAACAAACCACAACACAATTTCCAGAAGCAAACTAAGTCTCCAGGTTCATCTGTCGAGAGATATTTTCAAGAGGCTCCTAGGAATTTTCTAATATCTCTTCATTTCCCTTATAATTCTCCAGCCTCATTCATGACCTGTATAGTTGGAAGCTAGAAATTTTTAAATTAAAGGGAAAATCCTCAAGGATAGGTTTTTAAATACTACATACACATAATGTATATTTATAAATTATCTATTATTTATGTATAGATTTAAAAGGTCAACAGTGTTTATATATACATATGTATTATGAATATATGCACATATACTCATAAAAGGTCAACAGTATGAGTAAAGAAAATCTAAATATTTTTAGCTTCTTTTTTCTAGTCCTTTGTCTATTTTTAGATTTTTTCCACCACCCTCTTCTGCAGGTTTTACAGGCTTACCTGCAGATATGTTGCAGCTTTGGAGAAAATCCACCTCCTTTTCCACCAAGCCTGGTAAATTCAACAACATTCTTCATCATGGGATGTTTTCTATCTAACTAAGGGTAGCTGGGAGAGGAGGGTGTGTTGGGGCAGGCACAAAACACACACAGAGGACACAACTCAGAATATAGTATGATTTTCTCCAAACTATCCTAATTGAAAATGAATTAAAGGGCCTGTGTGAAACCAATCAAGGAAAGAAAAAAAGTGAGGTGGATAACAGATGGCCCCACAGTCAGGGGAAGATATGAAATAAGCTCAACTGGACTAAGCTATTAGAGGCTTCCAGACAAATGGGCAAAAATGGCTGCTGTTAAAAACTGCAATCATTATCAAATATACAAATCTGCCTGTAAGTGAGACAAAGTTTCTACTAAAAGTAAGACTAAAAAGTACAATGTCCTTATTTGGCATATTTACCATGAGTCCCTTTATGAAATGCATGCATTGCTGTTCAAGCACCAACAGTAAACTTTTATAACGTACTACTTTGATCTGGCAGCATGTGTGTGAAACCAAGAAATACGGAAAATCTGGTTGCAGTTAATCTGATTTGTATTCCCATATTCCCACCTCACCTAAAGATGGAGGCCCTGATCCAGCAAAGCAGCTAATGCACACTTAGTTTCAAACAGACCTGACTTTGTAGTTTCAGTGACTTCAGATCAATGGGAAGAGATATGTGCTGGAGCACATCTGGGTGCAGCCCACCAAATAGTCACGTTCTGAGATCCTTGGGAGAGCTTTTGGCTGCATGGGCAACCAGGAACAAAAGCAGGTCTCCACCAGCACCGATTGTGTTGGAGAACAAACTTCTGGATTTTGGATGAATTTTGTAGTCACTACTTTTCCCTTCTACAGGAAATGTAGACAGTCAGTGCAACATGGCAAGTCTTGAATTCTCACCTTGTTGAATATTTAACCAGTTTCCTAAGGATGTGAGGTTACTGTGACCATATTCCTTATATCACTGTTTTACCTCCTTCCTACAAATATACCAGAGGCAGAAATTGAAGTTGAGAAATTGGAGAAACAGACAGCCAAAAAATGAGGCTGAAATTTTGTCAAGACAAGTACAAAGCACTACCCCTGAGCAGGAATAATCAATTTCATGAGTATAAATCAAGACCAAATAGCTAGGAAATGTTGGAGGACGGGTTCTGGGGATTACAGTGGACCATGAACTGAACACAAGCCTGTGGAACACTGCTGTGCAGTAAGGTGAGCACTGTGCAGGATCATGTAAATGGAAGACTAGTAAGCAAAACCTATAAGTAATCCTGCAAGGACTTCTTATGTTCTGTTGAGCATTTACAAGGCCCCTCCCAGAGATACATGACTAGATTGTCTGCTAAAACCAAAAAGGATTTGGAATAAACAGAAGTCAGAGAGGCTGTAGAAACTTCAGTGCTAGAAACTTTTAAGTACAGTCTAGCTCAATACTAAACCAACATCAGTAATGTCTATTGCTGGGCCTAAGCTGATGATATCCTGGAGTTCATGCATTGTCTCTAGTGAGCAGCCAACAGGTTGACAGGACAACAAGGCTTCATGCACTCAAGGTATGTATGCAAGCCCTTGCTTTTAGCTGGTGGTCAGAGCAGTGACTTTGTACCTCTGAGTCTGAGCTTCAGAAGACGGTGCTGTCCAGGTAACTAGCATCATTGTGCTGCTGTTAAGAGGTGGGGAGGGAGGTGTCAGAAAATCCCTTAAGTGCAAGAGAAAAGTCCTAAGAGACAAAGCATGGGTCAAAAAATATCTAGTAGAAATCTGGGAGTAGCATCAGGGAATAAATTTATGTGGGAAAAAAAAAGGAACACTTTAAATCACTTGGGAGGTTTTTGGGGGGGTTTGGGTTTGTTTTGTTTTTTGGATTTTTTTTAAACATGTGTCCCGAGACTGTTAGTAACAGCATGCTTATGGTGGACCCCTGTCTGTTCTTTTTCTATGTTTCTCACTGTAATTTGTAGACTAAGGAAGATTGCTGTGCTGCTCCTCTGTGTAGGCACTGATGGCAGGAGCCTTTCCTGTGCTCTCCTGTGACAGGTTTCTTTGCTCCTCTGCAAAATATCTCCAGTAAAATGCAAAGAGGCTGCAACATGGATTAGCTGAAGAGATTATGCTCTTGGTTTCATTAATGGAGAAGGGTCATGGAAGATCAGGCATATGCCTGCTTGACCATGCATTGCTAAAGACAGACTTCCACAAAACCAGCAAAGTGATTTCCTAACAACATGCCACTCAAGTGCCTCATAGACATGCTTAGCTTTACCCTTCTAATCTTCATAGCAGGAAGGAAAATCTGATTGCAATTAGTCACACTTGAGAAATGGAGAGCAAAGGCAGAGAGACAGCAGGGCATGCTGAAGGCATTGATGCAGCTGGGCAGCAGAGCTGGGATGAGAATTCAATCTAACCTGACTAGGACTGCCCTGCAGGGCATTGCTTCAGGTGCAGGTGGGTTACACCTCCCTTTGCAGCTGTCAGTAAAATCACCATGAGCACCGGTAAGGAAAGCACACTTTTTCAGTTCTTGCTCAACTCTAGCTACCAGTACAGTCAATAAATATCCTTATCACTTCTGCAAATGAGTCAGATTCTTCATCCATACTGAGTTACAGTGCCATCAGTGTGTACTCCTCCCGTGCTGCCTCTCACAGAACAGCATTCCGTCTGTCTCACACTGAAGAGGAGATATTTTGGTAGCAAATATGAGACTTGGCAAGCACCACTGCTATTGCACACTTCAGGGTGGACTGGCTTGTGGAAGGAGAAAAGCAGACAGAGGAGGAAGCAAAATATTGCACAGTACAAGTAGTACTCAGACATTTTCTTCTATATATGTAGCAGTACAAATAAGTTCCAAGTTAAGAGATGAGAAAAAAGTCAATGTGAGAATGAGAAAAAAATTCTCTTTCATATATACATACATAAGAAGAACGAGATATGACATATCATATAGTACCAAGTAAATTGCAGTAAATAGATTTTTCAGAGGAAACAGATTGGTATTATACCTACACTTGTATGAAAAGACCATGGAGGGACAGACTATTTAACTCTTCATCATGCTCACCTTAACTCTCTAGTCCTTTTCTTTGGAGTGTACATAGGTTTAAGCTGCTACATGCATTGTTTTGTGTGCTTTTCACTGGTCATGTTGGAAGGTAAACTTCCCCTAGAATTTGTCTCACCTGTAAATAGCACAAAGGCTACTACTAAAAATGTTGGCTCTTTTTAAGCTGTGATAGCCAATATGATGGCTTTTTCTAAACTGCTCCTTTAATGGTTTACCTATTTCAAAACATGTACAACTATTTTGCTGTCTTGTTTTGAAGCTCCTTATTTCCCAGCTGGAAATAAAGCAGATTGGGCTGAGCCAGATGGCAGATGGACAGAGAGGAAGAACTGCCATCCCTCAACAGGCTACACCCACGCTCTCTGGGGAATTGGTTCCCTCAAAGCATAGCCCCAATTTAGGTTAGCTGGCAGCAACTCAGTTTTAAAGAAGTCTTATGATACCCAACGTTAAAAAAATCAAAGACTCTAAGGTTTATTGCTACATCTCACCTGTAGAGCAGCAAAAAAGCCTACAATACATAATAGGTCAGCAAAAAAACTATCACAAAAGAAGATGCTATTTTGCCCTCCTCATGCTTCATATTCTTACATCACATTCCGAGCTTATGGAAAATGCCACAGAGCTAATTTTCATTTTTGCATGATACCTTCACCAAATATTTGGCACAGAGGAAATACCAGTTATTCCAGTCAAGCTTTATGAGAGGGAGAAAGAAGTATGTGCAGGCACCCTCTTTTAAAAGAGTAATAAAAGAAGGAGACAGAGTGAACTTCTGAGTGATGAAAGATGGGGATTCCCAAGGGCTATTTTAGTTGGTGCTATGTACAATAGCAGCAATAAATAAGGTTTATTCCGATATTCCATGTAATAAACTGTTGGACTACACAGGTGGGAAAGCAAGTTTCTTGTGCGTGTGTGCTCTGTACCCCAAAATACACAAGAAAGCATTCATTGTTCTTGTGGGACTTGACTGCACAGTTTTCACACAGGCAGCAAAACAAAGAAGTGAACTGGAGGACCTCAAGTCTCAGCCATAAACACCACTGCTGAACAGGGACTTGCTTTGGGCTACCATTGAATGCCCTGAAAGACACCATCCCACTCTCTGTCCCTTCCAAATAAGCCTTCATTCAGCTGGTTTCAAACCAGGGTGAGAGTCCAGAGAGAGGCAATTGCAAATTTAAAAATAGACAGAACATCAGATTACACATGGCAAAATTCTACTACCACTGACCTGTAGCATAAAAGAACACAGAGTGCTGTGCCTCCATGAATATTAGCCACTATGACAAACAAAATTCATGACTCCTCTTAGACATTTATCCTGCAGCAAAGTTGGTACAATCAAATTATGATAATTACTCGCTAATGACAATTTTTAGACTACTAGCAAGATCAATGTTTTGAAGGTTTCTGTCTATCTAGTCAGAGGGTAGAAACTACAGGCACTTCTGTCAAGTTGCTCATTTCTCTGTACTCAGTGTGGTTGCTGGCTGTGAATAACCATTTCTATATTAAGGGAAGGGCACAGTATATCCCAGACACCTTCTGGGATTTGCAGAGACTCATCACAACAGTATTCACTTCGCAATCACAGTTGGTTATGGGAGATGCCCTACACTTCCCGACTCTTCCTGAAGTGAAATCCCCCTCAAATTCACAGGAAAATAAGACATATTAGCTAAACTTTAAAGAAAAATGAGCCCTGGGTCCTCTTAGGCAATTTTCAGTCCTGCTCTAGGAAGACCATAACTTATGACTGACTGCTCCCATGCACCCAATCGCATTGGCAATGCACACAAATTAAGAAATGCACTCCTATGCTGCAAACTACAGGACTAGAACCTGGGACAAGAGACCTCTTTCATCAAGAACTATACACAACACATAATAAAAGCTGTATGCATATTATAATAATGCCCCACTATGCCTACTCATTATTATTGATGATCATATAATGGTATTATGAACAATTTACTTTATGCCAAAATGTCCCTAGAAAGCATCTGGATTGTTGAAGTCCCTAAAATGTTTTCCTTTGCCATTGTAACCCATGGCACAAATATGGAACACTGAAAAAACCCAAACACTGGCATACTTCATCCTCTTATTAAAAGGCACTTTCTTAGGAGGAGGTTAATTATTTAACAAGCAATTTAATTCACCTCATCAACTCACTCTGCTTGGTCTTTCTTCTGCAGCTGGCTGCTCTGGGCTGCTGTGCCTGCTCCCAGACTGGCAACTCCACACAGCCTCAGGAACCACAGCATCTGGAGCCAGGGTTGTCCCCCCTCAGTCCCAGCCACCAGCCCTGCAGAACTGCTGCATGGTCCCCAGCACATCACTCATCCAAAGAGCTCCCAGGCATTGCACAGGTGTGAGCAGGACACTGCTGGGGACAACAGTCTGGACGCAGCTGTGTGGGTTTGGGAAGAACTGTATGAATGCACACTGCCATGTCAGCTCAGCAAACAGGATGTGACCTGTTTTAGTGACTTCACAGATGTTGCTTGTGGGTCTCAGTGCAGCAGCACCTCCTCCTTTCACCTTTTCACATTTAAGCACACTGCTACTCTGACTGGAGACCTCAGCTTCCCAAATGACCAGATCTGGGACACAAGTTTACCTGTAGGCGTGCACTTTGAACCCCCAAAGCACAGAATAAAAGGATGGTAATGGACTTTCAAAGGGAAACCTGTGGTTTGAAACAGGTAAGTATTGAGACTCTCAGGAGCAAATAACATCCAAGCCGGGCATAAATACATTTTCCAATCAATGCACTGTATTCTATTCATAAGCACATTGTAAAATTATGGAAAGGAAAAGATGCTTTAAACAGCCATTATAGACTGTTAAGGATACTTTAACAAGACAATATTATGCCTAAAAGACGACCAGAGTCCTATGAAAGAATCAAGGGAGAAATTAACAGCATCAGAAAGAAAAGTTGCTACTGTGGAAATGGATCATTAGCAATATGGCAGTACTGCAGTAGTTCAGCCAAACAGCCCAATATGACTGTCAGCCTGCTGGTTGGAACAATTTTCAGGATGAGGTTGGTTGTAATAACTCATTTTTTTTCTTAATCCTCATAATTCTTGATATCTGTAAAGAAATATCATACCCTGAAGAGTAAAAATAAATGGTTACAATGTTTCTTTAAGATGTACCTATACATTATCTCTGTTTTCAATAGTATCCTAATTTAATTCTTATATATTGTTTTTAACTAAAAGCATATTAACTGCATATGATCAGAACATTTGTTCAAGCTTAGTGAAAAACAAGTGGGCTTGATTAAAGTATTTCAGCAAGTACTTACTAACCAGAAACTTCATGTTAATTGTTTTAATACATCAAAGATCAGGAGAAATGGAGATTCACTGATTAGCTTATTAGTAGCATTCAAACCTTGTCTGCTTCTGTTCTACAAACTTCACTTTGTTAGATTAAAGAATTTCTTGGCTCTTAATCCAGACATTTTCTCAAGGAACTTTCAGGAAAGGAGGGCTTGTAGCTAGTGGATAGGTCTTATAAACAGAACAAATATATTGTGTAACCTGGAGGACTTGTTATGCCGTAAGTGGCTTCACTTTCCTCAAAAAACCCGTATACATCTTATTTACCCTGGGGACTATTTCATCAATACTTGTAAACAAAAGAAATCCTCAATAAAAGACTTAAGCACTATTTCTCTCCTCTTTAGAAAAAATTTGGACCATAATGACATGAAGTAAAATTTAAAAACAAATAAAATGTTATCATTTTGCTTCTGAATCAAGTATATTCTTCTAACATGGCTCCATTTCCTGAGATGTTGAGCCCAGGTGTCAGTCCCAAATTAAAGTAAATTCACTGTACCACTGGCAATATGGCCACCTATTTTTAAGATGAGTGTGTGCACAGCCAGCATTCTAAGTTAGCCATGTAATGTAACCTCCTTTCCAACTGCTCAATTAATTAAAATTACACGGATAACACCATAAGATAGAGTTCATGCCTCTTCTAACAAAGGCCAAACCCCTAGGGCTGCTGAGTGGCTGTCCATTTGATGCAATGTGATCATCTATAGCATGTTACATGTGAGGCTACACCCCTGGGTTAGTCTCTCAGCTTGTGCCATAATCAGGCGAAGGCTTTCTAAATACTCTAAGGACTATTTTTCAGACATACTCTTCTCTGTACAATTAATGGGCTCAGGCAGCTCCATCTGTAATAAGAATATTCTCATTAGAGTATTGTTTCAAGGTAGCACTCTACAAATTTATTTTTCTGATACAGTGAGAAATTTGAAGTGAAATCAAAAAGTGAAATATCACAGAAGATAATCTCATCCAAAATTTCCCACAATAATCAAGGCTGGGTCAGTTGGATCCAGCTGCCCAGGACCATTTCCAGGCAGCTTTTGAGTATTTCCAGGAACTCCAGCACCTCTCTGGGCAACCTGTTCCAGCACTCAAGCCACCCTTACAGTTAAAGTATGTCTACTGATCTTCGGAGGGAACCTCCTATGTTTCAGTTTGCATCCTTTGCCTCTGACCCTCTCACCAGGTACCACTGAAAAGTGTCCAACTTCATCTTCTTAGCACTCTTCCTTCAGGTATTTATATACACATATGGGCTGTTCTTTCACCTCTGTTACTGTCTTATTCTCCAGTGAAAACTGATGTGATTTTTCATAACAGTAAAGGGAATCAGTAACCCAATTGAACAGGAGAGCATTTTAACCTTCTGGGGAACATGCCATTTGAGACGATATTTTTGCCAGATAAATAATTAACCTCTCTGGAGCATGGAAAGCACAGATCCTATGCTCTGAAGCCTTGCCCAGATATCAGATACTTAGCTTTTTACATTCCTTGGCTCTAAATGTATTTTATTATGTTGAGCTGTCTAATGACACTGTTCTGAGACCATTGGGATGTCGGGACTAACAGCAACTTTCCTTAACATAGACTGTGCAGGGAAGGAACAAGCTGTCAAGACCTAAGAAGTACAGTGTGCAAAAAGACACCACACACTGTGTAACAGCATACCCCTCCAGTCAGAGAGAGACTGACCTCTTTGAAGAAAGAGGGCAATACACATTCCTTGGAAAAAGCCAATTAAGATGGAGTATTTAAAATCACATCTCTGTCCTCAAATGCTGCTTGCATTCAGAGCTGTGGCTGAACTGCCCTGCTGGTAGGAGCCCAGATACCCTGAGTTTAGGTTCACAACACTCCTGAAGTGATCTACGCCCACAAGTCCTAATCTGATTTATAGGCAGTTTAGATATTTTGTTAAAACTTCCCTCACTCTGTGGAAGCATTTTTTACTCTCTTCCTATCCCAAAAGCACTGAGTACTGACACAGAAGCAGTCAACCTACCAGGCTTTGTGATAAAGACATACAACTGTTACAGTAAGTGTGCTCTGCTAGTTTTCCAGGGACCCTCCATACAGGCAGCAGTGTTAGCAGACCTCCCTCCAGAATACATCAGTGGCTGTGTGTTCAGCTATGTTACATCACCATCACTTGAGTCGCAGCACAGCTGTTATCAAGTATTTGGTGTGATCTTCTTTCTCCTGAAAAGAGATTTTTACTTTCTTAGCTGGCCCCTTGGCTGATACAATTCTGTAAGGGCCTGAAATAGTATGTTCTTCACTAAATTTGACATAAAATAACCTCAACAATGTTGCATCAGATCTATGTCACTTTCTTTCTGTTCCCGCTACCCCACCCCCAAACAGGGTGTTTTTTCACCACTCAGCATCTGACAATGGGAACTTTATTCACCACATTGAGAAGGAAACATTCTGTTTACTCCATATACAACAAACATCCCAGAGAATTATTGTTTGATTAAGCATTAGGAAAGATGGTAATGCAAGATCTTGTTTCACAGGACAGGCAATTACACTTGCTGGGGATGACAGCTTAAAGAGTAATGTAAACAAGCACAGTGATGCAGTAATTCCCCTCAGGATATACCATGTGCAATTCTGTAGTGAACCAAGTCAGCTAAGACCCTCTTGGCCAAAATGTTGTTAACAT
Source organism: Pithys albifrons albifrons (assembly GCF_047495875.1). NCBI lineage: Eukaryota > Metazoa > Chordata > Aves > Passeriformes > Thamnophilidae > Pithys > Pithys albifrons. Next base: position 25,275,380 of record NC_092461.1, read on the forward strand.
TAAGAAAATGCCAGTGCTTGCTGATTTATGCAAAGTCCAGGGACTCTTCAGAACTAGAAAAAATATTGCCTATAAATTTTAAGTCCAACAAAAATGCAGTTTTGTATAGTTTTTGCAAGCAATTTTGTCATTCCCACACTTTAGCCTAAAACAAAGAAAATTTCTTGATTTCACATCTGATTTGGCCACTGAACTAACAAGACAACTATTTACACTGGAACAACAGACTTTGCACTACAAGACTGATAGATTAAAAAATTACCTTTTTTAAAAATATTAAAATCCACGTGCCCCTACGAGGAATATCTAGTTACACAAATCTTCCTTATTTACTCAGAGTACACCTGCATAATCTATAGCATTTTTTCTCCTTGCCCTTAGACAAATTGTGAATAGTTCAGACCAACAACGGTGTCCAAATAACTTGTGCAAGAAATATGTAATTATCCCTCTTTTGTGCCATTTTGGTCTGCAGCACCAACAGAGCTGTCATATTCAGGCTAACTCCTAACAAGCTAGGTAGGGGTTTTATTCTTTAATTTTGGGTGTGATGTTGTGAGAGACTCCAACAAAGCAGGACTCTGAGCCAAGTTAGTGTGGGATAAGATAAAAAGTGAAAGTCCTTTAATATCAGGTCGAGGGCCCACAGGAATACAAATTGACGCACACGTGTCCCAAACAGTGGTTTCTATGGTTTTGATAATATGGTCCACCCTAACCCCAGTTCACACATCTCTCAGTCCAGCCCCAGCCCCACACCTGTTCCACCCTCTTAGGATTTGAGTCTGGGATCAGTGGGACCTCTTCTTCATCTGTCCTCCTCTTCCTCTGGCTTCTGGAGTTCTTCCAGTGTTCTGACATCTGAGTCACTCTGCCCCGTGTTTATGTCTCATCCTGCAGGTCTTTCTGATAATCTTCAGTTTCCACCTTGAAAAGATGTCTAAACAACTAAAAGAATTTGAGCTACTGATATGTGGCATAGATTGGCATGTATAAACATCGAACTTAAGCTGCTAGAAATATTAGCACACTAGATCTACATTTTACTAGAGTTACAAGTAATTCTAAAATCTATAAAAATGAAAAAAAATCAAAAATCAAAAACCCCATAGGCATCAGGTGCAGTACCTATATCTGGGCCACCCTAAAGATGATACATCTAATGCTGTCAGTGGGAAGCAGTCATGTTCAGTCTCCACTGACTTCCCTTGCAAGACTCCACTGACTGCAGCTGGAGCCCACACAACTGTCTCAGATGTAGATAGAGGTACCTTGTGTCCTTGTGGACACAGAGCATCCCACCTCCCTCCCAGCAGCTGTGTCAGAAGGGTACAAGTATGCCGTGGGCCCTGTTTGCGTGTCATCCTAAGCTTCATGCACCATGAATTTACAGAGGTCACCAACTTTAGGCAGCAGACCTCCTCTGTTACAGTGTATAATCTTCTAATGCTGACGCAGCCCATGCTGTTTGCTTCCCTTAAGTTAAATAAAGAGTATCCCATCTGCTTCTGCTCTGTTATATTATCAATCACGTGTAGCCACAAGCAATCTAGAAAGTTTTTTTCACACTTGTCATTGGAGCTGATTTGTGTGTTCTACGTGGCAGTCACAGAAATGCTGCAGATGGCCTACCCTCACTAAAACAAGAATATTTGTAAGCAGAGAAAACTGAACCTCAAAGCAAATTCCCTAGTCTTTAAATTCCTGCTCTAGCTCTGACTGCCAGTTTAGCAGGTTTCACTGGGTCACGCACAGCACCATGCTATTTCAGGGCTGGAGTAATTCAGAGCTGCACCACCTGGTTCTGACTGGCGAAGGGTGGGAAAGCCACAGGACAAGCAAGACTGCAGGCTGCTACATTTGGAGGCTTTGCCACATGAGGAGTAGTAACTCTTATAGTGGTGTCAAACTGATCAAAGCTTTGTGTCTCTCTTTGAAATACTTGTGGCTCCTGATCCAATACTTGTTTTACTCAATGCTCATTTGTATTTCTTTGTGACTTCATGTCACAACTTACTTCTTTCTGCTCTACATCCACAGGGCTCAGTTCTACACAGACTTCTTTACTTGCCTCTAAATTGACAACTGGGCATGTGACTATACTGCTTCTGCAGTTAACCACACTAGGGACTTGCTAGAACATCATCAAACCCCCGTCTGACCTGCAAAATCTGTGACTATTTCACTAGTTGCTACAGCTTTTCCTTATAAAAAAACCCCAACAAAACCCAACCAACCAAACAAACAAAAAACCCCTTTTCTATTCAGCTTCTACAACTCCAAGCAGGAGAACTGCTCTTCTTTTCACTTTCAATTTTCTTTGAATGTCATTTACCCATGATTCTGTTAGGAATAAAGCATAGTTAAATTAATTTCTTTTGTCTCTGGTTAATATAAACAGAATGAATATAATTGAGATGGGAGTTCCAAATCCAACCTGCCTTTCAACTTCTGTCAATTAAGTTTCATTAAAATGACCCTGTGTCATTGGTAGCAGTGATGCCAGGTTTATATGCTAAGGAAAGAAACCAGCTTCAAAAGACAATTTTCTACCGTATGAAAACAATAACATTTCTTGAACTACTTTGCTAAACATCTATATTAGTATTCATAAGATGCAAATTTCTTTATGTCATTCCTGAATAAATACAAGCATTATTCCTAAACAAAACCCTTGATGCCCCCTTTTCTTTGTGCACAATTTTCTTACATTGGTTTAACTTGTAATCAATAGCCCTCTAAATCTTTGTGTTCAAATGAGAGACTATTTTCAGTCCACAGACAGGAACTGCACATCACTTAATTCTGCTCTAATAATATTTGAACTGTTTAGGGGAGTAGTCATCTTGACAAAAACTGTGTAAATCTAATCCCACTGTGGTGCAAGGAATTTATTTCCAGAGATGTCAAAGTCATCAGAAGCTGTGTAATTAGCAGCAAATTGATAATTTTTGTTTCTCATGTTGCTTACACTTTAATAAAAATCCTCACAAGAGCTCCCCTTAACCCGTTAACAAAAGTTATAGGCAATAAGATTGTATGCATGCAAAATGAGTATTCATTCTATTGTTTTCACCAGTTTTATCCCCTGAATCCTATTTCCTCCGAATCTTGGGATTTTCTAATTTTGTTTACTGCTCTGGTAAATTTTCTCTTTTAATTACTTTCTCTCTATGTAGCACAAAGACATCGCTGAAAAGCTCAATACAGAGAAGCTTTGCAAGCTATTCTAAGTTAAAACCCTAAAGATGATCCAAAATCCAGTGAAGTCTGTGAAAAACCTCCCTCCCCATGTCTTTTGGAATAGGTCCCAATTGAGGTGCTGCACTTCTGTGCCAGGCTCCCCACTCTCCCAAGGAAGGCAACAGTGATGCCCTGGCTCCAGCTTTTGTTCCTTGCACAAAGCACTGGATAAGAGATGGCAGTACCTCAGCTTCTCTCTCAAACAGTTCAAACAATGAGCCCAACATGTTTATGCATGAAGGTACATGGGCACTTACATGCCAGCAGTGTTCTTAGAGACTCTCACTGTAGGAAAATGAGAAAATAAACTACTTAACTGTGCAAGTAATTTCAGCTGGAGCCCATTATCCATCTGCTAATGCAGTGCAGCCTGGAAGCTTTGCCAATGACAGATTAAGGTCAAACAAATGATCATTCCTATGAGATACACTTCTCTTCCTAAACATATTTTTCTTTCATTATGTTGTGAAATGCTGATCCAAGAGCCTATAATAAATATATATATAGTATAAATTTCTTGTATTGATACAGCAAGTTTCTGAAATAACACTTGGGTCCAGACAAGCCAGAGAGCGTGTTTAAAACAGAGACTCTGGTCTCAAGAGCCTGCAGGCAGAAAGGGCAAAGCATAGAAGAACTGCATAAAAAGAAGTGCTGTTGTTTCATTTTACAGGGACAAAACCAAAGCACAGGGCTGATTTGTGCAGATTTGTTTTTACAGAAGCACTTTTTCTAAAATACTTTTAAAGATCAGCTGTCTTTAAAGATAAAGCTTTTGAGACAGCTTTGAAAATCCTAACCTGCACAGCTGTGCACACACACACAAACTTACATGCAAATAAAGACAAGGGCTTAGTACAAAAAGTGTTAAGCAAATGAAGCTTTAGGGACTGCTAGTTCTGCAGCCCAAAATACAACACATCAGAGACAGACAGGCAATTAGAAGTATTTAATTTTATGACTGCAAGCTTAGACAGAGGTAATTCAGGCATGATTTGGATTCAGCCACAGGTCTTAAGTACTAAATAGGTAAGCCTTGTTTACTCAGGCACATTGCTCAAGTGTTTAAATCTTTGTACAAGCTGTCTTGTCTTTTACCACTGCTCTGACCATGAGATAAATGCTTTCTTCAAACACAGAATATATAAATTGAGGGTTATAACACTGACCTCTTTTTTCTTTTTTCTTTTTTTTTAATTTAAAGAGCATTTTAATATTTACTGATGAGAAATGCTGCTTTGACACTGGGTACTGTTACATAAACCACAGATGTCTCACAATTTCTTGTGTAACAGAATGGCAGGCGCCATGATTGCATTGCCTTCTCTCCAAGAAGCTGCTTTGCACAGAGGATAAGAGCCTACTTAGCCTGTCCCACAGTAGCTGAGCCCTGACAGTGCCCCATCTGTGCTCACACAGCACAGGTAGGAACACCAGCGTGTCACTGCCTCATTAGGGACTGCAGCAGAATGCCAAGCACATGAGGAATCAGGATTAAAAAATGTTTTGAGCTACACTTTTGCAGGGGAGAGTGTTAAAAACTGTTTGCTCAAAGTGAAAGCAATCAGGCAGAAATTCAGAGTTTTTAAAGTTATTCCAGAAACTATTTTATTTCCCATCTCTGCTTAACTTTCATATATCCTGGTTAGAAAATGGCTTAAAAATGGTAGGAGAAGTGAAGTCTCTTTTATAAGAGAATGGTACACTGTGAAACAAATTTTGTCACACACTAAAGAAGTTTTTTCAAAGGAGAGGAAGCACAGAGCTCTGAGTTTCCACTAATGCAGAGCACATCGCTGGAGGTGCTTAGAACATGGATTTTTTCAGTTCATAGCAGGGAAACAATTTCAATATTTTTAGATACATGTGCCTGTCTACCTTTGTCTTTCTCTAAAGAATTTCACAGGGTGCTCTCTCTCTCCAGCATAGGTATGTTTCAGCTGCAGTAGTGAAAGATTAGTATTTTTGAAAAAAAAGGATAGGGGACTTTGAAAAGAAGGAATCAAGGTCCTTTGAAAACCAGAAATACACAGCTAGTGATCACTAGTCAGCTTGGTTCAAGGTGCTGAAAAATGACACTGCTGGACAAAAAAGAATTCATCATCCTATTTACAGGAAACCCACTTTCAAAGAGGACACCAAGGTTTTTATTGTGCCAGAACAGCACAACTGTTCTTTCTCTCTCCTTTTTTTTTCTTCCCTCTTGAATGTAGCAAATAAAATTAGGGGGAAAAAAGTCCAAAAAACTCATGGAAGCACTCTTCTAAAATCTAAGCAATTTTGTGTAAACATTTAGATCTTGACAAACTTTTAAGTAACAGAACAGGGTTTCTTATAATGGGAAAGTGTTAAGCTGACTTAATCAGGACCCAAGAGGCTGAACCTCAGTCATGGAAAGACTGATATTAATCAAGTACTGCAGCAACTTCTCTCTTGAAGTCCAGGATGGGATCTACAGCTAATGAAACCTGTTGTCCACTATTGAAAGGCTGTTCATATGAAATCAGTTCATTATGTCCTTGGGCAACAAGTGAAAATCTTCCAATACAGCAACTGGAATTAAAAGTAGATGCAGAACAGTAGCCAAGAACTTCTAGGATTATGGGATGGATTTCCTATTATTTCTGAAAGATTATTCTTCCTATGTGTCAGAATAATGGGCAATACAGCGTGGGAGTGCATATTGTACCACTAACATGTAAATAAATGCTCTTTACTGGAGCTGTCGGTCAGGTGTACTTCCAAAGCACTTTCCAAAACTGCAAAATTTCAAATTAGGCAGAGTTTTTCCTAATTAATAGCTAACTTGTGAAGTCATTGAACTACTACTACACAGTAACCATCAGCAAACATTGGGAAAGTGGGATCTGCATCCCAGATTGCAGAAGAACCATCCCAGACAGGTCATGAATTTGAGCACTGTTCCCAATTTGTGTATCATTTTTGTAAGAATGTATGACAGTGGATTAACAGATTTCAAGGAGTGCCACATGCAAACTTTCAAAGATCCCTGTATTCAGCAACATAAACCACCAGATTATCTTCAAACTTATCAGGTATGCAAAATAGCAGACTTACTTTTACTCATCTTTCTAGTTTAGAAACAGGATTCACAGATAACCAGATGATTTCAAGGGATCTGGCTTTCAGCAAAAAATGGGAACATCGTGATACTCTGTTGGAAACCAAAATAGTTGGTTCCTCAGGGCCATGACCTATTCCTATTATTCACAGTGTGTTTTCCCAAGAGTATTTTTGTTATTTTCAAAAACTACTTCCACTGGATTTCAAAATATTTCCAACCCCATTAATGTGTCTTTCACCATCAGCCTTTGTTAAAACTTCCCACTGTAACCCTCCAGTTGTGTCAGCAGCTTCTCTGGCCATGTGGACCTGGAAGGTAAGCCCTATGTCAGAGTCTCTAGCTTGGGCACTTTGTTGGTATTGACATGCAGAAGACAATCCTCCTCATGCTCGCTGGAGGAATGAGGAACCTTTGTTGGCACCATGCCTTGCTTCCCAACCAGACCAGAGGGGCACCGTTAGAGAGGTGTGCCCCTGTCCCACACTTGTAATGGGCTCAAAAGCTAATCTAATATCTGAAGGTAATTTAGACAGCATGTATCTATTGACCTAATTGTAGGTTAAAATTCATTTTCTTTCAAATCCCTGCTGGCAGGCCAGGTGTACCCTGCTGATAGCCACTGCCTGGTGTGTTTTGAGCTGCAGTGCTGGGCTGAGGAGGTCTCCTTACTCAGCCCATCCCACCAGCTCTTCCTTCATCCCCAGAGGAAGCAAACCCACCTGCTGCATGAAACCCAGTGACTCACTGCTGGGGATTCACACCATCTGTGCTGAGCTGATGTATCAGCATGCAGAAAGAGAAGCACTACCTCTTGCATTACTGGTGCTGGTGCACTTGGCATACACATCCCAAAATGACTCACTCTAAAACATTTAAATGGGGAAATTATGGGTGAATTGAACTTAGCTCTCACAGCTCTCAGCTCTGTGTTTCTTGCAACACTGAAGTGGTTTAAAGTGTTATTAATACATTTGTTTTACCTGCCAAGGGATTTACTAGGCAGAGGTAAATAAACTGGGGTGAAGGGCACAGAGGATGCTGATAGAAAGAACCCTGAATCCCAGGAAGCATCTACTGCTGTCACTCGGAGAGAAGGAGGATGCTCAAAGACCAGCCTGGTGATGTGGCTTTCCCCACTGGTGCATGTGTTTTACTCCTCTTGGTCCCACCTTCTCACCCAAGCCAGCCCCCAGCCTTCCTCCCCATCCCCATAGGGAGGGTGCTCCCATTACTCAGTCTCCTGGCTGTGAAATCATCAAGAAAGCTTGTTCAGTGTGCTCCCTTTGTGAGCATCAGGAGCCTTCTGACTGTGCTATTCAAATATTTAGGAGTGCCTTGTGTGGTATGAAACCAGTGATACCTGCTGAAAACATGCACTTGGTCCAAGATACACCCGTTATCCAAAGACTGCCCATTTTACACTATTGTGTCTGGATACACAAGCTGTCCCAATGGCATCAGCCAAAGGATTGTCTCCACAGAAAGATGGGGTGCTTTGTACACATAAAAACAATCGAATCTCACCAAAAATACTGTATCAAGTCCTCATTTAAAGTACAGCATTTCTTAGTTCTTTAAAGGGCATTTCATTATCTTTCACAATTATCATGTAAACACCTTTTTTTTTTTTTTTTTACTGAGACACAGAAGCTCCTTTTGCTTCTAACACAAAGAAAGGTTTATGGGTGTCACAAGAGGAAGGTTTAATATGTGTATGGAAAAAGCAAATTTGTAAAACTAACTGATAGATCTCTGATTTTTTTTCAGTATTGGAAAAGGTATTTTCTTTTAGCTAAGGACAAAAGAGAGATACAGCAGATGATTTTTAAAGCTGAATGCTACGTCACTATATTGATTTACAAAAAATTATTGCAGTTTAACTTTAGAGCACACTGTACAGCATAGCACTTGACAAAATCTTACAGGTGGGCTGACAGTTTTGTTGTAGCTGGAATAGTTTTCTCTCTCTCAGTAACCTTATTTGAATAATAAATAATTTTACAACAAAAATTCACACCACTCTTTCTTTTTTAAACATGTTGTATCCTCTTATTCCCCAAACAACATTTTCAGCAGTTTCTAATCAAACACAGCTCAATATACAGGTCCCTGCTGGTAAATCTCATTGCTAGGTGATAAGCAAGATGTCATTTTTATAAGCCAATCAACAAAAAGATGAAATCAGCTTGCTAGCAAGTTCTCAATTCTCTCCTACTATTTTGCAAATTGAATCCCTCCTGTAAATTTCTAGGAAATGTCAAGGTTTATTTTCCTTGTTTGTATTTCAAAATGGCATTTTTTCTGGATCAGTTAGTTCACACTGAACCCTTGTACCAATTATGCTTCATTATGTTGCTTGTAATGCTAATATGCTAACTGGTGTAATGAAACTTTCACAAGCAATATAACTAACTGTGTTCATAATTAAGGCAAAGCATGTACCTTTCCCAGACTGCCAAAACAGTCTGCAGGCTTCCGAGGAGAGAGTTGTCATCTGTCTCAGCAGCAACCCCAGCCTGTGTTTCCTCTTATCGATTTGCCACGTGTGGGGCAGAACATGATCTGTGCCTCCAGGCAGGACATGCCATCTCCAGGCAGTAATGGGAAAGGAGAGACCTGACTTGACTCCTGGACTTCTCTGCCAGGTGAAGAAATATGGAGCACGAGGGGGAGTCAGATCATGTGCTAAGATAAAGGAAGTATCTGTCTTCTTCCAACACTGATTACCAACTTAGGCAGCATAACTATTTCTGTGACAAGTCTGCTAAAATGGGAAAACCTCTGCTTTTGCCACAAGTCTTAATGCAAGTGAGAGGACTAAAAGGGCCAAGCAGTCCAAAACATTCAAGTTTTACAGTTCATTACCCCTTGCCCCCTCAACTTTTAAGAGTCCTACAAAGTCCATGCATTAATGCAATGCAATTGGGGTTCCATCTGGTCAGCACTTCATTAACAAATAATTCAGGCAGGGAAAACGAGCCATACAGCTCATGGTCTGCATCACTGCTTGCCACCATATCTGGAGTCCCTTTCAAACAGGACTGTGTGGATACAGAGAAGAATTAAGTGAAAACCCTCTTCTAGATAGTTGCCTGGTTTTGCCCTGTCCCTTCTCTCCTACTGTCCTCTGGGAAAGCAAGACGGTCTTTCTTTCATCTCTAATCATCAGGAAAGTGCCTATTTTTATCTCTTTCACAACCACCCACAGAGTAGATGATACATTTTTCTTCACTTAGTGTGCAAGTTTCTTCATCAATGGGAGACAAATGGCAGTGAAGGAAAACAAATTTTTAAGAGCAACTGAGATATTCAAGGAAAATTTCCTCCTAAGATCTTGATACTATGTAAGTGCAAATAAACAAAGGGGGCTAATGCAAATGCAGATATCTACTGCTGAACTCTAAAACCTAATATATTCAAGACATCTTTGACCATGATCTAACATTGCCCTGACAATTAAAGCAAGGACATTTAACTTGGTCACAACAATTCTGGCATATATATAATCATTCAGATTTCCAGCATTCCTGAAAATATGCAGTGCTTTTGACTTTGTAGGTTTTAAAAGTTTGCAATTCATGTCACTAATTTAGCTGTTGAAGTCCATTCATAGATGTTAAATTGGAAGACATTGACCTTGACCTCTTTATTTCAGTTTCACCAACTGAAAAGGAGAGATAACAATATTCACCTATTTCAGTGTCTTCTGCTTATTAATTGCTGCTTCTGAAGCAGTTTGACTATGGCAACATCATCCCTTGATGCTGCCCTTCTCAGAGAGGAAGTTAAAAGAGTTTCTTCTTGCTGGATATGCATGAAGCACTCAAAAGGAAATCACACTAGATAGACTCATTGGATGTTTCCAAAGAAAATACAACCACATGAAAACATCTGTTTCCTTCACTGAATCACTAACAAACTTTATTTAAAGCTGTAAAGAAAATACAGGCAATGAGAACAGTATAGGAAGGAGATACTGCCATCTCCATTTGGTATTACTTGTTAACTAGCATTGCAAAGGGGGTCAGAACGACCCTCCATACTTGCCCTCTATGGTGTAACATGCTTTGAGCAGGACAGCTCTTCAGTTTAATGCACCATATCCATACAGGGGAGTATGAATAGTAACAGAACTGAAACCAAGGGAACTGCATAGAATTTACCACAGGAGTGTAGTCAGTTATCTATGACTTACCCCCCTAACTCCTTATCTAGCAAATTAATGGAAATATATTCTCTTAAATGGAAGAATTCTGATAAAAAGGGATGAAAAAGAGTGAGTAGGATATTTAAAATTGCTTAAATAGCAATCACATGGGAGGTATGCTTTCTAAAGAGAAATGTTTTATAGATAATCTGCTTTCACTTGAACATCTGGGATGAGTCCCATGATGTTTGTCATTTGTGAAAATCACATTATGAAAACACTGAGAAACAAGGGAGCCATTGGGCGAGATAAGCATCTGTTTATTTTAACCTGGCAGTATGGCAATTGAAATGATTTCAGGAAAATATTAAATAATCTCCTTGAAGAACTTGCATTTCTGCAAAGATGAAAATGAGTACGATCCTATTAAAGACAAGGAAACTTAACAGATAAAGCACACAATGTGAAAACAATAATAGTCCCACAATTATTCTGTGAGTTTCCAAAATGCTTTCAAACCACACACATCTTATCAAGGCATTGATTCTTTAAATCACTTAAATACGTGCACAAAGCCTTTCCAGAATATGTAAGTATATTTTTCTTTCTATACAAGCCTCTGGTTATTCATCTGATTGCACATTCTGGGGAAACACCAGTTAACACCAGAAAGACCAATTATCTCAGGAAGAGGTGGGAGAGGAAAAACAAGAAAAAACAAGAAATGAGCATGGTTCATTGCACATACAGGAATCACATTTCCAAATACAGTATGTTATTATTTTGATACTGTATGAAAAAAACAAACTCTTAAATCCCATACTAAAGGAACAAAGTGGACTTGTATCCACACAGCCTTGCTGGAGACCACTTTGTGTCTCAGTGTCCCGGTTTATATTTAAGACTATAGAAAAAAACAGGTGGAGAAAAATCCACTACACTCCTGAAAAGCTACTTATAATTTTCTGGCCTGAATTCATTATGTTCTGAAAAGACAAATAGTTCCAAGACTTCCACTTGTAGCCCTTGATGGAGCTACACCGCATGTATTCAGATGGATTTCTCTAATGGTCCCAGTGAGAAACCATACCCTATTCCTCATGTGCCTGATTATATAGATATGAATAAGCCATTTAAACCATGAGTCATTTAAAGCATTTGAGTAATGCCAAAATAAGACATTTGTACATTTGATGTTATATTGTACAATGCTCTGCTGCATTTCAGTAGTTCTGCAGTTCAATTTCAGCATCTATAAAATGGTTATGGCACTCACCTTTGCAGCATGAGGTGAGATATTTTGCTGAAAGATGTCATTCAATGCAAGTTATATACTAAAGCACTCCAAATTCTCACAGGAGACTGGATAATATAATGAGATGGTATATATTAAAAAAGCATGACAGCAAGTTCTAGATTTCTCATTTAATTTCTTTACTTTGTGGTATTATTTCTGTTTCTTCTTTTATATCAATATCTCTCCAGTACTGGATTGCATTACGTAGCATGTCCAACTTCCCATTTGAATTAGACAAAACCGAAATAGAAAGAGGATTAAAACTGTAATATTTTCAGAAGTAGAAACTGGGTCACATATCAAGGCTTTTTCTAGGGTTTGTCAGAAAGATTAAAATTAGGATGAATTTATCATTGACTTCTTTACAGTTTACTGATGTGGGGCAACAGTAAGGACAGATGGACATGTATCTGGGGTACTTCCATGACTTGGAAGTCAAACGCCATCAGAACCTCTATCAAATGGTACTGTCCTTAAGGTATCAAACATCCCAGGAGCAGAGAGATGTACCATTATTGTCATTCAGGAGCAAAACCTCAAGAATGGAAAGGCTCGAATCTCCCACAGTCCTGCAGGAAAACTGTAGAAGAGGAGTGAACTGATCAGAAGTGTCAGGGGAGACATGCTACACACTTCCTCCACATGGAATGGCATCAGCAAGCTTATTCATATCAGCATGAAACCAGCCCATTTTTGGTTGCATAACTTCTTAATAAAGGAAGAGGAATTATTTTAGGAAAATGTGAAGCAAGTACATGGCTCCTCTTTATGTTGAAAGTAATTCCTTTAGGGAGGAACAAAAGATTTTGATATAAAAATAACATTACTTTTTTATTCTAGCTACCCAGCTGAGTGACACATGTTCACACATGTGTGGGGAGTCTTCTGCTACAGTGGAGTGCAAAAATAAGGTAACAATTCACAAATAAATTCACTTGCATATTAAACAAGTCACCCCCACACCCTGCCCTGATGATCCAATAATTATAATCTATTAATGGAAGATATATGGGATTATTTTTCCTAATAAATTTTATACATGTATTAATTTCTAGTATTGTGTTATTTTGGTAAAAAATATCAAAATACAGAAAAAGAATATTAAACTTATCATTTAAGAAACATTTTTCTCTCCTGCTCTCAATCTTTAATAGTCTTTCTGCAATGAAAAAGAAATCCACTGACATTTCAAGGCAGGACTGTTTCCACATTATTTATGAGGCTGTGTAGCATTTTAAAAAGTAATATGCAAAGTAAAAAGAAAAAAGAGGGCAATTTTTGTAATCTGCTCTTCAGAGACAGCAGAACCCCAGAAAAAGATTTTATGTAAATTTCTGGATTTCCTCGTATTTTAATAAAGCAACATCTGGACAATAACAAAATTTCAACAGTTTTCTCCTAAGAAATTCTCTAAGACAGAAATTAAGAGAAACATGAAAACAGAAGATCCATGCTGCAGAATTACTGAAAAGCCTCAAGAATCTTCACCATCACCATATTCTACAGTATCATACATTTGAAAAGAGCAGCTCTGTGGGACCTCGAGCGCCATCGGTCTCTTTCCTCTTCACTTGCACTGGCTCCTCCACTGTCTTCTACCTACAACATTCAAAAATACTAAACAACATAAACCATTAGCACATTTGTTGTGCCTTACTGATGTTACAACTGTTGTTCTTTACAGTCTTCTGGAAATAATTCAAAAAGAGTTAAGTAGCTTCCAGACTTCCTCCAATGAAGCTGAGCCCCACCAACCAGTGCTTAGGTGGTGGTGCACACCTTCCACATGCTCCTTGCTGTCAGGGAAGTGCCCTACCTGCTCAGAACTAGCACAATTGAGAGACCTACCTGCTACCAACCGCTGCTGTCCTCAGGGAGCTCAGCTAGGACTTGCAAGGTTTGGTTACAAGCTAAGCTGAGATCAGCTAGACACAAGACCATGCCTTGAGGAAGTGTTCTTTTTTCTAGAAAGGTCCATGCTTTGGAAACAAAATACAGGTTCATATTAAAATCAGAATACTAATTGTTTTCAGTCATAGCTAGTAAATTAAATTAAATGAACTAGTGTTACATTTTTATACTTCATTGTGTTAACTGCACAGAGATGCCAATGGGCTTTAAACAGCACGAAATCTGACTAAGCACCTGCTGGAAAATACCAGCAACTGAGAAAACACTAACATTTAGCAAGATGATTCCTAATATGTCTTATTCTCTGGCTCTGCTCTCATCATTCAGCTCAAGCCTTTGGTTTCTAGGAAACATATTGCAACTTCCACCCATAACTCCTTAGCAGATGTTACTTTCAGATCAAGCAGGATTTCACATCAAATCCTGGCCAGATCTTAGGAAGACTCAAGCTCCAACCATGCTCCTTCCAAAGGACTTTTTAAGTCTTAGCAAGTTCTGCTGAATCTGTTCATTTGTAAATGCTCTCCCCATCCCCACACCCCCATCTGTCCCAATAGGGTAAATATGAAAGCAAACTGTTTCTCTTGGCTCCTTGTAATTGAGAGGAAATGTTTCCTTAGTCATTTCTTCAAATTAATTCTTTACCTCGAATACCTTCTTCAAATGTACCTTGACAGCAGCACACCACCTGATGTTTCTTGTCTAGGTTAATTGCACTTTGATGCCTCACAGCAGCTACCTGATCATCCCAATCAAAAGTACATTATTTGGCATAATAAACACAGGGTTGGATTTATTAGTCCACCAGCCCTGCCAAGAACTCAGTAGCTCATGCCTGAATATTGTCTTGAGACTAACTTCAAGCAGGCAGTTTTTGAAGTTGCAACCAGTCTGTCCTGAGGACCAATGCAAGGCTTGGAGGCAGTAATACTGTAAGCGTATCTCAAAAAATCCAAACAGTGATGTCAATAAAAAGCAATACCCCATCTCTTCTAGATCTTGTTTCCCTCTGTGTCCACGTTTCCTTCATCCACCTGTTACGATCCTTGGCATGGACAAGGTTAATGCTGGGGCGATGCTGACTTAGGTCACATCACTAAACCCACTGCTCACCCTGGCCTTTAGGAGGTTTCTGCTCCTCTCCCATGTGTGAAGACAGGCAGATTGCTTGAGAGAAGTTTCCTTGTGATCTGAGTATTTCCTTTGGTGGTGCTGGTGGAAATGCCATGAAAGAGACGTTCAGCTTCCATGGGAACATCCTCTGTGCATCTCGGAAAGAGTTTTTACAAGCTGTTCAAGAGAGAGAGAGAGTAAGGAAGCGAGATGGTTCTCACATTTAATACTGTGGTATTGCTACAACTGCAGGTACTGCCAGGTAATGACACACTGCTCCATCCTTCCACCTGCTCCCAGCGAACACCTACAATGGAATGGGTGAGGAGCCAAGTGGCTCCAGAAAAACCTACCTGATGTGTAAGCAAGAGTTTGTAAAACCTTTGCATTACTGAAACTGCTTAAGTTGCCAGTTTGTGGGAATACATCAGGAAGGCACCTATGCAGCCTAAATGTCTTAGCAACAAATGCTAACTGAGCCTCACATTCCTGTCTGGTAGATTTTTGCAGGCAGATAAACCAAGGAAGGGAGAAATATGCTCAATTTCAAAAGTAAATGCATAGATGTCCGATGGGTAAAAATAAAACATTAACAGGCTTCTTGTTATTCAGAAATTTCAGACATCTAAACAATGTAAACAACCAAAATGAAACATATTTTATTTGATTTTGGAAACTATGCTTTTGTTAGGATTATATTTCAATTTTTAAGAATACTGGTAATAACTTCCAGAGTGTTATGAATTTTTTCCTTAGGTTGCATTGTAGAATGTGAGAAGGACACATAACAGTCACTGAGTCTCACTATTTACCTTACTATTTATCTTATTATTATCTTTACTATTGCACATGAATCTCATTAAATTCTCAATTGTTTGTAAACAGAATGGCTTACAAGTCTTAATGAGGCAAAATGGGGGCATCCCACATTGCAGTCATTCCAAAAATCAATTTCTTCAAGGGAAGCTTTGTCTGCATAGGGACAGGTGGTATCTGCTCTGGGTATTTTAATTTCCTGCCTTGTAATTCCCAGCAAAAAAGTTTTGAAGCGATACAGATGATAATAATGACTAATAGTTCTGGGATATTTGCTGTAAGATGATAATGTTTATTTCTTTGCTTTTATTACTAAAGTTTATAAATACCAGCATTTAACTTTGGTTATATTAAGTAGTTTCTTTTCTAGGTGAAAAGTTGAGGCTGCACTCTTAAAAAATGCCATGAAAACAGCTTCTGTTTTTTAATAATTTGAAAGCATTTGCAGACTTACTCGATGGCCTTTCCTCACATTCTTTTAATTTGATTTACAAACTGAAACACAAGTGACAAGAAACCCTGTTTGTCATGTACAAGCTGTGTCACAGAAAGAACCAAGAAACCAGGCATCATCTGTTTTACCTCTGTAACTGTGCCCAGGCAAAGTAGCCTTGGTGGAAGACTCTGTGTGGCAAGATAAGTGGCTGCATCAGCATCTTAAGGAGTCATGTAACAATTAGCAGCACCTTTCTGTGGCAGCTTATTGTCAAGCTGCACTGAATAATTTGAAAGAGTCTCAATAGCAGTTGTAAACGTGAAGAATTCAGTGTGAAACACCATGTCTGCTCTGTACTAGCCTGACACCTTGCTTTGGAAGCTCAAGCAATATAGCACTATTCTTTGAGAGAAAAAATGAAAGTGTCACGCTTAGGTGAGAGAAAACAGTTTTCATCCCTGAGATCCCTGCAGAACCACTATAGCTGTGGGAAAACTGATTCATTTATCCTCTATTAATAAGCTGGTAAACTCTGAAAACAAAAAAAGTGACTGTTCAGAATCAAACTTTTTTCCTATATTGAAATATGTGTTTTCCCTCTAGTTAGAATTAAGGTTTTTTCAGGGTTTTTTTTTGGTGGGGTGCTTTTGTTTGGTTGGTTGTTGGTTGTTCCTGGTGCCTGCATTTTTGCTAAAAATACCATATAACGTAAAAAACCCCAATCTGGTAAATAAATATTTATTCTTCTGAAATTATTTTATAAGACAGAAACAAAGCAAGAATATTTGATTAATCAGTTCTTGCAGATGAGCTAAATCTTCACCCCAAAAAAATCTTTGTTACCCTGTAGTTAGAATCATTTTGTGGGGGGTTTTTTGCTATTTTAAGTTACTAGATCCAAAAATCTTGGCTTTTACAGTGAAGTTCAGGCTGACAACAACTGAAATGCTCCCTGCAAGCTTAGAGTCTCAAGGAAAAATGAAGTTCTTCTAAAATACAGTGCAATTCTAAGAGGTAAAATTCTGATAAGCAGTTCACTGGCCACACTAACTGAGCTGGAAAGATGTTAAATCAATGGAGCCCTTAAACTCTGTGAATGCAAATACTTAAGAAATGGATAGGCAGTAAGTGTAAAAAGTGAATCCCATGGAGCTGTCATGCTGCAGGCAAAGCCAACTCAGAAGCATTTGATTTGGGAACAGACACATACTGCAGTATTGGAGTAAGGGCCTTTCTTTACTCAAGGAAATAATGGGAGACAGACAGCAAGAGCACGAGCATGGCTGGCAATGTATATGGCAATATATATCAGCTATGATCTCAGAGGTGTCTGGAGGTGAGGGAATAGTTTAATCTCCTTCTTTCCCAGTTTAGCTCCTTTGCAGAAACAGCCAATCAGGGAGCTATTTAATACTAATTCTGATTACAAATACCCTCCTGCTGGGTGCTGGGTTCCTGCCAGTTAGGAATCAGCAAGAAGCCGCTGGGCTTTGTATTGCCCATCATGTCTGGTTTACACAATGTTTTCATGAAAGCTTGTAAACACCTACTATTCGGGTGTGGAAAGTGTGGATCATACTCTGCCTCACCTTATGAAGAAATACCGGCTCATTTCTCTCCCATCAGCCAGACAGGAATTTGGACTCCAGACATTCACCTGCTGAAGGAGGGCAGATATATGAGGTTCACTTGAAAGAGCTGTTGAAGACAGCAAATATCCTATTTTGTTGGCCAAATGGCTTCTCCCCACTGTTTCCCTGCCAGAGAACACTGTTAATCCATGGCATTTGGAAGGGAAAAGAGATTTTAGAGGAACTGTGACAAAGCAGGAACTCAATTTATACCTGCATTATTCCTCCAAATGCCTTCCATAACAATTAAGTGTCTGACATCTCTACAGTTGGTAAACTGTCAGGGCTGATGTAATGAATTACTTGCTTTTAAAGCTCTGCTTCAAAGCACAGGAATTCTGTGTGAACCTTCTCCATAGTTTCAGTATTTATTTCAAAAGACGAATTCCTCATAGGCTAGTTGTAATCCTGGAAAGTTTTCGCGCACATCACGGTAGTCGCGGCTCTCGGGACCGCGCAGTTCGTGCTGAAGGAACGATGGCAGCCGCTGCTCATCTCTCCGCGGCTCCCACCGGCTCCGCTCCCTGCCTCTCCCACGCGCGGGTGGGCTCGCTGTGGGCAGCCTCTTCGCCAGGTGCCGCCGGACCGAGGGTGAGGAGCCGAGGATGCTCCTGGCCCCGCAACCTGCGGCTGCAGCTCGGCGCCCGCAGGGAGCAGCTGCCGCTCCCCCCGCACACCACCCCGACACCGCGCCCCTGCCGCTCCGCCCGAGCCCCAATCTGCTCATAGCGATGCTGAGCGGATTACGGGCCGCCACTTTGACAGCTGCCTGCGCTCCGCAGAGCCGCCCTGCCTGCCACAGCCTATCCCCGCGCTCCGCCGCGGCGGCAGCTCCTCGGGCCGGGCGGGCGGCGGTGATTCCCCCGGGCCGGACCCGCGGCCCCCGCTCCGCAGGCGGCAGCATGCCCCGGCCCGGGGCGCCGCCGGGCTGCTGCGGGCCGACCCGCGGGAGGGGGCTGACACCGGCGTGAGCGGGGCCAGAGGGATCCCTCGCCCGCCGTCGGGGGGAAGAGCCGCAGATCCCGCGGGCAGCGCTCGGCGGGCGGGCGGGCGCCGTGAGCGCGCCGCGGGCAGCACCCCGAGGCCGCGGAGTCGCCGGGCTGGGCGTCCCTCCAGGCGGAGGGGACCTCCCGTGTCCCGGGCCCGACATGGTGCTGCTGTCGGGGCACGGGGAGCAGCTGGTCGGGGAGCGGGTCTGCCCTGCGCCGGCGAAGGAGGTGCCTGGCGCCGAGGCGGAGAGCAGCCCGGAACAGGGCACAGAGGGGGCTGCCGCTGAGGGGCCGGACGAGGAGGAGGAGGAGGAGGAGGAGGACTATGAGGAGTATGAGGACTTCTCAGAGCTGGCCGACACTTGCAGCATCGCCTCGGACGACTCCTTCTATCCACTGGGGGGGCTGGACGACGACGACGAGGACAGCTGGTCCCAGGACGGGGACGAGCGCGACAGCCCCGAGGCGCTCACCCTGTTCCGAGCCTGCTGCACCAACAACAGCATCGTGCTGAAGGCGCTCATCCGCCAAGGCCCTGAGGAGGAGGAGGTGCGGGAGGCCGACCGCAACCGCAGGGTGAGCACCCCCCGCCGTGCCCCGGCAGCCGCGGGCGGCTCCGCCGAGGGCACCGCGGCTCGGCTGTCGCGCCGCCTCCGCCCTCACCGGGGAGCGCCGTCGAGGGCGGGGGCAGCCGTGCTTGTGGTGGGTGACACCCCTCTCATGTGCTGGGGTGCTGCTCTGCAGCCCCGTGGGCACGGAACCCCAAGCAGCGAGGAGCGAAGGATGGCGTGAAGCTTCACCTTGCTAGGTGTGACTTTCCACCTTTGGCTAAGGAAGGGCGCGGATTATGGGATGAGAGAAAGGTTGAGTTTCCAGTTTTTGTATAGTTTACCGGCGAGTGTGAGTGGCGTCACTGGTAATGGTTATGTGAAACCTTCCTCTTTTCTGGGCTGTCCCTCACCTGCAGTACTTCACACTGTTCCCGTTGGGAACTGGAACAACTGATAACAGTTTGCGGGTTTGTTTTTTGGTTTTTGTTTGGGTCTTTTTGTTTTGTTGTTCGGTTGTTTGTTTTTTTTTTAAACTTTCCCCACAGAGTGTAAGGTTGCACCTGGCTCCTAGAATGTCAAGCTAGGCTTGGGGTATTCCTGTGCTAAAATCAGAATTTTCAGAGTTCTCCTGGTATTTATTTTGTTGCTGGTAAACTATTTTTGGAGTTTGTGTCAGGACAAGGTTTGTGGTTCAGTTTTTGCCTGTTACGTAGTTAATTGCAGGAAAAGAAGTATAGTTCACTAAATGAGAAGGTAAAAACTTGGAAAGGGTGTCCTGGGTAAATGGAATGTTTGAACATGAATACTGAAGATTAGCAGCGATTCCTTTCCCCACTATTACTACATTTTGTATTAAGACTAAGACATTTTTAGTTTGCATAAACAATCTGCAAAAACATTTCTGTGACTAGTCTGTGACAGAAGTGTTTTGAAAAAAAAGCTTGTGCTACTTGAATCGGGCAAGTGACTTGTGTATTCAAGCAACATAAGTGGTCTTTACATTAAAAAGTATGCAATAGTGTGTGTTTGGTGATGTTCGTAGAGGGGCTGTTCTTGTGTCTTGGATGTATGTACTCGTAGGGTGTTCTCTACAAATATCTTTATTTCCCCTCCAGAGGACTGGTTTTCATACAGATTTTTAGTGATCTATTTTACGGTAAATTTCTGAAAAGGATAAAAATTGTTTTAACACATCTGAGGGAGCAGCAATCTGTGGCATGAGGATAGGAATAAGCAACATAGGACAGAAATAGTTTAAATCAACTCTTCTGCCCAGGCCAAGGTATGGTGTCATTATACTTTAGTTGGTAACATGCGAGATCCAATTATACCTTACAGGAGATGTTGAAGATTCTGCAGATATACCTATCCTGTATATTAGTTCTGTGCCTGAACTGGAGCCCAAACCAAGACCTGACCTGTAGGTGATTGTGTTCCAGCTGCTGCTGAGGTTCATTGATTCACTGTATCTCAAGTGTGTGATGATGGGGGAGGTTTGGCCCCACCTTATGTATGGCATGAAAGAGCAAGTGCCCTACAGCTGTTCTTTCTAGAAAGGTGGCCTTGCTGCCCAACAGAGGGTAAGCAGCTGGCTGTGAAGCTGCAGGCATCCCCAGTCTCAGGGCTGGGGTCCTACAGAGCTGAGTCAAGGGGTATGAAAAGGTTAGTGTAGGCGTCAGCCCATCATCCTGCTCCAGTTCCTTTGCAAAAATGATCAGATCAGGGTTCTGAAAACAGTTAATTTACCTGTTTAGACAGCCCCTCCCTTCACCATCCCCCTTCCCAAAAAGGAAGTTGTTTTTTGTCTCTCCAGCTTCACAGAAAGGAAACAAAATTGTAGCTTGAATCCAGAAAGAACATTTCTCTTTGTTCATAATGGAAAAGAAAACAATTAGGCAAATATTCCATTTGACCTGCAATTAAATATTGACATCAAATTCTATTTTCTTCATTTTTAAAATGAAAATAAAGTAAAAGAAGTTCTGGAATTCAGCAACGTCTGAAACTTTAGGAATGATGTGGGACGCATGAGTTCAGTTTCTCACTCTGGCTCCCTCACACAAGTGCCCTGATCACTGATTCGGAGTAGGACAGTCTATCTTTTCCAGACAGATGTAAATGGGATGGGAGAAACCTTTTGACCAGAAAGCTGAAACTTCTGGTGTGACTGCAGTCCTGATGTCCCCTCAGGACATCAGGGCAAATTCTCACTATTTTCCAAAGGAAAACCACTTTTTTTCTAGAGAACTTAACCTGACAAAAGGTAAGTTTTGCTTAGGTCTTTTATTGTCTTTTCTGTATTTCTGGATTTTTGTAGCTCTTAAATTTGAATATACAGTCATTGGACATTATCCATAAAAATAAACTGATTTTGCTGCCACGAAGCAACAGAACAAGTTACATACACCAGTTGTGCTAATGAAATGTCTTTGTTGCTGGAACTTGTACAGTTGGGTTTCAGCATCTTCTCTTGACAGGGTAATGTTTGTTTACAATGCTATCTTGCATGCATTTGTCAGAAAGTTTCTGGGGTTTTTTTTACACTGTAAACAAATAAGCCAAACTTTTGCTTCTTCTAAGTTTTGGGTTCTTTTCTATGAGGCAGGAGAGAGAAGGAAGATTAACCTGTTTTTTGAAAAGTGGTATGGTGAAGGGAGGGCAGTTCAACTGAGTATATTAACTATTTTCACCATCCTGATCTGACAACCTCTGGGAAGTAATTAAACTCGGCTCACAAAATGTAATATGAAGAAGAAGCTTCCAAATGCCCTAATCTGGGCACAAACAGTCCACTTAATTTTTAATTATTTTTACCTTGTCCCTTAAATGTAAATGCCTAAATTTAAGATATATAAGGAATTATTCCTGAAAAGGCTAGGATCCAGAGGTAGCCTTACTTATTTTTCGTCTTCCTTTTTGTCAAAATACATCAATTGTCTCTTTTGAGTCGATTTGTCAAGGCTGGATAGTGGCTTTTTGTGTTGTTTCTTCAGAAACGTACTTTCCCCATACTCTGTTTGTTAGCAGAACTCCCTGCCAGGCACAAGTTTTCATTAAATTCACCTTCCTGCAGTCAAGCAGACTCCACAACAACTGATTTATTAGTCACCACTTGTAGCCTGAAGATCTGTACCTTCCCTGTCCCGTTTTCATCACTGTCAGGACAACAAGGGTTTATATATCATTGTCTGCAGAGGACCCCCAAAGGACTGATCCCCTGATCTTCTGTTGCTTGCTCTCTGTGTATGGAATCCTGAAAGACTGGCTTGGTACTGCTCATTTCCTCTCCTTGCCCAAGTTAATACTGAAATACTTGGAAAATAGCTATGACATGATAACATACTAATTGTGCATCATGCAGGGTGGCCTCTTATTCATTACTGTTTATATATTTACCTGTCTCAAGCTATCAGTAAATAAGGATTTGAAAACATATATGGGAAAATAAAATATCTCTGATGAAATTTCTTGACCTGAACGAGACTGCAGTATCATCTAGACAGTGGTGCTGGTTTTCACTGTGTTGCGTGGGGGCTGGTTCTGCCTCCTCACTACCCACATTTCTAGAATTTGAGATATTTGTATCTCATAATTTTAACATCTCTTAATATCAAATTTTGCTTGCTGATCAGGATTATATATATACACTCAGAAAGACAGATTTTCAAAATCTGGTGTTACCTAACTGCAGAATGCAAGCAAATTTAGAAATTTGCCATGACAATAGCAAAGGCATTAAGAGATGGGAGAGAGAAAGAAAAGAAGGCGAAGAACATTCCCTTGCCAGATTGAAAATAATCACTGCAACTGATCTGCAGGAAGGTTTTGTGTTAACCTCCCATGTGATATAGACTGCATTAGTAGGTATTCTGTAAGTCCATGTTTTAGAGGTGATGTAGGTGTGAGAATATTCTATTGCAGTCCTTTTCAGCTTTTCATTTTCTATGTCATTGTTCAATGAGTCTTTTGTCCAGTTCTATAGGTAACTATGGAGATAACTGTGGACATGTTTCTCTGAATGCAACCCAGGCTTGTTTGTGCACTGCACACTGTGACTGGGTGTTTGGGAATGACATCACTCACACAGTTTGCTTATGAGACCTGTGAGAGTATTCGAGGCATCAGGCATGTCATGTTGGTCTCCTTGCCCTGTGCTGCAAACTGCTCCTCAGCAAGGCTAAGTAGCCCACTGGCTCTGTCCTACCACAACAACATTTCTTCAGGCAACTCAGCCAATTTAGGGAGCATTTTCCTTCAGAGTTTCCACAGAGAGGCATACTGACACCTGAATTCATCTTTGCCAAAGGGCGAGGCTTCTGAAATTGCAGCTGGTGGTGAAGGACAGGGAGCCAGCGGTTCAGCTCCCACTTTCTGGATAAGGGAATATTGTGCTGGATAATGCTTTTCTAGAAAGTCATGTATCACAAAAAGTGCCAGAGCTTGTGTAACATTGCATTAACCTGTTTTATTAATTTCATTATCTTCACAACACTAACTTATAAAAATAAAAGTCCAGCACTTGTGATGAGGGATGAGCCCTGTCACATACTGCTTTTCAGTTGTTCTGGCACGTAGCATGTCATCCATGTCAGAAAAAGGATTTGAAGATCTAATCTGCTACAGTGCTGGGAATCTTTTTTTAATTATTATTTTCATAGATGGTTTCAGTTCCTTTGTATTATCCTATACAAGGTATTCTTATGGGAACAATTGTATTGAAACTTAACATCATAACACTAAACCATGAAAGGAAATTTTTAGGGTAAAAGTACTTTTAAAAATACTCTAAGTGCAAAAGTAAACTAATTTAAATCCTTTAAAAAGTACAGAAATACCCAAATACAGTAAAAAATGTCCCTTGAAATACATGTTTGTGCTTTAAAAGGAAGTTAGCAAGACAAGGAATGGTAGATGTCAAAATACAGAAGCTGCTCAAAACCAACTGGGAAATCTTCAAATACAGTAATTTCAGCTCAAGTGAAGCCATCAGAAAGGAGCAGATAGAGCATGGAGAATACAAAGTCAGTTGGCTAAGAGGGAATCTGATGAGCTAACCAGAGCATAGGCCAGATTGTTACAAGTAGGCAGTCGGAAGTGCTGTCAGAAGAACATGGGCAGGTTATCTGTCTGCCTGCCCTTGTCTGCGTTCATCTGGAGTGCTGGGGAAGTAATGCCTTTGTACACCTGGCACAAGAAGATAGCCTTTAAGATAACTTAACTGAAGACAAAAGTGTATATACATGGAACATATTTTTTATGGCATAAAGAGAACAATTAATAATGACTGTGAGGGTGCGTAGACATAAAGAATGGAAACGCAGGTCTTTAGCAGACTGGTGGAAATGCATGGCCAGACCTGCTGAATCCTCAATGGAGCCTTCAGCTAGTAAGATATAATTTGTACTTAATGTCAAAAGCAGCATTAGCTAACAAATGTAACTCTTATTGAAATGGATAGGTACAGATTTGAAGACCACATGAGAAAGTTGTAAAAGTTTAATCTCGTTTCAAGTGATGCAACTTCTAGAGAAAACAGGCGAAGAGTAGTTTCCTTGAAGAATTTGGACAAGTTGCTTAATGAAAAGTATATGGAACAGGAGGGATGTTTGTAGTCTGACAGGAACCCAGAAGTAAAGGTCATATCAGTCTTTAACTTAAGCAGGGTTTCATGTTGGTGTTTTAAACCAAGTATGTGAACTTGCAGACCTCCTCAGAGATGCAGGGATGATCCTGGTTACCCAGGTACAGGTTGACTCCAGATGTTAAAAAATATAGATAGCTACTTTTAAAATCTAATGATAGTCTAAGGAGACTGGTTGCCTGGGAAATCTGACATTAGTAACTATGACAGATATATAATGGTGTTTTTAATATAACATGTGACCTTGGGATGCCTTACTGCCTTTTTCTAGGAGAACATTTAAGCTTATTTCATGGTGCACAAAATGACACTGCTAATTCCTTCACCTCATTAGGAAATAAAAATTTATATTCTGAGAATTACTCAATAAGGAATACTGGCAACTGATTTCCTCTTGTAAAGGTTCCCAAGATTCCTCAATAAATTTTCAGGGAAATTTTATTGAGGAATCTTAGGAACTTAAAACAGATAGTGCTGCCTACAAACCATCAGATTGCTCTGAAAAAGTGGGTCCTGTTGAATTTCACGAGCCTGTAGGGCTTCAAGCATGCTGGGAAAGAAAGCAGGTCCAAAATCTCTCGAATTCCCAATTTCTTCACCTCCAAGCTAAGTACCAGTAAGGCAACATCGTCTATCAAGGCTTTAGGTGTCAAGGCAAGGGCTGCAGGGAAGAAAGAGTAAATGCTCCTGTCTTGGGCACTGGCTTCAAAGTTGCCTGCTAAGAAGCACCACAGGAGTGGTGAATCCTGGTGCCAGCTGTGAGGGACAGCAGGGCTCCAGTGCCACATCTTTCAGCACCACCCAGAGCTTACCTCTCCCGTGCTTTGGTCCTGCTGGTGCTGGAGGCAGTGATGTGGGCTGTGGCTCTTGGAGGCTCAGAGTCAATGCTGACAGATGGAACAGCAGGGACGGAGATCCCAGCCCCTTGGCAGGGTATTTCATTTTCAGAGGTGTGAGATTTGTGTTTTTTGCTCAGTCTGACTTGTCACTGGTTTTCAAGGGACATTCAAAAAGAGTTTTGAAAGAGGCATTAATGGTCACATTTGTGTGCAGCACAGAAACCACTGGTCATCTTACTAATTGTTGTCACGTGGTCTTGTGTGAGTGCTGGGAAACATAAACTATGAAAATAAGTAATATCTAATTATTGTTGACATTATTATATACAAGGAGTACAATTAAT
Source organism: Pithys albifrons albifrons (assembly GCF_047495875.1). Taxonomy (NCBI): domain Eukaryota; kingdom Metazoa; phylum Chordata; class Aves; order Passeriformes; family Thamnophilidae; genus Pithys; species Pithys albifrons. The sequence goes on from NC_092461.1 coordinate 25,301,423, forward strand.
CAAAATATCTACTTGGATCTATCCAGTCATTTCAGCGGGTACTGTTATGTCCAGAATCTGCTCTACTACTCAAGAAGAGAGACACTGAAAGATTAAAAAAACCAAAGCCTCATTATACATTTTGGAAAAGATTGCTGTGTAACAGAGACCAACAAAAATCAGTTGTTTTACTGTAATACTGCTATATATTGGTAGTACTTCATCTTCACAGAGGAGAATGATAGTGAGACTGAGTAATAACTTTTGTATGACTTCACAGGTGTTGGTTTCTCCCTGCCAGATGAGCCTAATGTGCATCAGGTTTATTTCAAATTACATTTCATTAAAACACATATTTCTTCCTCTAAAGAGAAGTAAACATGATCACCAACTAAAATTCATGGTTAATTTTAAAATATAGATAGTTTTGGAAGGTGTAAGCAGTCTTTTACTTGTAGAAAAATCTTGCTAGACGAGCATGAGGTGTGTGAGTCTCTTGCCAGAGGAAACCTGGCATGAGAGCACATGTGCAGCTCAGCTCACGTCCAGCCTGCTCAGGTTAACCTCTCTGGTGTGGAGCAGCAATGACCACACAGGCAACACTTGGCCCAGGTTCTCTCTGAATCCCAAGTGGTTTTCCTAATTTATTATTGATGTTTAGAGTTCTTCATTCAAAGTGCCTGAATTAGCAACGATTGTTGTGTTACGGTTTTGGAAATCATGCTGCTACTGAAGTTGGTGTAATACCTATTTGCACATGCTGTATTCTTATTTCAAATGTGATAAGATAGCTTTCAAGTAGGATAACACAGATCATAAGATGCTCCAGCTTTTCCAAAATTGGTATTTTTGTCATTAATTTTCATACCATTTCCAGTTCTTACACTTTGTTTATTATACAAGTTATTGTGTTCTGGTTAGGTTTGGTTGGGGTTTTTTTTAGCAATTGACAGTATATTTCCTGCTACTAATTTTTCTGCATATTCTTTCTATGTAGTTTATTATTGCACTGTGGAAATAGGTTTATCTTTTGTGACTGAGGTAGAGATGCACTAAAAATTAGTGTCTATTTTCTCAAAACTGCTGGTAGTTTTGTTTTTAATTAGAAAAGTAAGTCTCTGGAGGATGTGAAAGCAATGAAGAACTCCCACAAGCTTTACTGGATACAGAAGCTCACCTTCAATGTTTTCATAAATAAGGATCTCTCAAGTTAAAACTTCGTTGTAATAATGTCAGGGTCATGGGTTCAATCCCCTGTATGGACCATTGATTTAAGAGTTGGACTAGATGATCCTTGTGGGTCCCTTCCAACTCAGAATAGTCTGTGATTCTGTGATTATCAAGTGCCATAGGAAGAGGATGGTTGTCACAGAGCCTGTGGTTGCACATCTGGCAGTGATTTAGCAATTTAAATCTTATCCACTGTGGGGAAAAAGCCATTATGTGGAAATAGTTCCCATTTTTCAATTCTATTATTTTCTATTATGTCTGTTAAATTCCACAGGGAGCAATTTCAAAGCAAACTGATGCAAAATGGGAGTGACTCATGGTTGGGCTTTTGTTGCTTCTCATGTTTTGGATGTATAACGTTCTCAGCCTGGTCTGGTAATACCCTTTCACATATGAGGGTTGGGAAATTGTTTTGGTCCTTTGCCTCTTTGAGTACGTGAGGCCGTGTCTTTGGGACAGCCATACAGACCAACTGCTGGCAACAAGAGATGCCTCCAGCAGCCCCCACAGCTCAGAACGGGGCCCTCGGGGAAGTTTTGAAGCTTTGTTTCTATTCCTGTGGAGGGGAGGCCTGTGCATAAGCCATTGTTACTAGTTTTCTGAAGTAGAAAAGTGGCAGATAACAGAACATATTCAATCTGTTCATAAAAGCATCCTTTTGTGGTTTAGATTTTTTTCTTTTATTTGCCTTTTTTTTGTCCTTTTTTTCTTTACAAAGTTTAGGTATCTTGCTATTTGTAGCTAATAGAAAGAAGGCTTAGCTCACCTGTTTGCCATTTGATTGGGAGACATGGGAAGTGAAGCCGTGTATTCATAAGTGTCTGTAGGTGTGGATGAAAGAAAAGGGAAGACTTTCTTTGAAAGTCTACCTCTGTGTATCTGCAAGTATGACATGGGTTTAATAAAGGTTTCAAGAGAAGGCAAAGCTCAGCTCCATAAAGGAGCTAATTTGAAATATTTTTCTTTCTACAGAGAAAGATTTTCTATAAAGAGAATGAAATAGCAATAGCTTATTAGACAAAGAGTGTAGGATAACAAGTATTGGCCCATTTTGGAAAATGAAATACCACAAATATTAATGAAATCTTAGTGATTAGACTTACAGAGTCCTTCTAAGCTAGTAAAAAATACAAACACAGTAGCAGAGTTTCCTGGCTACACTGAGGCAAGCTGTACTGCCAAGTAAATGCCTAGATGCATGGAGCAATAGCAGCCAAAGGAAACGTATGTCTGGGAAGTAACAGGTTATTTTCCTTGCTGTGTTGCAGGCACTTTGTGGACACACTGCTGTGTTAGGCGAGTCCTGTCTGCAGCAAAAACTGGGCAGCATAACCCTGTCAAGGACGCTGCTCTGCCACTCTGCTTCAGCAGAGCTCCCTATGCGGAGTTACCGGCCTGGAATAAGACAACACACAGTGTTTGTGGAGGGCAACCTTGCCGGCAGTTTGAGCAGAGTGTGAAACCATTTGCCATTTCATGGGTGACAGAGGACAAAACACTTCGTTTCAAGGTCCCTGAGAATGGAGTGAAAGCATCTTTCTTGCACCCCAGGGACAAGTGCAATCCCCCAGGTAGAGACTGTCCCACAGCCTGCAAGCAGCATCTGTGTGGAAGGGGCCCAGTGGGTCTGGGATGCCCCATTAACCTCCTGCTGGCAGCAGTCAATGGGATGGAGACCATCCCTGTGCTGCGTCCTGGTGTCAGTTCTGTAGGGTGGGACTGAACCTTCCTTGCCATCTATTTGTGGTTGTGCTTTCTTTTGTTTACTGCACTGATGCTCTATGGCCTGAGAGCATTTTGCAGTCCAGAAAATTCTTCCTCTTGTGAGGATGCAACAGGGATGCTGCATGCGTGAAGATACCCATGAGCAGAACTGCCTGTAGAATAGGAACTTGATCTGAGGACTAGGTACATGATAACCTTGTTAGTACCTTACTTGAATTAAAATAGCATATAGTCAGTTTATTGAAGTCAGATGTCTCAGTGCATTTTCAGTGCTTATCTTCATAAAACTTCCCATGAAGTGCATGGGATCTGTTGCATGTATGTGAAAACTCCCTGCAAATCAAGATAACTAAATGTGATGGGCAAGAGCTGCTTCACCAAATTACAACTGTGGCAATAGTTGCCTGAAGACTTCCAAGAATTTGCATTTGAGTTTTAAAAATATAATCAGGTATCATAGTCCATTCCCACTATACATTACCTCCCAATCATCCTGTTGGTGATACATGAAGTAAACACTGAGATATTTAATGCTCAAGTTAGACATTTTAGAAGCAGTAAGTTTCTAAAGCTCCTTTAAGGAGGTTGTGGTGAGGTGGGGATCAGCCACTTCTGGGTAGCAAGTGATAGGACACAGGAAAATGGCAGTAATGCTTAAACATTGAAATAGTTTGTCCAGGGAAGCAACATAGTCCCCATCTCTGCAAATGTTAAAAAAAAATGAGTGTATGTGGCACTTCATGATATGGTTTAGTGAACATGGTGGTATTCAGTTGAAATTTGGATTTGATCATCCTATAGGTCTTTTCCAACCATAACAATTCTATGATTCTAATATCAGCATCCCAGAACAAAAGAAGAATGAAAAAAATAGAGATGGTGAATAAATGTCAGCCTTTCTCTTGAAATTAATCACCCAAATTATTTTTTCCTAAGGCATGAGATTATGAAATGTCTTTTTCTTCCTATCGCCATTTTTTCTTTCTTTAGGCCTTTTTAGCTTGCCCTAGTTTGTGCTTATTACAGTGAGCACGGCTGATTTATGAGCAGAAGCTCCATTCACAGATGGGTGCAGGCAGAGCTGAGGTATTCAGGTACACATCCATGGAATTGTTACTGTGCATTTCACAGATCACAAGGGTACAGTGAACTCATCATCCTCTAAGGATCTGAGTTCAAATAAGGGGAAAAAAAGGAGTAACCTGAAGATTTCAAGTAAGGTGATGCTGTTCCCCAGTACTTCTCATATCTCAGGTCTAATGCTCTCTTTTCTGCTATTGTTAAAACTATGAAATCCCTCAGCTATCAGGTGTCAACAAAAAGGACTGTGCTCTTTCTTTGGAGCTTTATGCAGGTACATAGACAGTAACCATGTGGCAAAATAGATAAACATGGCCAAATAAATGTCATAAATATGCCTGTTCTGGGTGATAAATATTGCAGCAAGGAAGAATTTCAAAAACACTATGGCTCCTTTAGTGTCAGTGGAAAGAACGAGTGGCTCCAGCACAGGTTGTAGCAGCAGAGTGAAATGAGGGCCACCAGCTTCAACGGGGACTGCTTAGAGGGAACCACAGCCATGGTTTTTAAAGAATTCAGCATCTAGCTGTCTATACTGCCATTGTTCTTAGGACAAGGTGGGTGTGCAGAAGAGTACAGTTCACAGTCCTGTAATACTATTCATCTGTCAATCTGCAGTTCAAAAATTTAGGTCAAATATGTCCAAATTCATGTTTTGAGTATTTATAAATGATAAGAGTAAATAGTCTGACAATTTTAGAAAAAATAATAATCAGTGCTGATGTTTCTGTAATACAAAATAGTAACTGTATTGCTGTTGTGAGTTTAATGTGTGTATCGGCCCTTCTCTTCCGTTTACTCCTTGCCATGCATAAAACACATTCCTCTGCGGAGACTTAAAATTATGAGTACTTGTCCAAAAATACTGTATTTTCCTCTTTCTCATGTAAATTCTATTTCTAATACAGCAATTCCATCAGTTCTGATTTATTACTAATTTGTTAGTGTGTATCATAAAGGAAATAGCAAAGCCTATACAATTAAGCAGCTTATCAGTCTCAGAGGAAAGGGCAAATGGAGCATTGTTGGTGTGATATAAACTCTAACAAAAGCATTCAACTATTGTCATCATTACTTTCACAAACTTGCTTCTCTTCCTTCCCAGAGCTGTCTCCCATTGTTTCCTTTCATATTGCAAGGTCCTCATGGAGTGCATCTGGAATGATTCTACCTCATTATTAGTGGTACCACAATCTAGTATCATTCCAAAAGATAGGATTTTGAAGTCTGCCTATATTATATCAATTAATATAATCATCCTATTTACAGAAATTCTACTGTGCCAATATCCAATGTGAGATTTACAAATCTTAAGGGAGAAAAGGTGCTTTTTAGCTATAGGCTTTTGATCCTAATATTAGTATTTGTTAATTGCATTGAGCCTTCATTTTGGATGTTTCGTATTGTTTGTTTCTTTCCAGAGATGGATTAAAGGAGTCAGACTCTGAAGGGGTACCAGGAAACAGCCTGCCCATAAATTTCAAGTAGAAATGAAAAGATCAGACCTTTTGCTCCTGAAATTATTGCTATATTGCCAAGTAGCATTCTCTCATTTTGTATCAGAGAAATAGAAAAACACAAAATCTTCTGAAAATGTTCTGTGTTAGGGGAAAACATGTTATTGTTTCCAATCTGAAAATCGAGGGAGAAAAACATAGGTTTTACCATTCTTCCACAACTACTGTGCGATCTCTAGGTAACAGAGATATAAAGTTCTTAGAAAATCTAGGATAAGAAACTGCAGCATTTGGCTAGTAATTGTAAACCCTCTAAATATGTTAGCTTCCACTCTGAAAAGAGAAAAAGAGTATCTTCTGAGGTTAAAGAAAGATGAACTGATGAACTGTTAAGTGGAAGGTGATCGTATTTGTTCATATTTTTTGGTTTCCATTTCTTTTAATTTCTGTAAAATTTTGCCTTTCTCATCTATGTGAGTAAAGGAAGATCTCAACAGACCTTCCTGTTGGTTTTAGTACACTGCAGCTTTTCTACACAGACACAAGTCACTTCAGTTCCTATTGAATTAAAAATAAAAGCCAATGGAAACTGACAAGTTCACAGCCTATCTCTGGATCAAGGCACTTTGAAAGAGTGATGAAAATTTGAGCAGTAGTGATAGGAGAAACCAGGAATTGCTTAGAAAATGGATTAAATATTCTCAGAAAAGATTTTAAATCTCTCTAAGCTTATGGGAGTTTTGTCCTTTAAACAAATACTTAGGTCAGAGATGTACAATGCAAAAGGTAAGTACTGATGAGGTTCTTCATGCCACAAACAATTTAATATGAATGAGTGAAAATATATGGAATATAAAATGCTATTAGAACAGTGACTTTCAATTCAGGTGTAAAAGTTATTTTCCTTGTACATGAACTTAAAAAGAGAAGGAAATTATGAGTTGTTAGTCCTCCAACAGAGGCAAGATCTTTCCACCCTGTCCCTTCTAATATCCTGCTGAGCAGGATAAATTAGCACACACTTTGTCAAGGGGACACACACACATACACACACACAAACAACACTCCTGACTCAGAAATAGAAAGGATCATCACCTGAAAAAGAGTCTTTGAAATCAAGGTGCACACATGTCCTTCAGTTTACTGCTACTGTATGAGTCATTGTCTTCATGCAGCTGATGCAACTTCATCTGACATCTGTCTTCTAACTGAGGCATAAAAGGGGTTTTGGGCTGTCATTGGGTAGAATTGGGCACAGTCTGGTGCGCTTCAGTTGCAAGTAGAATAGCCTCTGTGAAGTATAGGTCTCAGAGGCTTTGAGGTCTACATAGCTGAACTATCACTTCTTACTTATTCAGAACTGAAAGTACTAGCTGTACATTTCTTTGACAAAAAACAAGGTAGAGTCAGACCTAGGAAACAAGACATCCATCACTGGGTGATAAAATGGACATCAGAGGAATTAAAAAAGTGCAGAACAGAAGACAGATCCCACAGGGCATTTGCTTCTGGAGTTTATGGCTGAAGAAACAGCACCTCTGTAGATTTGGTAATAATGATGGGCAGCATGGTGGTGTCACAGGGTCTGTAGAAGAGGAAAGGCTCACTGATGAGTCTCTGTCCTTCCACAGGGCAAGAGAAGGCTTGCACTGGCAGTAGATTGTGGTTCTGGTGTGCCTTACAAAGCCCTTATGGCTGAGCTGTTGCTGTTAAAGGGCTCCATTTAAGCAAACAGGCTGGCAAGATGAGAAGAGCTCTGGAGGGAGCTGTGAGGTTTAATGTTGCTGAGATTTACTGTTCTCAGACCATACGCAGATGGATTTAAGGATGCTCCATCAGGTCTGCTGCTGAAGAAGGACAGCTAGTGCTCCACATATGAAGCACAAAGAAGTGTCAAAAAAAAAAAGGCAGGCAAAATGTTTACCATTTAGCATCTTAATTGTGGTATACTTAATCAGTAATCTAATCTAGAATGCCAGTCTTCTGGTTTTGTCTCAATCTGCTGTGTAAAACTGCTTGATTTATCCATGAGTGTGGCCTGTGAGTGACTGATAAATGGACAAGGAACAACTTTAGAAAAATGAATGCTATTCTTTATGGGTTGTAAATGTTGTGGATTTTTGCTCAGTGTAATGCATATAATTGAGCTGCACAGCTGAAAATTGACATTAAGAATGTCATACATTGCTAGTAACAAAACACTATAATAGATGATTTAGTTACACCAGCCTGTACTATCTTCTTTTAAAAAGCAGAAATACCTCTTCACCCCAGCTTTTTATTCTAATTATTCCTATTTACTGCCAACGACCCTATGCTTATCCAATGGGTGAGGAGTTTCCTTCTCTATAATGCTCTTTATCATTATGAAATAGAAAAGTTGCACAAAACTTAATGAATTTTTCTTTGCAGTATTTCTTCAAAATAAGTGTTTTTCTTTGTTATCATCTCCTAGAAAAATCCATGGCTTTGGAGTTGGGCACCAAAAAAAAGAAGAAAATTGTGTTTACAAATCACCTCTATACTATTTCAATGGACAAGTCTCACTAAGCAACAAAGTCCCATTTCCACCAAAGGCTTTCATTTACCATACAGGAGTCTCTCCAGTTGTTGGTGTACCTTTGTTTAAACCTCTAGTACAACCACACTTGCAGTTTCTTGAGCCTGCCAGCCTGTTTGCTTAGATGGAGCTCTCTAATAGTGTGAGATTAGCCGTGATAGCTTGTGTGGCCTAATGCCATACAGAGAGGATGGGAAGTATCGTCCCATAACAGAAAATCCTGGAATACAACACAGACTGCTGGTGGATGTGCAGGCTCATTCACTAATTCCTAATTTTTTCAAGACATGAATAATATGGCTGCAGATAAATGCTTGGTTGCATGGAAGTGCTAGTCCATAACCTCTGTGGTGTTTGGCCAACACTGAATGCAATAGGGTATAGTCTTGTGAACAGTAAAAGCTGTCACAAACTGAAGTGGAACGAGTCAGGTAGCCAATATTTTTCTGTATCCTTTTTTGTTTGTTTGTTTGTATTTCCTGGCGACCCTTAGTGTGTTCAGATACCGCTGTCATTAGTGAGCTGCTATCGACAAAAATGCCATCCTGCAGCCAAGCAATGTCTTGACATATCCAAAGACTGTTGCAATTCTGCTGATGTGGAGCAAAGAGATGTATCAGGCTCACCTCAAACAACTCTAGAAAACCTCCACCAGATGTGTTTGATACTTGCTGCTTTTTTTGTAGTGTGTTTAGTTTTAGCAAAAGCTGTTCTTTTATTAAGAAAACTGTGGTTTAAATGTCTGCTGTTTCTCACATAGATACAGGTCCCTAAATTAAAAAGTAGATTGTTTATTTGAATTCCTGGACTCCTGACTTGATAATAGCTTTTTTACAGTTTATCCAAATATTCTTCAGTTTTATGTACTAGAAGAACTGTTTCTGGATTGTTTGGCTGAAACTGTTCTGTTAAATGTATATATTGTATTAATGATTTAGCAATTTTTACAAAGGCAGGTGACCCCTCGAAATTCCAGGTATTTGAATATAAGTGTGAAATTGCTCCTCTCTCCTTTTTTTTCCCCCTCAGATATTTAATTCTATAATCTTCAAATTCAACATTATATTAATGTTTAATTCCTCCCTATGTTTTTATTATTTAGATATATTCACTAGAAGATGAGATGCCTAGATTCAAACACAGAGGTAGAAGATGCCTTCCTGCCATCATTACATGGAGCTAGATGCTCAGCTGAGATAAACAGGGTGGTCACAGCTCTGCAGAAGAGGAAAGATTCATTCAGCCTTTGCCACCAGGGAATGACTTACTATACAAGCGTGTGCTGCATTTGCTTATTCAACTCAAGTTGCAGTACTGCAGTTGACTTGAGGCAGATAAGACAGTGATGTTACTGCATCCCACTTGGATATTCCAGACATGATTTTCACTTTTCCTGAATAGTTTGCTCATACACTGATATCTGTTACAGCTGAAGTGGTTGATGAATCCTTATTGAGCCAATTGAGATAATAAAAGATGGAAATTTGAAGTCGGAATGCACACTTCAAAGAACACAAACCTGAAACCTGCTTTTGAAACACATTCTTTGAGATCTTTAAAAAGCTGAATGAAAAAATACCAGTGAGCTACCAGAGGAAATAAAGGTCCCTCTGAACAGATTGATTGCATGTCACAGTGTGTGTTTTCTCAAACAAAAAAAAAAACAGACTGAGCCTTTTTCAGATTGACATTGTGGATGAGCCCATTCCCTGAATACAGCACTAAATTAGCATGAGGCAATAGGACTTGCAAGCCAGTAGCAGCAGCGTTCTTGATTTAGCCAAGTGCTCATCTCTGATCGTTCAAAACTATCTCTGCCTTCTGTTAAAACAGATGCACTTTTCACAGGGTGATGCTGAACATTCAGGAAGAAACCATTGCTTAATGGTAAGCCTGAAGCATGCTGGATTTCCTCTCCAGTGGCTTTGTGCAACCTGTTTCTTTATTACTTAAATAGACAAAATTTTAGGTTGATGGTTTTTAGAGCAGGAGTTCTTGCTCTCTCACCAGCCATGAACATTGCAGAGCTCACAGTGTAGGTATAAGTCACAAGAGCACAACCCTGTTTGCACTTGACCAAAGCACATTTACATAACACAGAGAAGTCTTACTGAACCATAGATCACATGTTCTGCTTGTAATTTAAAATCTGATCATAGTCATCAGTGTTTCTAATCGTTAATAAAAGATGAAATATATGGGATTAAAATATATAGTGCTTGTTCACTCTGCATTTCTTGAAAATTCCATGCTTTGTTTGAAAGTGGTGTTTTCAACCAGAACTGAAAATCCCTAGGATTCAGAGACTGTGAATTTATCCAGGTTACATTACAAAAATTAGTTATTAGTGACTCTTTTATATTTTTTCTTTTATGGATACCCATTTTTCAGTGCAATTTGTGGAGCATGAGTAATAAGCCACACATGTATGGAAAAGAGTGAAAGACAAGCCTGAATCCAAGGAGGAATAGTTATAAAAAATCCTTTTTCGTGTGTGTCCAGCAGGGTCATCTGTGATATTCCACAGCAGCTGCATTGCATGGAGCTGTGGGATTACAGGATTGCAACCTTTTAGGATCATGAGACTTGACACTAATCCACATATATCAAAATCCACTTTAGGTCCCTGAGTAAAAAACAGGCACCTCCCATCAATTCACCCCAGATGCATCTACTGCCCAGAAAGCTTGCTACCTAATGAAAAGCATGAGACCTTTTTCATTTTTATACACAAAAACCCCCTTTCACTTTGTTAGCACTCAGAAAAGAACAGGAATGGGCATAACTGAATGGAAAATCAGTCTAGGTAAAAACAGTTGCATATCCTAGATGAAGGAAGGTCTTTCATTGTAGAAAGTAGAACTATAAGGTCTTTCAAGGAGCTGGATGCTTTGACATCCAAAGAACCATTGTCCCTTGCACTAGTTGGTAGTAATCTGAAGAGGCAAGATAATGAAATCCCAACACTTTGGTTAGAAGTAAAAAAGTAATACCTGGTCCAGGTGGAGAACCTCTTTCATATCTTGCAGTAATATTTCAACATACATTTCTATCTGAATGTCAGTATTTGCCTTGCATTTCCATGAACAGCAACTACTGGTTGCTTTTACCATGTTATCCTCTTGGATGAAAAGAGGATTCTGGCACTTGCTGTGTGATGCACATCAAGACTGAAGTATGTAAGGTGAATCCTATAGGAGAAATACTAATACTCTCCCCTGAGAATCATTTGCCATTCTGCTGTGCAAGGGCAGCTGCTCTTTTCCCATCTTTGTTTACACTAAGAGTGAAAGTTTACCACATTTTCCTGGTACATTCAGGTCAATTTCAGGACCAATAAGCTTATTATTAGAAGATCCAAGATGAGGAGAGTGGATCATTATTAGAAGAGTTATGGAAAAGGAAGCAATGAGGTTCAAGAGGCAGAGCACAGGATTGGTTGGGAAGAAGAAGTGTTATATATACACTGATGTTGTTATGAAACAATGTCAAATGGCAGTTTAAGACAGAGACTGGGCTCTTACAGCTTTAGATCAAAGGGCAAGGAAATAGGCTGGTACTTTTGTGTGTGGTATTATAGAACCATGTGTTGGAAGGGACTTAAAAGCTCATCTGTTACAATCGATTCTGCAGCATTGTTTGTAGTGTGCAGGCAGTGCCCCATCCCTGGTGTCCCAAGAAGGGTGTGCAGTTGCTCCTCTTAGTGAGTACAGGGCCTCTGAAAGGAAGAGATTTCACCTTGATGGATATTTTTCTTTGTCACAATGATTTCCTTCTGGGAAAGGAGACTTTGAGTTTTTTAGTTTAGGTTTTTTGTTGTTGTTTAGGGGTTTTTGTTTCCTTGGTTGGATGGTTTTTGGGTTTTTTTGTTTAGTTGTTTTGGGTTTTTTCCCTCCTGTGGCAGATTAGCCACTGAGGGACAGACCTCTTCCTGGGCTCTTTCTTTGCGAGGTTTTGGCCTGGTTTCAATTTCATAACCAAAAGCCTCAGAGAAACAGAAGCAAAATGAATTTACAGAAGTTGGAGGAAAGAAAACTTCTTGGGAAGGTCTTTCTTGGGGTTGGACCAAGGGTTGGACTTGATGATCTCGGAGGTCTTTTCCAACCCAATCAATTCTATGATTCTGTGATTCTTAATGCAGCTACAGAACCTCACTCACACAAGAGGATGCATGCAAACTCATCACTGGTCATTCCAGAGAATTTCACAATGAAAATGTTCTGGGACCTTTAAAATGTTCCCTACAGAAGAGACAGATTAGATACAATGATAGGTTCTGACAGAGTGGAAGGTTGTATGTTCATCTTTTGCCCAGTGTCAAACTGAAATTTATCTTTACAAATGTTTTGTGAGTCATTACTTTTGGAGAGGTCTCCTGAGAAAACCTTTTTATTCAAACACACTGTTTAGCCTCTTGCAACAGATCCAAGCTATGGCCTGCTGGTGCCTGACAGAACATAACAAAAAGGAAAATGCATCTATTGAACACGGAGAGGAGTTGAATCATCTGCTTGAAAGCCAAAGGGAGCTCTTTTTGACAGAGTTATGTCAGTGCACAAAATACATTTCATATGGCTCCTAATGTGCTACTCTGTGGCATGAATGCACTATAAAATATGTTTTTAAAATACTGCAAACTCTCCTTTTCATCTTAAATGTGTGTGAATATATATGTTTATTTAGAGACCAGGAGAGAAGCTAACAGTGGAGTCTGTCAGGCACAGGACTTGGAATTCATATCTAAACTGGTTTCCCTAAAGGTCTTAGAGAGTGCATTGCACACAGAACCATCAGGTTTAGGTTATGCTGTTAGATGATCTGCCTTTGAGTATCATTTTGTTTATCTCTTAGGAGTTTTGTCTTTCTGAAAATAGAATAAACAAAATGCTTCAAGGATGTACTTGATAGGAAGACTATAATTGCAACAGCAGATTTTAAATTCATCTGGCAATTGAGAGATTTTCGAAAAGGTTTCACATGTAATTATTTCCAGAAAAGGTATAATTGATCTTTATTACAAACACACTTTCTTCCAGTGGTTCCCAAACCTGCTGCAACTTTGTACAGCAAATAGCCAAAGCAGCAGGTGCTTCCAGCCTCGGATGTCCACAGGAGGAAGCAGTCAGCACTTTGCTGCTTTGAATCTATCACCAGCTGGAAACACCTGTTCCAAGCAAAGCATAATCATGTACTGTTCATTTAAGGATCCAGCAATACATTATCCTTGTTCACAGAATGGTTTCCAGCCACTGGAAATCTTTATGAATATTGCATAGCAAGCCAGTGAAAGGAAAAGAAATGAAATGAAAATCTATTCACTCTTTGCTGGCAGGATCCTGATGGTGGGAGTCTGTCACATCGCCTCCCAAGCCCTCTGCAGTCAATGGTTTAGGTTTGTAATGTTTAAAGCACCTTGAAGTACAAACATGGGATTTATGCTAGAAATGTCTTCAGGGTTTAGATCAGGATCTGCCCATCAGAGTTCCGAACATTAAGAATGGTTTGGTGTGGAAGGGACCCTAAAGATGATTTAGTTCCAAACCCCTGCCATGGACAGGGATGCCACCCACTAGCCCAGGTTGCCTGGGGCCCCATCTAACCTGGCCTTGAACACTTGAAAGGATGAGGCATCCACATCTTTGGACAATCTGCTCCAGTGCCTCACCACCCTCACAGTAGATAATCTACACTCTTTTCTGAAGCCAGGATGACCTGTGTTTAGCCCAAATACCAAAACAGGCATAGCAAAGAGGACTGTACAAATTTGATTACCATGTATCATGTGTTACTACTGTCAACACTATCAAAATTTAGCTCTAACATTTGACAGTATTAATACTGATTACTATGTGCACTACAAGAAGGCAAGCTAGGATTTGTAAAAGCTGTATTATTTATGGGGGATCATTACTCTTTATTAGCTGTACCCAATATGACTGACTAAATAAAATCAAAATGTCAGATTTAGCCTGATGAAATTTGTGCTGCTTCCCCTACCATCTTCTCAAACTGTTTTCTGTCCTTTACAGCCAGACACCCCATAAACAGAACGCAGAACCCTTTCCCAAAACCAGAATTCTAGGCTGATTTGCTATGTTATTGAATCTGAGATAACTTCCTTTTAGCTTGTGTATAATGGTGATAAAGTTCCACTGGGTGATCTGTCCATTCATTTTAAGTATGTGTGAGTTGTATTAAACAGTATTTCTTCAAAGTTTCTTTACATATGCCTTATCTCAAATTATGCCTTGTTTACATCTGCTGTGACCAGAGAGCTCACATACATTGAAAAGCTTCTGTATATTGCTTGATTGCACAACATTTTGCTGTCACTAACAAGGGAACTTATACCTGCTGAAACTTCAGACTGAGGAGTATATTCCTAATACAGTCTCTACCAGTGCTCACTGCAAAATAATACAGTATTTTAGCAAAATTGATCCTGAATGTGTACACCTGCTATAACATCCTGAACAATTTTTTTCATAGAGATAGATAGATATGCTTTAAATATGTTTCAGTGGAATTCACATTAGGTTTCCTAACTTTCTAACTCAAGTGTACCTCAACATTGAAATACGCCTGAGTTAGTTGTAGGTGCAACTAGCTCTTGTTCACATGCTCAGGTCTTCAGTTTAAGCTGAGGGTGAGAGAGGAAAGAGCAATAAAAGATTTTTCATGTGATAAGATAGATCCAGTTGCTGCTGTTTCAAGGGGTGTCACCGAGGTCAGCTTAACTCAGGAAAACAGCTGGCACTGCAGCCCAGGCCTCCTGCCACTCAGTCAGCACAGTGCCCCTTGGCCCTTTTTTTTTTTTTCAGGGTTGTTTCCACTGGTAGATGTAATCCTGAGTGTCCTCTGCTTCTGGCCTACTTCTGCCATGGAAAGGGTTGTGAGAGGATGCAGTAAAGCAAGCAACAAAGTGGTCTTTTTCTTTGGTGCTGGGCTGGGGAGAGGATGTGCTTACAAGCACTGGCCGTTGGACAGGGTATGCAGTCAAAAAATGTCTTCTGTGCTTCCCCAGCCCTCCAGCCCTTTGAACACAGCATGATTTGGTGCAGAAATGTGTGGGGTGAGAGATTGCAGCAGATGCTGCAGGTAAAGAAGTGTGAGAGAGGACTCTCTGTGTGGCTCCTGGAGCATCTGGTGAGAAGGGCAGGATGATGAGTGCCTGTGAGCCAGAATCAGGGACAAGGCCAACAAGGCTGACACCGTTGTGGGAGTCTGTTACAGACCGCCCAACCAGGATGATGGAGATGAATTGTTCTACAAGCAGCTGGCGGATGTCTCAAAATCTCCAGCCCTTGTTCTTGTGGGTGACTTTAACCTGCCAGATATCTGCTGGGAGCTTCATACTGCAGAGAAGAGGCAGTCAAGGAGGTTCCTGGAGTGTATAGAGGACAATTTCCTTCATCAACTGGTAAATGAGCCTACCAGGGGTAAGGCCCTGCTAGACCTACTGTTTACAAACAGAGAGGGGCTGGTAGATGATGTAGTGGTTGGAGGCCGCCTGGGGCATAGTGACCATGAAATAATAGAATTTTCAGTCCTCAGGGATGTAAGGAGAGCCACCATTAAAACCTCTACTTTGGACTTCCGGAGAGCAGATTTTGGCCTATTTAGAAAACTGATTCAGAGCATACCCAGGGAAACAACCCTTAAAGGCAAGGGGGTCCAGGAGGGATGGACATGTTTTAAGAAGGAAATTTTGAATGCACAGCAACAGGCTATACCAGTGTGCCAAAAGGCCAGCCGGAGGGGAAGACAACCAGCTTGGTTAAATAGGGAGATTCTGAAAGAAATCAGGGATAAAAAGAAAGTTTGCAGACTGGAAAAAAGGGCTGGCTACTTATGAAGAATTTACAGATAGAGCTAGGTCATGCAGGAAAAAAATTAGGGAAAGAAAAGTGGAATTTGAAGTAAATTTGGCTATTTCAGTTAGGGATAACAAAAAGCCTTTTTATAAATACATTAATAACAAAAGGAGGGGCAAGGAAAACCTCCATTCTCTGTTGGACTTGAAGGGAAATATAGTTAAGGAAGATGAGGAGAAGGTTGAGGTACTTAACACCTACTTTGCCTCAGTTTTCACCAGTAAGACAGGTGGCCCTCAAGACAACTGGCCTCTGGAGCTGGTGGACAGGGAGAGGGAGCTGAATAGCCCTCCTGTATTCCAGGAGGATATAGTTACTGACTTACTGAGCCAGCTGCATCCTAACAAGTCTATGGGACCAGATGGGATGCATCCCAGGGTGATGAGGGAGCTGGCAGAAGAGCTTGCCAAACCGCTCTCCATCATCTTCCAACAGTCCTGGCTCTCTGGGGAGGTCCCAGATGATTGGAGGTTGGCGAATGTCCCCCCAATCCACAAAAAGGGCTACAAGCAGGACCCTGGCAACTACAGGCCTGTCAGCCTGACCTCCGTGCCTGGCAGGGTTATGGAGCAGTTCATCCTGAGTGCAATCACACAGCACCTTCAGGGTGGACAAGGGATTAGACCCAGCCAGCATGGGTTTAGGAGGGGCAGGTCCTGTCTGACCAACCTGATCTCTTTTTACAATCAGGTGACCCACCTGGTGGATGAGGGGAAGGCTGTGGATGTGGTCTATCTGGACTTCAGCAAGGCCTTTGACACTGTCTCCCATAATATACTCCTGGAAAAGCTGGTAGCCCATGGCCTGGACAAGTGTACCCTCTCCTGGATTAGGAGCTGGCTGGAGGGTCGGGCCCAGAGAGTGCTGGTGAATGGAGCTGCATCCAGCTGGCGGCCGGTCACCAGTGGTGTTCCCCAGGGGTCTGTGTTGGGTCCAGTCCTGTTTAACATCTTTATTGATGATTTAGATGAGGGGATTGAGTCCATCATCAGCAAATTTGCTGATGACACCCAGCTGGGAGGGAGTGTCGATCTGCTGGAAGGCAGGAGGGCTCTGCAGAGGGATCTGGATAGACTTGAGAGATGGGCTGATTCCAATGGGATGAAGTTCAACAAGGCCAAGTGCCGGGTCCTGCACTTTGGCCACAACAACCCCCTGCAGTGCTACAGGCCAGGCACAGAGTGGCTGGAGAGCAGCCAGGCAGAAAGGGACCTTGGAGTACTAATTGACAGGAAGGTCAACATGAGCCAACGGTGTGCCCATGTGGCCAAGAAGGCCAATGGGATCCTGTCCTGTATCAAAAATAGCGTGGCCAGCGGGACCAGGGCAGTGATCCTCCCCCTGTGCTCTGCGTTGGTGAGGCCATACCTTGAGTACTGTGTTCAGTTCTGGGCCCCTCAGTTCAGAAAGGATATTGAGGTGCTGGAGTGAGTCCAGAGAAGAGCAACAAGGCTGGTGAAGGGACTGGAGCACAAGCCCTATGGGGAGAGGCTGAGGGAGCTGGGGTTGTTTAGCCTGGAGAAGAGGAGACTCAGAGGTGACCTCATCACTGTCTAGAACTACCTGAAGGGAAGTTCTAGCCAGGTGGGGGCTGGTCTCTTCTCCCAGGCACTCAGCAATAGGACAAGGGGGCACAGGCTTAAGCTCTGCCAGGGGAAATTTTAGTTGGAAATCAGAAAAAAAATTCTTTCCAGAGAGAGTAATCAGGCATTGGAATGGCCTGCCCAGAGAGGTGGTGGATTCACCATCCCTAGAGATTTTTAAACTGAGATTGGATGTGACACTGAGTGCCATGATCTAGTAAATGGACTGGAGTTGGACTAAGGGTTGGACTTGATGATCTTGGAGGTCTTTTCCAACCCAATCGATTCTATGATTCTATGAGCAGGACTCCTGAGTGCCCAGGTGTTGCCTGACCTGGACTTTGCCTCGAGGGAAGATAAGAACTACCCACAGGAACGAGAAGAAAAAAAGTGTCACTACTTTTCATCTAGTGGTCCATTTTATCTCCCATCAGGCTTCCCATGTGTTGAAAATCATCTGACTTTTTAGTTGTCCTCTCCCTGCAACTTCAGTCGAGAGAGCTGTGCCAAGAGGCTTAGATGACTGCTGTTGGGAGTTGCGGGGCAGTGCAGGAGTGGGGCACATGTTTCATCTTCCTCTGGAGCAATATACAACCATTAAATCCCCATCAGCTCAAGGGGTTTAGATTTTCCATTTGCTTTTATTATGCGTCTTGATATTAAAAAAATACAGAGAAGGGTTAATCTCTCATAAGTATCAGTATTGCCATATGATAAAAAAAAATTACTTCTATATA
Organism: Pithys albifrons albifrons; assembly: GCF_047495875.1. Taxonomy (NCBI): domain Eukaryota; kingdom Metazoa; phylum Chordata; class Aves; order Passeriformes; family Thamnophilidae; genus Pithys; species Pithys albifrons. The sequence continues at coordinate 25,319,648 of NC_092461.1, forward strand.
TCCCACCAACTGGAATATCTCTCACTACACAGCATGTGTTTATTTGTCTTGTATGGGCTTTATGGCTCTTGACAGTTACTTCCCAACGTTTCTGTCAGCTGCTTATATCACCAGTGATTCTGAAACTGATTCAGACAATGTATGTTAGTAAATAAGGAAAGTCACACTATTTTTATTACCTTTTCCTGTTGGCTGATTTATTACACAAGCAGCACCGGTTTTCTTCATTGTGTAAGGCAAGCTTTTGCAGGCACAGTAAAATGAACTTTCCTGGGCCTATTTTTAGAGGTGATCATGGAGATTTGGATTAGAATAGATTAACTAAGGATTTCTGCAGAGATGATACATATACTAAGCCATACCTTTACTTAAAAACATGTGACTTGACTGATTCAAGAGGTGTTTACGAAATAAGTGAAATTGAACATACCCCAAAAAATGGAGGGGAAAAATGGTGGATCATCATCTGCATGTCCACGGACTGGCCTGTGTTTTTACGTAGTGGAGTGCAGTTCCTGCTACGAAATGAATCTGTGAGTGCTGATAACGCTACAAGCAAAGGGAGCAATGTTGTGCGTTCAGTATTTGGGCACAGGAAGAGGCAGTGCCATTTGAGCGTGCTTTGGGATACAGGATTGTGCTTTTGGCTACTAAGTTCCCCTGCAGAACAGGCAGTGAGTTTAGCATGCTGATGCTCTACCTCTGCTTGAATACCCTTTTGTACTTCTCTGATCACTTTTCCTGGCAAAATTAACCTTTCCTCCCATACCTGCTCCAGGCACGTGGAGTTTTGTCCAAGCAATAGTTGGACAGAATTTATTTAAATTACCAGTTCTTTTTTTTTTTTATTTTCCCAATACAAATTTGTATGTGATTAACTGTTGCAGCCTAAATTATTTTGTGCAAATAATATTAAAGCTGATGTGCTTGGTGGATTTCTGTAGCACATAAACATCACTTCGCATGGGGCTGATGACCTGAAAAATTACCTCATCCCCATCACTGTTGAACTAATCAACTTAATCCAAATATAATACAAGCTCAAGCCACTTCTGAAAGTTTCTCAGATTGCCTTATGTAGACTGGAGGGTTTTCTGCCCGATACAGAAATTAATATATAGTCTATAGTAGTGCTCAGTGTTAACCTTTGCTCTTTCTTAGTACACTGTAAATTTAGAATCTGTGTTAAGCCAAGTTTCATGGAGTTTTAGAGTTTTTACTGGAGATCAGAATTTCCCTCAAATGATTTTGGGAGATTTATTCTGAAATATCTGACCTGATTTTAATTTGTTTTTTGCTTTGTATATGAGTTATGTTTTAGTGGGTAAAAATTAAATTCTGATATAATAGTGAATTTTATATTAACACATGATATTAAATATATTAATTATTATTTTAGCCAGTCAACAAGAAAAAATTAAACGCAAGTTTTTATTTCTTTATCTTTTATTATGCTTTCACTTCTACTACTTATATTTTTATGTGATATCTTTTTTACTTTGACTTAATTTCCATGCTTTTCCTTGCATGTGATTGTGGATTACAATGAATCATTATCTCTTTTAATTAAATTATATGTGGGTAAACCAACCTCGCAGAATTGTCATTAATTAATGCAAAGAAAACTGGACAGTTGCTTATCAAGGTGCTTATAAAGGACAATGGGTAATACCAATTCAGTCTTTTGGCAGATTCTTTTTGTCTGAGAAAATAGGCAAAAAAACTGTAAAAAGCTGTGTTCATTGTCAGCATTTTGGTGAAAAATAAGTTGCCTGAAGAGATTTTTTAAAAAGCTAAATTAATTGCAAGCTGTATGTGATTTGCCCACTGTTAAACTTGCGTTCCTTATTGACCCTCTAGTTTTGTGATCTCTATTATCTGCAATGATCTAGTGTATAATTAACCCTGCATCTGTAATTTTGTCATAGTATTTGATTTATAAAATTGTCTCCTGAGATATCCATGACCTCACTTATACACCTTGTTATGTCATCAGCCAACACAGCTGGGCAAAGCAGAGTTTATTTTCGTAATGGCAGCATTATTCCAGTCTTATATGAAATCAAAGGCACATGAGGAATAATCAGTTTAAACAGAATTGAAAGATGCACTGCTTGAAAAAGGTTTTGCAACATCTGATTAACTTCTTGTAGTCCATCGAAATGTCCATTTATATACTCTGAGAAGAAAATAAGAAAATCAGTTATAATAATAAATAGGTAATTTACCCCAGACTGATGGTTTTGTCATATATTCTAAATAAAGTATTGCTAATTTTGCTCTGTCACTTCAAAATGAAGGGTCATCTTTCAAAACTATGCTAAATACAGAAAACTCAAGTATGTCATATACCACAGAAAAACTGTAGGAAAGTTCTGTGAAATGCCAAATATTCCACAGAGGAAAGATAGAGCCCTCAACACCTGGAAGTATTGTGGCTTAAACCTGGGGGGAGAAAAAGTTACTGAGCTAACTTTTGACAACCTCTTACATGGAATAAACGACAGTAAATGTTAATGCAGTTGGTGTGATGGATGACTCATGCTTTCCTGTTTGTCACACAGAGCATGGATATTTGAAAAACTAAATAGGATCTGTTGCAAATCTTGTTTCATGTTTAAGGTCTCTTCTGCACAGAGGATTAAGGCAGATTTTTTTTGCCTGTCTTGTTTCCTTGCTCTGGGAGCAACCCTGGCCACTGAAAGGGAGAGAGCAAGTCCTTGAAAAACAGAGATATGCTGTGACATAAGTACAGTTATGCCATTTAATAATTGATAATGATTATTGTATATTAATGGGAATAGTTTGAGGTTTTATTATGATTTAAAATAAGTGGTGGCTGAGGATATATGAAAGGGAGGAGAGTGGAAAGATTGCTGTTGACAGATGCTGTTGAGTCTGAGGGAGAGGACACACTTTTAAGAATCATCAATCTTTCTTTCTCCCAAAGCTTTCACATGTAATGAGTATTTCTGAGAATGACTCTTACTGCCAAAAATAATAGTAAAATTCAATTTAAAAAATACATTTTCTTCCCATGTACACTGGCCACTTCCTGATTGCACCATGACCCTCATATGAGGAGCAGAATAATTTATGCCTTGATAGAACATTAATGTCATCTCTCTTCTCAGAGCAGCCAGGTTGCTCAGGTTAAGTATTTTTAAACTAAAATATAGTTATTTTTATCTTTTAAAAATATATTAACTGCTCAACTATATTTTCCTGCAGACGTATGTGTCACAGGCTACTGCTTTACTGATGTCTTCAAAGGCAGTTCGCTGAAAGCAATTTTGTATCACTTATATTTATTAATTGAGAATGTTGAAGGACTTTTTAATGTATTATGCTATTTATTGGATATGAATGTAAAGATTCCAGACTAATAACTCACATTGTTATTGACTGATTGTACACACTGCCTAATCTGCTTGTACTAACTTTCAGCAAGAAGAATGCAGACAAGGCCAGAAATGGAAAAAAAAAAGAAATGGGAGCTAAAAAAAAGATATGAACATCAGGTTCTCACACTCTTACCTGACTCACTTCACATTTGTATAACCATCTTTCAAGAATGATTTTCCATGCTACTGCATCATATAATCTCTCAGAAAGCTCCTACTCTCTGTTGCCTTTCTTTATCCTTAAGCAAGCGGTCTTTGATAGCATCTTTGCAAAATAAACTTCAGAAAATGTTGATACCTCAGTAATCCTTCTGGTTTGTAAACTCAGAATGGGGAATGAGTTTGATTGATTTTGAGATAATTTGTGTCTCATATCTGCTGAAATCAGAACACCAGCAATAGATGCATTAGATCCTATCTGATGGACATACCCACTAAAAGTAGGACAAAAATCCCTAAACACTGTAATGCAAAAATCTCTCACAAAAAAGGAGCTAATGTTTTTTATTCATTATTAGTTTTTTTAAAATTACTGTATTTTTACAATATTTTAATTTTACTCATTTACTGTTTGCTTTTTTTTTTTTTTACAGAGCAAAAGAAGAACTTTTTGTTTGTTTGGTTTTGTTTTTTAAGCATCTAGTAAATATTTTTAGAACACCAAAATGATCAGTGAAAATATACTGTAAAAATATCCTCCGGGTACTGGGTGATACAGTTTATTTTTGATTAGAGATGAAAGCTACTTTATTCTTACAACTTATTTGAAACTACCACTCTCTTAAAGAATGCCATTTTTTAAAGTGAACGTAGGATCTCCCTTCTCATTGTCAAAAGTTTTAGGTCTCCAAACTATTACAAACTTAATTTTCTGCTATCATTAGTAACTGACATTTTACTGAATGATTGAGTAGTGTTTTTTAAATCTGCAGAGCTGTTGGAATTGTAAAGACTTATATCCTGAACATTGGATGAAAAATGAAATTATTAAAGAACTAAAATAAAGCTCAAGTCCTCACCAAGTGGATACTGACACACTTTTTTAAAAGCTAAAAGCTATGGCATTGTAGTAACACTTGAATTAATCTGCACGATCACACCAGGAAAGTAGATACATTTTAGTGAAAATTTATATATATATTTGAAAAAAATTGCTTTTAAAAGAATCCTCCATACAATTCCAATAGAAGGCTTTGAAGTAGTACAGGTTCTTCACAAGGAAATGGAGATGCTCTTCACAAAGCAGTGGTGGGTGTTGCTTCATGCTGAGGACAAGAGTGACTTGAGAATAAAAAAAACCAGAGTAATTATTTTATTGAAAGATGTAATTGAGAAACAGCTGACATAGGCTGTGAACAGCCTAAAAAGTTGGCTTTGCTTCTGCATCTTAATGAAGTTGTTTGCCACCTCAGCCAGCAGAACTATCCAGAATAACAGTGAAACAGGACACTGAAATAATAACTAAATAGTTATATTGACAATAGGGCAGAAGCCACAGTTTTCATTTGGTGGATGTCTGTGTCCTGGTAGTGTCCATGGGGAAAAGAAACACAGAGAATGTGTAGGTAAGAGCTTCTTCAAAAAATGATGGAGTCAGCGTGGGCCTATTCTGCTTTTATAATGAGAGTCTCCTTCTGGCTAGTTCTTTGTGGTTATGAACTTGCAACGTGTCTGTGTCAGTACATTTTAGGCAGACAGGTTTACCAGAGAGTTTGATGTTTGTGCCTCTGCCCTTATCTTTTTGGTAGTCAGCTACTGATGCTGAGCTCAAGTAGACAGAGTTATGTGCTGGCAGTGAAGAGGGAGCACAGGGAGCACTGATTTCTCTGCACCTGCCTGCTCTGCACACACCAGCCCCGTGCAGTAGCTGCCCCAGTAAGCCTGAGGACTGGAGACAGTGGCTTTCATCCTAGTGGTCAAGTGAGCAGCCAGGAAAAAGTACTGCAGTTCCATTTAATTTATGACAAGTGTATTTTAGGGAAACTGTCAGCTCTGTCCCTGTGGAGTTAAATGCTATCTGGGTACCAAGTGTAGTTACTCCTGGCTTGGCTTCCTCCTGAAAGTTTTACAGGTTCCAGCTGTCATAAAGCACATTAAACAGGAACTCTAAAAGCAATTTAATTTTATTTATGATTATATAAAAAAGGAGATGTAGTTCTAATGGTAAACCTGAAGTATTTAAAGATAGCAACAGGCAGTATGAACACAACTCCTGCCTACCAGTTCCCCTTCAGAGAACAAGTAGTTGTTTTTCAGAGAATTAATATTCAGAGCAGGTCCAGTTCATCTTACCTGCTGGGTTCATTTTATTATATAATAAAATCAGATTTATTCCCATTTGGATATAGACTATATAACCATATAAGCATAAGCCATTTATAAGCAGTTACTTTGCATGTAGCTTAATGTAATACCTACTCCCTTAGGTATTTCTGAGGAGTATCGAATGTTAACTTGCCAAAGGGCAGAGATAAAAAGTAGTGTTTTGGATCTCAATGTTGTGCCTGGAGCTAATCACTAGTTATACCTTTTCAGTTCTTCAGTCTGGAAAAAAAATGAAGGCAGACTAGTTATTCTTCTTCACTGAACTTTTCTGAGTCTGGTAAACCTTCCTGTCACTTTGTATTTTACTTACAGAATGGTCTCATCGTTGCCTGTTACCAAGGTTATGTGGATATTGTAATAGCCTTAGCACAATGCCCTCACCTTGACGTGAACTGGCAGGACAACGAAGGGAACACGGCTCTAATTACAGCTGCACAGGCAGGTAAGGCTCTCTGTGTCACCTCTTACATGCAGGGTCTTGGGAGGACTGTGTGTTTGGGTTATTGTTTTTAGATTTTTTTTTCCAATCACTAAAAGAAATTAGTCTGCATAAAATAATCCTGGCCAAACCCACTAAGATTGTAATTATTTTCTTTGAACTAATTAATCTGTAGTAATATTTATCCAGTAGATTAAGAAAGCAAAAGCTGTCATTTCTAGTATATGCCATTATTTTCATTTTAAAAATAAAGAAAATATTTTCTAAAGTGTGCATATACTATACTGCTTTGTTCCTTTAAGCTTATTTTCCTCTGTTTGCTCTGGAGAGCAATAAGTGAACACTGTGGACATGTAATAATGCTGTGTTATTGCTCACATCACCTTTTCTCCCATGCTTGTTAAACCTACCTCAGTGGGTCTATAGTAGTTTCTGACTGTAGGAAAATGTATAATCATTAAGAAGTATCTTATCTGCAAAGATATTCTTCATTCACTGCATAGTTAAAAGCAAAACGTCCTCAGCAGGATGTAGTGTTTGCCAGTGCTCTTTTGATAACAGACTGATACTGACACCGACCATGTTAATCCTGATGCAAACAGGAGTGAGAGCAGGTTTAGCCCCAGGCTTTCTTTTATACCACTCAGAATGGTTATATTCAGTGAATGAGTGTAACAGATCACTTAAATGGAAGAGAAACTCCCAAGAGAATTACTAGTTTCAAGTGTACAATTAAAAAACAATTAGTTGATTGTTTCTGTTAAAACTGAAAGACTGTGCTTTAGTCTTTAAGGGAAGCTTTAGTTTTCTCTTACGAGTGTTTCTTTTAACAAAGTGCTGAAAATCAGGAAAAATTTCACCAAGGATGCCATCACTTTTTTATCCAATGCCGACCTAGCTCTGCATTCCTGGTTTTCTTTGCATCCCTCCAGCATGCTCCACAAAGGCAGTGACTTTGCAGGCAAATGCACACCTGGTCTTTATCCTGTTTTCTGACTGATGAAGAGTATGGGATGTTTGTGGAAGTTCATGGGACATAGTACTCACTCCCAGAGGCTGGCTGCTTGAAGGAAAAAAAATCCATCTGGAAATGTCAATGGCCATTACAAACCATGTCTAAAGATTGGAGCAGTACCATTTTCATGTTAATTTAGTCCCAGTGCCACTGGACATTTCCAGGCAGTACCCAGCTTTGCTTTGTGTTGTACCAGAAAGTGAACTCTGCTAAAGAAGTCACTGCTAGATGGGTCTTCAATACCAGAAGAAAGAACTGTGACCACAGCAATCACATTCATAGCAAAGTCACGAGTATAGTAGCTTTCCAAAGAGAGTGGAGAAGTCTCCAAAACACTAATCTACTTTTATTTATCTGCCCTAATATAAATTTGGACTACAAAAGGTTTAACACTGACTCCTTCCTGACCTTTATAACTCACGATAATGAGCTCAGAATTAATCCAGTGTGCTGACATTGACTTGACACTCTCTGCCAGTACTTGCTATTGATCCCCAAAGCAACTGGAAATTACTGTAGTCAGCAGAAGCTTATACAAACCCGCAACAACTTGGATGTTTTCCCCTGCCTGTGTTAATCCTGAGCTACAGTGTTTGCCCCAGTTATTTAATTAATTATCACAGGATGCTCTAGTGTTAATAGAGATTACTGTGAGGTTAACATTGCAACCAGAGGAGCTACAGTGCAATAGATGCTGCTTAATTATTGCTGAATGTTAAGTAGTAATGCTGTGCAGTGTATTGTACAGATCTGAAAGCAAAGCTTATGCAAGCTTGCCTTTAGTGGACAATTTATTTGTTGTGGGGTTTTTTAACTTTAGACCATAAAAATTATAACATTTTTGCAAAATAAATTATTCTGAGATCACTGTTATTTATACCAAAAGTGTGGGGTTTCTTATGGAAAGTTTTGATAATTTCAAAATCTCATCCTTCAAAAAAACATATCTAAAGTTGAAGTTTCCTGCATGGGCTGACCTGAGAAACACAGGTTGGAGGGATCAGTGAAAAGCAGGGCTTTCTTAACAAGCTTAATAGTGGAGAAAAATAACCACAGGCAAAGTGCTCTGCTTTGTGTGTAAATTTCAGGTTTGAAAATTGGTCTGTTTACTTGGTTTCTCAATATTTCCTACTTCTCACATCCTTTCCCAAAGAGAGCTTGCCTTCCAAAACCATAAATTTGTTGCAGTCTGCAGCAGGTGGTGCCCAGAAACCACTGGCGATGTTGTTGAAGCAGAAGCAAAATGATTAAACGTCATTATGAGGACCATGTAGGAAAAAATGGGAGATTGATGCAAATGAGAGATTGAAATAACAAGTGCAAAGAAAGAGAGAAAGGAGACTGATTTAAAAAATAAAGGGAAAAGGAGGAGTATTACTTCTTTTTTTCTTCTCTGTTCTGCTGCTGATGGGGACATAGTTACATCAGTGTAAGGTGATTGGCATGCACTGATGTTCAGAGAGAGTCGTATTTGATTGCATAGTACAGATATTTTATATTACAGGGATCAGTTTGGGGCAAGGCTGTAGAGTTGGGAACACAAAATTAGAAGTTATCCCAGCTTCTGTTCATTAGGAAAGACATAAGAACACAAATACCTAAAACACCCAGAGGGTAAAGCGTTCTGGGTGTGTTTTATTCCATCCATGTGTGAGAGAGCATTCTCCTCCCACAAACTGAACAAAAGTGTTTTGCAGGTACAATTCAAATTTCAATATTATTTGATAAAGTATCTTCCTTACTATGCAGCATATCCTTCTGCCTGTAATACATAGATTATTAGGTAATATTGTCATCATTATAGGCATTTCCTTTGTGGCAGCAATTAAGTGAATTAAGCTATTACAGACATCTGTGCTGATCTCTAAATATGGCTCACAGGGAGGAGAAGTGTACCCTTAGCATGCCAGTTCTGGTAGAAGATAGATCTGGCTTGCAAACAGCAAAAGCCTGATTTGAATTCAGTATCACCAAAGTGGCTGAGGCCAGGCTCATTTATTTTAGAGCTGCATATGGCTTTCATAGCAGACTTTACATCACAGAAAAATCACCTGGTTTATGATTTAGGCACACCCTGTTAGTGCACCAAGACACAGGAGAACCAGAACAAACTCCATGGCCTTTAATCAAAAGCGTATGACAGGGATTGAACAAAAACTTGGCAGCTCTGAGTTTTGCTTTGAATTTTATATCTGTTTGAACTAGGAATCTGAAGCAAACCTCAGAGGATAGAAGATCTTGCTGGTTAAAATTGAAGTGGTTCTCAGGAATCCCTGAGACACAAAACTCCTGAGAATCACAAGCGTCTTAATTTTCTTTATTTTGTTGCTGGCATTTTTTTCTGTCTCAGTTGAGGCCATCTGTAGTCCCCTGGAGAGCTGAGGTTGAGCAAGGTCTTTCAGGATTAACTTTTAGGATTACCCCAGATTTACAAACTCTCTCTTACTGCAATTATACTTTTGGCAAAGGAAAGAACATCATTAGTGATGTAATAAGTGCTGAAATATCTTCCATTCTATTATTTCTCCTTGTTTCACTTTGTCTCTGGTTTCTGTGGTCACAAAGCAGTATTTCAGCTGTTCCAAAGCCTTCATGGAGACACATGCTCTACGCCAGTGAAACAGAGCGTGTCCTGCAAAACAGTTTGGGTACAAAGATTCTCCCAGAAGTAACCAACACCCTACTAGGATTCTATCTTATGCCTGAAGCTGAAATTTCTGTATTGAGTAAGCAGGACCAGGTCACTTGATCCTGCTCTGAACCCTGTTCACTTTTGGTTTGTTCTTCTTATTGTGGTTTGCTGAATCTTTGTATTTCATTCTCATCAAACTGCACAAGGTACAGGGAGCTCTTTATTTGGTTTTCTCTGACTCTGGAGTTTGTCAGCTGATCTGCACTATCTCTACATCTGCTTAGGTTTTAGGAGAGTCTCCAGTTATGCAAAAAGGTAGCAGAATACAAAAAATTATGGGACAGAAAGAGTAACACCTGCAAAACATCTTAAAATAATCATTAAAGATTTTCTTAACTTGTTTTTCAAAGTGAATGCAGGACTGTGTTGGTACAAAGCGCCTGCTGATTAAGTCTGCACCAGATGTGACATTATAGACTTTTTAAATTGTCCTGTATGAATTATAATCTGCTTCAGTAACATTTCTAGATGAATTTGAATGTCATGCATCACAGAACATTCAGCTAGACTGCAGAGTGATATGAGAGAATATTTTTACAGCTCCTAGTAATTAAATTGTGATTGTTGCAGCTGCCTGACAGACTGCATTATTTTATAAAGCATCAAAGCATCATAAAATGATTGACAAGTGAAGGGAAAACTGTTTTAAATGAGTCATAATGGCACTAGCTATTTGTCTGATAGTCCAATTATAAAGATTTGATGTCTTAATTGGTCTTCCAACCATTTAGCCAGAGATGGCTTCAGCTCCTCAGTATGCCCTTGCTGACACCAGTTATCCTGGCATACAAAGCACACAAATGGCAACAGAACTTAGAAACAGAACTTAAGTTTTTACTACCAAAACTGAACTTCAGCCCCATTTTCCTATTGCTGGTGAGTAGACAAATGAGTTTACGCTGTCAGATGGAAAAATAAAAATGTGAGATCCTACACAAAATAGTTCTTTCATATCAGGTCTGATATGTTTTTTTGTACTATTGGCTGGAAGAACTATGCATGATCATCGCTTTTTAATGAAGCACTGATTGTAAGGCTCTGTTTTACCAGAGGAGGGAAAAAGCTGAACCTTTGAAGTCAATTCCCCCTGGTGAGGGGCCATCCTGAGATTAGCTCAGTTGGTTAATACTTGATTGCAATAATGCCAAGGTCATGGGTTCAATCCCCTGTGTGGGCCATTGACTTAAGAGTTGGACTCGATGATCCTTGTGGGTCTCTTCCAACTCAGAATAGTCTGTGATTCTGTGATTCCTTCCTTAAGCTGTAGGGATTGCCTTTGCCTTGCTACACACTGAGTCAAGAAACTGGGGCCCTTTGCAACCTCAGAGTGACCATCTCTGATCTTCAATTATTTCCTTACCTTGAACTGGCCTTTCAGAGAGGAGAGCAAGGTTTTCCACCTCCTGTCTCAACACTGGTCACAAGTCAGTGCCACTTGAGGCTGACAGCAGCAATCAACCCTAAGGCTGACAACTGCAATGAGCAGAAGAGTACACAAAGAAAAGAGATCTTATTAATTATCTGCATTTTCCACTTACCAGAACTGCAGGAGTAATTTTTGGTTTAATCTTGAGAGAGTGCCTCCACTCTGTGACATACTTTCTCTGCTTTTTCATTTCTTTAAAGGGCACATAACCATTACAAACTACTTGTTGAACTATTTTCCGGGGCTTGATATTGAGAAGAGGAATGCATTTGGATTCACAGCACTGATGAAATCTGCGATGCAGGGCCGAACTGAATGTGTGAAAGCCTTGATGATGGCAGGTATGCAAAGTGCTTTGCTGCTTCTTTGTCATAACCTAACTAAATACTAGACAGCCATACAAAAGCACCAAGAAGAAAATTGGCTCTTGCGGTGTTTGCTCTGAGAGCTGTGGTGCAGCCTTCCCTGGAAATGGGTGCAGATTTTAAATACTCATAGACAAGGTGATGAAGGCTTGTGCTGCAGGTTCAGGGGCACTCTGTTTGCTTGTAGAACCTCATCCAGGAGTTCTTCAAGAGCTCTCAGTATGAGAGTCTCCAGGAGAGTTTGGTGAGTGGGGTCATCAAAATTTGTAAAAAAGAAATTAATGAAATTCATTGTACAGCAGGGAAAGACATGCAGGTTTCTTGCTGCCAGCTCTGCGTGTGTGATTGTGCAAGGGTGTGTGACAGTGGGACCCCAGCTGATACCAAAAAGTGGCAGAAATAAACTTCTTAACACCAATTTGTAGATGTTAAGAAGGGCATTCTTTATTCAGCATGCTGGAGGTTCAGAGGATAGCTCCTCTAATTGAATGTGCCAAATGACAGATGGACAGGGCTTTTTATTACACAAACTGTTGACATATTCATTAAACATTCTGGCTTGCTTAATACATATTCATTAGATTGCTGTACATACTCACACCCCTCTTGGAAGTTCTTCTTTGGTGCTTCTGGGTCTTCTTCATTATCTTGACCTCAGTTCTTGAGCAGGCACAGCATCATTTTGTTCCACCACCAAAAACTGGTGGATTATATTGTTCCTTATGTGGGCATTCCTGGATAGTGTGTATTTCTCCTGTCACAGCCAGACCTCCACTTCTGCCTCCAGCTGGGACAGGGGCTGGAGAGCTTTGCAGGCTCTGGCTCGCATCAGGAGAGCTGGGTGTAGGGGTCATATCCCACAGGAAACATTGGTGGGAAATTTGGTGACATAGATCTTTTTCTAATGCCTCTACAGCTCTGAGTTTGGTCTTCAGGTTTATGGGCAACAGAGCAGCAGCAGGTGTGTCTCTGCTGAAAGGAGGAAGTCGTGGCACAGGGAGTGAGCAGATCTGTCTCTGCCCACCTGTCTCTCTTCACATCTGAGAACAGAAATGATGTCACTCGCTATTGCTCCTGTTTGCAGTTGAATTTCCAGATGTATTGCATTGCAAGGTGAAGGGGGCCTGGAGAGGAGACACACAAGGCACCTCAAGGGGCAAAGTCTCTGCAGGAGGAGTCCTACCATACAGCATCTTTCAGCCACAATGTTATTTGGGTTTTTTAATATTAAGTAATTTGCATATAAATTACTTGTATTAATTAATTAACTAGCTTATCTTGTATTTCTGTTGCAGATATTTGACACAAGCTGAATATTATGGAAATGATAGCAAATGGCTTGTGAATATTGTTACTGTCTAGACAAGAGTCCCACAGGTCTCTTTCATTGAGAAAGATCTTGAATAAGTAGTTCTTTTCAGTGATTTTGCTGTCAGGGAAGTCTAACCCCTCATAATCAAAATATTTTAGGCATTTATCAAGCATAGTGAGATTGCTGTAATTCGTTTCATAATATCCAGTTTCTAGACATTGATATGACACAAAAAGTGTTTAGGTGATGTGATAACTGGCATGTTATTTTCTGCAAGGTTCTGTAGCCTCTTACACTGGAATCAAGGCTTCAGAATCAGGTCATTCATTTTGGAGTTTATGACAAAAAATTATGAAACAACTGTCAGAGCTAGAGTACTGCTGGCAACAGATACACTTTCTGCACTAACACATTCTTTGTGAAGATGCTAGTTCAGAATTTTCCAGTGCCCATTATGAATCTTAAAATGAAACTTCAATTTTAAGACTTTATGACTTGTCAAATTTGCCTTACAGTGTCATAGCCTTCTATTATTATCACTAGAGATCTGATGGCAACTTATTCTTTCTGTTTGGGTCACTAGAAGATATTTTACATCCTTTCAGCTTTGTAGGTAACTCATTATTCTGGTTCTTGTACAAAATGTATTGATAGCAAAGTTCGCTATTTTGGTTGCTGCATCTGGCATCTGAAGAGCCAACTTCTTGTTTTCATGAGTCATAAGAAAACAGAATATTAGGGAGAACAAACCATTAGCCAGCCAGAAAATCGCTTCTCTAGCCTGTCTTGAGTTTACCTACAGAAAATTGTATCAGCCTGTTTGTTCATCAGAGAAAGTGAGAATACTAAAGATCATTCACTGACTAAAGAGGTTAAGAATTAATGTACTCAAGTTTCTAAATTGCAATTTATATACATGTTTTGGTGAGTATTTTGCAGTCCTCATTTTTTCAGCTTAAAATAAGGGCCACAAAGGAAATGTGGTAAATTGCCTGCACCCTTTTTAATATCTGAGGACTTCTTAGCACTGCAGAATCTGGTGAAATGAAGATGCTCATTCAGAATGGATTTAGAAGTAGTTTGAGACTTAAAGGATACTGAGAGGCTGCTGACAATAAAGTGCTAGTGTGCTGAAGAAGGTAAAAGAAATTAAGAGTTGGTGAAGAAATCCATTTCACAAATAAACCAGCAAAGTTCTATGTTAAGATGTAAATATGCCTGACAATGTAGGGGGGAGCACTCATAATCAGCTGTGGCATCGCTGCAAAGCAGGCATGTGTGTTTAGAGAAGAGTTACAGCCAGGAGGTTTTTAAACCCAGGAACTGTTCAGTGGCTCAGGTAAGACCTCTGTTGATGGCCAGCTACTTACAGCAATGCAGGAGGTCAGTAAAGCAAAATAACTCACCTTCCTAGCTGTCTAAGCATGACTTTAGGATAGTCAGATGGGGGAAAAGGTAACAGCAATATGTGACAGATGGTTGGAGCTGGATTGTCAAAGTGACTGCTCTTGCTGAAATTTGAGTTCCTGGAGGGTAGCCAAGGTCAATCACTACAAGATTAAGGCACTCTGAGACACTTGGCCATAATGTTGCTCTTTCAGAGCGAGTCTTTGGAACACGTGAATGTGCTATTCATGAGTGCACAACGAGTATGGGGGAACCTGGTCTCTCACTGGCAGTTTGTCACAGGCTGCTGCGCTGCCAGGACTGTGCCACTGCCAGCACTCATCAAGCGAGCCAGCCACGAACACTGGTTATTACTCACGTGTCAAGCCCTGCTGGAACCTCCAGTGTAAACTCACTGCTGCTTTAGTAAAGTTGTCGGATTGGCTGTGAATTTGGAGACTGGGCTTTAAATACTGCCTATAAAACAGATCAGTAACAATACCTGAGCTCCCTCACTCCCCATCTTTAAACTAAGAATGTCAGCTTTGCATCTCAAGGGACATAAAACCTTCTTACTAAAATAGGATATTGATAACCTATAGAAGAATGTGTATTCAAACTAATTGTGCTGAAAATGATCCTCAGGGCAACTTTTAGGAAAAGCAAGGTGAGTGACAAGTGCAGTTTTCCTAAAAGAAAACTTGTAGGCTATACTTACACTGAAACGACAATTAGTTCAATAAGATTGCTATCACATTCACAAAGGGACATGACTATTCATGTCTGTTCCAGATAAGGCATTCTGCTGAATGACAGTTTGTGCAGAAATGACTCCTGACTTGTACAGAAAATCAATGCAGCTATAGTAAATTCCACCTTAAAAGAGATTTTGCAATACAAGGTACACAATCAGCATTGATTCCTGTTAAAAGGTTGGGATATCAATACTCTGTAGTGTTGTTTTCTGAGATAAACTTTCCAAAACACCTGGGGACTTACCTGTCAAAAAGGAGTGGGCTTCTTGTCAAAGGGAGGTGGGGCAAGGGTGACAGCATGGCCTCAGCACTAGCCTCATCAACAAAGATGGTCCTTGAAGGGAAGGAGCAGGTCTTGTGACACGAACCGGGACCAGCCAGTGCTGCAGTGGTTGCTGGGCAAGCTTAGGTGACAAGGGCAAGGCCATAGAGACAGGGTAGTTCTGAGTCAGGTCCAAATCAGCATGTGGCCAGGCACAGGCATAGCTCAGACAAGGACCAGAGCTAAGTGCAGTCCACAGGCAAAGGTGGGAATCCCCAGAGAGAAATTTCTTACACTGCTCTTTGTGAACAATTCTCATCTGAGGTCTCACAGCTGTACCCTATCACAGCTGGAATAACTTTTTCTTGAAGATAATAGTAAGCAGTGGTCTCTAAATTTTATACTTGAGGACAATTCCTTTAGTTGCTCTTCTTCCTGTATTAATTCCCTGCATGTTGTATGTACAACAAGGAAATAACGTCCACATAGTGCATGGTCCCAGTCAGCTCTAGTGGGAAGAACAGATCAAGACACGTGATAAGAAGGCACTGGGGCAAGAGGCTAGCCTGAGGTGGGAGAGAGTCAGGGCTAGAAACTTTGGGTAGGAAGGTTCAAAAGAGGCTAGTGATGCAGAAGGGGATGTGTTTGCATGTCTTTCCCCCTCCACACACACACTGGTTTAACTGTACCTTCTGCAGTCATGAACCTTATCCAACTCTGCTGCCTCTGAGGTCTCACAATCCTTTCTGCAATCCAAAGCTAATGAACTATATGATTTGATTTACACTTCCTCCTGTTTGCCTCCTTCCAGCCTTCCAGTTTGGGCTCCATGCTTGACTCCCTGCAGTGCCCCTGTGCTGTCTTTCTCTGAGTGGTCCTTTCTGCAAATTTCACTCAAATTACACTTAAATGGAGATCAGCTCTTTTGCTTAGGTTCTCTCTGTCCATATTCAGTCTTGGTCTATGTTTCTAGCATCCTCTTTTTAGGGATTTTCTAAGGGACTTAGGAATCAACTGGTACTTAACGGAGTTAAAAATGAGCTTTTGATCCCTTTCCTCATGCTCTTTGTTTCCTTTGTTTGCCTATAATGATAAAACATCCTTTGTGGGGAAGGTTTTACTCAACCCATCACAACCTGGTTCATAGTTACCATTCCTTCTATCAAGTCATCCTTATTCTAGTTTGAAATGCTGTCACCAAGGTAATTGCCAAAAAAAGAGATTGTCATGGTATTTTCTGGTCTTTTCCTCAGATCTCAGTCTCTGGACATCTTTTTTTTTTTTTCCAAAGTAATGTGACAGATTGTCTTCTTTTGTGACAAGATCTGTGTAGGTCAGTTTTGTGTTTGCTGTTTGAAAATGATGCTTCATCTGGTAGAGAAGCCCTTCAATAAATCAAATGTTGTTCGTATGCTAGCTTTGAACTCTTTCAAAGAACTCAGAAATTTCTACAGGACTGGTAATAAGCGTAAACTGTGAGGGAATGTTGCAAAAAAGCTCTGTGCAAAGTGCCTGTCCCAGGGAGTGCTGCAGACCTGCTAAACAAAATCTGCACACTGGAGCGTGCAAAGCTCTCTCCGAGATCAGTCAAAGTTCAAAGGCAGAATATAAACCAAAGGATTTTTAGCTTAGGAACATGAATGCTTGAAACCAGGGTATTCACTCATTCTCCTATTGATTTAATTCATTCACCTACAAGCCCATATACTGTAAAACACCACGATGTGTGTGCCCAAGTGGTGTGCCCAGGGTCTCTTGGATGCCATGCACAGAATATGTGTCAGTTGTCAAGACCTTGACACGTCTATGAGATGCTTTTTAATTGTTGACATCAAGCTAGTTTTTGGACTTACCTTTGGTTACACTTTGGCATTCACAAGCTGTAATGTTTGGGTCATTTGCAACAGTATCCTGCTAACTTCAGCTTCCAAAACCACTTGTTGCTGCTCATTCTGCAGCGGTTCTTCCACAGATGCACTCTGTACTGAGCTTTCTCTGTCCTTTACAGAGCTCTTCTGTGTGAGCACACACCACCCTCACTGACAAATCCCCACAGTCCCACCCTAATACCATAACTCAGAGAACTTCCCTCCAATTTTCTGGTTGACAAAGAATATGAATTTAGTGCTAAAGAAGGTGTAAATGAGAAGTGTGTAACCCCACTTGAAAGCAGAAGAGTGATGAACAAGGGCAGAAACCTGTCTGTGGGGGCTTATGGGAACATGGAGAGATCGAAAGGAAGGCAAAGATGGAGAAGGATGGAGAAATATATGAAAAAAAATGGTGATGGAGATAGATGTCAGAATTGGATGAATA
Organism: Pithys albifrons albifrons; assembly: GCF_047495875.1. Taxonomy (NCBI): domain Eukaryota; kingdom Metazoa; phylum Chordata; class Aves; order Passeriformes; family Thamnophilidae; genus Pithys; species Pithys albifrons. The sequence goes on from NC_092461.1 coordinate 25,337,345, forward strand.
AAGACCATAAATTGGGAATGGGAGGAGGACAGGTCACCAGAAGTGATTTCTTTCCAGGACCTAAGATTGTACTTGAAATGTGTAGGTCTCTATTGTCCAGCCTCTGTCCCAGTTGCCTCTTATGGCTGCTCCACTTGACAGTAACAGCATGTTTTTGCTAACAATTACTTCAGTTCCTTAGGGCTGGTAAGCTTTGGTAAATGAGAACAGCTGCTCTGGGCTCAGACTGAAGGTCCATCTCAGCCATTATCTACTCTCTGACACTTATGGAAACTTTCCTTACATTTGATTAAAGTAAACAATTATTTAAACTGCGAAGGAAAAAGGACACCATGCAAAGACCAATGTGATCAAGCAAATGCCATTTATTACACACTGCACATGGTTATATAGGGTTAAGGCTACATTTTATTGCCTAAATTGAATCTTGCACCATCAAACTACAAATCCTAATTGGTTATAGTCCATATCTCACAAGTGCAGTGTTTTGATGAAACATCCTAGCTATTCCCAGGTGAGTCTCCAGTGTTCTGTCAGAAACTCCTGTGTGAAGTCCTACAGAGTGATTTCCACCCTGCCACTCAGCAGCAGCTGTGGCCCTGTTTATTCTTAGCTGGTAGTGCTTCAGTTCTCACAGGGTCTATATAGATCTGAATTACTCACCTCTCATTTTTCTGTACCTATATTTGATCACACTTGTTACCATCCTCTCGACATTTCCTAATTCTACAATGTCCTTTCAGAGACAAGAGAAAATGAATTGTAAACTTGTTGTTTTCTCGATTTTACCTTTTTTTAATTTCTATTTTCCTCTATTTTAAATGCATTCCCAGAAATTCCTTGTATTTTATTTGCTGTTTTCCTCCCTAGTGAGCAGTGAGTTGATATTTTCATGAAACCTATGATCACTAGCCCAAGATCTCCCTTAGAAGTGGCAGTGATCGGTGCAAAGTCCAGTATTCTGTATGGGGTGGATTTTGTGTACAGAATTTTTTCTTTCCGTATTCATCACTCTTTCCTTGTAAGCTCAAGTGAATGGATTTTAAAATGGCAGTCAAGATTAAGTGCAGTTGAAATTCATTATTGCCTTATTTGTATTGTTTTAAGAGAATTTTAGATGTACAGCTTTAATATTTTTTACTTTGTTTTAAATAAATCAGGTTCAGGAATTCAGGAACCTGATCTGTCCTTATTGCATCTTCATTTTGATACAAATATTAGTGTGATGTTTTCTTACAGGGATCTACCTCACTCATTGCTGGTCATCATAAGAGTGTGTGGTTTCATTAATTAACACTAATTGGTTTTCTTTTTTTTTTTTCTTTTTTGAGGGGCAAATGTTCATGCGACTGACCCAAGCCGTGGACTGACTTCATGGGAATGGGCTTGTTTCACAGGAAGGTCAGAATCTGCCTTCGTCATGCAAAAGCTGATGGACAGGCCATGCCCAGAACAGTTTTCTGATCAATATAAACCAGAATGGCCAAAGATGAAGGAACTTCTTGCCAAAGCTGCAGAGCCAAAAAGCTGTTTGCAGAAGATTTCTGAGTGCGTAAGGGCCGCTGTCTCATTCCGGTCCTTCTATGGCCCAGAAGAAGACGGGGTCCTTGACCACATGGTGAAGGTGACAACGAGCCTGGGCAGCCCTTTCGTTGCTCTGGGATGCCGGACTGTGTGCCCAGGCAGCCCACCCTGTGTTGGCAAACGCAGACTGGCCGTGCAGGAAATCCTCAGGAAACAAAGAGCAGAGGAGATCCGATCTCAAGACAAAGATCATGTCAGCAGCTACGAGAAGCTCTTTCAGAACTCCAGAGTCACAGTGATCCCCAAGAAGAAGGAACGTCGAGCCAGCCTGCAGCCCATCAGCCTTGCAGTGTCCCAAGTGAACGCAGTGGCCATGAGGAAAGCGAGCCTCCTGCCGCTCCACCTGCTGCGACGGAGCAGCGTCAGGCCGGGGTTTGTCATCCCCAAAGTCCGTGTCAGCAAGGCTCCTCCACCCACCTTCCAGCCAGAGAAGGCGAGGAGGAGGAGCAGTGCAAAGGATGACCCCTATTTGCAGATTCCCAAATGGAGATACAAGGAGATAAAAGAGGAGCGGAGGAAGGCAGAGGAACAGGACAAGAATAGAGCAGCAGAGGCTCAAAAGCCAAGGCAGGTGTCTCCTGCCCGAAGCAGGACCTGATTGAAAGGCAGTTGGTGAGAGGGTTCTCGAGCTGCTAGTCTTGTTATCTGAGCGAGATAACAGACAATGCCTTTGTGCATGCCCATTGCTCATGGAGCTGGAATATTGAGTAATGGCCTTTAAGGTACAGTAATACAGCAAGGGCATGTCTGATGGTGGAGCACAAATCTATTTTGAGGTGGGAGACATACTAAGTTTAGCTGTCTGATGGGAACAGGAAGTTCTAAGTGGTGCAGTCCTCTTGCAGATTCCTGTTTTCCCAGCTCCAGGTGAATGACTGAGAAACATCTTGAAAAATGACATGTGTGTGAAAGGATTGTATTTTGTGTTTGTTCATTTTGTAATGGATAAAGTGAAGGAGTTGTGTTTTTGACACTAGACATTCCTTCCTCTCCTTCCTTAGGTAGATATATTGCAAGGTTTTGTAGTAATTTAAAGTATACCACAGTGTTGGTGGGCAGTGAAAATCCAGGTCTACAATTGTTTTGGTATACTAAGCACTTTATTTTAATTCCAGTAAACAAAGTTTAAGGGCAGGTATTAAACTGTACAGCTCTATACAGGCTGTATGGATGCAGTTCTTAATGCATATTGTTTGCTCTGTTGCATATAAAAAGGGCTGCATATGAAATATCTCTGTGGTTGAGGTATTCACATCTTCTGCAGGTATAAATCAAGGCAGGGACAGATTTCTTTGAAGCAAAAGAGAAGCTGAGATAATGTTTGAATGCCACCATCACCTAAGATTTGCCTCCTCTGTTAGGTTTCCCTTTATCCATTATCTGTTGTATCTTCGTTAGTCTCAGGGAATTTTTTGTCTTTGCATTTAACTGTGAAATAAGAGAGATGGTAAGAAACAGGTGGGCTTTTTTTGTTTAGGTTGGTATTTAAGTTTCTGTTTTAAAAAAACTCACCAGGTTTATTGAGAGTCTTTCCAGATTATAGCCAGGACAAGAAAATTATGCAGCTTTCAGAAGTTCAAGCAATTTTCCCAGGTATCAAGTCCAGCTATACGCTATGAATATCTAGTCAGAGATGCAGTACCAGGCAGCTCAGGCACTAATGTGGCCAGATGTCACTGTAAGCTTTAGTACTACACTCTGGGTGCCCAGAGAGGGCAGTACCTCACTCCTCTCTAACACTGGGAGAAAACCTTCCCTAGTACCTAAGTGCATCTCCAAGCAGTTCCCACAGGTTGCTGCAGGTTCTTGTAGTCCATGTTAAGGCTTCCTTTGGTTTTAGCTGCAGTCTGCCTGAGCAGCATGCCAAACCCTGGCAAATTCTGGTAAGGAAGGGCTGCAAACCTGCTGCTTGCTGAAGGCTAATTCATAGAAGTAAAGGTCAAACAGAAACAGCAAGTCATTCAGCACATCTCAGAGTAGGGTTTTCCTCAGGCTTTGTGCCCATTTGAGCTGAAATGTGCTGTGCTGTGTCCTCCTGAAGGTGTTGCTGTGCTGGAAGCCAGGCAGACCCCAGCTGCTGCTGTCACTGGCTTCTCCCTTCAATTAAAGAGAGGGGAAACTTTTCCATCCTTTACTCCCACAGCACGAAGGCTGGCTGTGGTCTCACTGAATTTGTAATGAAACTGTGCATGTCATGGGAGAAATAAATTCAGTTGATTGAAAACTAGTGCTCAGATCAGTACTGCCAGCTCGCATCTGCGGGGTCAGGGCTTGACAGAGGTTATGACAGATGTCTGAACAAAGGATTTTTTCCACACAGCCTGTTCTTTGTACTTCTTGCTGGAGTAGCTGTGCTGGCCAGACTGCATTGCCAGGTAGCCTCCCAGTCAGAGCTGGAGAAATATGCACCTGCTAATACACCTGCCCAGTCCTGTGACTATAAAGAGGATTTTAGTCCTCAAGTGCATCAGTGCTGTGCAATTCATAGGCACCCATTTTATAATGGCTTTGGAGTGACCAGAATATAAGCTGAACTTGTTACTTTAAAGAGTAGGAAGACAATCTTTTAGCTGTCTGTGGCAAAGGTATCAGGGTGGATTTCAAATTAGCACATTGGATGAATGGTTTAAATAATAATTTCTGTTTACTGCCAATACAGCATTTTGAAGATTTAGCACTCAGATTCAGTTTCTGAAAGGCAACCTGTGCTGCAGGTGAGCACTTCAATTTGCACTTTCAGTGTCACTTGCAAGAGACAGACAATTGACAGGTGCTCTCAGGGATTAACATACAGTATGTTAAAATTAGGGGCTGAAAACAAAGCCAATTTTCTAATACTTTGTACTTTACTGTGTTTATGTGGATAAATATGTGATATTTCCATTAAAAGAGGCACAGGCTGTTACGCTTACTTGGCAACCTTATTCTTCAGAGGGGTTTGGGGATGTTGCCTTTCACTTTCCAGTACATCTAAAAGCCGGTTCTCTTTCACCAAAGGACTATCAGCACCACCTGAAAGCAGTTTGGTTTCCCTGGCTCTCTTTCAGCCACCTGCCCTCCTTGAGCTCCTGCTGACAAGGAGAATTGGATTTCTGCTGGATCAGCACAAATAGAGTGGTTTGATTTGTGTTTTATTGGGTTTTTTTTCCATGAAAGACCCATAACTATGAAATGTCACGTGCTACTTGCTGTACTTCAGGTTGTTCTTGGTCACTCAAGCAGCACGGTTTACCTGCTAAAAAAAGAGCACGCAAACCCTTGGCAGCACTTCCTGGCAGCTGGAGCCCCTGAGGGAAGACAGGGATGCTGCTGCAGAAGGATGCTCCCACAGAGAGAAAAAGGACTCTGATTCCTAGTGTGGAGGAAGGTTTTCTCTGCCTTCAGTGCCAGGCTGCAGTCTTGCATGTTAGTGGAAAGGATGTTCCCGAGTGCTGTGAGTGAAAGTGGAGCTCTGGCTGGGTCTGCCTTCACAGCCATTGCTTGTCTCTCTACACTGTGAACATGTCACCATGATGTTCACTCATCAGGAAGCTCACAGCCTGATGGGCTGATTTAATTCTGTAGTAAAAAACCAGGGATTTAATATAGTGATGGTGGAAAGTGAAACCCCAAGTGCTTCCCAACATTCTCTGAAATTATATTGTGCTCTCATCTCTGATGAGCAATGATGTCTTAAGGAAAAGACCACCATGGAAGGTTTTTCAGTTGGGAGCACAGAATTACATCCAGTTGACTCTTTGTGTCATTATATATTATTCATTTGGGTATTTTTTATGCCAGTGAAAAACTGTTCCTTAAGCCTTGACAAAAATCCTCCCTAGGGCTCTTCAGTGAATGCCTTTTTCTTAATAGTCCTCGGTTCTCACACTGTCCTGCTAATGGACAGATGTTCGGGCAGCTGGTAAAAAGCCACCTTGAATACAAAAATGGCATACAGGTATGAAATGTTCTTTGAGGTTATTTTTTTTAATCACCTACATTTCACCAGGAAACCTCCAAAAGCTGTGACTGAAATTATGACCCAAAAAGTCGAACATGCTGACTTGCAGATGGTCTGAACTGAAGCCTTCTCCTTTCTGTAAACCATGTAATGCAACCTGGTTTTGCTAAGTCTGCGCTTTGGGCTTGACCATTTAGATATCCCAGAGCCACAGGTGGACAACAAGCTGGAAAGGACATTCATGTCCATCTTCCCAGCCCGTGTATTCCTGCTTGCCACCAGCAAAGCCAGCATTTTGCTGCATTAGTATTCTGCAAAATACTAAAGAAAAATAGTCTAAAGAATAATATATATTAAATGAATATGAAATAAATAAATTAAAAACATTGATAGCATTATAGAATATTTATGCAGCAGTGACTTTGGACAGAGTTGTAAAGAACTGATCTGAGGTGGGGGAAAATGCCATCTTAATAAGCCAAACCTGTCACCTGGCAGGCTGGTCTTTGGGGACCCTCTCTAGACTGCAACCCAACTACCAACATGATATAAGACAAATATGAAGTCAAAATAGTAACCACTATCAGGAAACATTATTATAGGCCCTTCCCTGTGTACCTGTGCCAAAGAAGTTCAAGGTGCCAAGGCCTGCCCTTTAGGAAAATAATGCTGGCTGTAGGAGCTGAAGACCAGAGGCAGCCTGCAGGGAGGTGGCAGGATGGCTGTGGGATACATACAGATCACACAGTGGAAAATTGAAACCATCTTGTTCAGGAAGGGAGACGTCAAGTAATTGATTTTGGTATGGACATACTCCATAAGTGAGCGCAAGGTTGCTCCTCCCTGTTAACAGGCAGGCCAAAAGGTCGTTTTTTAGGTTGGTAAACACAAACCTGAGCTTCAAATATGTTGTGAGGCAAAGGCTTCCTCAGAAATAAAACTCTTCAGCAGTGTAACCAGCTCACACAGTGATAGTCCTGTATCAGCTCAGGTTGTCTGTCTGATGATCCTGGAAACACTCTTTCTCTAGAATCTGCTCCCAAACCAAATGAAAAACCAAAACATAACAAAACAAACCCTGCTACAAATCCCCAGGTGTCATGTCTCTCACACCATCTTCCCTGCTTGCCAAAGGTCAAGGTGGGGTTATTTCCAGGGAAAGATGGTTTGGAAAGTCCACCAAGGAACAGGATAGGAAAATCATATTCAGAAACTTAGTGTTTGAGGTATTTATGACCACAGCTCTCAAGTCTTCCAAGTAAGAAAACAAAAAGATATTCATAGATACCTCCAAAAGTATTACAGGCTGTTGCAGTATTGTAAAGGAAGCATGAAGAATGCCACATGGCAAATGAGAAGGGTCAACTCAGCTTGCTTTGGAGAACAGGAATTTTCTTCTGTCTGGAGAATTCCTATGTACAGCTAAATATAACATTTATGGAAAAATTCACAAACTTTGGACCCTTTTTTCTTTGGCTGTGGAGCTGCTGAAGTATAAATTACACCAGCCAGATCCATGCTTAGACCAAGATGTGTTTTAAAATGCTAAATACATTAAATAAAGATATCCCCAACTTGGCAATTTGAATGCTTCAAATCAGTTCCCTATTTATAAAATACCTATATAATTAAATGATTTAATAATATTAAATTAAACCATACCTGTAAAACTACTTATTGGTAACACAGTCACACATATATGTCCTTCATATATGAAGTAATAATTTTATATATAGGTTTACAAATTTATAAAATATATACATATAAAAGCCTCTTACCTCCCAGTGATAATGTGGAGCACTCAAATATGTTAATGATGAATATATATAACAAAGCTAGTATTAAATAATTGTTCTGTAAAAGGAACAAATCATTCAGGGTATAATGTGGAGGCTACAAAGGGAAAACAGACCAGCTGCCTTTTCACTGAACACTGTGGAGCACTTGCATGTGAAGAGGTTGGGGATTATGTGAAAAATTGTACTTCATTGGATAATTAAAGTTATTATGCATAATAATTTTGCCTAGTCAGGTTGTAATTTGCCACTACTCTTGGCACATTTGAATTTACAATCATTGCGGGATGCTTTTGTGTCTATAAAACTGTGCACAGGTTTGTGGATAATTAGTGGGCCAAATGCTGCTGTTTCAGGCCGCTCTCGGGAAAACAGGGGTTGGGAATATGGATTCAGGTGGTTCATTTTCCCCTTCTCGTTGTAGCAGCTTCCCACTGCTTTGCCGAAGCCCTTCCTGCCAAAGAGATGAACAATAAACAGAAGCCCTCAAGAGGCAGATGTGCAGAATCCATGTCAGAGGCACCGCCCTGGATGCGTTCGGTTATCTCTCATTAGGCACTGATCAAGCAGTGAGCTCCTGTAAATGTGGATTAAGAAAGAGGCACAGGAATTGCTTGAACACCTCTCCTCCATGAGTGTGCATGTGCATGTGTGTGCCCCATGGTATTTTTACTCGTGGTGCCATAGTAACTGAAGTCAGCATAGGGCGGCTTTGACCACCAAAGCTGCTCTCTGAGTCTCTATACGCAGCTTTCTGCTGACAAAGGTGATGAAATATTTACTTTCCAACCACATCTGGCAGTGGGAGTTAAGGTTTACTTGTGTTTGCTGCCATTATACTGAAGCCAGTTTCTTGCAGAAGCCAGTAGTGTAGGGGTGTTCTGCATTATTGTGTGAGAGAGTTAATAGCACACAAATCAGTAAGAAAGTGGGGAATTTAAGTATTGGCCCCACTAAAAGTTCTGTTCCAAAACACGGTGAAATAGAGTTTCAAAAGAATATACAAACATAGCTGTACTGAGAGCAGACGTGCTGTATTATCAGTTTGGCTGCTTTCCCAGGGAAGTTCAGTGAAATAGTTGTCATGCAGCATTTATTCAGCTTCTGTGCAAGGGAAATGTGGCACTTTGACCTGGTATACTTTTCCAAAACCTGCAGTCACAGCCTCCTTATCCATGGGAGTGAAATAAAACATTTGTTTGGTGAGCAACAGAACTGAACAGACCAGGCATATTACACTAATTTTTGTTTTCCTCTCAAAAATTTGTTCAGCAAACTCCAACTAACATGCTCAGTTAAAAACATACTTTCTGGATGTTTTATGTGATCGATTTTTCACCTGTGATTTTTCAAAAACGTGAGTTTTATTCTTTGCATGATTGACTACATTATCCTTTTTTTATGTTCATGGGCACAATGAGCAGTGTTTGCCTGTGTTTTCCCAGCCAGTACCAGGCAGCCTCCTGCAAGAGCCTGTTTAGGCTCACCTTACCAGCACTCCTAAGAGTTTGCACCTGGTGTTTGCTGAAAAAAAGTGCTGCTGAGTGGCTGAACCACAAGAACCAGGCTTTGCTGTGTGACAGTGGCTGACTCAGTCACGGGGTCTGGTAGGCACTAGTTTGGGTTGTATGCTCAAACCAGGCTCTCAGCATTCTTGGGTAATCACTTGCCCAACAATTTGCCCACTTAGGAGCCTACAATACCCTAAACTGTCTTAGGGTTTCCATGACTGACTAAGCTACTGTGCTCAGAGAAAGCCAAGGAAAAAGTGCTGTGTGTCAGCTGTCCAAAAAGGAAATAGCCAGGTATCTTGGCATGGTCTGGTCTGTATTTAAAAACAAAACCAAAAAACCCAGTTGAGCTGGTTTAACTGAAAATTAAGCTGAACAAAGGTGCGCAGACTCTCTTGGGTTGGTTTTAATCAGGCCAATATTCCTTTGACTTAATCAATCAGAACCAGTTTAAGATTAAATCAAGATACAAATCATTCATCCTGAAATCAGTTTCCATCCAGAGAGCTGTGTCAGCTTAACAAAATTGTTTCCACTGAAGAGGGCTGCCTTACCCCTTCCTGGACCTGAGGGAAGTCTTTGACCTGGGCTTTCTTCTGACCTGTGCTGGTTTCCTTGCAGCTTTCATTTTTTCCAATAAGGTTTCTGTCCACAGCTTGCCATTGATGAGTTCTTTCCCACACATCAATGGCATTTCCCAGAACAGCTGAATGCCTCCTGCTCCCGTTTGGCTAATTATCAGTCCCACTTTCATTAACATGGCTCACAACTTTCAGGGAGCCTTCTCTTTATGCCATTCCCAGGACCACGCTGCTGCTTTGCTCTGCCATTTGGATTTGGAGAACTCTAAACCCCTGCATGCAGCACTGGATAAGAGCTGCATTGTCACTGTACTCCACCGAGAACTCTTCTTCCCATCAAGTAAAACACTGGCTTAATCTTTAATTCAAGGCTGTCTTTTGAGGATCACAGCCCCAGCTCAGGAACAAAGTGAGCCTGACAACAGTCAGAGGCAGAAGATGAAATATTAATCCATGCTTTCGTGACATCCAGACTGGATTATAGTAATTCCCTGCCTGCAGGTCTCCCAAGGCCGCCGCCTACAGAACACAGTTTGTACAGAAGCCAGCCAACCTTGTACTGCAGACAAACAGCCCACGTCCCAGACTCTAGGCTTGGGTCTTGTCTTGAGACCCCTGTCCTTCCTTCCTGAAGAGCTCCAGGTTTGCTCTTCAACTGCCAGGTGTAGATCACATTCAAAACTGTAGCTATTAGTCACTAAAAAAAATCCAATCCCAGCTTCAAGATGTGTAAAAGAAAAAAAATGCATACAATCTGAAAATATGGTAGGAAAGTTCTGACTCTTTCCATCCTAAGCCAAACATCCCAGGACACAGGACATATGTTATATTGTTACACTGTTTTAGAGGAGTGAATCACATTTCTGCAGGGCAAGAATTAGTAAATTGAAAAAGCAACAAAATGAGGCCATTGTGAATAGCTGAGTGTTGTACACCAGTCAGCTCAGATATGACCAAAATAAAGAGAATGTGTGGTTGAATGGGAGAAAAGGAAACCACCACCACAGGAGGACATGACCAAAGAAAACATGGAGGGAAGAAAACAAGTTACAGCCAAGATCACCATCTGGGTATTTCCAGAAGCATCAAGGCTGCCGCTGTTCTGTGTTGGCACATGCTGGATTGAGTGCAGGGCTTGTTCCAGCCAGACTTGCTTACCTCCTATGTGCCTCAGTTTCCCCCTCAATTAAAGAAAAATGTTTTTTTAAAAATCCCAGGTTAATTAATAATGTCAGCTCTTGGTTATCTGGTAACAAGGGAAAAGGACAGATAGGAAAATCCATAGAAACAAAACCACATAATGAAAACTATGTCAGTTAAGCAAACAGAGCATGTCATCTGTTGGCCTTGGAAAACTACATACAGCTCTTTACAGATGGCAGAGGCACTTTGGACAGCAGGGGCAGAGTGGAACCTGAGGTGATCCCAGTGGTAGTCTTCAGATGTCAAATGATGGTGAGGCCAGACACACCCACAAAGCAGATCTCTGTTTGGGATGGGAGAGCAGCTGAACCCATACAGCTTTTGAAGACAAAGAAGGGCAAGGGTATTCATGCATTCTCTACAGTACAGATATATGGCATTAAAGTATCCTCCTTCAAAACCCATGGGGAAAAAATATATGCTTCTTTGGTCTGTTTTTCCCACCACGTGATCTCTGAAGATAAATGAGTATTTCCTGTATAGAAAAAAGTACACTGGAAGGTTTGCCTAGAAATGCAAGACTAAAAAAGTTTTGCATTATATGCTACCATCATGCCCTACTTCTCTGAAGAGTTACAGCCTTTGAAGATTCCAGTGGGCTATTTAACAGATTTATGAAGTTATGAAAGTAAAAGTCAGGTCTGTGCTGTCTAAATGCCATTAAATCCCAGTGTTGCCATTTCCCATTAGCTGGCTCTTCTGAAAGTCTTGTGCCAGCAGAGAAGGCACATCAGAGGATGACACGTAGAAGGAATTTAAATGAACTCAGGGCAGGCAAAAAGAAGCAGGAGAGGCAGCAGCAGTAAGCCAGAAGCACCAGTAAGTCAAACAAAGTCAAGATCTAATTTAACAATGATCATCCCCAATCAGAGTTATTTAAAAATCACATTAATGTATGGACATGAGTCTCCTTATAGAATTGTGGATTTATACCCACTCAAAATAGCTTTTGGATTCCTAGACCGAGGAAAGAGTGAAGAAACCCTTGTGGGCTGAAGGTCTCTTCTCCATGCCAGAGCAGGCATATTCATCATGTCACAATTACCGAACACAACCCAACCATGCAATAATAAAGCTTATGAAATGAGTGCAAGGTGCTCTAAGTGTGCATTGATAAATGCTTTAGGAGAATAGCAAGTACTTCTAGTTGGGGCAAGGCTGCTTTTTAAACAGGCTCTGCAGGATTCAAGCATCAGCTTTGTCTCAGTTCCTTTGAACTCATCCAGTGGAGACTGCTGATGTTTGGATGGGATAGTAAAACTGTTCTAGGTACCAAGAGAGTCATGAGGAAGCATGAAGCAGGTGGTGATAAACTGGGCACTGGGGATGATCCAGCCACCTAAGCCCAAGTGCTGTCACAGGCTGGTGGAAACGCAGCACTTTCTCATCTGATTTATATAAAGTTATTTAACCCAATATAAAAATTAATACTGTGATCAGTATAGGAGGCAAATACCTTATTTTGATATGAACTTGAATATGTTATACCCTGCTTTCAGCTTCAGTTGTAATGATGCTGCCATCTGCTAACTGGACTTTGAAGCCAACAATGCTGTTAAGACACATAAAGAGTTCTTTTTTCCTTTGAGCTACTTTCAGGCAGTCTGAAAACCTCTGTGTCACTACACTGGTTACACTGGTCACATTTTCAGGATGGTGTCAGGAAAACCATAGCAGTGGGAAGGAGTTTAAGTAGGAATTCTTGAGCACCACGCTACATCCACACCTCTGCAGCAACGTCTGCACCTGTGAAATTCTTTGGGAGCCACTCATAACTTTCCTAAGATTCCTTGCAAAGTGTTTCTGCTAATTTCAATTATATCCACAACTTTCCTTTGAGAAAATATCTACTGAGTCAGGCAGTGAATGCTGGGATGCTGGCAGTGCATGTAGCCATTTAAGGTTTTTTTCACATCTGTTTTCACAGGCAAACTCTATTAAATTGTAACAATAAACTCCATGGATTTTACTGGTAAGCAATCAATTTCCATGAAAGGCAACAAAAGGTTTCACTGAAATGGGCTAGAAATCCAAATCCCTTAAAATCTGAGTCCGTATTCTAAGCACCATGCTCTAGGCATTGTTGTAAACACTGCTTACTGAGGGACTCAGTGTGTGCTTTTCTTAGATTACTCATAAGCATCACCAGCAGATGCAGTCACAATGTGGTGTGTAACTCCACGTATTTTATGTCTGGTACAAACTCAAAACATACCCCATGGTCCAGAACAAAACCCTCTTGTTGGCCTCTCTCCCATCAGCTGCTCACCAGCACCAAGCCTTCCCAGACTCTCCTAAAGAGCAGTGCCTGAAGGTTGGATGCTGCTGGTCACCACAAACGCCTCACATGCTGGGACTCTCCGAGATGCCTGGCCCCAGAGAACGGGCAAGGCAGCGTACTGCGAATTGGCCCTGGCAGTGGCCCTCCAAACTCCTACATCAATAACACTGGGCTGTAAACCTCAGAGATCCTCACCAAGGAAGGGTACAGAAATCATATTCTGGTCTTCCATGTGGGCCTCTGGCTGAGACCCAAGGCTGTGCACTTCATCTTCCATAGAACTGACGGGGAGAGAACAACACCAGGAGACTCACCTCTAATACAAAAGGATCTTGAGAACACTCAAACACTGATACTTCATAACATCTTTTAGGCTTTGCTGTTGCTCCAAGGCAGCCTTGAAAATTCTTCTCTTTGAGGAACTAATTGGGTTTTTTTCCCTGATGTAGAGATGTCTATCATGCCTAGACTCTCCTGCTTATCCGACTCCAGGGCAAGTTCCTGAGCCAAGCCTTTTCAGTGTTACTGTTTTTCCCCTTTCCAGGGGGCTGTCATCTGGGATGTCAGCAGCACCAAATGCACCACCAGGAGCATGCTAAGCCCCCTCAAGGAGCACAGCTCCAATGGTGAGGAGTTTTGGGAAGTAGCAGAGAGCAGTTTGAGACAGCAGTCACCAGACTGAAAGCCAGTGCAGTAATCTCTTCTGCAAGAGCTGAAGGGAAGGGCAAAGAAGATGCTGACAGAAACAATGGTCCCAGGCAAGTGAAAGCCACTAGGTGCATAATTATATCAGCTGCATTCCCTCCTTTTAAGAATTGCACCTTCCTTAAGAGGTCTCATTTCTGCTCCTTCCAGCCCCATGCTCAACACTGCCAAGGCATTTCTAAGAAGGCTGTAGCATTTCCCTCTCAAAATATCAAGGTTAGAACAGCCCAGTTGCCATGGCATCACAACACTATTTTTTGTTAATATCTTCCCCAAATTCTGCTTATTTGCCAAACCATCCTTCAGTGAATCTCCAGAGAATGCCTACTGACTCTTGCATTCAGTGGCACCTTTAGGGAGTGAAAAGCTGTGAGCTTGAGGTATCTTCCCTTGGATGCTCTCCCAGCCACTGCTTTTAGATGCCTCCCCATACTGGGAGGAGTTTTCACCTCTAAGCAGTCTAGCCCACCACAGAACAGTACCAGTTACCACACCAAATTTAATCTGTGGCTTTGTGAGGCACATGTAGGAGCCAGGCCATGAAGTGGCACAATAGGTTGTCCTTGAGAGTGGCAGCACTGGAAAGTGAGATGCCAGCAGAGGCAGGCCTGTGTTTGGCACTGCTGCCTTTGAGTGATTCCAGATCCAACAGGCTTTGTTTACAAGTGAAGTCCCTCCTCCTCCCCCTTAGCTGGTGTTTTTGCAGAATCTTTCTGTCTCTCTTTCTTTCTTCCCTTGTTGTGGATGACGGGAAGGGCTGTGAAGCCAAACAAAGTCTCCCCTAAATCTGCATTGATCATGTTGAAGTGATGCTCCAGCCAACTCCAGCAGATGCTGTCAGCAAGCTGCAAAGGGATTGAAGATTTCTTCTTAAGAAGCATTTCTGTTAATTTTGCAAACAAAACCAAGTTCACCTCTTCTTTTACACTTGAAAAGCTTCTGCTGCACAGCTGATGAAAGGCAAAAAGTCTTCAGTTCTATTGTTATTAATGCCAGCAAATATTGCTGAAAATATGCAGGGCTCATATTCATTCCTTGTAGCTCACATTACCTATTAGAACTATAATGCTATCAAAGTAATGTTCTCCATTTATATCGGCTCTAGCATTTTACCTCGAGTACAAATGCTAAGCTATCAAAATGCAGTGCTCATAATGGACACAGAGGTGCCATCTTTATTTAGACACCTTTCACAGTAGTAGTGCTGGGTCACTAAAGCTATTTAGAATTGCTTCCTGAAGTGCTGTGCTTTAATATTTTCACTCTATAATATCGGCCACAGAAATATTTGTATTTTCAGAACAGAAAGGACTGTAAATCAAGAGTGAAGTTCCTGCTTTCATCTGACTATTCAAAGCATTTCAATAGCACCTGAAGGCTGAGCAGACATCTCGCCAATTGCTTTGCAGTCTTGCTTTACTATAGGCAAAGCAAGACATAAATAAAGGAGAAACTGCAGAGGAGTAACCCTGGGACTGCTTTTGTAAATAAACAAAATATATAATTTTTAAAAATATATGTTTATATATAATGTTTCTATCATACCTCAAGTAAGGGCTGTTGTAGGGCCTATATTTGTTTCTGCTGAATAAGGAGCACTTGTTCATTAGGAGCTGCAAAATAAACGTATTTTCCCCCTATTATTAAAATCAAGTTTACAATTATACAACATATATATGTTAACATGCACGTGTACACCTGTGTAATAGTTATTTTTCCTCCCTAAAGCTAATTTA
Source organism: Pithys albifrons albifrons (assembly GCF_047495875.1). Lineage (NCBI taxonomy): Eukaryota > Metazoa > Chordata > Aves > Passeriformes > Thamnophilidae > Pithys > Pithys albifrons. The sequence goes on from NC_092461.1 coordinate 25,352,682, forward strand.
CTATGAAGCATTTTGTTGTTTTCAAAATAACTCACATTTTCACTCATACCACCTTTTCTTCTAAACATGCCGTTCCAGCAGGGAGCACCACACAGATGCTCCTTCTTCCACAGAGCATTATCGAATTCCAGTTTCCCATTTTTGAAATCATGGGGCCTACACAATCTCAGGCTGGGGTCATATTTTGCATGATGAATTTCATTTCACACTCTGAAGCCAGGGCTTTATAATCCATTTGTCAGCAAAAAGCCCACAAATCAATGGTAAAAAACAGGCTTAGCAGCAACCAAGCTGCAGAACTGAAGATGGGACACAATCATCTAACACTGGCATTCCTCTGCAAAGCTTCACAAACACAACTCACAAAAAGGAAAGGATCTGCCTCCAAGTGTTCTCCTCCCCCATTTTCAGGTTGATAGGCTTTACAGTGTTTGAGAAGAGACATTTGGAGATCCCTACCTACCTCATGTAAAATATCTAGTTTGACACTACAATCCTGCAAAATAAATTTGAATTTACCTTAATTCCTTGGAGAGTATCCCTGAAGTTAACAGGACTCTAAACACAAAGTAGAAATCCTCTGAAAGACTGGTGGCCTGCAGGGGATGGAAAATAACTTGCCTTGGAGAAACCTACATTTGTAGCATTCCTAGATCTCCCACGAGACGTCTGCTTACATGACACTGGTACAACTTTCCATACTATTTAATGTATAGATTCTGCCTTTTAAGAGTCTGTCTTTAAACCTGCACCCACTGAACAGTCATTCCTGTTGTGAAGGACCAGCTATCAGAGAGTGGCAAGGGCTGCACACCTTGACAGCCAGGCACAAAACCGGGTGTGTAAACAAACTAAACATATGACCCTGGGGGAAACAAATGCGTCATTGTAACAGTCCAATCACACTCTATACTTTCTAGAAATATTTACCTTAGCAACAGTTGGATGATGGTGCTGTCATGCTATGACATTTCCAGTGTGGTGTTGTAGGAGCTTTTTGGTGCAGTGAAGAGCGAGGCTGGGTGTTTAAGCAACATCCTCATAATAAGCTCAGTTGAAAGGCTTATTTAAGGCTTCAGCCTTTCATTCCAAACCCCTCCAGCTGTCACAAGTGTCACATCAGCAGCGGGCTAATGTTTATTTTGTTCTGGGTAATAAATCAGGCCCTAAAAGAGAATTCTTGCATTTGCTATTCATTAGCTTTTATCCAGAGGGAAGGAATTAGGTAAGGAATTAGCTTCTAATGTGGGCCTTTTTATTAGCAACTCAGATGCAACACAGTGAAAAGCTGACTGCAAAAAGGATAAGTGTTCAGTCAAACTCTGTGTTCCAAAGAATATGATCTGCCATTGCTTAACATCTCTGGGGTAGAAAATAAAATCTTACATCTTAGGTTTTAAAATTGATTGAGCTCTTTGTAGGTACATACACACAAATATTTATTAGGTCTCAGTTCAACTAGAATATATCTCAGTTCCACATCCTACATGCACATATACCTAGTGCTGCTTTTTGCAGCAAAGAGAGATAATACGTATTTCTTTATGATAAACCTTGTAGGTTAGAAGAACCAGCAATTTATTAAAATATGTTTGCATTTGCAGATTTTCCTCATTCAAAGGCCTCTCCCATGCAAGAAGATTCAAGGACACGTAGATTTACAAATCAAAGAATTGTCCTTTCAGTATGTAATCAGGCACTGAGAATTGAGGTCACTGAGTAGCATAAGAAATGGTCAGTATAGTTCTAAAATATGATAGCTTTGTTGTTCTCATCATTTTCCAACAAGTTTTACAGGGCACAACTGAATCCACTTCTATGCTGATCCATTTGCTAATCTATTTTTAGTACTTAAGGGTTAATTGCTTTAATCACAGTTCCGGTTCACTGCAGATTTTTAGATCAAAAAGTAAAATGAAGCATGCAACATTCCACCAGCATGTGCCCCAGTCTGCTGGTCTTCAAGAGACAAAATTATAAGACCTTTAGCTTCCTCAGAGATACCCACTACCTTGTTACAAGCCCAGCAGAGCCACCCTGCCACTGTGGACGGACCTGCTTGGAGGAGCAGCATGGAGCTGAGAACCAGAACTCCACTCAGACCCTGCTCCTACAATACTTCAGTTCATTAATGGATTTCAGAACAGCAGAGGGGGGTGAAAAAACCCCAGTTCCATATGTCTGCTTTGTCCTGCTGTTTCAGGATTACTGTCCCTACTGCTGTACCCCACGTCCTGAGCCTGCCCTGGCAGCTGAAGGCTCACACCTCCCTCCCTCCTGAACTACCTTGGTGGGCTCTCCCTTTACTCCTTGACCTCAAATCAGCATCAGGAGCCACTGTCCATGGGCTCCATCTGTGAAAATCTGCTCTGAATTCCAGCTTTTTAAAGGAATGAACTACTGCTTTAGAAATAAGGCTTTTTTCAATTTTTATTTTTAAATTTTATTTTTTTAAATACCAAGCAAAATTTTCAATTAAATACAGTAGGCTCACAGGTCAGCATAAAACAAGGAGAAAGGTGATCCTTCTCTTCCTTCAGATGCAGACACTGGCATGCTGGTGAAATTTTACTCAGAAAGGAATTGAACATACCTGTGTTTTCAGTAATGTCTGAAACTTTACAAGATATTTGTCATTTCAGGCACCACCAGTATGCAGATTAGTGGCTAACTTTTGATTTTCATTTTGACCAAGTCCTTTGTTCTTCATTTCAAGAGCCACTTCTGCTTTATGAGAGAAGCCAAGTTAGTTGTCGAGCTTTCCAGTGCACTCACTCCTCTATGTGCAAGAAAGTGATGTTACTACCCATCTTAACAAGGTATCAGATATCCAGTGACACCTGAGACAAACGGCTTGCAAAAGTTGTTTTATACATCTTTGTAACTTGACGTTTGTTCCTGAGCCAGAAGGGTTAAAAAAATTTTGCTGAACCAGCTTTAGTCACATCGATGTAAGAATATACCAAAGGTAACACGATGTGTCCTTACTGACAATGGTGAACTCACGTCTCATTAACAGCTAACCAATTTTTATAATCCTTAAAATCACTGTAGATTACTAACGCTTTTCTTTTTCTAAAGCTTTGAGTGACCTACAGAATGCCAGCCACTCACATTTTCTAAAAATACCTTCAATGTAAGCTGGACAGCAGAGATTATATTACAGGGCTTCTTTCAAGGTCACCTGCAAGACCTATGCTTGCGATGGCTTTAGTGTCTGCATTTCAGTTTTGTTGCTGGCAGTGTTGGGAGTGCATTTTACAAAAAGTCATCAGCATCCATGCATGCCCATGAGCTCCAAATACTGAAAATTACCCTCTCAGAAAAAGGTATCATACTCTTTTTTTCTCACCTCAGATCAGCATTCTGATGGGAAGGGAAACAGTCTTTGCAACAGAAATTGCTTTGTTCATGAGGTGTTTGTCAAATACAATGTACTCCACCTCTCCTCTCAGGCTTTGTAAATACTAGAGCTTCCCCTTTATGAAAAGGGTATACAGTAGATGCAGTCTCTTTTCTCATGGGGGATGAGGAAAATCAATAAATGCAGACTCTTGAAGGAGACCCAAGAACACCACAACAAACAAAATACAAACTTCCACCTTCCTATCACCTTTACTATTTTATATAATACAATCATGTACAGCACTTACCAAATATTACAGCTACAATGCAGATTTACTTTACCCATCTGCTGCTGTAACTTGATTCAGCTTCGTCTCATCGAGGCTCCTCCAGTCACTATGATTTACATCACTGCATCCTCACAGAGCAGATGTTACTGTAACCAGTTATATTTAAGTGTCTTTATCTTGTGAGGGAAGAGGCTTCTGTGCAAAGAATTTAGACCAAAACAGAGATTTGTCTTCTTCTTTACATCATTGCAGCATCTGAGCAGCAACATTGCCTCCTGCTGTAAAAGTAACTGCACCCGTCCTGACATCCCTACATTTTCTAAAATACAATTATGTGCATTAATCCAGTAGCTTAAGGCATTACCTTAGACCTAAATCTCATTTTAAACTTAATATACCCAAATCTGAAGGGGACATAAGAAGTGGCTTATAAAGCCCACACCTCCCTCTTCCACAAAGATGGCGAGTATTCAGAATAAAGTTATTCCAAAGGGATAAAAACATGTGTCCACTCATTCCCTTCACCTTTGTGTGAAACACTACTGTGAATGTCTTCATTAAACAGTCAAGAGCATGTGACGATCACACTAACACAGATAAAAGTACAAGACTTCTGTTTCAAGGCATCTGGTGACAAAAGGGTAAAACATACTACTGACGTTAGAATTAAATAGTAACACTTCCAATACTACTGATAGTAAGGCCATGGAACTTGGAATAACTACAGACAATCAACAGCATGCCGGACATAATATACATGTATTTTCCCAAACTTTTAAAGAAAGGGGACATCTTTTGAATAATGTAGAATGAGAAAGAGGCTCAGAGGAGACCCTATCACTCTCTACAACTACCTGAAAGGAGGTTGTAGCCAGATGGAAGCCAATCACTTCTTCTAAGTCATAATAAAAGTATGCCCTTAAGTTGTACCAGGGAAGGTTTCAATTGAGTATGAGGAAAAATTTCTTCACCAAAAGGGTTGTCAAGCATTGGGGCAGGCTACCCAGGGAAGTGGTGGGGTCACCATCCCTGGATTTATACGATGTATGGATGTGGCACTTGGGGACATGGCTGAGTGGTGGACATGGCAGTGCTTGGTTAATGATTGGATTTGATTACCTTAAGGGTCTTTCCCAACCCAAACAATACTATGATGATGCGACTGCAGTTTAAAGATGTAACATTACAATAGTCCTGAGACAGTAAATCTATCATATCTGCACTTTATCAATATATTTGTTGTATTATATACAATCAGCAATTTCTCCAAATTCCTCTGTGAATGACTTGTGTCATGCATTATGTAATGTTAACTGTGGCTTTATGAAAATCTTGCCATCTCTTCCCATTAAAATACCTTTTTTTCTGAAAGAAGATTAGATCTTGGAAAGCAATGGAAAATGTTAAATTTGATTTCCTTTACCATATTGATTTATTACCAGACTTAGATTCTACGGCTTCACAAAGATTGAGCTACCATTTCCAATTTCATAGTGGAAAACAGCAACTCCTGGTAGCATCTACTTTTTATTTTACATGAGACTGGACTCTTCAAAACAGCTCATCCACTGTGTCATAAAACTTCATAACAAGTTTAACTATCTATAAAATGTTGATTAGTCGTGCAGCAGTCTGTAATAAAATTCCATAAATTGCACCGAGCCACATCCTGCTGATTTACATGGTACTTACAGAAAAAAACCCAACAATACACAACTTCATGCTTTATTGTTGCATTATTGCCACATCAACAATTACAGAAAAATTATTTTGCAGTCATTTCAAGGTAACATCTGAACATCTCCTGTGTCATTGTAACATAGTTCAAAAGTATCAATAACCATCAGTAGGAAATCCAGTTCACCAGTTATGATTTTTTATTTTGGACAACGTAATGCTTTGGTAAGGACACCTATATATAAAGGCAGAAACCTCCCAACAATACAACATATGCTTTTGTACAGAGACATTTTCTAACCATATAGGAATTCCTTCACTCTAAAAGCCACTAAAGCTAGCTTAACAGCCATACTCCATTGTACAAACTTACTTATCTATCTAAGTAATCAAAGATAAAAATCAGGTATTGCCTATATATGCTGTATATATTATATTAACAACCAGGAGCCATAGTTTGTAATTCAAAAGTATTCATGTTCATAACTTTTAGTATTACAGTAGAAATGTGGTGCTGCTTTCAGAAGCATTTCTGCCAGCCTTTACAAGACACTGAGGAGAGGTACCCAGCCCCACCTAACCCTGTGCTTCTACACTGAGCTTTAGTTTTCCACTGCAGTCAATGGAGCCAAGAGTGATCCAGCTCATCGTGAAAGACACTTCCCTTTGGTCAACACCACCATACCTAAACTCTACTTGTTTTGACTGCATCACCATTGACTACACTGTGGCCTAGACACTACTGAAGTTGTAGGCACAACAAGAGGCAGAGCTGACCCCACCAAGCTCACTCTCAAGCCAGCAGGTACCAGCATCAAGAGACTGCAATGATCTGCTTCATTGCTGCTGCAGGACACTGACAGCTCCTGGCTGCACCATCAACCGCTTCCTGTCCTGAATCTGCAACATTCCTGCCAGCAAATTATCGTGTGTAGATATTCCACAAGGCTCAACAAATGCTACCCTTATGAATGAGTTACTCATGTGTGAATCACTTGTACACTCATAAGCAGCTACAAACAAGGCCTCTGCTGCAACAACATCAGAAACAGAAAACTTTTTTTTAAAAATATGCATATTCTAATACAGAATTATTCTTATAAACAACACTCCTTCCTTAAGGCAAGTATGGTTATGTAATTAAATTGAAATTAAGGACTGCATCTACAGATTGTACATCCTGCCTTGGATGTAGAATAAATATATCCATGCATATAATTTGCAAAACATCATTTCCATTTCAAGCCTATGAAGAGATGGAAATGTCAGGTCCCTCTCACACACATGAAGTGAGTTATTTCACTTGTCAAATGGGCCATATTTCCCATTATTTCACTGCTGTTGTTTTAAATCAGCTACTCAGGAAATAAAGATTTGATCTGCAGAAATTTTCAAAAATAATGTTTTTTAAACTCTCCTCAGTGGTTTTCTATATTATTCGGTTTTAAACATAAATGATCTAGTAAAGCCCCAAGTGACCCCAAACTTCCACTGATTTGCCAGGTGAATGATTGCAGCACAGCTCCCACTTTTTTAACATCATTAGAAATGTTATAAACCTGGGGGGTACCAAAGGCTGTATTGTATTTCTAGTCAGTTAAAAACAGAAGGTCACTTTAAAAACATAGGTAGAATGTCAAACAAATTATTTTCCTGGGTTTTTATAGAGATGAGTTACACAAGGAAAATTACAGAACTAAGTAACTCTGAGCTGAGCAATCAAAAGATTTAATTATGTGGCCAAAACTAAAATAATGACTCTATTTTAAAAAATAACTTTTTTTACTCCCTCATATCACAACTGACCTTCAGAGCAATAAGACTCAAAAAAATATCATGCACAACAGAGGTTGAGTCATAAACGTATTTCCTAATGGTATCTCTTAATTTCCAATGGTGCTCTCAAATTCTAAATCAAAAAGTAAACAGATTTTTCACCAGTTTACTTTAAATTCAATTCTGGAGGGTCTTGGGATCCTTCAACTTGTTAAGGGAATTGAGAAATCATCACCTCAAATATACAGCCCCACACTGAGACACGTAAGATCATACATCAGTTCCCTACAGTAGCAGTGTTCTTTTAATTCCGACTTCTCTTCCTCCTCTTCACACCCACAGACCTCCAAAGAGAAAAACCTCAGCCAGACTGGGCGAGTGCAAAGGGGTGTAAAGAAAATTCAGCTGGGTCTCTGCCCACTTGAGAAGGTTTTGGAGCCCTTTTATCATCCTCCTAGTTGAATTCAGAGGGCAGAGTCGCTGTGGTTATAACAATGTAGGATACTGAAGACTACAAGGGCTCTACATGATCCAGACAACCACTGACTGCCGTCTCAACACACCCGACAAACGCCCTCCAGCAAACGCACCACTACCAAAGGGCTGTTCTTCCTTATTGGCTAAACATAAAACTACATTAACAATCTGCTATTGCAATGCCACAACTAAAAGTACAAGTTTTAAGCTCACTAATCATATCATTCATACTGAAATTTTTTTCTTGGCAGTAAGAAAATCTTATAAAAAGCACCCCTGATCAGCAAATACTTAACAGAATTTTCTATCTGGAATAACAACTGAACAATGTCTTCATTCTTATTAACTCTTGACAATTAAAGAAACAGCATATTATTTCAGAGGTCAATTTTACTGATTTGACAGTGTGAATCCTAAAGGTTTTTTGTCTTCTCTTGAAAACTTATCCGCTGACAGCAGTTTGGCTGAGATCTTGATGGACAGCTCATTTGCGAGGCTGATGAATGTGCTGTTTGACATGCTGTGGGTGAGGAAGCTTTTCCACAGAAGGATGTGGTTTCTGATGAGCCACCTGAGCTGCAGCTGGAGGGAAGTCTTTGTCACCCTGTTCAAAGAACAGACACGGAAAAATTTAAGAAATGTTAGAAGTCTGCTTTCTGGTTTAAAGGGATCTAATTTTTTTAAAATGTGAAAAGCAGACACCCAAGTCCCCCTGCCCACATCCTACCATTTCAATTTTTAGCCAACTTCAACATTTCTCTCTTGCAAGTTTCACTTGTTTCACTTACATACACCACCCAAGAGTACAGTATCTTAATGTGACCGAAGGAAAGAAAACCCCCAAGCATTCCTATCTTCAGACCTGTTTGGTTTTCACAAAGCCACTAGAAAGAGAAGACTATTTTAAAACTGAGTTAAGGAAGCATGAAAAACTACATGCACAAGAAAACCTACTGTAAGAATCATAGAATGGCCTGGGTTGGAAGGGACCTTAAAGGTCATCTAGTTCCAACTCCTCTGCTGTGGGCAGGGGCACCTTCCACTAGATCGGGCTGCTCCAACCTGGCTTGAACACTTCCAGGGATGGGGCATCCACACCTCCTCTGGGCAACATCTTCCAGTGCCTCACCACCCTCACAATAAAGAACTCTTTCCAATACCCAATCTAAACCTATTCTCTCTCAGTCTGAATCCATTCTCCTGTGTGCAGTCACTACATGCTCATGTAATAGACTAGCTCCATCCCAAAGCCTTCCCTTTTCCAGGCTGAGCAATGCCAGTTCTGTAGGAAGAAGGGCAGGATCTAAAACTATATGTGACTCAAATCTTAGGGGTGGCTGGCTTTGAAGTTTAACATGCTCTTTCAACCAGCTCTTCTAGTGTTAGCTCTCACAATCTGCTGTTGGGCAGCCTCAGCTCAGGTGTAACATTATGTCACCTATTTACCCCTGCCATTTCTAGGGTCAGACCCATGATGCTTTCAAAAAGCAACAGGAAACAAATACTGTCGGTGCTCAGTGACAGCTTCCCTCTTTAGAGACTGGGACAAACATACAAACCAGGAACATCCTGCATTCCATCAGCTCACAGAGCAACCACCTTACACAGGGCGATGTTGTACAAAGGTGATGTCTCTGATGTTCTGTTTCACACCTGATGCTATTTCATTCTACTCCAAAATCTTATCTTCTATTCTAATTTGTTTGGGTTTTTTTAAAGTCACTGGGTTAACTTGCTATATTTTGCAATTTTTTTCTCTACTCCAAGTTGCTTCCAATTTTCAAAGATCTCCTCTTCTCAGACTTGGCATTTTCTACCTTCTCTCTCCGATGCTGCTGAGTGCCCATTCCTTATGGGCTAAGGAAAATGGAATCAGTTTGCTCTTTCCACTTACAGGATCTGACACAACCGCATCCCACACCCAGGGATGTAAGGCCGTCAGGGTAACGGTAACCATCGCATAAAGCCAGAATACAAACCCTGTCACAATGCACAAGGCACAAATTACTGATCACATGATCAGTGGCTAGTTAACACTAATGATTCAGTTTATGGATTTCTAGGTCGTGCCTGCTGTTAAAAATCCAGGGAATAACACCTTGAATACCAAGTACCTCCAGGCACAAAGGGCAGCTGAAACCCATTTTCAAACATGTATCCCTACAGACAGAAGTGCTGCTCTTCATCACAGACAAAGCTATAGCAGCACATTTAATATGCAACTGCTTCCAAAGGAAATGAATGCAGTAATAACGAGCTTAGATATAAAAAGATGATCCAATAAACTTAAAGTGCTAAAATTCAAAGTAAAACGGTGGAAGTAATTTCAATAAATAATTTCAATTTCACACAAACCCAGAAAGAATGCTTAAAGGGCCTTACATGAATATAGAAAACATAAAGCCTCTTCACACAGAAGAGGAAGGGCTATGAAAAAGATTAATTTTGCTCTGATCGGTGATAATTCTGAAAAGCCTACAGTAATTTTTCTATGACTGAGAGAAATGTCATGATAATCTTACCCTAGCAATGACACCAGAGATGAACACCGCTGGTTTAGGTGGGCTGAAAAAAATAAGAGAGATTATTTTTACCAGTTGTTTGGAATGTAAAAATAAAAAATTTGTCACACATACAATGCAAAACAGAAGTGGCATTTTTGGCAATTAAAGAATGTTTCAAATAGACAAGGCAATTTTCCTCTTCAAATGACTATTGCCTTAGTAGCACTTACTCTAGTCAAAAACAAACCTGGAGGTTTTGGCTGCCGTTACTTCACACTGATTGTGACAGCAGCAAAAGGCTAGTCCAACAACACTGTTTCTTACTTAAAGCTGAGAGTCTTTGTTTGCATTTGTTTCTTAATCCCCAAATTTTATATATAAGCTGCCAGCACTACTTTAGGCTTAGTACATTTGTACTGAAAACTGCAGCTGGACTAAACTCACTGCTGTGTTAGAGAATGAAATAAATTTCAAGTTTACGTCTGTCAGTCAAATGAATAAGGATTCTGAGTCTCAAAAAACCAACACTCTATAGATTTTCAAGATTAAAAACCATGCAGCAAAGGGTACTCTGCTTTTTCATTTGCTGACCCTCCATCCATGCTAATAGGAACAGACTTTCCATAGGTAGAATCTGAAGTTTGGTCAGCATGAGTCATTGGTTTCCCTGGGTCACTGATCTACTGAACTGCCCCCTTCTACCTGGAGGCCACAGCACAGTCACATCCAGCTGTCCGCCCTGGTGGCATTGCCAGTGTCTGAATTACAGACACTCTGCAACTTAGTGGTCTCCAGGACAACTAACATCATACGTCTGCACAGAGTCTGCAGAAGGACTGTGAGCTGGAGCTCCAGAAACTCTCCACAATAGAGGTAATTCTTGTCTAAGAAAACCCTGTAACCTGAGGCATTACAAAGGCAAGGAGAGTGTCCAGGTAAAGGCGTCCCTCCTTTCCAGCATGTCTGTAACTGAGGACTCAGAGCAGGGGGTTTGTTAACCTGGACCATGAGAAGGGCTCTACCCTGTGATCTTATGGCTCACATGGTTGGAAGAACACAGAGCAAACACAAATCAGATGATTTATTAGAGGAATGATAGTGATTACTGAGATGTACTTTACAACTACACAGCTTGTAAAAATTTATTAACATGATGTTATATGAAGCTAAGATAACAATTAGCACAGTATTAGACCTTGATATAATGAACTTATAAATATTGCCTAAGCTCTGTTTAAGTCATGGTATTGCTACACAGTCTCTGAATAAAGCTCAGAATCCCTTCTAGACATTTTTAAAAATTCAGAAAGACTGGATTAGAAAAACAGAGAAAGAAAGGGAGTTCTGCTCTAAACTACTTTCATTAAAGAGTAACAGTGATATTTTCTGCTATAAGAAATAATATTTGGGTAGCTGTATTAGACTTTTTCAATACTAATAACAAGCAAAGGTAGTAAAACACCTTAATTTCACCCTAATTGTACTGACCCAATCAGTATATTACAGTCTGCATGATACTTCCTGAATAGTGAGTAACAAACTCAAAGAAATAACTCTGACTGAGAAAACATAGTGGTTCAAGGTACAACTCACAAACTAACACCATGACATTACAAAAGAAATGAACAACAAATGGGGGGAAAAAAAGTGTGGCAAGTTATTCTTAACTATACATGGAATCTGGCTTTAGTCACACTCAGAGAAACAGTTTTGTGCTTGACACTGCATTATTAACAATACTGGATAGATAGAAAGTCAAGTCAGATAGAATTTTGTCTTATATTCTTACCATGACCTTTCAGTGTTCATTATGCTTGGATGACACATGAAGTTCCCATCAAAACCTCCCCAAAAGAGCCTGTATTTGCTGAATGCGCCATGACTTGTTTGCCAACTATCCCACTGTACTATCTGCTGTGTCATCCTTCTTGCTTTAAAAACAAGTGCAATGCTCCATGGCTCTGGCCAAAAATGACAACCAGAAGGAATCTCTTGCATCATGGTTATTTCAAACACAGATTTTACTACTGCAAATTGAAAAAATCTTCTCAGAAACTTTGATCTCCTGTTGAAATTCCATGCTATTAATATTCAAAGGACCCAAGCTTGCAAGTGTTAAGTTCCCTAAGTACATAATAGAGATGGATAGTTAGAATATTTGGTACATTTCCGTACTTATTTTAACTTATTTGTATGTTCTTGTGTCTCAGGAACTAGGCTGAAGATCCTACAAAGATCATTTTTAGTTAAGCTAAAATCCAGTCTGATTATGTTTCAGGTAGTACTACAGATGCAGCCAGTACATCTTTATAAAGAAGACAAAAATCAGCTATACTGTCTTCCTGGTAAAAATTATATTCTTCAGATGTAAAGGATTTACCTTGAACTCCATCACAAAATAAGATATTCAGCTGTGTTTGTATGGACTTGGTTCTGTGGCCACCTTTAGTTACACTGCCTTAGAAACAGGACACTGACTGGGGCTATCCCAGTGGTGTGTGGCAGGCACCGAAACACCTCAGGCTGACTCACCCAGGGTTTGTGCTGAACATTTTAGGATAGCACTGACGTATCGCAAACAACCTAACAGGAAATCAGAGCTGCAAAAACATATCTACTCTCAGATGCATCTAGAACAGATCTCTCCTTCACACTCCTCCTTGTTTATCCTCTCCATCCATTTTAGACTGGACTCTTCTTGCTTTATGCTAGAATTACAGCTTGTAAACAGAAGAACTAACGGGAAGGCTGACCTGGCCTCCAGCTCAAGTGCCTCTACCCTCCACCTACAAAGATCTTTTACAGAAATACGGGCATCTGTTTCTGGCTGACTTCAGTTTCCACACCTGGCTGTGGGCACACACTGTAATGAGCCTTCACCTCTGTACTTAACTCATTACACAGGCAAAATGCTTCACTCCTATGGAAGACACGTCAGTCTAATAGCAAGCTCATTTCCATGCATTAATTATTCCCTAGCAGGGAAAAAAGACAGAAAGCTGGCCAGAAATGTGAATGATTGAGTGTGTCAGTATTTATGGTCTCATATGTCAAAACCACTGTCTTTCCTCTCATTTTTACCAGATTATATTGTTCCAGAAAAAATATTTAAGAATTTAATATTATTCATTAGCTTTGATGATCTATAGAGCCAGAATCAAGCCAGAGCATATATAATTGGACATCTATACTAATGAAGAATTCAATGGATCAGAGAAAGGCCTGAATAATCAGTCACTGATTCATGCTTTTATTTCCCTCTTAATGAGAGAAATCTTTCCACAGATGAACTTTGTCACAATAAATTCAATCTCTATTGCCAGACTCCCAAACCTTTTGTGGACCCAGATTAGCTGCCAGGACTGTAACTCCATAATTGCACTCTGGGACATCTACTGGGATCACAGTGTTGCAACATCACTCATTATCTTTCCCAAGAACCTTCCAAAAATAGAAGCAAAAATGGAGAGCAGACACAGGCTATCATCACTATATTTGTAAAACCTTTTCAAGTGCTTTAAATTCTATTGGTGTTTTATGCAAAGCACAACCTACATTTCCAGTATTTTGTAAACTGTGATGGTTGCTCTGAGGATATACTTAATCTGATGAAAATCAGTTTGACAGATGTTGTTTTGAAGATGCAGCACTCCTTTGTCTAGGCATCAGTAAACAAGAAAGCCAAAAAACGATTCTTATTTTCTGACAAAACCTGATTTTGTTTATACATATATGTGCTTTAGAGCTATTTAATGTACACATTTATTTAAAGTTAATTAATAGCCATAACTGACACTGTATAAGGAACACAACAGTGTGTTTGCCAAGAGTGGTTAGTGTTTGTGTCAACACTTCCAGAGCAAATCCTTATTTTATTGTAACATATGGAGAAAAAGAACACATCTGTTAAGATCTGAGCATTCAGAGAACTTACCCTGATTTCACATGTGCAATGCTGCACCTGCTTAACATCAGATTCTCTACTGGATTCATTTATCTTGACTGTATTCAAATAAAATGCTTTAATTATTTCAGAATACTTAGCTTAAATAAGATCTTCATCTGACATGGCAAGTAAATCATAAAGAAGATGAAACACCTGAAAAGATCATTAACTACATTAAATGAAGCATTAATAATACTAAAATATTATTCCTTTACCTTGGAGGGATTAGTTGAACAGACATACTGTAAAGACAAACAGAGTGGCATTGGAACTACTGTGAAATCTCCTACAGGCCACAAAACACACATAGGGCAGGTAAGTATTTATCCAACTCCAATGAAATAGTTTTTCAATTTAACAGGCCATTTCAGAGCTGGCTGTATCTATCTCTAAAGGCAGTGAACGCACATACACGTGCAGTATGTATGGCCAGACTTCATGAACGCAGATTTGGGCAGGGTCCTCCCCATGTGCCCTTCCAGCCTGCACAGTGGATTTTTTAGGTGAGGCACAGCATGCACAGAACTGGCCCCACCATTTAAGTCCTGAGGTCCATTTGCCACGGCCGAGCGAGCTTGGACAATGACAGTGAAGTCCTCGGGACTGTCACAGCACCCGGTACTAACCGGGGCTGACCCTGCTGAGCATCCGAGATCTGACGGGATGGGATGGCAGAGAGGCATTGAACTGCCAGGCGACGGTCCCCACTGAGACTTGAACTCAGGACCTTGGGATTCAGAGTCCAGAGTGCTCTCCATTACACCACGGGACCGCCCTTACACACGTGCAGAGGCTATGCAGTGCACACAGACACTCATCATACAGACTCACAGCTGGCTCAGTGTTCCCAAATGCAGAGGGGAGCAGAGCACATTGCCACAGCCGTGTGGGGATGAGCACCTGCAGTCACTCTGCCGTCTGCAGCACCTACACTGCCCACTGCACCCTTAGCTGATGGGATGGATGGGATCTGATGCTGCTCTCCAGCAGCAGTTGGAGCAGCAGATCCTGGAGGAAGGACTAGGAGCATTGCTCACAGTGCAATCCAAAACAAAAAGCGACATTTAGAGTTGACAAACCAGGAAACAGACCCTGCATATGCATCATTCCTTTCCACATGAACTATAAAACCTCCTCAAATGGGAAATGGGTCTTACTGTAGCCAGACACTGTAGAAGGCAAATGCTCCATTTACACTGGTGATCATAAAAATCAAAATAATATGCCAAGACACATAAAGAAAGAGAAAAAGAAATGGTAAAAATAGTACTTTACAGTATCCCTAAATTAAAATACTTTATTCAGGCCAGGAACACCCTAAGCGAAGAACTAGAGCAGAAATAAAGATGGAAAAAATAGCTGAGAGAGCATGAAGAACCTTGTACAGAAGGAGAGAGCTAGGAATTATTTGCATACAATACATAAAGGAGTGGATAATATTGCTCTCATTTACCTTCTTTCCAGCGTAAGTAAAAAATAACACTTGTAGAAGACATAGATTTAAAACTAGTAATAGCAGTTACCTTTAAAATACCACAGAATTAAATGCAGAACATCCTGCAAATAAGACATCAATATAAAAATTTCCATTAGACATCAATACCAAAATTGTCATATGCCAACATTTAGAACAGTTTAGTCTGCTTTAGAAAGGTCAGAACTGTAGAGATGCAAAGCTTTTGTTAGGCTGTAAGATTTGTCAAAATAGGTTAAAAAAAGTTAAATCATTAAAACTCCATTAAACTAATCATCTAAATGGGAATTATTCATATTTATCTTTTCATATTCATGGGGATTAATGCTATGTTTTATCACTGGCAATCACCTTTTTTTTAAATAAACCTGGCAAACAGACATATGGAATATATTAATAAAATATAAATAATAGCATGATGTGTTTATCAAAGACTTCGGAACCACTAACTCCGTCATCCTTTTTAACCCCTAAAGAGTAACAGGAGTTTGTAACTTGGTGTTTCCTTGTTTCAAGCAAATCATTCAGGGGTATGTGCTGTGACTCAGAGTTGGGCTCCAGCTGTGGAAAGCAAAGGAGAAATTCCCATGAGAGCCACAAAGAAAGCAAAGGAGAATTTCCTACAAACCAGAGGATACCAGTGCAGAACATGGAGATGCACCCAAATCCCTGACCACAGACAAAATCAGCACACAGACAACACACCCCTTGCCCCTCAAGCACCCCAAAACAGCAGGGACTTGAAAAAAGAGCAGAACCTTCTGCTCAGCCGCTTGCCCTTTATTTTCCTGCTCATTTCCAAATAAATATGATTCACTTTCCTTACAATTTGCTTAGGCAAGCAAAATAAAAACCATATATGAAATAGTATGATCTGTAGTTACTCATTGATCCCCCAACTGTTCCCTAATGAGAGCAAGTTTTGCGGATTTCAGTCCTGTCCTGGAATAAACAGAAACTTCTCCAAGTATTTTAAACAGATTTTCATCTTCAGTCAACAAAACTTCAGAATTAAATCCTGCCCTTTTATTTCTGGAATGAAAAGTTCTGTGGCCAGCTTATCAAACCTCCCAGACTAATCTCCAAGGTTGTTCGGGAATTCATATTTTCTGGTTATGAAACATGAAAGTTAACTAGACTCAGTTTCAATCTAATGCCCCTTTAAAGATGTCCAGATACTTCTTTATAGGGGTGCTTATTTGAATTTACATAGTTGCCTTTGATTCTGGCATTGTCTGCAAAAATAAATTTCAAGATGATTAAAACCACACTGAGATGATTAAAAACACATTTCTCAGCAAGAGAATAAAACTAACAAGCACACTGCTCATCAGCTTGCCTGAAATACCTTCCCAGTGGTTGTAATTGGTTTAGGTTATTAATTTTCTGGACAGAAGAGTAATAATTAGTCTGACTGACTACCAGAGGGAAATATTTTAGCTGATTGCATGGGGACATACAGTATCTGATATTCTATGACAATTTATCCTGTTGAGGTCATTTATTTATCTGCCAGAGCTTTCAGACCTTTAAGATCATCCACAGGATGGCAGTGTTGAACCTCTGAGTCTCACGTACATTAAGTAGAGAACAAGGAAATCCAGGTGCTGCAGCGAATACTAAAACAAATAAAAAGAAGTACTTCCCCTTGATGCCAAATCTTTATAAACTTCACTATGTACACACACACACACACACAATTCATACACATACCTACAGACATTACTTTTGGAAAACAATTTTCTTGTCTCCAAGGCTGTGGACCGATACACCCCACAAAATCGTTTCCACTCTGCTAAATTGCTCCCCTTCCTATGCAGGCAAAATTAATGCAAGTTTAGAGGAAGAACTCAATGGCCAATCAGGAAATATAATTACTATTTGTTTTGCTATTCACATACAAGCAAATTGGGTGCCCCAATCTTTTAATGAGGTGGTAAATCACTGGCCATTACATTTAACAGCAACTGATTGACATTCATTGTTCTTACATTCACTATCAACTCATTGCAGCATATGGCCTGATTAATCTCAGCAGCCTCTCATTCATCTTCAGTTTTAGTGCATGTATTAGCCATAAAAGAAAATTACTTAAGAAAGACATCCACCACCTCTTACCTATATTGTTGTACATGATATTGCTATCAGAGAATAAATTTCTCTTTCATGTCGTCTTCTGATCACAAAATGAAGATTTGAGTATTTCACCTTTTCTACAGACTCAGAGGATTGAGAAATATCTGCAATTCTCCAACTGCTCGTTGATTTATTGAGATTCAACCTTGTTATTGCAGTATCTACACGAGCTCTTAGTGAAACACCAATGACAAACTTTTCACAGGCAGTGACTGCAGCACCAGCACACTTAATTATCTGTAAAAGCACTTAACTGTGGAAAAAAGACAGGTATGAAAACTGACATAAAGCAAGTAGTGCTTAAATGGTTACACAACTCAAAGGAAACCATAAAATAAGAAACGAAGTATACTCTAGGGAATTTGCAAAATGACCAAAGACCATGGTGCAAAGGGGAAAGAGGACCAAGTCTTCCACGTGTTTGTTGAGTGCTGAAGTGCATCCCTGTGCATGGTCCCACGACAGCAACACCCTTCTGTGCTGCTGAGAGTATCACGGCCATGAGCGTGCATTGCAGCCTCTTGGCTACAGACACACGAGCCAGTTGGGGCACTGCTGTAGCTCCTCCAGCTCCCAGCAGATGAAAGGTGGAGTGGAACTGTGGAAAAACAGCATGTCACTGGACTAGGAAAACAGGATGTCAGTGCAGTGAGCAAGACACAAGAAGGTTGAAGCAGATGAGAAGGTGAAAATCTTCTCACTCCTGCCCAGGCGAATCTGTGTTTGTCTCAGAGACACAGATCAGTGGCCTGGAATTTTCCAACCTTTCCTGTCAAGAATTTGTAACCTGAATCTTGCTTTCCAATGTTTCACAGTATTAATCATTTAGCAGATGTGCACCTTTCAGTCTCCCCTACTGCTTTGAGCAATTGCAGTATCATTTCTTATCACCCCCAATGACAGTGCAGACACAAACTCTTAACATGCATGCATGCGTCTGACATAAAGAAATACTACATCATCTTCCACAACCACACAATTGTCGTGAGGAGCCTTCTCAACCCAATTTTAGACCATGCATGCTGAATGGTTTCCATTCCGCAACTGTAAACAGCTCTGCCCACAGCACAACAGACCATGATGAAGTTCTTGCCCATTTCAATAGGTTGCTCCTGGGAAAGCTCTGAGCATAAAAAGGGTGTTGAGGAAGGTCATGAAGATACTCTGGTAGTATCAGATCCCATGCTGAAGATTGTGAGAGCTGGCTGCTACTGGCCAGGAACTTGCTTTAGTTCACTCTGCTGAAGGTACTGACACAATTCTCCCTGTGCCCCAGGGGCAAGTGGAGACACAGATCTTGTCATCGGAGTAAGAGACCAGTAAGACCTGGAACCTGAATTCCTCTTAATTCAGACATAGAAAACAAAACATTCTTTAAGTATGTAATCTTACATTCAGAGCTTGCAAAGGTGTAATAGAAGACAGAATTTTAAAATGTTTTTCACTTAAACAGTTTACTTTTGATAGCAAGAATCCCACTAGCCCCTCATACATCTATCCCAGGTAGGTTTTTAATGTGAAGCAAGACAAAATTCTCTCAAAGGGGTTCAGACATGGGTGCATTTTTGTTTAAATAAACTTGGAGAAATATAATCTCTCCACAGAGAAACTGACCTCCCTTGACCTGAGAGGAAGCAACCACTTCATTTCTCTACTACCATTACCACACCTGTGCTGAGCTATGGTGGTCAGAAAGGCAGCATCTTCATCTTCCATCTAGAAACACTCACTCACCTGAACACAATCAGAACAGGCTGTTTCTCCCCTCTATATTTATCTTAAGAGTTTAATCTAGAAGGTCAATATCAGATATTACTACAACCTGCAACACTTCCACTGTAATTGGGACCGGAACTTGGTACCAGGAAAATGCACAGAAAATTACATTGAGGAAATCAATAGCAATGGGATTCAAAGCATTATAATCTGAAGGATGCCAAGAGAAGTTCTTACTCGGTAAGCTTTCACTCACTGTGAAATAAATGTCTGTCTTTGTAGAGTGATAATAGAAGCCAAGACAATGCAAATGGGTAACAGATCAATGTGCTGTTAAATCTGAATATAGTTCTAAAGTAGTACCCATTCACTTCAACGGGATGTAGAAATCTTAAAGCAACTACAAACTACTGAATGTCAATACCACTAGTGATTTTTCTGTTAATCTAGCAAGAATGACTGCTAATTTTCTAGTTCAATCTGTTAGATCTGTCACGTTCTGGTGTTTCATTTGTTTGAATGCCTTTAATTTCTTTAATAACAGTGAAAGCAGTTCGTTTCCTTAAAGAAGAACTACAGCACCTGCAGGGTGGCAGCTGACCACCTGGCAACATTACCTTCTGCCATACAGAGCATGCTTGGAGTACATTTTGTCTGCCTGTGATGCACACATAGCTTTGCTGCTTCACTTTGCTTCCCCAGGACAAACAGACTCCTCTCTGAGGAATGAAAATAAAACAAGCATGAACTGTCTCAGCTGAGTTTACATTTACTAACAGCAGCAGTGCTGTTGGTACTTTATGTTGGTAGTTGGTACTAGTATTTTAAACAAGTCCTTTTCATACACATCACAACAGAAAAGAGACAATAACTCAGTTTACTTCATCCACTACCTGGTGGGACGGCTCAGGCTGGAATACTGTCACGAGTTATGTTTCTGTAGTTCTAGCTGAAGGATTTGCTCAGCAAATGCAGTTCTTCCAGAACTGCCTGGCCGTAGTACCTCTGGCCACTGTCTGGATGTTACAACAAGGGACAATATAATAACAGGAGCTGACTTAAGAAATCATTAGCCTACTCACCTTTGAAAAGTTTACCTATCTAAGTAACAGCTTAGATTAATTAGCAAAAAAACATGTTTATAAGGATTCCTTGATTCCTCTGTATGCCTCAAAAACCTGTGTGCCTCTGTCATCCTGTGTGTATTTGGACACAGAAACATTTTCATTAATGGCTTTTAATTTAGTAATTAAGCAGGACACACTTCTTGTAGAAGCCCATTAACAGGCAAATGCAGAGATCTCTCCTGATTCAGAAGGTCATTTTTATTCCCTATAGTTCAGTGGAGTCCCAGTATGTCAGTGTGAACATTAATGAAAACAAACACTGCAATCAGGTCTTCAAACAACTAAAAAGTGAAAATAGCAACTGCCACAATTACTACACCTTCTATCATACACAAAACCTGTTGTGCAATTTGTAAACACTACACTAACATAAGTTGTCAGAACGTGGTGTGATTTACTCCTACCTTATTCTTTTCCAATTTTCACATTTTGAAGAAACATTTTGTAAATATGAGACATTTTCACTACAAAAATGTATTTTCCACTATTTATCTCTTGGTTCCATTACATGTTCTTATTTCCTTTCCCACCACTAAGGCTCCTCAATCTGCCAGGACACAGAGCTAAACAGCTGTGTAATGCTGACTTAAAGAGTTCAGTATAAAACACATCCCTGTTTAGTTTTCATTACAAAAGCAAGTGGTTAGAGGGAGCTCAAGATCTGCAGGAGCAAGAACCAGAGGAAAATTTTTAATGGTACCTTTTGGCAGAGGATACAGGGAAGGAGGTAATGACCCCATCCTTCCCTTCATCCCCTCCACCTCTAGCTACCTCCAATAGCCTCTAAGCCCCCAAGGGTTATTTCCCAAACAAATACTTTTTCTGGTTGTTTTTAATAACTACACATTAACTGTGCAACAACAGCAAGTTAATCATCCAACTGTTTATTTTCTAAGTGATGACTTTGGATAACATATTTCCAAAGTTGGTGCTTTTCTGAGAAAACATGTCTGTAACTTACAGCATAATCACTTCGCGTGTTAATAGAGGAGATCAGGAATCTGGAACTTGTAGCAACTAAATTTTGCTGCAGGCTCAAGTGCAAGATGATGCACTGCCTGATTCAGCTGAACTCTTCTCAATTCACATGATCTTAGATGCAGCTGAAAACCTCTGCAATAAGAAGTTTTAAAAATACTTTAGAGGAACTGCATCAATGTGGATATTTCTTCTTTTCTTTAATAAAAAAAATAAAGATATAGTGCCCTGAGATTGCTAAGTCAAAGAACATCAAGAAAGGATTCCAATGGTTATCCTGCTCACATCAGAAAAACATGCCATGAAAGAGTGTGAACAATAAGAGACAAAGACAGTAGAAATCATACTGACAGAAATACATGTGTCTGGAAAAGGTATCACACTCCATTAATGCTCAAAATTCTGGTTTTGTAACTTACAGTACAGATAATCTTTAAAAATTGGGCACGAAAAATATGTCAAGATTTCATTTAACTGAAAATGAGAGATATTATTTGAATTTTTTATTCAGATGAGACCAAACAGCAAAACGTAAGAGACCAAAAGGTCAATGAAACGCAACAAAGCCAGAAGTAACAATAATGTATTTTGGGAAATGGTATCTATTTGTGGTCAGTCTCACAGTGATTCCCAGAGCAGCTCCCATTTGCACAGGGTAGGTGCAAACAAATGGTGAGGCGAGACTACAATTCAGGCTTTTCCCAGACACATAAAGGTGTGAATCAATGAGTATGTAGTACCTGATTAGGCCTGAAGAAACACCAATCACATGTACTACTACAGGGGTTCGGTCACAGTCAGACAGTTCTGCTTAAAAACTCAAAATAAGAACACAAGAAGCCACCTTAATGTCTGATACATTTACTGCTTGTACTTGTATTCACTTGCAATCCTCCATTCACATTATTTCCTGAAATCTCATTTTATAAATTGGTATGTGTAACTTTTTGATCAACAATCACTTTGCACACTCTTCATGTCAAATACCTACCCATTCATTCTGCGTTTATCATCAGGAATAAAAAAGCAAAAAGAGCAGGTGGAAAGAGAATGTCCTTAATTTATCTAAAGGCCAAATAATTTTCTAATTTTCATCCTCTGTATTTATGGGAAAACTTTGTATTAACCAATGTGGCATTCCTGTTATTAACCTGCACTGTCAAGAGAGGAGACAGACCTCTTGTGTATATTTGCTTGCTGCTGTGACATTAAAATTGACAGAAGGGTATTGGGCTCCTGTCATATTTATTTAAAATCTTCATGCAGAAGAAGCCCATGGAGACATACCCTCAGCACCCAGATGACAGCAATGCCACTGCTGCTACATCATGGCTAGCTGCAAACTGAAGTTTAATTTCATTTTTGCCTATCAGAGGCATCTCTTCTAGCTACTTCCAGTTGTAAAGAAATTTCCATGAATTTTACAGCAGCAACCCTCATTCATACCTGCAACACATCAGAAGAAGTAGAAAGTAAAAAAGTGCACAGGAGCATTACTCAGAAATACAAGTTTTGCTGTGACGCTCTGCTGTGGAGAAGAGTAGGGCTTCCTGATGTAACACAGAGACGATAATAGCACAATCCACAGGTCAGAAAAACCAGGGTGCAATCATGCTGCTTGATGTGAGAGCGGAAGTAAGAGGAGAAGGGCCCACTCTTTCCAAGGACAGTTCAAGACTTTTACATGTACTGGGCAGAAGTACAGTAGGAGAGGAAAGGGGAAGCAATAAAAAGGAAGAAAAAAGGATATCCTCTCCTTTGGCAGTACTGGTGAATAAGCATCAGGAAAAACTTCCTAAACACAGTCAGTGTGTGAGCTCCTGTGACAGGCCCAGATAACAGGGCAGAAGAGATAGCGAGGAACACGCTTCATGTAACAAGAACAGGCTACCTGGTTTTGTAGACAACAGTGCCATCAAGGGAAAGCACATGAAAAGACAATGCCAAGATGCCACTGATCTGCCTATGAAGTGCTTTGACGTAGATACCACAGGGTACCAGTAACAGGCAGGTTGCCATGGGCTTATTAGCTCTTCATGCAGACAAAGAGCTTGGCTATGACCTTGTTAAGCCTGCAAAGGGAGCCAACGCTGGGGCACAAATACTCTTCCCCCTTTTCTGTGTGGGTGGACTAACTACAGTCAGATATATGCAATTCCCCTCTCCCCTCGTTTTACTGATGTCACATGGAGAAACGATCCAAAGGTTTTGTAGCCTATGGAGAGAAAAGGAGCACTGTCATTCTTCTGAAAGATCATCAAGAGACAGATCTGCAACTCCTGTGAAAAGCACTGATAAGCTATCAGCAGTAATCAACCACCAGGCATATACGGATGAGTTTTGGTCCCTCTGCTATTTCCAGAAGCCTAGTTTCCATATAAACCACTGGAGACCCTCAATCTTTTATGAATCAAAGGGTTATGATTTTAGCATTTGAAATAGAAAGACCACAACTCTCAACAGCAGAAGGAAAACACACGGGAAATTGCCCATTCTCCGTATCTGTCTGTGCTGGCATGACACAACCACAACGTGAGACAGAAAGCACATACCCGGCATTGTGTCACAGGGAGAGCTGTGATCATTCATGGAAGTAGCAGGAGTCATGCTGAGTTCAGTCTGCACTCGCTTTGCAGAGTTTCGAGTAACAGTAGGGTGTTAACACAGAATGGAAACGCTCCAGCAAATACAAGCTAAGCCAATTCATTATTATGAAAGTCCTCCGTGGAGTGATTCCTGTCTCTCTCTAGGTCTCACAAACTGGCAAGCAGCCTCTCATAACTTCCTCATCAACCACTCAGTGGTCAGAAAGTCTCATTTTTATTTCACCGAATATTATCTCACTGTCACTCTTGGCATATGAAGTACTTTTATCAGCTTTTGCCATTTCTTTCAAGTATGGTAATCTTGAGGAACAGATTAGGTAAAGACTTAAATCAGACAGACAGGTGTGACTCCAGTAGCGGTTTTTTAATGGAAATGCACATTTAGAACTTCAGGAAGGCTTGTAATTATTTCAGGTATGTCAGGTTTCAGATCAGATCAAAATATTAACATACCAACAGGAATGTGTAATCTGGTGGTGCTTATGTCCTTGGAAAATCTAAGGAAACCTATTCAGTACCTCAGCTGTTGTGCACATAATGCAACAGCTTCAAAAGCAGTCTGAAACCTTGACCTCTGGGTATTTGCAGTTGTATACCCTGCTGCGATTTCCAAAGGGGTTAAGCATTCACAATTTCTACTGATTTAACAGAAACACTGTACCACAAAAACTGAATGAAGAGTATGCAGTAGGGTACCTGCACTTGAGAAACCATTCCTGAATTTTCAGAACAATGTGTGATTCAGCATGCAGCGCCACTGTCACAGAAGAATGACAAAAGAGAAATATCTGATGTAATCACTGGGAAAAACTTGAAAGTAATTTGAGCACAAATGAACAGCCAGTTGTTCACCACCTTACATAGGCTTTTTTTTCTCTCCACAATTTGGTTTTAAGGATAAAGAAATAGAGTGTTGTGAAAAAATGTGGACTTGGACAGCCCAGAAGATCACAGTCCTTTTAAACACAGAACAGGCTACGCAAGCAGAGGCCAACTCAAACACTGTTGCTAATGTGACCTTGTCCCCAGACCTGCACTTCAGTATCTTCCCTAGCGGTTTATCTGACTGCAGCTCAGGCTTTGATAGCAGTGCCCATAAACAGATGCCAGGCCACAGATAACACTCATCCCTGCAGTGAATGTGCTGGGTCAGTGCTCAGGGCAGGCTGTCTCTCTGGACGCTCAAACACACATGGCAGTAGTTTTACTATGAAGATCACCAGCTTTTTCTTTTTTTCAGGTCACTGCATATATATGCATTTTTTGCACTCATCTGACACGGGCAGTCTATTGGTCAGACAGTTTGGAGCAGTACCGTTATACAGATAACCAAGAGCTGGTTTCACACTGTCCCATCACCCAGTATGTAACATGTGGGGAATATCTGCATAAAGTCACACTCCAAAAAGGCCTCTCCTGCATCATCCAATCTCTACTACGTGCTGCTTGGGTGGCTCCTCCTGGACAGTGGCACAAAGGACAAATGCTTTCCTCCAGGGTCCTTCTTACTAAAGGTCTGCCACTACACTTCAGACTGGTTCTAAATTTCTGTCTTGGATTACATGACTTCTTCAATGTAAGTCTCTTAAGTCAGCTTGGAGTATTGGACACTCATTACTAACCTATTCTCTTGACTTACTATCGAAAAACTTCATAAACCAGAACTGTTTTCAATCATTTACAAACTAAAAGAGCCAAGTCTAAAAGACAAACAATGAAAAAACTAATAAAACAAATTACAGAACTCTAATTACAGAGCAGTCCACAACAGAACCACAAAAGGGTTGAGGCTGGCAGGGACCTCTGGAGATCATCCAGTCCAAGCCCTTTCTCAAGCTGAGCCACCTCGAACAGGCTGCCCACAACAATGTCCAGGCAGTTCTATACGTATCCCCAAGATTCAAGACTCCACAGCCTCTCGGTGAGATCTGTGCCAGTGTCCAGTCACTCTCACAGGAAACACTTTTTTTTTTTTTTGATGTTCAGAAGGAACCTGCCATATTTCCATTTGTGCTCACTGTCTCTGGTCCTGTCACTGGGCACCACAGAAAACTGCATGGCTCCCTTTCTTTGCACCCTCCTTTCAGGTGTTTATACATACTGGAAAGCTCTTTCCGAACCTTCACGCTGAACACTCCCAGCTTTTTCAACCTCTCTTCATAGCAGAGCAGTTTCTTCAGCACTTCTGTGGCCCTTCACTGAGTTGACTCTGACCAGTAGCTCCAACACTCTCATGTACCAAGGAGCCCAGAAGTGGATGCAATCCTTTGCCATATCAGCCCCTCCTCCCAGTTTTGTGTCATATGCAAACTTGCTGTGGACACAGTCTGCCCCATCACCCAAATCATTAATGAAGATGTTGAACAGGACAGGACAGATCCAGTACTGACCCCAGGGGTACACTGCCAACTACTGGCCTCTGACTAGACTTCCTTCCACTGATCACTGCTCTCTGGGCACAGCTATTCAGCCAGTTTTCAATCGACCTCGCCACCTGCTCATCCAGCCCATGCTCCATCATATCCTCTCTATGGCAAACAGCATTACAAGCCTTGCTGACGCCTAGGCAGACAACACCCAAGGCTCTCCCCTTGTCTATCAAGGTGGTATTTTCATTGCAGTTCACTGAGTTTCCAAAGCATGACTTCCCTGTGGTGAACCCATGTTGACTCTCCTTTCACTTCCATGTCCTTCTAGTTCCTGGAAATGGTTTCCAGGATTAGCTGCTCTATCACCTTCTCAGGAACTCACGTGAAGCTGACCAGCCTGCAGTTCCCTGGCTCCTTCCCACTGCCTTTTTTGAAGTGCTTATAAACATTGGGCATTTTCTTATTATTATTTCAAGAGTTTGTTAGGTGTGTCAAGAAAACAAAAAAGCTCTTGGAAGGGTGGGACTGAAATGTCAAAATTTAATAAGATATTTTATTCTTCAAAAGATTTTATTTTTGTTTATCTTTTAACTTAAATGAATCTTTGAGTGTCAAATATAGTTCCACATAAAGCACTCAAAACTTTTTGAGACACAGAATCAGATTATGCACTAATTACTCTGAAATAAATACAAAAGATAATTAGAGAACTATGAACTCATGAAGTGATGAAGATATCCACATTTACATTTTATGGTTTAGAATTAACTATATACATGTACATTCCTCTGTGAACACCAGCAGAATAGTGAATTTCAGCAGTATTACATTTTATGGTCTTGAAAGTTATTATCTACAAAAATAGTTTTTACATAGTGCTATTGCACAGTAGAATTCCATCTCCTCGTTCTTTGCATTTATGAAGTCAACTTCTGTGTAAAACAGTTCAACCATTCTAATATAATCATCTAACAGATAAGAGACTTCTGGGGTATGGCAACTTCAGAAATTACTATATGGAGGCCTATTTGAAATAAGTGGTACAAGTAACACAAAAAAATTACTGTGTCACTGATAGAAGGTCTAGACAAACCTTGAGCTCCTAAAAATGCCTGGGGAAAATTGATGTAAAATTCCTGGAAGACAAACAAACTGGAAAGCAATGGGCCTCTACAGTCAACACTGTTCATCTTCAGAGAAACTGTGTGAATTAAGAGACATTAAAAACTCAACAGAAGATCAGTGAACTTGTGACACAGCAGCATCTTAGTCAAATCTCATGAAAATTAACTTGTAAACTCCTTTTTATCCCCCATTAGCCTTTCCACTCTAAAATAAAGCTGACCAAAGGTTGGCTGGTTGCTGTTTAATCCCATTTTGTGGGAGTGCAGAATCATGATAGAAGAAACAGTCTCTGTCAAGAGTCACTGGACCAAATGAAAGACTTGAAAAATTTGGTTCTGAGAGTATAGAATATGGAACCACTGATAAAGTGACACCACAAAAATAATTCTACAACTGCACTGAATAACAATGGCAAACAAATGAAATTAGGGTCCAGGAACTGCCTGTTTATAGCTTGGTCACAGGAATCTGCAACATCCTCTTAAAAAGGAATATATAATACCCTTCACATTAAAGTTGGCTTTGGCTGAGATGATTTCCATAGCCAGGAAGAATTGCATCTTTCATAAGTAAGGCCAATATCAAACCCTTAAATAACAAGTTTCTCTTGCTCTAAGATACAGGGCCAAACTTTTGCTACTGAAAACACAAAGCTTTAAACCAAAATTTCTTTCCATTTACACAATAATACAGATATTTAGATCTTAAGCTTTCTACTTTTCTGTGTGCTCAGGTCTACTAACACAGTTTTAAATAAATCCAGTGTATCTCTGACCAGCTACTCCTGTGCTGTATTTGGCAGCATTAGTTCATGCATTGCAAATGATTTTTAACTATGAGAGCTTGATCCAAGATAATGTCTGGCTTGGTGAGAATGAACCCCTTATCCATGGCAAGAAGCACTCTCTGAGATGCTAAACTGTTTGGTTGGAACAGGCAGATGATAATCTTACATGGCCTAAATTACTATCCTCTGAATTTAAAAAAAAAACCAAACAATAAAATTACCTCTGTTTCTCCCAGTTACCCTAAGATCCACTGATTGATTAGCTAAGGGTTGTTTTCTGGGATCAATTGGTTCTTGCAATTCAGCTAAGGGAAGATAAATGCAAACAACGAAGATATTGAAGAGATGCACAACAGAAGTCATGGGGTACTTACTTGAACACCTGTAGCTGTAAGTCAGATCATACTACCTCTTATTAAAAATATATCTTGATGTGAGAATTGATTTACAGTACGTGGAATGGAGAAAGTCCTGTCAGAAATGGATTTGTGAAGAGAATGAAGAAGCCACCTCTAACGCTTTAACAACTGATGTTTTTAATGTTGTTTAAATGTACAAAATGGTTGTTTAAATGTCTTTTTGCAAAGTTACTGCTTCTCCTTCCCAGGATACCTTGAGATACCTGCTATCTCAGGGGTCTGGAGGGAAGTTGCAACATTCATGTTACCTGACCCCCTTCCTATTGAATGTAAATGCCTTGGTTCCCATTGGCCCACACCCAAACCCCCTCTTGCTTCCTATTGGTAGGTTTTAGATCCCTCCAAGGTCCATATAAACCCTGACCTGCAGAAATAAACATTCCCTCTCTCTCCTCCCTCTACTGTGGTCTCTGTGTAAGTCCTTTTCGAGCTCCCAGGGGACCACGTGGTCAGGGGCACTGGGGGAGCACATTTTCTCCTGGGTAATGGACTAAGCCCCAGGACCAGGAGAACCCACCATACCGTTGCAGATTGCATCCCCACAGCACCTTGATATATTCCTGTGTGATTGACAGCAGAACCAAGACAGTTCCAACCAGGACTGGACTTCCTCCACAGCAACAAGGCTGTCTACCCTCTGCAGGTAGAAGTATCTACCACAGAAAGTGCTGATCCTCTGGAAAACAGGGATGTAGCTTAACTCTTTGAATAACTATCATCAAGGGAAGGCACAGTACATAGTATATGCTCTGCAGATATTATTTGAGCATATAGTGTAGTATAGTATGTAGTATATGCTCTGTTGTATTGAGACAGAGTCTCACCTGCTGCTTCTTCATCAAGATCATTCCCCTTTGGCATTTGCACATGTGGCAAAAAAAAAAGAGGTGTTGAGGAGACAGCATTGTTCCCATCCTGGCCTACAGCAAGATGTGTAGGAATCTTCAGGTGCAAAACAGATGTCTGAATATTTTGAAATACAAAGATCCACAAGATCAAAATCTCACCTAAATTTCCAGCTATGTTAGGAGGTCTAATGAGATACACCACCCGTGCTTGTAGGTATCTGCTACACATGGCTAAGGCAAAGCAAATAAAGTTCCCCCTGCACAAGATTTCTCAAAGCTTCATAGGCCAAATGAGACCATCCTGCAATGATGGCAGATGGCAATATCCTCAAAAAACAACACACAGAACACTGGCTATTCTTTATCATCAGTGCTTCTATGGGTTGGCCCTACTATACACTGTTATAATTGAAAATCCCAGGAGATCCAATGTTATGGGTTTAGCCAGGTGGGCCTAAACTTAGGTTTTAAAGTTCAGCTAGGCCTAGGATTGTCAGCTGATTTAAGCTGGGCTGAGCTAGCTAACAGCTGACTTCTTCCAGCCAATGATATTGTATTCCATACCATACTACATCATCTCAAAGGGGGTAAAATCCAGTGTGTGGGAGTGGCTTAGTCAGTTCCACCATGGCTGGAGTGCAGAGAAGAGGGGCCACAGTTGCTCTCATCTGTTAGGCCCTGCTCCTGCTGCCGCTACTTGCGTTTTGTTTGAGTTCAGGGAAGTAGAAATATTTTGTTGTTATACTTTCTCTGTCTTGCAGGGTGTCTTTTGGAGTATTACTTTGTATTAACTGGGGAGTGGGAAGTTATTTCTTGTTATATATGTATAATGTGTGTGTGTTATATTGTAGTTTTCTCCTAATTTTCTTTTTTTTCTGTATGAATACATGTAGTTAGTTTCAGCATAAACCTAGTTTGAAGTGGTTTTTTTTCCTCTCTCTCTTCTTTTTCCCTTGGCTGGTTGGGGGGAGGAGGAACCCTTTTCACTCTGTCATGGACAGCTCCAGCTCAACCAAGGACATCCAAGCACATTAAATATGAGCTTCACAGGCCAGGCAGGAAGAGACAAAAACAAAAAAGACAAAAGATTGGGATCTGTGAGAAAGAGGTAAAAACACTTGAAGCTAAATTGGAAAGAAACGTGACACAGAGTGATAACTTTATGAAATATAGGCTATAGATGATGAGGCTGATGAGATCAGACTGTTTTACAACTAATACACCTAATTTCTCTCTTGTATTCCTGGTGAACAACAAGCTGAACATAAGCCAGCAGTCTTCCCTGGCAGCATATAAAGCTGGAAATTAACCTGCTCTGCTGAGTGCTCACTAGACCACATCTGGAATAAAGCATCCAGTTCTGGACCCCCAAATCATCCATACAGTGGTGTGAGCTCACTGAGGGCCATCAAGATGCTCAGTTGTCAGACCACTTATCCTGCAAAGAAAGGCTCAGAGAACTAGGCTTGTTCAATCTGCATGAACAAAGGCTTTGGGAAAGCCAAACTGCAGCCTGCCAAGGCCTACAAGGAGATTACCAAGAAGACAGAGCCAGGCTGTCAGCAGTGGTGCGAGACAGCAGCGAGGTTCATATTGGCTGTGAGGGGAAACTTCCCATGAGGACAGGGGAGCAGCAGAACAGGCTGCTTGTCGGGATTGTGTGGCTTCCATCTTTGACTCCATCAGGCTTAAATATTCATTCTGATCTGACTTCACAGTTATCCCTGCTTTGAGCTTACACTGGAGATCTCTCAAGGCCCTCTGCAACCTAAATTACCTTATTATCCAGAGTCTGGACTGTGTCCTTAAGATGCTATGATTTGTAAGAAGCTTAGAACTTAGGCAATCTGCACCTGGCAATTTGCTCCTAATAGTGATCAATTGCAAACCTTCAGCAAAAGTGCTAATGACTACACAGAGACACAGTGATCACTTTCCTGCTATTCACCTTACCAACAGTTCTTTGTCTTCATCTGTTCCCATCCAACCTGACATTTCTGAACTCTCACCATGGCCTTTGGTGCCAGCATACATCTTAAACCATCTTCAGTTAAACTTACACTCTCAATTAGCATTTATCCAGGTAGAAAATAAAACTGTGCTAATGGTATGTGAATTGTTTAAAATGAAAGAGGCTGAGAAACTGACAGAAGAGCGAGATGAGGGCATGTATGAAATGAATGTTACTTAACGGAATTTAGATGATTCTACTCAGTTTGTCTACTAATACACAGAATTCACAAATTGCACTGAATGCTCAACTCATTTCTTTTGTATGTTACCCTCATGTAACCCTGTCTTTCTTCAGCAAACACAACAGACCTCTGGTGATCAATAAGGATTACACAAGAGGTCCCCTTGCAGGTGCAAAGGGTTTAGCAAACAGACTAGGGGAATGCTCAAGAAAGAAAACATCTAGGACTAAAGCAGTCTAGTCATTTCCCAAAGAACAGGCCAAGCTATACTCACCAAATGACATAACTAAACTTTCCACAGCTTATACCTTTTTCTTCTTGTTTTACAGTGTTCAAATTGAGACCCTCAATTCAATGAAAGAAAGACCAATGCAAATAAAGGCAACAGGAGCTATAGTTGGAAGATACAAAGTGCTACATGCAAGCCAAGTATTCTAACATGAGGGGTTCTTAGAGTCAAGCTGGCCAGCCACTTAACTGTACTGTCTGCACTTTAGTGTTAAACTCGGCTTCTTCATACCTTAAGAATGTTTTAAAAGTAAACTGATGCCAAAAGCACAACTTATAAACACTATCAAAAAGCTAATGAGGAAATTATTCAGAAACTGCTGGGAAAGAAGATTTTTAAAGTGTAATAAATAGGAACTACAGCCACAGGAAATTCAGTGGGATTATAAAAAGTTGAGCAAGTAGCTGCTTAATAGCATAAATTCTGGGAATAAAGCAAGTTCTGAAGAAACTTGGAGAGCTAAAGTCTGTCAGTGAATATATAGATGGGAGCTCATTTAACTCCAATCCTTAGGTTTGGGGGGTTTAGTTTGCTTTTTGAAGCCTGTTACTTTAAGACTTTTGCAAATATGGAGCTTCTGATTGGTATCTTTTCAACATGATGTCTAACAATTAAGAAAAGTTAAACCTAAACCAGTTGTTATTGAATTCTCAAGTCTGAAAGAACTGACAGGTTTTCTGCAGCTCCCACTACTTTTAGAAGAAAACCCCATACCAAAAGTCAGTGAAGGGTAAGTGCATTTCTGTTATTTTTAAGCTTAGCTTAGCCTAGTAATACTATTTAGGCTATAAAATCTTTCTTGCAGCAGGGTAAGGAAAAAGGAGAAAGCTTTTTTTTGCTCTTCTGAAGATCCCTTTCACAAGTGGTACAGGGCTGCACACAGCTCATTAGATGGTAAGCCTGCATAGGATGAAATCTCCCAATTTGCTTTAAACAAGTGAAGTTGGAAAACAGATTTCATCATATTAACCATCCCAGTGTCATCACTGTAGACTGTTACACTCACTGGAAGTATTAGTTAATTAAGCCAAAAGTGACAGTAGTAGTGGGCTGTCACCCTCTGCACTGGAGAGAGTGAGGTAAGGACACTCTGCTAACATCTTGTGTCTAGTTTCTGGCCACAAAGGAACAGGAGCAGCAGCATTAGACACAAATACATCTTCCCGAACTCCCTTCTGTTTCTCAAATTTAATCCCTTCTACCATTCCACTTTGAATCTTGATTTTGATCTCCTTTCTCTCTTTCTATCTAGGTGTTTATTAATTTCAGCAGGCCTATCCCTCAGTATTCTGTCCTATCCAGTGCAGTCCAGGTGTCTCTCCCTCAACACAACCACTGTCCCATTACCTTTTCAGAAAATTGTAATCTTTCCTTCCAAGAGCCCCCTCTAACTCTTTGACCCTCCCTTCTTTGTCCTAGGAAGATATTCATCCCCTCAGGATCCTGGATTCTCCACACTGTTCTTTAGCTCTGATTAATCACTGCTTGGAGACATTAGTCCCTGGATGTTTCTATAGCCAGGATCCCCTGCTGATTTACTTCTTGCTGAAGGATCAAAAAGGAACTTCAGAAAACAGAACATTGACCTGCTGCCAACCAATAACCAGTATCCCTCCAGAGAAGACAGCAGATTGCAAAGTGAGAGCGAGAAAAGCAATCCTTTAGAAAATAACTAAATGCTAACATATATTTAAGAGTGAACCTAACTTGAAAGTTATGCTAAAAATCTTCCTGGTATGGTTGTGCAGTTTTGGCCACTGTCACAAAGAAGAGCTGATAAAAGTTATGTCACTTCTTCAGAAGAATCCAAACAACTGCTGGAACAAAGCAAAGAGAAGAAACTGATGGCAGCAGTAAAGACAGCTGCCTACAAAGACAGCACTTCGTCCTGAAGTCTTACCTTCCTGACAAACCACTGCCTCTTGTATTTCACAGCCAGCCTCACAGCAGCATTCAGCAAACTGCTTTTAATTTTTGAGAGAACCAACTGCATTCTGTGACTGCCCAAAAGGTAATGCCTAATTACACTAGTTTGAAGTGATAACAATAAAACTTTGATGATTCATACAATCAGCTCCAAGTTCATCTATGCCAGTTGCCAAGCAGTTCTTTTCAGTCTTCACTTTGATCAGAGAAAGTGACCTTGCTGTCCTTTTAATACCAGCTGTAAAATACGCTTGCAATTAGTTCTCTAAAGTTCAAGTGATTCTAATGAAATCTCTTATGACCAAAAATGCAAATCAATTCTTTGGTTGTACATCTTGGTAGTTTAAGGAATTCAGATTGCTCTCTGTACCAGATATGCCAGAGTAGGGGAAAAAATATTAACAGAACCAAAAACATCAGGATGAATATACTAACACGTTGCCAGAGCTAGCAATAATTTTATGCCTATGTTAATTAGCAAAGATTATGAAACAAGAGTACAACAGTTTTTAAAAGCATCTCATGAAAAGAGCACAAAAACTTGTGTTATTTCTACATAAGCAAAACTTACAGGCAGCTGTTCCTAAAAACATGCATGTTTCAGCTCTTCCTTTCTCATTAAGTCAAACAACAGTTAGATAATAGAGCTGAAAATGATTTTTGGTACCAATGTATTTATTGCATTTCCCAGTACATCAAGCTGTCAGACTAACAATTAGTTTCATTTCAAATTAAACCGGACAGGCAGTCCCTTGACGAGAGAACACATGTTAATTTAACTACAACACAAACCTCTTCTCTTTCAAAACACCTCTTCCATCAAGAACGCAGCTTTTATGATACTCTCTTCCTGCTGAGTGGTACTGCTCTTCCTGTCCTTCCACAAATTCTTACTGCAAACAGAGTAACCATCAGATGGTACACAAAACAAAGATTTTCTCCCCTCTTTAAAGAAGCAGACATGAAATCCAGACTTAGATGTCCCCATCATTTACCTGGCAAAGCTGTAAATAATGTATAGAAACAAGGTAACCTCTACATTAGCCTGTTAAATAAGGACGACAATCCCTTGTGAGGAACTGACATTCAATAAGCACAGTACCCTCTACACTTCATTGCTTATTCTCAGACAGATTCTTTTATCTATCCATGTCCATACCCTTTTGTAAGTGAGGTCTACAAACTACCTCCAGGATTCAGGAACAGTAACAAAAGTCACGTAGTGGGGACACTGGATGTTTAGCTACCAGAAACCAAGGATACTGAAGAAGAGAGGTCTTCCTATATCAAATGAAAAGAAACACAAAGAAATGCCAGGAAAACCATTCTTGAAGACTTGGTATTTTTAATTCAGTACCAGCCAGTGTTCCCTCTCATTCACAGCCCCATTTTGCTTCATGAAGAGCTGTCAGACACACTGTAACCCATGGACACTGGTATTTTTTGAGGGAGATCATTTATACATAAATGAGACTAAACATTGCTATTTTAAGTCCTTCTTTTTAAAACCCTCCAAAGCTCTTCTCTGCAATGGCATCAAGTTTCTTCATCAAACATGCTTCAGGTAAACATTCTTTTTTTGCTTGGGCTTTTAAAAACACAGTAATAACCTATTTCATGTTCTGAAATTTTGCCTCCCAGAACAGAAAACAACTTAAATTACTCCCTGTAGACATAAAACCACCCAATGGTTTAATTTGTAAGGGACATTTAAAGATTACCTAGTTGAACCTCTTCTGCCATGGGCAGGGACATCTTTAAAGTTGCTTTGATCAGGCTGCTCAAAGTCCCATCCAACCTGATTTTGAGTACTTACAACAATGGAGCATCCACCACTCCGCTGGGCAACCTGTTCCAATGCCTCACCATGTATGTTATGTATGGCCAGACTTCGCAAACGCAGATTTGGGCAGGGCTCTCCCCACGTGGCTGTGCCCTTCCAGCCTGCACAGTGGATTTTTTAGGTGAGGCACAGCATGCGCAGAACTGGCCCCACCATTTCAGTCCTAAAGTCCATCAGCCACAGCCGAGCGAGCTTGGACAGTGACAGTGAAGTCCTCGGGACTGTCACAGCACTCGGTACTAACCGGGGCTGACCCTGCTGAGCATCCCAGATCTGACGGGATGGGATGGCAGGGAGGCATTGAACTGTCAGGGGACGGTCCCACTGAGACTCAAACTGAGAACCTTGGGATTCAGAGTCCAGAGTGCTCTCCTTTACACCACGGGACTGCCCCAATGCCTCACAGTAAAGAATTTCTTCCTAATATCTAATTTAAACCTATTCTCTTTCACCTTAAATTGCTGCCCGTTGTCATATTGAAAAGCTTGTCCCCATCTCTCTTATGGGATCCCTTTATAAGCGAAAGGCCACATACCTGGAGCCTGCTCTTCTCCACATTTAACAACCACAGCCCTCTCTGTCTTTTCTCACAGGAGAGGTGCTCCAGCCCTCTAATCATTTTTGTGTCCTTCCTCTAGACTCGCTCAAACAGGTCCATGTCCTTCTTGGGCAGGGGAGAGCCCCAGTGCTGGATGTAGTACTCCAGGTAGGGCGCAGCCCAGGATACAACTGGCCGTCCGGGGTGCAGGTGCACAAGTTCAGCCTGCAATCCACCAATATCCCCCCAAGTCCTTCCATGCAGGGTTGCTCTCAACCCATTCATCGCACAGCCTATAGCAGTACTGGCAATTGTCCCACCCCAGGTGCAGCACCCTGCACTTGGCCACGCTGCATTTCATGACGATCACACTGGCTCCCTTCTCCAGCCTAGGAGCCTGCGATCAACCTCAACCCAGGTTTGCTGAGGCAGCAAGTGCCAAATTACCTGGCAACGTTGATTTAACAGACTTGGAGTATGTCAGACAGATTTTCATAATCTCCTCACAGCACTCTTGTTTTGTTAAGGAAACTCAAGTCCAGCAGCTGTGTTTACTGCATGCCAGGTAATGAAGAACAAAACCATTCAGGACTTACTCATAAAAACCCAAACTCTGCATTTGATTTGTGAACGTCAGTAAGAACCAACACAGATCTCCACAGAGCTACCAGAGCAGTGATGTAGTTTAACTTCAAGATATTTACTTCATAAATATCTTATGGAACTGTGCACTGGATACAGCTTCTCAGTGGGCCCCCACAGTGTACACAGCACCAGCAGGACATTTGTACCTCAGTGGTGGTACAGCTGCAGTAGGGAGCAAAGATCTTAAGTTTAAAGGCAGGTAAAAAGGGGAAAAGCATTTGAAGCTGGGACCTCCACACCTCTGCTTACCCTAAGAGTGTAACAGCAACCCAATGGCTTTGCAGGGCTCCTCAGTATCTCATCTCACCTGGCCTGAAGCAAAAGCCAGCTTGCTGGCCTGAAAACGTGCCTCAGCCCCTGAAGAATTTATTTATATATTACCCAGAGCAGGAGACACTGCAGATATCCATGGATAAAAGCTGAAGTGGCCTCTAGGGCAAAAGAACAACTACCTGCAATTCCTCTTGGACGACCACAGACAGGTGGAAACACAATCCAACAGTATTTCACAACCAATTCTTTTTCAGAGGCTGCTTATAGAAGTAAACATTTATGCTGCCTTTTTTTCTCTTTTTTTTTTTTACAATAACAGGATCGTAGATTTACAGAGTTTATAGTTTCTAACTTACAATTGGGATCATATAAACAGAATCATTCACCTCTACAAACTGTGAGGGGAGTCCCCTACCAAGGTTCTTAGTTCTTTTCTCTTCAAGAAGGTATTTCAGGCTGGAAAGCAAGCACAGGGCTCAAACTCTCTGCCAATAATCTCTGGCAACAGATTCCTCCTAGCTGGTGGAAGTGGGGGAAGGAAGTTATTTCTCACTCTGGCTGCAGCCTAGACTTCAGTAATTGTATCTGTTAACCAGCACAAAACTGTGTTAGCCCACAGTCAGGGCTTGCAGCAGAGGCAGAGCTCCCGCTGCAGGAGGACGACAGGTGTCTGACCCCACTGACAGCACGCTGTCCCTACCCCCACCTTTCTTTCTCTCTCCCCACCACCATACAGAGACAGGAATCTAGTCAAGATGCTAAGGTGCCACATGAATATTTCAGACAGTAACACTATTTCCAGCTGTTTGGAAGTGTTTCAATCTGCAAGGCAGACTGACTCAGTGCAACTGCATGAATTTTCATTGTTTTAATAGAATCATAGAATGGATTGGGTTGGAAAAGACCTCCAAGATCATCAAGTCCAACCCCTGGTCCAACTCCAGTCCATTTACTAGATCATGGCAGTCAGTGCCATGTGCAATCTCAGTTTAAAAATCTCCAGGGATGGTGAATCCACCACCTCTCTGGGCAGCCCATTCCAATGCCTGATTACTCTCTCTGGAAAGAATTTTTTTCTGATCTCCAATTTAAATTTCCCCTGGCAGAGCTTAAGCCCGGGCCCTTTTGTCCTATTGCTGAGTGCCTGGGAGAAGAGACCAACCCCCACCTGGCTATAACTTCCCTTCAGGTAGTTCTGGACAGTGATGAGGTCACCTCTAAGGCTCCTTTTCTCATGCTGTTGTGGTCTTTGATTATAAAAACCCCTCCCTAGCTGTAACTTCTGGATTGTTTTAAGACTGAGGGAGATTAGCAAAACTAAAATAATGGAAGTTCTTTCTTATCATGAACCTTATAGTAAAGAGCTTCAAACCAGGGTGGCCCAAGAATGGAAGTGAAAAGGCAGGTCCTTCATGAGGACAGACCTTCAAGTTGGGTTTACATCTGGATCTAAGTGCTCGTGATCTTGTTCACAAAATGCAGCACCAACCACAGCCTAAGCTCCAGTGCTGCTCACCAGCTGAGCTGACACCCCCTGAGTTAAATGCCCTGCCAGTGGTGAGGAACTCTACAAGGGCATCACTAAACTCTGCAAAAAAAAAGGTTTGCAGCACAAAGACACCTGGAAAAGTAATGGAATATAGTTTGTTGAAAGCTATTTAATACAAGGATACAAGAGGGTGCACGCTTTCAGAAGACTCTTCTTGCCTCAGAAAATGCTGGTGCTGCTCTAGCTTAAAGAGATTTACTTTTTAACACTGCTGAAAAAGTGCCTCTGGTCTCAGCTACTGCGTGGGCACGTGGCAGACATCAGTTCTGATCTTTTCAGGATTGTCTGTAATTACCACAGAAGTCAGTATTTCTGCTGCCAATACAACTTCCACCAAATGTGAACTCTTCAAGGACTTTGTCTTCAAAAGAACATCACTTCCAAATTATTTCAAAATGCCTTGCAGCAGATGGACCACAGATTTGAATCCTAAATGAAAAGTATCACACCAAGGCTGCAGGGGGCAGGTGGGTGAAGAAGAAAAGCTAATTATTGAGAGTGGGAAGTCACGAACACCAAATACTACACACTGAATTAAAGCAATTCTACTTTGCCTAAAGATTTTCCAGGCTCCTTTCCATACAGCGATACTTCATCTCTTCCAACAGTTTACTTTAGGGAAGTGAAAGTAAGCAACGGATGTACAGAACCAAATTAAACTTTCACATCAAAACCATCCACGTCTTGACATCCATCCAAAGACCAACTAGTCTCACTAGAATTTATTTGCAGAGACTGTGCTAGTTAGACTAACATGTGGCACTTAAATTTTTCATCTATATTTACTAGATTGTTTACTCAACTTTCATCTGGGAAAACACAGACATTTATCCACAAAATCTCTTCCAGGTTTGTGGTAAAATTCCCCTTTTCAGAGAACTTTTACATTTCCTTTTTTTCCCATATTTTGAACACTAAAAGATGGCTTTTAAGTGGGTTCCCCCCCCCCCCCATCCTTTTAGTCAAACCGATTTTGGCAGATCATGAATCACCAACTAACACTGCCACCCTTATCTTCCTTCATCATAAGAAAATTAAACTGAAAAATTTATAAATTGAGGCTCTTCTCCTCCTCTCTTTGTTTTTCATTCTTTTCCTGTATCTGCTAGAAAAACTCAGTATGTATTTATGTCCATTACTATAGTCTGAAGAAACAAGGAAAGCATTAATCATGTCCAATTTATGCCACATATTAAAGATAACCAATACAAATCTAAGGAAAGTTTAGGAGAGTTAAGATGTTAACTCATACACCGTTAAGCCAGAAGTGAAGTTCTGGAAGCACTCCTGGGCTTAATCCAGTCTTAAAAAACAAACCAAACCAACATACATATGCCTTGAATTCACTGTTCCTCCAGACATTCTCAGAATCTAGCCAGGAGATATTTCCTGAGGTACTGTAAATAGCATCATCAGTATTATGTCTGAGCAATCAGATCTACTTTTTTTCTAGCCCTTTTTGCATAGGGAATCTTGCAAGATTAAAGGTATTAATAATGTCATGCGCAACAGTGGTGAATCTAGAGAGGAGCACACTGCTTTCGAGTTGCTCCCTGAATTTGCTACAGAGCCTAAAAATATGCTACAGACAACATAAGTGTAGGGAGTACAGAGACCTGATTGTCATCTAAGGCTATGGAGGTGTCCCAGTTCAGCAGGTGGGACCAGGGTGATCAAAGCTGTGTATTCCACACCCTCTCTCCATTTGCCATGAACTGTTAACAATGGACCATTTGCAGCAGCTGCCCAGGGCACACTCAACTCCTAAGGATGTGCACTGAGTGTGAAAGACACCTGTGAGATAAGAGCTGTGATAACTCCCCTCCAGGAAGTCGTTAGCACCTTCGCACCCACCCTGAGGGTGCTAATGGGCCATCAATGATTCCAAATACCTCATAACTCACAGAGTGACATTACTCATTGTGTAACTCCCCACCCTGGGGGAGGTACTGGGTGGTCCCACCTGGACTTGAGGGGATATAATCTGGGGGTTCAAGGACTTGGGACCATTTGCCAGATCCAGAGGAGAACCAGAACCTTGACAGGAGACCACCACTTTCAACCAGACTGTGACCACCACTCTCAACCAGACTGCGACCATCAGCTGCACCAACAGGTTCTTCACTTCCTTTTACTTTGGACTTGAGGGAACCACGTGGGGTTCAGCACAGGGGCTAACAAGCCCCTTTGTGTTTGTGCCTCAGGGTGCTGGGTTATACTTCTGGATTTTGTGGGTTAAAACCAATTTCTCTTTGTGCCATTGGATTTATTGTAATAGTGTTATTAAATTGTAACTCTGACATATAATCTCTTTTGTGTTGGGTTCATTTCTCCTGCTGGTTTACCTTTTAAACCAGCACAGGAGGCAGGCCTATCAACACCACTTCAGAGTCTAGCCTATTTATGCTACTTACAACAGGGTTAACAAAAACAGCAAGTTAATAGAATAATTTAGAATTCAGTTTTAAAATGCCTTCCTAGAAGGTGCTTCTAATTTAAGTCCCTAAACGTCCACCACAGATGTTCAGCAGCCTAATGCAGCACTGATGCTGGATTGCCTCCAACCAATGCCACCGCCACTATTAGGAAGTCAAATTCCCAAATACTTTTCTTTCTCAATTTCACTACATAAATTTTTGATGAGATGACCATTTCTTCCCAACACACATACATCTCTACTAAAATGGGCACTAATCTTAATGATAAGCCAGCTTGCAATCAGTGTTAGACCACCCAGTCACCTTGCTGCCTCTCAGTGGGCAGCAGCGAATGTGCGGGGAAGGAGATGAAGATCGAACAAGTACAAGAGTGCTCCTGAGGGCACTCTCCAGAAAGCTGCTGCTGGGGAACTTTCCAAGCCAGAGGCTGTGTTCTTGTATTGGCCTACAGTACCAACTATATTCCATGAATCTTCCAGTGGCTTTTGTAATCCAAAACTACTTTTTGCAGAGTTTAGTGATGTCTTTCTGGAGTTCCGGTAGAGCATTTAACCAAGCAAGACAGCTCTGTACCATCAGCAGAAAAAGATTTCACTCTTTACTTTCATTTGAAGTCCCTGACAACAATCAATGCTTTTACTATCACATACATCGAGTCATATGTCCACCAATTCCATAAACACAGCTTTGTTCATTCATTCAAATCCTAATGGCACAGCTATTTGTCCAGAAGCTCGGCTCAGCAGACTATCACAGACTATTCTGAGTTGGAAGGGACTCACAAGGTTGACCAAGTCCAACTCTTAAGTCAATGGCCCACACAGGGGATTGAACCCATGACCTTGGCATTATTTTAATCAACTGAGCTAATCTCAGGGTCAGCACTGCCTTTCCTGCTGAAAGGTGAGTTGTGGTATGGAATCTCAGGGCAGCAAACACTCACTGAAATTATGGCAGACTAAAACCAACTGTGAACATTCAATAACTCCAATGTTAGCAAACATCACTATAAAGGGCTGTGAAAACCCAAGATGATTTCTGATGGAAACTTTCTGTTATGTTCTTTGCACAGACAAACTTTGTCCAATTTGATAACCTTCTTTTTCACCACATTTTGTAGTAATATAACTCAGTTAAAATAAAAACAAATGAATGTCACTTATCTCACAGAAGCTATTTATTTGTCAAGGTTTCTCTCTTGAACATGAACATTAAATAGCTTGGGGAGGAAATACTAAAACCAAACAAATAAAGAGTTCATTTCTTTCAGCAATATGAATGCTGATTTAGATTCAGCAGATGAGTCTATTACTTAATTCCTTTGTTTGCATATTATTGCATTTTTGCATGCCACCAGTGAGTGCAGCAGTAACTTTAGCTCAGGATTTTTGAGAGAGAAAATGAGTGG
This sequence comes from Pithys albifrons albifrons, assembly GCF_047495875.1. NCBI lineage: Eukaryota > Metazoa > Chordata > Aves > Passeriformes > Thamnophilidae > Pithys > Pithys albifrons. Next base: position 25,395,386 of record NC_092461.1, read on the forward strand.
GTTCTCAAGGTAAAGTTACTGTAAAGTTACTGCAAAATAAAGTTTATATTTGTTGACTAAATATTTGATATGACTGGTATTGAAATCTGAATGAATGATCAAGAAGAAAAAAAACAACTTTAGTCTATTTGGCATGCACAGAATTCCAAAAAATGCAAACAAGGCTCCTCATTAAATAAACTCAGTTATCATGGGATATGGCAGAAGACATTCTCGAGGATCAGAAAGTTAGAACATAGGAATAAATCAAATATAATAATGATGAAGGTTAACAGAGGGAATCTGCAAGATACTTGAAAAGAGATCTAAACAGAAAGATGACATTTTATGATGTTAGTGATTTATTCAGGATTAAAAAAACCCTGAATGTAAACAATCAAGGGATCTCAGAGGAATGACAGAACAATAAAGGGAAAAGAGAAAAGATGGCACTGTGATAAATGCTGAACACACACACTGGGAAAAATAATTGCAACTGTACCCTACCTAATGGTGGGCTCTAGCACAGTTACTAAACTCAAAAACAAATGTTGGAATCACCAGGAAAAGATTTTTGAAATCAGCAATTTAATAAGTAAAAGGCAGTTAAAAAGACAACTGGAATGCAAGAACAATTAGGAGAAGAACAGAAAACCAGATCTATGCCAGGGCATAAATCTGTGGCACACCTTTACCCTTCACACTGCAATCCTAATTATTCTGCCACAAAAACAAACAAAAGGCTAAAAGAAAACTCAAGGAAAAATATACAGTAGAGAGAAGGAGGAGAAGGTGAAACAAATACAGTTATGTCATAGTTTATATTATTAAAAGACTTGGAGGACACAGGAAAAAGTTCCCAGGCATGCAAAAAGAAAGCACTTTTAGCAGCACACACAACTTCATGGGAAGGTAATTAAAGAGGTCAGAAATGCACATATGGTGGCAGTAATTTGATTACCTCGTTTCTAAGCAGTAATTTGGATTGCTGGATATTGGGAGAGTTCCTTGGCTCATTCTACACCAGCTCTTTTTGTCCAGTGCCACAAAGGACTATCTGATAGGGAGTACTGGCCCTGCAGAAACATCCATACTCTTTAACACAGAAAAGGAAGAGATTATAATGAGGTTCTAAGTCCCTCTTTCCTTCAGTGTACTACTCCTTCTTTATTGCTTTAGAAGAAATGGCAACAGGCTGGGAGGAATATGAACTATATTATGTCTTAAAAAGCCATTAGGCAATAAGCTTACAAAAGTGTTAAAAAAGGCAGAAAGGAAGACAAAATCCAGTGCACTAAGTGCGAGCAGTTCTCTTGCCTTTCCTCCTCCTGTAACAAGGGAAAACGGTGTGCATTAATGTGGTGATTTCCTCTTCCAAGTAAAAGGTATTAAAACCTGAAGGCATTATCAAAGAAAAAAAATAAAAATCATCTAGCCTACTTAGTATGCACAGATTTCCAAAAATGCCAGTAAGACCTGTCATTAAACTGAGTTGGCAAGGGATAAAGCAGGAGACACTCCTGAAGATCAGACACTGGAATAGTTGAACAGAAATGACACATCACTGGCTGTAAAACATACATGACTATTACATATCTATTTCTGTTAGAAATACGCAGCTCCTAAATGGCATATTTATTTCTCAGTCTGACACAGGTAACTTTTATAAAAATAAGAGTTGAGTCCCGATCATCAGACCAGCCAAGGTGTTATTCAGCTCCGCAGAGGAGGTTCAGGGCTACACAAAAGTCTCCCAACATTAGAGCTCTTCTCAGACAAAAAAAAAGTGATTTTAGGAAAATACAACAGGAAGAGAACAACTGGCAATCACTAACAGAAATAATTTCAAGGGTAGGACACAGCACAGAGTAACAACTTGAACAGGGAAACAAGGTGTTATAAAGGGAGATCCTTTGAAGGGCAGCAGCAGGAATAAATAATATATTATCAGCAGGAATGCAAGTTTTCTGCAACTGGGTTTGTTTACAACATATAAAGTAAAAATGTAGTATTAAAAGCCACATAGAGGTCATCCAAACCCTACCAATACAGGGAAAGAACCAGAAGATCCAGTGTTATCAGCCAGAAGGCCCATGTCTGGAGAGAAGGGCAGAACGCAAAGCTCCAACCCTCAGTTCTTTTGATTCCGCCTTTTTTCCCCTATGTAAACTGGAACCAGAATAAAATCTTTCAAACACACCAACAGAAATAGAATTGTGTAATCTCTGAAAACAGGAAATTAATTCCACAACAGTTTTCAAAGCAATAAATAAGAATGTTAAATTTCTTTTACTCAAAAGCCTTCTAAATAGCCTTATGTGGAAGAATTTGTGGTAATGCTATTAGTGTCACTGTTGATATAAACCAGTATACACATGGCTAAATACACTTCCTCTAGAATCACAAGTTAGCACGATCCCAGAAATAAAGGGAGAATCACAAAAGTGAAAAACACCCAGTTCAGTTTACTAAAATTTCATTCCATCACCTCCCATAAAAAGCAACATTTTAACATACAGGCCAAATGGGGTTGTGCATTAAATGGTTAATTCATGAGTGCTCCACAGAGTCAAGTCATCCAAAAAGTACAAGCAAACAAGTTGCTTATTAGCAACAACATGTTGCAGATTGCACATACATTAACATGTTGTACGCAAACTAAATGATTTAAACAAAAATAAAAATCAGCAGCTTTCATAAGTAGAGTAAAGCAAAGTACTCTTGATTATCCTCACGTCCTGGTTCAGCAGGTGGGGCCAGTTTATCACTGTGTGGGGGTTACCAAAGCTGTGTATCCTACACCCTCTATTCATTTCCCAAGAACTGTTAGCAATGGACTATTTGCAGCAGCTGCCCAGGGCACACCTGACCCCTCAGGGTGTGAGCTGGGTGTGAAAGACACCTGTGAGATAAGACCTGTGATAACTCCCCTCCGGGGAGTCATTAGCACCACCACACCCAGCCTGAGGGGGCGTATCTGCTAATGGGCCAGCAACAGTTCCAAAATACCCCATAACTCACAGAGTCAGACCACCATTGTGTAACTCCCTGCCCTGGGGAGGTACTGGGTGCTCTCACCTGGACCTGAGGGTACATAATCTTGGAGTTGGAAGACCCTGGGGAACCACTCATCGGATCCAGAGGAGGACCAGAACCTCGACAGCAGGAGCACACCACTCTCGACCAGACCGCAACCATCAACTGCACCAGCAGGTTCCTCGCTTCCTTTTGCTTTGGACTTGGGGGAACCACGTGTGTCTCAGCACAGGAGCTAACAAACCCCTTTGTGTTTGTGCCCCAGGGTGCAGAGTTATACGTCTGGGGTTTGTGGGTTAAAGCCAATTTCTTTGTGCCATTGGATTTATTGTAATATTGTTATTAAATTGTAACTCTGACTTATCTCTTTTGTGTTGGGTTAACTTCTCCTGCCGGTTTACCTTTAAACCGGCACACCTAACAACCACCAAAGAGTAAGCATAGTTGTAAACTCTCACACTCGGTTACAGTCCCAGGAGAGTGACCATCAGCACTGGAGGGCACTCAAGCCTATAAGCAACTTTGAGGTGTACAAGGATGCACATTGTGAGTAATTAAATTTTGCTTACTGAATTATTTTGAAGATTTTTTCAGTAGTTCCAAACACCCTCAAATGAGATCCTTCAACTCAAGCTCTTCGAGCAAAAAAACCAGCCTAGCTCTTCCACTATAATACCTGGAGCTCCACATTTGTTTATTTAAAATAGAAAAGAAGGCTTTAGAATAGGCTTTGGGAAGCAATGACAAACAGTCAGAATGCAGAGTACCTGATGTCAAGGATGGTCTGATTCAGTCCTGCAGTATGATGTGCTAGATGAACAGTGCCATAATTGAGAGCTAGCCTAGCAGTTAATTATAGCTAATTGTAGGAAAAAAGTTACATTTCAAGATTATCAGGGAAAAGAACTAACCAGTTTGGTTGTACCCCACAGCACCAAAGCCAGCTCCCTGCTGAAACAAAGGAACAGCCCCAGTCTCACCACCTAACATACCCTCTAAGGAATGAGTCCCAGGGAAATTCATCAGAACTAAGATTTATGAGAATGCTGCCAAAGTATTTTTTTACTAATTGCCATTTATGTAACAGGATGTCTGTGACCAAAGACCCAGTCACTGCAATGTTACACTATTATCAGAAGGCAGCAAGCAGTGTGCCACAGTGAACAGCTTTATCAGCTGCTCCAGCAAACTGAATAAACTCTGATGATGACAATGTAACAAATGCTTTCAGCATCATTTTTATTTATCCTGTATCTCTTGCTTCTAGTACCTGTGTCCTGAGAGCAGCTGAGTGAAATGAATTCCCTCCTGTTTGGCCCAGTGACAGTTAACAAATGATAACTCTATTTTAATATTAAACTGCTTCAAAGTTTGGTGCTGAGCAGCTGAGGCAGAAGAAACTTAAGGGAGAGGAAGGTGCTACTTGAAAAACTATATCCCTCTCCCTGGCACACATGGTGTCAAGCACACACACCTCCTACTCAATTTCAGTTCATGGTGACTTCACTTCAAACATAGTTTTTTGATGCTAAGTAAATGAGTAGCATCTGGTCCTCTGCAGGCTTTTTCTAGTAAAAATTCATACCTGAGTTTTAGAAATACTCTCAGCATTGCTGAACACTTAAATAATATAATTTCTGGCTTAGTTGGCACAGTGAAATGGATTTGACTATTCTTTTGAGTTTGGAAATCTTTATGCTTTATAATGCCTGTGTAATACCTATTTCAACAGTGTCTGTGCTTTCAGGCTGGCACAGTGACCTTTGCCCTTGCATTCCAGTACTTCAGAAAGATATCAGGAGAAAAGACCATGCAAGCTACTAGATTAAGATCATTTCCTTCTCTGTACTGATGTGGAATGCTGTGCTAACTAAGCCATGCCACTCACAAGATATTACTTCCCATCCCTTTTCCTCTTGCATATGACTAAGCTTTTCTCACCTTCCTCATCACACAGAATACAAATTAAAGACTTTCATTCTTTTAAAATCTTTTTTCTTACACCAGCTTGGCTGACAATTCAACTCAGCTTTCCAGCTGATTTCCTAAGACAGCATATGTTTCTTTGGGAGCGAACCCGGCTCTCGCTGAGCTGGATGCCGTATCTTCTATTCACTTTGAGGGGGAGAAATAGCAGATCTTTTTTAGTTCTTTCACACATGCACAGAGCACTTCAGGAATACGAAAAGAGCTATCCATATAATGTCATAACTGGCACTTACACTGATGGATTTATCAACTTACTGCTTCAATCATCAAGAAATACTGCAAGCACGAACAGCCTTCCAGAAGACTCACATCTTTCTGTATGAAAATGCTTCATTCATAATCTTGCCTAGCTTTTTCTCCATTCCTTACATCCACAGATATTTTCAGTTCTTAAATGGGGATATTCACAGCCTATTTTCTTGCTTTACAGTAGTTCTGCATTTAAAAATCAGTATTACACATTCTATTCTCTGCACACAGTTAAGTCTATAACTGCACATGCATTTGATAGGGTTCAACACAGCTCACAGCAATTACTTGGCTACTTCTCTAAGTAACTGCTCACCCCCAGAAGGTTTTGTCCTGAAAATCTTACAAAAATGGCCAACACTGCTTTGGGGTTTTATAACTAAACAAATTATGCAAATATAAACTGTAGCAGACTTGAGCATCTGCTAATCATAAAAACACTACGCAAAAGATTGAGACACAAAGATGAATAATAAAGTGGGAAAATGCATTAAAGTCAATGTTACTTATGTAAAGGAGAAGAGTGCAACACTATTAAGCTATTCCCTTAACTGTGAATTCAAGTCCAAATTATAGCATGAAAATCAAGAGCTAAGCAAGGAATCTTTTTGGAAAATAAAGATGTTTTGGAGAAGGTAGGAGGCTGTTTTCCTTACTACATTATGCTCGTTATTCTGCTTCATAATATTCTAAAATTATAGTTGCCTTTTTTCCTGCCTTTTCCCTGCAAAACTTCCTTTTAACCTTTGAAATATTTAGACAAGTAAAGAAAAAGTCAGTCACACAAATCTCTGGTATGACCATGGGATAATGCCTTACATTTGCTGCAGTTTTCATCTTTCCCAGAAAATGCAGGCATGGTGTTGACAGCCAGGTTGCTTTTCCAGTGCATTTTCCTCAGACATTTCATCTTTAAGGCCAATTGCATCCAAAGCTCCACACCTGAGTAACAAGAGCTTAGAGGCCAAGGACAAGAATAAAAACCTTTGAGTCATATCGATTATACCTATACATATAAACAAGTTTCAGTCTTTATGTTGTCAGGTGTAAAATGACAATACAGTCTGTGAACACAACCTCTCCATAAAGCCAGATCATAAAAGAAACAGAATCAGGGCCGAAAGAGAAGGAAAGAAAGAGGTGGTTAGAAATATGGTGAAACAAATTTGAATTCTGTCAAAGAAGATGATCTGTTGATGATGGGTGCTTGTTCAGAGTATTAGTTGGCTCCTCCAGAGCTGCCTGTAGTTCTGACACAACAGCTCAAGCGACCTTTGAAGCCCACACTTAAGTGGCTCTGTTGTCAGAAACAGACTCAGTCAGTCCTCTACTTGCCAAAATCACACATTTCCTCTCCAAAAACTTAAGTAGAAGGTGTCTGTCCTGACCTGTCTCTTTCTTTTACCTCAAATATTCAGCATGCTGAGTCAACACCTGCTTGCATTTCCAGTATTTTGGTTTTACAGATGCATGAGCAGAAGAGGCAAGGTCTTTTTTAGCTTTATGTCAGTGAACTACATGGGAGAAACACTAATGGGCTGTTTATTACTCTGAGTATTTAGGGAAGTACAAAGATACTTGCTCACAGGAGTTTGGTTTCCACATTAACAAGCTGTAAAATAATTTTCTTTTTTTTTTTTTCCTTAGAACTCTTAGGATTTCCCTCTGTGAAACACCTGTTGACTCTACACCATCAGACTACCTGGACTGAACCATTTTCATCCATGATGGAAACTTGTCCTTGTGTGCAAGCGAGCTGAACACTGGACATCATTTCCCAGGTCTTAGCTATGCTGAAGAGCAGTTATTCCCAAGTTAAAGGGTCAGAACTCTGACTCTACAGGTTCTGCCATAGCAAAAATAACCAAAACAATAGGGTAAAATACATGGAGTAAAATGGTTTCAAGCATTTCCACAGTCAGGGTGTAAACAAACATACAAACCTTCTCTAATAGCTTAATTATTTAATCTACTTTGTATTTTTTAAATTCTGACAGAAGTTTGGTCAACAAGGGTCATTACAAGGCAAAAACCTAAACATATTTTAGTGACAGCAAATGAAAAATGGAAATAATGCCTGTGGCCTACTTCTTGTCAGTTTAACAGAGAAAGGAAAAACTATTTACTCTTGAATGAAAGCATCTACCTGCAGGCAAATTTTTGAGATTTCCACTGCACTTCCAAAAAGAACGTTTTGCAGGTTTTTTGCAGGTTCAGCTTAACTAACATATTCAGACTTAACAAGTAACACAGAGACATGTGAAGCATAACAGGGGCCTTTGGAAACTCCTCTCTCCCCATGTAACCAAGTACCGACAGCAGCTCTTTGACATACAAACACCCATATGCTTCATTAGCAGGATTTTGCTTTTGAGTCACCACATTGTAAATTACTCTTTCTTTTTTTTTTATTTTTTCCTTCACCCAGTGACTATAACTAAAGCAAATATCCACAGTGTATACTGAATTAAAATCCAGGCTGCATAATTTATTCTGTCTAGAGCTGATGGGTAAGTCAAACATAATGCTGAGTTCATAATCTCCAGGTAAGTTTAAGATACAAACTACATAAAATTTACATATAAAGAAAAACCACTCCAGCACATTTATATTGAGTAATTACATCACTGTAATTACCCACTTTGTTTCAGAAATATAACGAAAGAGAAGTAAAGTCTTCAGAGATAAAAGCCTTTGCAGTTTACCCTGTTTGTTAAAAATAAGTCAGATGTTTGTTTTAAAGGTTTTTTTTTTAAATCCAGAAGCTGATAGGTAATTATAGTTTCTTCTTCTTGAGACCCCAGAGTGACAATTAATGAATCTCTTGTGCAAACCTGAACAAGTAGCTCTCACTTCAAATTATCTGTCTTTCAGGAGTATTTATCATGCCTGGAGTCAGACACTGGCACAGGAATGCACATGATACTGCAAATCTCAGTCAAACTTGCATTAATAGGATTTTAATAGAGCCCAAACTATGAATAGCCACTTTTACCAAATAATTTCTATGACAACACACAGTCCTGAAAAATTAAAGTTTTGATTCATAACCTTACTTCTAAGTTTCACCTTTCTATCAGTAAAAACTGCAACCATATTAAAAAACCCCAAATCAATGCAAGTGATAAGCAACTACAGAAATATAAGAAAATCAGTAATGGATCAGTCCAGAAGTTCATCCAGTCAGTATCCTACGTCCAACTGCCTGATCAAAGTCACTCTTGTCTTGAAGAACACGTGGGCCAAGACACCCACCTCACACCTTGACCAGTTTAATACTGACACCTTGACCAAACGGGTGCCACTGGCTTTTGGATGCCACACAAGTCTTTAGTTCACCTAAACCAAAGAATACAACTCCTCCCTTCTTTCACTGAGTTCTCTCTATATAATCATACCCAGCTACTCCTTTTTAAGTACAACTATATTTATACCAGACACAGAAAATTATTTCTACCACTCAAGGCTGAGAACTGTCTTGCAGGAAAGGTTTAAATTTGTATAAAATTGTCCCACCACACACTGTTTTAAGGGATCACCAATCACCACTATGACAGGTCACCCTACCACTTCATGAAATGGTAGGTAGTAATAATAATTTTATTTTAGGAAACAAATTTGAGTAAAATACTTTGCAGCGTAAGTTACAGTAACAGGATTGCCAGTTTCACAGAATCACAGAGTATTTTCAGCTGTAGGAGAGGATCATCGAGATCAATTCATACATGAATGGCCCCTAAAGAGATCAAACCCACAACCTTCACTATAAGCACTGTGCTCTAACCTACTGAGCTAAAAGTTGCTAAACAACTGAAGAAAAAAAAATGTCAAAGAAGATATACCTGGTGAATGGTAGTCACCTTTATCACAGCACACTTAGCTACATCAGGGGTGTTGACCTCTATCAGCTTTGTTTACATTAAGACTAGAAACATTGACACGGTATCTTTTCCTGTAACCAGGCTGCAAAAACAATGCCAGCTGTCCCTGAAGCAACAAACACTTCTATGAACCCTAGAGAAAGCTTTCTTGCTGAGCAACTGCTCAGATTTGAGCCATCACGAGGAGGACGTGTGCCCTCAGAATTCCCAGAGAATCCTGCGAGAGACAATTCTTTTGCTTCCCTGTACTGCCAGTTTCACTAATCTGCCCTCAACTAAGCCTGCAATGAAATTAAAAGAATGAATCAGTCATTCTAGCCTCCCTCTTCACAAACAAATTACTCGTCTCTGTTTTATGATTTTCTCTTACATCATTGTCAGCTGCCCATATCACCTGATAGAGATTTCCTGAAGGGCTGTTTGCTCCTTTTTACTTTGATTGCAATGGGGAGTAGAGATTGCATCATATCAACAGTATTGCCTTCAACTGGCAAAGACTAAAAACATGAGAGTAGAAGTTAAAAACACAGATGTCTCCACATCTACTTAGCAAAGGGACATAAACCAGCAGCTAGCAAAGCTCCACAAGTACATATATATTGTGCTGGAGAAAGCTGAACAGAATGCTCACTTCTCCCCTCCTAACAAACCACTCCTGATCTCCTGATAAACCACTCTCCCGAGGCATCAGAAATCCAAGGACTTTCAAAGGGCATCATGAATCACCAGGAACAGACACAAACTCTGGAGAACTACACCTTTCAGCACAAAAGCAGTTGACATGCTGCAAACATTATTTGATTTTGACTAACAACAACTTTATGTACTATGAGCTGTGGAGTTTGCTTACTCTGTCTTTAGCTAAATACTATTTGCTCACATCTACAGCTTGTACTGCCACTGGAGCTGTGCAAATATTCCCACAGGAGCCTACAACAGGCACACTAAACCCCTTCCCTCACATACAGAAAAGCTCCCCATTTCTACCAGGAAAACAACTTCTCTCAACTTGTAAACCAACTTTTGTAGTATAACTCATGTTAGTTCCCACCTAACTATGCTCCTTATGTTCCCCTTGCTGCTTTCTTTCTCAAGAGGATTAGATCAAAGAAATAAAATAGTTTAGCCCAATGCTTTCTGTATTAATATACAGGCTTAAGAATAACTGTATGCACAAGTGCCTAATTCAGACCAACAATGTGCATACCCTCTACATGAAAACCAAAGCAAAGAGCACGCTCTAAGTGCATATTTTGACAATCAACTGATCAGGTGGATGAGGGAATGGATTTTATGAGGTGCAACTGATGACTATTTACTAGTTAATAAGGTAGCTCAAGAGGTCATTAAACTTTCTCTTCTGCCATAAAAGCATAAAATTTGCTCACAGACCTGCTTTATGATATTGATATGCAGCATGTCTTAGTTAGCATCTACAGAACACGAATGCACTCCTCTTCTGATCATTCTCTTGCCCAGGCTTTGTTACACAGTGTGGATTTCTCTCAGGGCACCTCACCTGGAGTCCCTGGAGACAGTCCAAGGAGACACCAAACACATGCCAGCCAGGACTGGCCCTTCAGTCCAGACAACCAAGCTAAGTAATCTCCAAAACACACACAGTGTGAACACAAAGTCCTCAGCACCCACTGCTCGCCCCTACAGATGGGTTTCCCTTGTGCCACAGCACCTGCTACAGCACACACAGCCACAAATACCAAGATTAAATTTTAACTTTTCCCCGCACTATTTGAGTGAGAGAGATAAACATAATCTTTCCTGAAAAAAGGAATAAAGCAGGTGCTATACTGTAACAGAGGCTTAGGTCTATGACAAGAAGTCTTCTAATGTGCATCCTAATCAGGCTCCCTCATCATGAGGCTGGCATGCCAAGGACAGGTAAGAGTAAGCAGGTATGGAGCAGTTCATCCTGAGTGCAATCACACAGCACCTTCAGGGTGGACAAGGGATTAGACCCAGCCAGCATGGGTTTAGGAGGGGCAGGTCCTGTCTGACCAACCTGATCTCTTTTTATGATCAGGTGACCCACCTGGTGGATGAGGGGAAGGCTGTGGATGTGGTCTATCTGGCCTTCAGCAAGGTCTTTGACACTGTCTCCCATAATATACTCCTGGAAAAGCTGGTAGCCCATGGCCTGGACAAGTGTACCCTCTGCTGGATTAGGAGCTGGCTGGAGGGTTGGGCCCAGAGAGTGCTGGTGAATGGAGCTGCATCCAGCTGGCGGCCAGTCACCAGTGGTGTTCCCCAGGGGTCTGTGTTGGGTCCAGTCCTGTTTAACATCTTTATTGATGATTTAGATGAGGGGATTGAGTCCATCATCAGCAAATTTGCTGATGACACCAAGCTGGGAGGGAGTGTCGATCTGCTGGAAGGCAGGAGGGCTCTGCAAAGGGATCTGGATAGACTTGAGAGATGGGCTGATTCCAATGGAATGAAGTTCAATAACGCCAAATGCCAGGTCCTGCACTTTGGCCACAACAACCCCCTGCAGCGCTACAGGCTGGGCACAGAGTGGCTGGAGAGCAGCCAGGCAGAAAGGGACTTTGGAGTACTAATTGACAGGAAGGTCAACATGAGCCAACAGTGTGCCCAGGTGGCCAAGAAGGCCAATGGGATCCTGTCCTGTATCAAAAATAGCGTGGCCAGCAGGACCAGGGAAGTGATCCTTCCCCTGTACTCTGCGTTGGTGAGGCCACACCTTGAGTATTGTGTTCAGTTCTGGGCCCCTCAGTTCAGAAAGGATATTGAGGTGCTGGAGCGGGTCCAGAGAAGAGCAACAAGGCTGGTGAAGGGACTGGAGAACAAGCCCTATGGGGAGAGGCTGAGGGAGCTGAGGTTGTTAAGCCTGGAGAAGAGGAGGCTCAGAGGTGACCTTATCACTGTCTCAAACTACCTGAAGGGAAGTTCTAGCCAGGTGGGGGTTGGTCTCTTCTCCCAGGCACTCAGCAATAGGACAAGGGGGCACGGGCTCAAGCTCTGCCAGGGGAAATTTAAGTTGGATATCAGAAAAAAATTCTTTCCAGAGAGAGTAATCAGGCATTGGAATGGGCTGCCCAGAGAGGTGGTGGATTCACCATCCCTGGAGATTTTTAAACTGAGACTGGATGTGGCGCTGAGTGCCATGATCTAGTAAATGGACTAGAGCTGGACCAAGGGTTGGACTCGATGATCTCGGAGGTCTTTTCCAACCCAATCGATTCTATGATTCTATGATATAATGCTGTGCTGGGTCTGGGTGAGGTGATTAATTCTCTCCATAGCAACCCTCACAGTGCTGTGCTTTGCTTTGGTAGCTGGGAAGGTGCTGATAACACACCAGTGCTCTGGCTGCTGCTGAGCAGCTTCTACATCATCTAGGCTGCCTCTCCGAGACTCCTCTCTCACCAGCAGGCTATGGGTGGGCAGTATCTTGGGAGGGAACCCAGCCAGGACAGCTGACCTCAACTGACCAAAGGGATATTCCATACCATCTGCTGGGCAATAAAAGCTAGGAGAAAGCAGGAGGACAAGGCAGGAAGCATTCATTATTACAATGTCTTCCAGAGCAATCACCACATGCAGTGAAGCCCTGCCTCCCAGGAAGTGGTGGACATTGTCTGCTGGTAGGACACAGTGAATATTTTGTATTCCTTTGCGTCCATGCATGACCTTTGGTTTTGCTTTATTAAACTGTTTTTATCTTGACCCACAGTTTTTTTCCATCTTATTTTCTCTCTCTCTCTCCCTGCTGAGTAGGGCAGTAATAGAACAGCTTGCTGGACACCTGGTATCCAGCCAAGGTCAACCCACCACAAACACACCTTAAATAAAAGGATATGTTTCCAAACAAAAATTAAATTGACCCCAAGATACAATTTCTTACTTTAGACAAAACTTGACTGCAGCACAGTCAAGTCTGTGGCACTGAGCAGAATTACAAGATGATGTTGCTTGACGAAGAAAGGACATAAGGTTCCATCTTCCTGCCTTGTATTGGAATATATTACTTAAAATTACTTTTCCTTTCTCATAAAGGTGTTACCTATTAAAGTTGTGATTTAGTAAATAAACACATTTGTTCTCGTTTATACAGACCTTTTCACAATGCTGTTGTTTTACATGTAAAATAAATACATCAGTCTACTCAGAAAAGCACAAGAATGGCTCTCAGATTTTTTTTTTAAACTTGAGTAAATAGCAAGGACAAACCCAGGCAGTCAGTTAAACACTTCTGGTAAATATAGTCTTGGCTACAAGAAAAACAGCTAGCCAAGGAAAGCAGCACAAAACCAGGTGGCTTTTTTATGAACAGAAATACAGCAACAGTCCCTTGAACCTCGCTGCTTTCATTTCTAAATAGCAGTAATCCAATAAATCTCGTTAAAACTGCTAAAAAACTACTGCCTGTCTTAATATCCTCCACCACCAAAACTGGTAGACTCCCATTTAAAATAAAAGCAGATGATACTAACACCATTTATTTTTACTCGTCTTTCCAAAAGCACCGTATTGTCAAATACGTCACAGAGAAGAAAGGGTAAAAGGAATCACTCAGCGGAAAGCGAGACCACCTCACATATGAACTGACAGACTAATGCTTGTGTCCAAATGTGCTCAGCCTCTGTGCTTCTCTGCACAGTCTGAACTCAGACATTTTAGGAAAGCTGAGGTTTCATTTTAACTGCACATTTTCCTCCAACCTTCTCTTACCTGGCAGAATCATTTAAAAGAGGCTCAGTAGTGTGAAAATTCTCAAATGTTCCAGTTCTCCTGGAGGACGTCTAACTTGCTACTGCTTTATGATACAAACCCAACTGTACCTTTGGTTTGCTATTCACATGGAAAGCAAACTGGTGATAAGGTTTAAGGTCATGGAAATTCACCATAGCGCATACACCAAATCAAAGTGCTCACCTGCTGGTTTCCCAGTCTTGGTCATCCTTATCTTTTTCTTCTTTGGCATCAGAATTGTGTGGATGTTTCTGCACAATCCGCATCCCACCAGCTTTCACTGGAATGAAAATTAAATAAATACAACAAATCTCAGTCAAATCAGCATTAAGTGAAGAATGTTTTAAGCATGCCCCTCCCTGCTTCCCTCCTGATATTTTGCAGAGTAGTTTAATAGTAATCACAGTTTGAAAAAAGGAGCCCGAAGCATAAAAAAGGAGCAAGCCTGAGGAACAGCTACTTCAGGACCACATCTGCCATTCTTTACTTCAGGACCACCATGCCATCTTTGCTTATATTGAGATACTGCAGTTCACTTTATCATCTGCTTTTTAACACCATTTTAGAGAACTCTACTCTGTTTTAGCTCCCCTCTGCTCCCTCCTAACTTGGAGCAGCCCAAAGAAGAAAGTGAGGCAATGACTTGCATGGAAGACCATAAACATGAATGTTAAATACTCCCACAGAACAAGAAGGGCCAAGCAAACTTACTTTCATTTCAAGCCAAACACTACATCTGTAAGAACTGTATTTTTACAATTAGCTACTTTACAAATAGTGCAACAGAAAGCAAAGTTTAGGAGGACTGTTACTTTGCATTTAGAATGGAGCTTTTTAGTTTGTGAAACATATTAGCATTTACAACATTTCAAATGCTTGCATGATTTAGTTTTAGAAATGATGCAAACGTGAAAACACCCCTTTGAAACACAAAACAAGAAGTGAAAAAAAATCCACTTATGCTCATCACTTATCCACTCCAAAGTGCAATATAAAACAGGAGCCAAGCCACTGCAGCTGCTAAGCAGAGCAACAGGTAGGCTGCTCTTGATCTGCTTTAACAGTGTACCTTTTTATGCATCAACCATTCCCATATATGCTTACAGGATACCACAGGACAAGATGATGCATCTCATTAGCTAATTGCATGGGTTACACTCCCATCAGCAACCACATCAGAAAACCACTGCAGCAGTCAGCAGTCAATAAAACCACCTACAGACATGTGGGTTTCTGTCTCACATTGCCTTGACACGGCAAGCCTGCGGTGAGATGTCACAGCCAGAGAGCTCAGGATGCCAGAGCAACCCTGGGGAGAAGCTGCAGCATTTGCCAGAGCGGCTGGGGGAAGAGGCACTTCTGACAGCCCTCCCCTGCCCAGCCACAGAGGGACTGGGGCATCTCACAGCACTCCAGTGCTGATCCTTGAAACCAGACACAGGTCTAGTTCTCAATTCTTAACCAAGACAGCAATGGAAAGGACACTTCTGTGCATAAATTCTATGGCCTGGATGAAATAAAAAGAGGATAATAGAGAGAAGGTGACCCACCCTAGGGGAAAAGTGATGGCTATTGGGCCCTTTTTTTAAAAGAAGATTGCAAGCTTTATGTGATATTTGAAAGATAAACTTCTGATTCAGTAAAAGTAATTAACTAAAGACAGGCAATCAACAGACAAACCCAAAGGAATACATTTTAAAACCTATCAAAACTGTGTCCTCTTATCAGATATGGGCACAGAGTGGCTGGAGAGCAGCCAGGCAGAAAGGGACCTGGGGGTACTAATTGACAGGAAGCTCAACATGAGCCAACAGTGTGCCCAGGTGGCCAAGAAGGCCAATGGGATCCTGGCCTGTATCAAAAATAGCGTGGCCAGCGGGACCAGGGAAGTGATCCTTCCCCTGTACTCTGCGCTGGTGAGGCCACACCTTGAGTACTGTGTTCAGTTCTGGGCCCCTCAGTTCAGAAAGGATATTGAGGTGCTGGAGCGAGTCCAGAGAAGAGCAACAAGGCTGGTGAAGGGACTGGAGCACAAGCCCTATGGGGAGAGGCTGAGGAAGCTGGGACTGTTTAGCCTGGAGAAGAGGCTCAGAGGTGACCTCATCACTGTCTAGAACTACCTGAAGGGAAGTTCTAGCCAGGTGGGGGTTGGTCTCTTCTCCCAGGCACTCAGCAATAGGACAAGGGGGCACGGGCTCAAGCTCTGCCAGGGGAAATTTAAGTTGGATATCAGAAAAAAATTCTTTCCAGAGAGAGTAATCAGGCATTGGAATGGGCTGCCCAGAGAGGTGGTGGATTCACCATCCCTGGAGGTTTTAAAACTGAGATTGGACATGGAACTGACTGCCATGATCTGGTAAATGGACTGGAGTGGGACCAAGGGTTGGACTTGATGATCTTGGAGGTCTTTTCCAACCCAATCGATTCTATGATGCTATTAAAAAAAAAACCCAAACCAAACAACAAAACACAAACCAAAATCACTACCCATTTTGTGTTCCCTCTCCAGCACAAAACTTCTAAGTAAATTGGTGAGAAAAATTTCACATGGGACAAGGAAGGAGAGAAAGTTTAAAAATTACATTTCTTTATTGCCTAAGGTGAAGCAAAATTAAAATTCCAATTTTTTTTTTATTTCAGCTCCTTGGAAACTTGTTTGAAAAGCAAACACTAAGAGTTCTGTCAAGTGCTTTCTTCTTTTAACATCTCAGTTAATCAAAGTGACTGGTATGTTTTATTTACATTAATTTACAAATTAATAGTTTATTTGAATTAATTTCTAAATTTAACACCATTGCACAATCAGTTCTTATTACTTCCATATTTCAAATTACTTTTTGTGGAAGATGCTGTCTCCACAGCAACATCTGCCAGGGTTACAAATAGCACCTCTGAACATTACCCACACAACCATGTCCTTCACCACCTAACAGAAAACTAAAGAAAACAGTATCTGAAGATTTAGTGCTAATTTCGGTGATCTAAAATCTCTACTTTCATAATGTATATCATCAGGCCACCATCCATTTGTTTTCTCTTTATCTGTCACTGGAAACGATATGCAGCAAACACATTCAGATTTGTCTGTACACAGACAGGGATTAAAAAGCAAATAACCAGACAACTAAAAGGCATAAGAGCGACTGACTAACACAGCAACTTAATATTTGTAATAGTCTGATTTTTGAACTAGTATCAGCAGAAATAGCATAGACTGCTTTAAGTACTTTGGTGCATAATTAATAAATAGTATTTAGTAATCCAAGGTTACTGTGCAGAGCTGGGAAACCAAAGATGAATCCAGCAAACAACTGCAGTAATTGTGTATTTCTGAGACTAAAAGCGCAATAATTAGTTCAGCATTCTGTACATAAAGCTGATGTACATCTCTGCCACCCATGACACAGCATGCTCATACCCAATCTAGTTTCAAAAAAAATAGCTCAAGATAAGTACCCTTGCAGAAAAATTCACCTTCCTTTTCAGAAGGTTCCAACTAAGCTACATTAGGTTAGGGTGAGACAGAGGAAGAAATGATGATTGCATCCACCAGTCCAATGAAAAACCCACTCCATTTGGGACATTTTCCTGGGAGTTAGGAGGATTGATCTATTTCCTCCTTGACTAGCATTCACCTCATAATTTTACAGATGCTTACCATGGTGATTTTGTCACATTAAAAGTCATCCTTAAAAGAGCTCAGATTTCCTTACCATAAATCCTGCAGAGAAAGGATCTAAATAACTGATAAACCACCTTCCAGAACACTGCCAGTAATCAGTGTCCAGAAGTGGACGGTGTCAATGACACTGTTTGGATTAGGAAGAAAGCAGCTTCTGTGCTAAAAAGCAAGAGGAGAACTTAGGAGGCACTGGTGCTAAGGCAAGAAGGGACAAGGAAGAGCTCCCCAGGGTGGTGACAGCCAAGGTACCATCAGCCTCTAAAGCGTGAAATAAAGAAGGTATTATCTGCCAGCGTGCTCTGAGAAGAACAACAAGTCTGTTTTCCTCACTGCTGGATATTAGACAAGTTTTGGATTTTAATTATTATTTGTCATGTTTTCCCCCCTAAAGAGGCAGACAATACTACCTTGTCTGTCCTGTGAATGTCAACCAGTATTCCTCTCAAGGGCATGACTACTCCTTCTGGCAATGTATTAAACAACTGTGTTAATCAATTACCACTCAAGATGATCTGGCGTAGGCAACAACTCTACTTTTTCTTTCCCTTCCTCCTGCCACTGTTGTGTTTATTTCAGACTTCTTCCAATTTCTGAGATTGAATTCTGAAATAAACCCCACTGAGCTGGAGCAAGTACCAAGTAACCAGAGAGGCCCCACAGATCAGCAATGGTCCCAGGGCCTGCTCACCCAGGGTACAGACCTGACACAGTCCTCCCCTGGGGAAACCTCCCACCTCTACCCAAATTGCCCAATGGTCACGGTATCCAGGCAGGAACTTTTGGAAATCCAGACTACAGCCAAGAGTTTTACCAGCTTCTCATTTTCCTTGAGTATGGTATTCAATATTAACACAAAAATTTATTTCTTATGTACTGTGTAATAACATAGTCCATTACAACGATAAGATGTATGAAAAGGGAAACACAAAATATGCTGTTGTGCAAGATTAAGGGAGCATACATTTGTGTCCAACAAAGCAAGAACAGAGGTAAGAGTTATTATATAGCTTCATTTCATAGAAATCTTCGCTCAAAGCTGTATTTTTTAGTGTAGGAAAAAACATGTAAGTACTTTCATGAACCCACAGTAAAGCTTCATAAATAAACTATTAACACAACATCTACTTTATTCCTCCACAGTATCTACTTGAAGAAAGGAACAGCTAAAAGCATAATTAAGTAGACCTCTTTAGAGGGACTGTACGAACCTACTCAGCAATGTATTACAGGAAGGTGCATTGATCTCACTGACAGACGGATATTTAATAAAGATTAGGTTGGGGCCCTCTTACATTTCACGAAGGAGTTCAAAGTCGCTTTGTGTACCCTGTTACCAGCCTGAGGTCTTCAAGTTTCTTTCCACTTCATTACCCTTTGTCTTTTCAAGTGCTTTTTACCCTCCATAAGTAAAAGATCAATGCAGAAAGAGAGCTAACAAACAGCCTGCACACAGTAAGTAAGCGAGGGCCAACAGTGCACATGAAAAAAAGTTGGATTTGTCAATTTTGCTTTTAATTTGATGGCCCTAATCCTTCCTAACTTCTATGTGTCAAATTCGTACTCAGTGGGGTAAGACATCTGTAACTACAGGCAGGGCTCTTTATAAAACAGTATGCAGGAAAATCTGAGCTTTTAAAGCCATTTATCAAGAGATCCCTTATTCAAACCTTTGCTTTGCTAGGAACTTGCCTTATTATTTATGAACACAATTCCACCTGTATTTATTTCTGTTAAAAAATCTTTTACTTTCATTTTATTAAAATTTGTTTACAGACTGACTTATTGCATTATTTCAAGGATCTAAACCAGCTTCAGACAGAGGACTAAAACCCAGTTTCAGACACTAAACATAAACTATTGCTAGACAGCGCATTTATTGTGCATTTTGCAAGTATTAAAAGAACACAGGGCCACTTTCCTCTGTAAAACAGCTCAGAACCACCTTCTTCCAGAAGCAACCTGAAAATACCATAAAATGTTAGGGTTTTTTCCTAGCCTGAAAGGCAGACTTGGTGATCTCCTTCCTTCCAAAGCTCAAGTGGTATATGCTTACACACATATAGACACAGAAAAACAGGTATGCCAATGATCTTAAAAGGCTGAAAATTTGTTCAGTTCATATGTGGGCACCTGTTTTACACAGAAAAAAATAAACTGAAACACTCAGCAAAGGAAACCTATACTGTACTCATCATGCTTTTGCACTGTGCATGACCAGTTTCTCATGGAGCCTAGAGAGGCTCGCTTCAGGTCTTTTAAAAAATTCTACCTGTTTCAGAAGACAGGTTTTGAAGCAACACTATCAAACATGCAACAACATCAGAGAAAATAAAGCATCTAAATGAAAATCTGCCATTTATCCTTTGCTCTCTTTCCATCGGTAGTGCAGCTGAAAGACAAAGCCAAACTAATGTAAGGTCTTAATGATCCCTTCACTCTGAAGCTGACGTGTACCTAAAGACAAGGCAGCTCACGGAGCCATGGCAGCAAAACCTGCCAACATCGGGTAAGATGCTTGGGTTTGGTTTCCTGAAGCGACTCAACAGGTCAGGAAAGAGCTAATGCCATGACAAGGGAGGCTGCAGAACTGGGATGAACTGTATTTGCCATGCAAAGCAAAGCTATTATTTCTCACTTTTAGTATCCGTCTAGAGGAATCTCAGGTCCTCATTATAAAAAGGCCAGAATTCAATTAGAGTTCAACAACTGTTTACAAACTTAGCTTTAAATCTCATCAACTAAACTGAATATAAAACTAACCACCATGTGAACTTAGATTTTCAGCACTTTTTACTGAAGCACTCAAAAAAAAAAAAAAAACTCACCAACTATTCCAAGGGGCAACATTAGGAGATGAAAAGTTGCTGCTGAGGGACCACACCACAGTTCCTTTTTTAAGAAAACTGGGAGAAGCAAAACTAACAACACTTGAGGGAACAAGGAAACCCCGGATACTGGCAGTAACTGCACCCCACCTGTACCGACAGGACGGCAGCTGATGAATGTTCCACCAAGGTGACACACAGCCCCTACCGCGACCACCTGCTCGCCCGCGGGCGGGGTGGAAGGCGATGGAGCTCCTTTGCTGGACACTTCACAAGCAGCTCGTTTCCTACCCTGGCAGCCTCCAGAACTGCAGCCGGGAACGCGCAGCCTGCTCTGGCACTCGCACCGTGACGCCCACAGCCAAAATGGATGCACAGAGTACTACTAGTTTGTGGTGTCTGCTTGCACGCTGTTGCACACCCCGCAGGCTGCCCCGTGGCCGACACTGCCCCGTTCCCCTTCCCCAGGAGTGGTGGTTCCGCGGGCCTCCCCCGCCTTCCCAGGGCGGGATGCCGGGGAGGACAGGGCTGCCAGCCGGGTCGGAGCCCGGAGATGCCACACTGCACACACCCCAAAAGGGTTTGTCCACAACCCGAGCGCTTCTCGGGAAATGCAGGGCAGGAAGCGTCCCCCGCCCCCGGGAGGGCTGCAGGCGGGCAGGGAGCGCCGCGGGAGAGCCGGGCTCGGGATTCCATCCCACCTGGATCCCAGCACGCCTCCTCCTCCCGCGGCCAGAGCGCCGCATCACACGCTGCTCGGGCCGGCGGCGCCCGGGCAGGGCGGAGGGGAGAGACCCGCCGGGACCCGCCCGAGGCCCCGCACCCTCCTCAGCGCCGGGCGGCCCGGAGCGCTCAGGGCGGGCGCTCCGCGGGGAACCGGCCCGGCCCGGCCGGGCTCTGCTCGGCCCCACCGGCCCGCGGCTGCCCCGGCCCCCCCGGCCCGGGAAGAGAAGGAACGGAGAGACGGGAACCGGCGGCCGTACCAGCAGGAGGGTGTCCGGCCCGCGTCTCTGCTTTCTCTTTGGGAGGCGAAGACATTGTTAATTGTGGCAGTGGCCCCGGTCCCGCACCCGGCACAGCAGAGCGAACCCGCGACCGCTCCCGCCCTGTCAACGTGGCCGCCAGACCGCGCCCCGGGGGCGGGGACGGCCCCGCCCAGGCGGGACGAGCCAGGACGGGCTGGGCTGGGCTGGGCTGGGTAGCAGCGACGTGTGGCTGCTGCAGCCAGGCCGCCTTTAATTGCTGAGCCAGAGGGGCCCAGAAGGTTAACTGTGGGATCCTGAATGGCCTGCTTGTGGCGCTTCAGATAATACCCGTCATTAGTGACTAATTGGCTGTTCACACCTTGTGCTTTGTTGTGTTAGGCCAAACGATGTGTAGGCGTGAAGTGGCCTGGAGAGCGCTGTGCTGGCTTTGGCTGGGGCAGTTAATTATCTTCGCAGTGCTGGTGTGGGGCCGTGCTTTGGGTTTGTGCTGGAAACGGCGATGGTAACTCGGGAGTGCTTCGGCCCCTGCAGAGCAGAGCTCGCACAGCCCCGGGGTTTTTTCTGCTTAGCCCAGCCCAGGAGCGAGCAGAGCGGGGTCAGCACGGGGCTGGGAGGGGACACGGCGGGACAGGTGACCCAAGGCATGTATGTGCGGCCAGAGTTCGCAAACAAAGTTGGGCAGGGCTCTCTCCACGTGGGTCTGCCCTTCCAGCCTGCACAGTGGGTTTTTTAAGGTGAGGCACGGCGTGCGCAGAATTGGCACCACACCGTTTAAGTCCTAAGGTCCATCTGCCCTGGCCGAGCGAACTTGGACAGTGACAGTGAAGTCCTCGGGACTGTCACAGTACCCGGTGCTAATCGGGGCTGAGACCCTGCTGAGTATCTGAGATGTGACGGGATGGGATGGGAGGGGAGGGAGGCATTGAACTGCTAGGGGACGGTTCCACTGAGACTCGAATTCAGGTCCTTGGGATTCAGAGTCCAGAGTGCTCTCCTTTACACCACGGAAGCGCCCAAAACCCAGTGCAAACTCCATACCATATGGCATCGTGCTCAGCATATTTAGCTGGGGAAAGAAAGAGCAAAGGGGGATGTTCAGAGTTACGGCATTTGTCTTCCCACATCACCGTTACACGTGATGGAGCCCTTCTTTCCTGGGAATGTCTGAACTATTTAGTAATAAAAAGACATAACAAATCACTCAGAGGATCAGGACAGTGTCTTAACCAACACAAGAGCCTTACATACCCTAAAGCCTGGCAAGAAGATGAGGAACACACAACCTGGGGAGAAAAAAAAGTCACTAAAAGCTAATAAGAGCCTCAAATACCAGTGAGAGGCAGTTAAATACATTTTCAGAGCATGGAGAATGTTCTCACTGTGTGAAGCCCTGACTGTTCTCATTTAGGCCTGTTTCGTTGGTCTCCATTCATCAATGTCAGGGTCAAACACATGAGAGTTGGAGCTTAATAAAATTAGTATAATCAGAGATTAATTCCCTTGATTTTCAGCTGCCTTACTTTAAAGAATTGCTCAGAAAGTTTCTAAACAGAGTATTAAAAATAATTAACAGTATTTCAGGAAGAATAATTTAGCTGGGAAGTGGTGAAGGAATTCTGTGGTTTGCTTTGTTTGCGTGCACGGCTTTTGCTTTCCCACTTAAACTGTCTTTATCTCAGCCCATGAGTTTTCTCGCTTTAACTCTTCTGATTGCCCCTCCAGTCCCGGCAGGGGAGGATGAGTGAGTAGCTGGATGGGTAAAACCCTGTAAGTGCCCACCCTGCCTGTGGGTCAGATCTCATTACCTTTGTCTGAAGTCACAGTGCTGATTCACATCGTTTTAAGGAAATTTTCAAACGCTCCAGTTATGTTTTCCAAGTCATGTGGAAAGGCACAGAGCATGATACCTGAATTCATTATATTAGCAGCAAAGTGTAAACCACATACACCATTCTGGTCTTCCTTTATAATTTGACGTAAGAAAGTAAGTCCCCCAAAAGGTGATTGTATGATGTCTGGAAGTTGAACACCTACCCTCCCCCAAAGTGGTGTAGAAATATTTCATCACACATTTGTTACAGGGAAATTAAAGTAATAATGCTTTAGTTATTTGCTATCACTCTTTGTTACAACTGTTATTACCAGTGCCAAAATATGTGTAATGGGTAAATACATCTTGTGGTGGTGGGGTTTGCAGCAGTCAAAAGTATAATCACATCCTTAACAGCCTGAATGAACAAGCATTGTAAAAATATTGTAACTAGGTTCTTACATTTTGCTGCTGGGTCACTTTAATTTCTTACACATGCTGCACTTTAGAGTCTCAGGTTATATTTCAGCTCTGTCACCTTCTGTGTAGCCTAACACAAATTAGTCCAATTCCCTTTCTCATCTCTGTCAAAGTCTATCCAGATTATAATTTTTTTTCTGGTATAGAATTACCTCCTAAATGGAGATTTTAATGCTTTTTTTTTATTTGTCTACTGTCTTCTCAATTTTAATTAAAGTATTACATTTTCAGTTTTTCTTTGTTTTTCGAGGTATGTTTGTTTTGATTTCCCGGTACTGCTTACTAGTGGTGATACAAATTTTTGCTGTTGCAGTTTTCATCTAAACCAACTGTTACAGAAATGAAATGAAGAAAAATGTGCCTTATGACATTAAAAAGTCCACAGTTAAATCTTTTTGTCTCCAACAATCAGTAGTAATTTCGTATTTCAGTGCAAAGATTTGGTATATGATGGTGCACTGGGAGAAAGTATTACATCAAAGATGGTTT
This sequence comes from Pithys albifrons albifrons, assembly GCF_047495875.1. Taxonomy (NCBI): domain Eukaryota; kingdom Metazoa; phylum Chordata; class Aves; order Passeriformes; family Thamnophilidae; genus Pithys; species Pithys albifrons. The sequence continues at coordinate 25,419,523 of NC_092461.1, forward strand.
TTGGCTGCTCTTGCAAAAGCCAGCAATGTTTCTTAATGTTACAAGAATTTGCATGTTGCCTTTAACACAGGTATTTGTAGGAAGGCGTGCTAAATACAATATCCATCCAGAGTATGTCTCAGAGACAGAGGGCTGAAACGGAGCATTTCCTACAAATGCAGCTGTGCATCAGATTTGGAAGCTGGGATCTCAAGGCAAACCCTTCTACTGCAGAATGAGCAAGAACTGAAAGGGGAGGAGAGATAGAAACAGGAAGAAGTGAGCAACAGGAGGACTTGGCCTAAGTGGACAAGGAGATGACGGCAAAAATTTGAGTGGGAGTGATGGAGAGGTGACATGAGAATTGCAAAGCAAGGCGAGTGCCACAGTTGGGGAAAAGAAATATTTTTCCTCAAACAGTGAAGTGGAAGCCAGGATTGGTTGGGTGAGATGAGGATGAGTAGCCCAAGGGGTAGGGAGGGAGGACTAAGGTAGATCAGGCAGGAGCAAGCACACAGAGGATCAGCCTTGTGGGAGGGAGAGAGAAGGATCGTCACTGCTTTCCAGAGTCTGGAGATTCTCAGACTGACCTCTCTATACTTGTCAGTGCATATAATTACTCCTGTTCTTAAGCAACAGGGGCCTGTGCATCTGCTAAGTTTCTGTGCTTGCAGAAAAATTATATGTTCCTATGATACCATAGGATAAAGTTTTGTCTTCAGATTTCTATTTCTGGTTTTAAAATATTGCAAGGAATGCAAAAAGGAGACAAAAGTCACAAGTTAAAAAAAAAAATAAAAATGGAGATTTGTAAAATCAAGCACTTAAATGAGGAAAGGTCCTAAAGTTTGTAAGTGAGGCTTCAACTGGGTGAAACAGACTGATGGGTTCTTTGGCAGCTGTAAGGCAACATGCATTTCCCCGGCTGGTGGTGGTGCCATAATATGAGTAGCATCGAAGAATTGCTAAGGTCGGAAAAGACCCTTAAGATCATCAAGTCTGACTGTCAACGTAGCACCACCCCTGGAAGTGGTCAAAAAAATTGAGTATGGCACTTGAGGACAAGGTTTAATGGTGACCCTAGTTCACCCTGGACAATCTGTTCCAATCCTTTACAAGCTCCATGGAGACATTTTTCCTAATATCCAGTTTTATATATCCAATAATAACTCTTCTGACACAACTTGAGGCCATTTCCTTTCATGCTGTCAGTTGTTACCTGGAAGAAGAGACTGGCACCCACCTCGCTAGAGCCACTTTTCACAGGCTGTAAGAGAGCAATAAGGTCTCCCCTGAGCCTCTTTTTCTCCAGGCTGAACAATGTCCTTCTCATTTGTGCCAATGTACAAGAAATACAGAGGCATTCTTAATGACAGGCAGTAAAATGTCAGGATTTTTCAGTCACTTAGTCATTTCCAGCAAGCCCGTTATTTGTAGCAGCATGCACAAATAAGAGCAACAGTGGGAAACTTTAGCGGGAAGCAGGCAGAGATTTTACAAGAAGTTGGCTGTGGAGTCACTTCCTTTGCCAAATCAGCCCCGCCTGGTGCTGACACATTTTGCCCAGAGACTGTGGCAAAGACAAGTCCCTACTGGAAAACGAGTGAATGACAGCATCACAGGACAGGGCACTGAAATGTAGCAGCACACTGAGGGAAGAGTAAGTAAAATCAGTTTGCTTAGAATATTTCACATTTTAACGTGTTTTGAAGATTGCTGAACGCTTTAGAATATGTGCATATTTGTGTAGGATTCCACCATACACCCCTTCAGTTCCTGGGTAAGAGCTTGTAATAGATGTCTCAAGCATCTATGACATCCTGCTATCCAAAATAAAGTACTCTCCAACTACTACTAATTTTAGCTAAAATAGCAAGCAGAAAGAAGCTACACCTTTTGTGGTGGTCGTCTAGGCAAAAACTCCTGCGTTTAAAGAGAAAAAAAAAGCCCAACCAAAAATAGGAAAAAAGCCTTTTACAGATCCTGAAGGCCAAGTTAAACAAACAAGCAAACAAACAAAAAACCCAACCCAAAACCACAAACTTGAATAGGTTAGTTAGGAAAGTATGTAAAAGCATGCATTTAAGTACTATTTTCAGTGGCAGTTGGGCCTTCACAGCTCTTTTGACATTAACACCTAGTTCTTATTTTTTGTGCATTATAGCCCCAACTATGTTCAGTAAGCAGCCTATTTTAAAAATAAACAGTCTGTTGAACTATGATTAGGACACCATTTATGTCTACTTTGAAAATACTCCCCAGTGCTTAACAGATGACTGCAGTTTTGGTGCTTTCACTCTGGGCCTGCAGCAAACTTTTGTGTTCTTTCTGAACATACTGACCCACACAGAAAAGCAATTTCTGGGTTCAAGTCAATGGGAAATTATAGCAGTGCAACCCAAGGTCACTCAGCGCTTAAAAGGCAGCTAAATGTCTTGCAGCACGACTTCTGCTGCCATTCCCAGCACACAGATGCACACAAGAGCTGTAAATCTTGGGAATTACTATAATCTGCTCTGTATTTAGCTATAGGGGAGGCAGAATTCTCTCAGTGAGTAGGGTTTTGCCAGACTTATAGATAAGCACCAACTAAATGAAAACTACCAGTTGATTTTGGTAATGCATTCAAAACAGTTTTGCCTGAAAACAGTTAGTTGTTTTTAAATGTTGGCTGTTTTATTTCAACAACATGTTTTAATATTTTGCTATTTTTGTATATTAAAAACCACAGAGAAACTAAATTCTTTTCTCTTTTATTATTCTTCTTTTTTTCCTGCCAGTTAATGAAAATATCAGTTCTCCAAGTAGTTCCAATCCTTTGTGACATCTTTCGGGTGGCATGAGAATTTCTGAGAAATTATACAAAAAAATCAAAGGATTTATTTGAGTTTACAGATATTTATTTGTATATGTTGCTACCACTACTTAAAAGAATAGGCTTAGTCTGATACAGTCACCACATGGGAAGGTTCCTTGCGTTTCTAGTTATGAGGAAATAAGTAAAACCTTGAGCAAAAGCCAGATAATGTTGTTTCAGTTCTTTTGACTGCTATGCCAGATTGAGGAAAGGTGCTGGCTTTAAGACTATGGTTTGCTTGGAAATCTTCAGAGATTGTGAAGGCCACCATCCAAAAAGTGATTTTGTTATAATGTGCAGCCCTTGAAAAACAGTTTGTGTAAGAAAACAAACACATCTGGGCAAGAAGTAACATGGACGGTAATAACAATTTTCCACCCTTCCCTGACTGACTGTTGTTGCAATCACGCATTAAAGTCACTTGGGCTGCCAGTGTTTGCTGGTTTCTCTTTATCTTGATCTGATTGATGCTGTATTGTTATTACCCTAACTGCACTGTTACTCTAACAAGGAGCACAAATTCATTGGCTCGCTTGATTTAGTAATTCAGTTTTCCTGGAAAACCTATATAAATAATTTTTTCTTTAGAATTAGAATAAGTTCCCATTGGAGCAAATATGTTTGTTGAGTGTTAAAAGTTACTGAATTGTATCATAATGTAATTGTAAAATTTGCATGCTATTTTTTCTTAGTGTTTTATTAGATTTCCTTGGAAATATTTCTGCTAAAAAGTATGCTACAGGTCTATCTCACGAGAGAGGTGGAATGATGATGTTTTCAGAAAGAAACGTTGCAACATTACATTGCCACTCATGTTATATTGTCATAAAGTTCAGACTTCTGAGTTTTTATCAAATATTAAATCAGCACAATAAGCAATTTCTCAGTGTGATGGATTACTGCTGACATATAAATCAAATTCAGGAGGCTTGTTGCAAATTAAGAAGCTGTTCTATATGCCTTTTTCACAAAAGCAGTCTGTTTTTCTGTTAAGAGTTATCTTTGCTGCAATGACTACTTTTTACATTTGCTTTTCACCACTGTTTACAGTACTATTTTCGGTGTTAATTTTTAGATATGTTGCATGCTCAAGTGACATAATTTGGTTTAGGTTTCTTTTCTCTCATGGACAGTCACAGGTTGTTATCTACCATTTAGCTGAAGGAAGAATTTATATTGATTTCATGTAAGAGTTCTGCCTTTAAGAAAAACCCAAATGGAAACCGCCATCACAACACAGCCTCACATTAAGCTAAAGTTTAGTGCTTTTCATTAAAGTCTTTATAAATGTCCTTACCACTATATACGAAAAGGAAAATGAAGCAAAATAAAGGGAATAAACCTCTGTGAGTTTCCAGAGGCTTTGCCTTGTAAAATATTGCTGTTCATTCTTCCTCCAATGCAGTGCAATGAAGTTCTGCCTTAGAATACTACTCACAGAAATAATATTACAGAAGTTTTATGATGTGGGAAATTAATAAAGCAATTTATAGACTCAACAGAAAAAAGGCAGGGAGGTGGGAGGAGGCAGAAGGAAGAAGAAAGAGAGGGAAAGAGAAAAAAAGAAAGCAGGAAGAGAGAGAGTGGGAGAGAGAGACTTGCTGCAATGGGGAAAGTAAAAGCTGCTCTTTGGAGGTTTTTTATCCAAAAAGCTCAGTATTCTGCATAAAGACCATAATTTTCATTATCCACTGCCTTATAGTGGGTAAATGGAAGTACAGAGAGGTAAAAATAAGTTGCCAAGCCAAATTAGTGGCAGAGATGAAAACAGAAGCCATGCCCTTTGAGGCACAGTTCTCTGTTGTTTCATTACTGTGGGACTTAGCAAAGAAACGGTGTATTTGGCCATGACAGGTAATGGGCACATTACTGCTGCCTAGTTGGAGTGTCTTCTGCTCCTAGCTCTGTAGGCAAGAAGGCTTCCCTCCACATGAGCACAAGAATGCAGACCCTTGCGTTTTTTGACTTACATCGCAGCTTTAGGATCAGTGTGAATGGGGACTGTGATTACTCCTGGGAGCTATTGGTGTGCATACCAAATGAGGCTCAAGAGAAGGTGCTGTGCTTGGCAAGTGGGTCTTACTCAGTCCTCTGTTCCGTTTCCCATCCCTTTCTGTCTTTGAGATTGTAATTGATTTGTACATGTGGAAGTTGTGCTATTTCAATAAAAAAAAGAATTAATATTGCTTCAAAAATGAAAATAAAGTCAAGCTAGTGTTTCCAAATACACTGAATTTAGTGGGGGTTTTTGTACATTTTATTTCTGAAAACAGTTGACATCAGAATGTGGGGGCTTTGTGGTTAGGATGGGAACTGAGAACCTGGCTGACTACAAGCCTTGCAGTAAGCACAACTGATGGTTGCCTTGTGTCCATATGTCCATATTTCAAGTCAGATACCCTGGTAAATAACACCAAACTTCATTGATTTCAATATCTTCAGGTTCTTTCTATACTTCCATAGAAATTTTGTTGGCTTCAGATGTAGTTTTGCATGTACCCAAGTATGGATAGCTGGCCCTATCTTTTACGAAGTAACCTTTTAAAACTGTAGGGTTGCCTGCTGCAGATGCTGAAGAGCTGCCAATAACACAAGCTCATCATAGGTCAGCACTTTTCTGTAGCTGACGGGGTGATGTCTTGGAGCTTAGGCACAAGCAGCCAACTCCTAAGACACCAGTGAAGCTGCTACTCAGCTTCCCACAGCAACAGTACCTGACCTAAGCTTTACCTGGCTCCACTTTATCTTTCTGATGTAGTCAGGCCTATTCTAAAAGACACTTTTTCTCCTGGAAGAGCCTTAGTTCCTTAGCTTCAGACCTAAGATTTCTCTTAACTTTGCAGCAAATATGTCAATTGCAAAGTTCTGGTCTTCATGCTATGCATTATTTATTTATGTTCCTTACAGAGAATGTTAAGTAATAGAGAACAAGAAATTATATATTGAGGTGTATATTTAGTCCAAATTTGTCTTTGTCTAGAGTAATGTAGTAATTTTTTAATCTTTGAACTGATCTGAACACATAGCTTAATCATAAATCTACCCAATAATTTTCCTTTAGAAACACTAGTTCATGTTACAGAGCGAACTAATTAGTAAACAGCAAAATCACTTTTCAGTTGAATTCTAGATGCCAGATTTCCAGCTATAATTCTTCATTCTTATTAGAAAGAGTCTCAGCATGTCAACATTCTTATTGATGTTTTCTGCTGAATGCTTTGTTATAAACTGAACATAATTAAATGTAAGTAGACTGGTATTTCATCACAGCTCAAGGGTATAAGGCTAACACATTTTTTCTCCTGTTATCTCTCCAGTCCTCTTTCTTCTTACATGAAAAGAATGCAAAGTATCAGCACTCTTTAGGATTGGAAAGCTTTATGACCTCTCCTTAGGAAACCGCAGCATTTGAACAATGGTAGAAGGGCTGTTCTGCTTTTCAGTTGTGTTTCAGAATTATGTCAATTTTTATGAGTACATTTTCAAAGTACTTGCTGGCTGAGAGCTAAAGGTTATAAGATGTTTTTTAAGTATGTACCTATATTTTATTTTTCTTTGCACAAAGATTCAGTTTGTTTAGCAGTTTTCATTCTTTTCCACTTGTCCAGGCTACATAAATTAAATTTTTTTGGGTGCTAGTATTACAACTTTTATACTTTCCACAGACGTCTAGTTTTATGTTCTCCTATTTTCCTATTTCAAGTGTTTATCAAAATATCATTAGAAGGTTTTTCATGCTTGTACTGAGTCTGCCTGGGATGGGGTTAATTCTGAACATGGCAGCGCTTATGGTCCTGTGTTTTGGATTTGTGACCAAGGAAGTGTCCATGTAGCAGTCTTTTGGCTGTTGCTGAGCAGTGCTTGCACAGCAGCAAGGCTTTCTGTTTTTCCCGCTCAGTACCCCACAGTAAAGGAGAAAGTGAAGTGAGAAGGTGTGCGGGTGCTTGGCTGTAGGTCCGGGTCATCCCATCACAATGGTGACAGATATGACTTCACTCACATCTTAGGAGCGGCTGTTTGTGCCAAGGCTACAAGATGATGGCCCTATCAGGTACTGAAAGGTGCTGATCTGTGATGAGCTTGTGTTAATGACAGCTCTTTAGCACCTGTAGCAGTCAACCCTACACTCCTAAAGGCTTCCAGGAAAATTTGCTCCCAGCCTTTCCATGCATGGCTGACTGGTCTATATTTCCCCAGATTTTCCTTCTTACCCCTCTTGAAGAGGAATGTGACATTTGCCTTCCCTGTCTTCAGAAACCTATTTTTGATTGCCATGTCCTTTCAAAAGGGATAGAGATCTTGCAATGACAACAACCAGCGGTCCCAGCACTATTGAAAGCACCCCATCCAGTCTTGCATGTCCTGCTGGCTTATCCCTAGCTCTGCTAGTTACCCTCTGCCATGAGTACTGCTTGAGTTCCACTGGCTGCTACAAGGTTCCTGGTATACCTGAGAGAAGAACATACCAATAAAAACTGAGGCAAAAAGAGCACTGAGGACCTCACCTTCTCCAAATCTTTTGTCACTCCCTGCCACTACAAGTACTACTTTCTTCCCTCCGTTTCCAACTAAATCCTGAGGACAGTAAGTCACCAGAGGCTTTCCACTTCCCATTTCGCTGCCTCTACTTCATTTTGATGAATTATCAGAGGTAGCACCAGCCACCAAGCAACATATTGACATTGCATTCTTGAAGAAATACTGTCCCTGGATCTTGAATCCCAGCAATCTGAAATCTTGATGTTGACCTGATAATAGCTGAAATACCAATTTGGTGTTACAATTTGCAAGCCATGTTACAAGGCCGTGGGGAAGAATGACTGATACTGCCAGGTCAAGGAAAATCTGTGTCAGTGAACTAATTGAGGGTCACCACCATCATTTATGGACACTCTGAGAAGGTAAGAGTGGGGCTGAAAGAATCATTCTGAATTCATGACATCCTTTTGTCAATATCTGTCCCAGAGGAGTAAAGGGACCCATAATGCTCTTTGCAGCCACCCCATTTATTATTTTTTTAAAGGCCATTTCTTTCCAACTCTACTGATTCTAAATTCTAGGCTGTTACAGTTTTCCTGGTTCCCCCTCAAGGACAAGTCTGCTAGAAATATTGTCTTTTAGGGTCATCCTGAAATAGCCTCAAGTTTGTAAAGATTAACTGGGGAAGTTCTGGCTCCCCAAACTGCCTCATCCTTCTGCCCAAGGATTAGTGCCCCTTCCTTGCCCTTTTCATCTATTCCTTATCATCCTGCTTGTCCTTTTCCGTGGCACAAACTTAATCATGATTTCCAAACCTGTGTCTGACACAGCAGTATGAAAGTTTATAAGCCATCAAAAAGACAGCATTTTACACTGAAACTTAACTGCATTTTTGCTGTCATCAACAGCCATGGGGCACACTTCGTGCCACCGTCCCCTGTCCATCAGTTAATTCTTGTTTAAATTCCATCACAGGTTAAAAGTGAATCCTTCAAAAGACTGTGTTGGGCATGCTTCTGCTTCTGTAATGCTTATTGTTAGCTATGGCCTCTCCTTTCTGTGCCCTATTGCTATCTTTTCCCAATGCAGCAATGAAAATAGCTTCATGTGGTCCTGTTCCAAATGTCTTTCCAGAAGACTAGCCAGTCCTCCATATTGCTACCAACTCTGAACACTTGATGGAAATCCATTCACAAACAGATTGTTCAGGAAGAAATGCCCTCTTTCTTTGCTCTGCTCAGCCCAGCCCCATATGTCAGTTAAATACCTGGTTTTTTGCCTACTTCTGTTCTCTGACCTTTGGAAACTATCCTGGAATAAAGCTCTACTGCATCAAACTCACCCTCAGCAAATGAAATATGTATGATAACAATATAGCTGCTTTTTAATCTCACGGGCATGCATTGTATCTCATGGCTTACAAGTCTGTAGGAGAAAAAAAGAAATTAAAAATATCTAACAAAAAATCTCACACAGTCCATCTGTTGTAGTGGCTTTTGTGACCTGTCTCTCACAGTCCTTGTCCCACATAGGCATTTCTGCTGTCCCCTCAGCTCTGAAGGGCTTTATCCTGGGCATCTGCTCTGCAAGCACTGAAAATCCAGCAAAGGTAATCTGTGCCTAGAGGATTTCTATGTTCCTGCAGTGGCCTTGGACTGCTGTGGCGATGTCTGAGAGGTGCTGCATGAGAGCCTGCATGCTGCACTGATCCCAACTGGCTGTGCCATGGACCAAAAGTGAATCAAACCCAGTGCTAAAAATCGAACTGTCAGCTGGGGATACTCTTCAGACATCCCATGGCTGACTTATCCTGTGAAGTACAGCTCAGTTGCATCATGTCCAGGGGTCATATCTGATAGAGAGATGTGGCATAGTCCATTGTTATGTTTATATAAAACATGGGTGAAGCCTTAGGTGAAATAAACCCTTCTGACTAAAGTGGTAATACACACTCACTTTAAGAAGTACTTTCAGTTTTGATCAGGTAGGAAGAGAAGTGCATCAGTTGGTGATAAACTGGTTAACAGTTTGCTAATACTCAAGCCAGTGAGATGGCTATGTCTGGTTTGCCAGAAAGAAAGGAGCATTTTCAAAGAGGCAAGGGAAATTAATAGTCAGGAAAAAGATCCAAAGTGAAGGACCACCTTTCACCTTAAGAAGTGAAAGTTAAAAATTTAGTGGGAAGATGTGGGACGATGACTGAGGGTAAAAAAATAATGGTATGGAAATTGCTGGGGAAGGTATGGTTGCTACTCCCTGGATGGAACCTGGTCAGCACACCCAACCTCCCCTGCACAATGCAGTCTAAGGGAGACTGAACTGAGGGGGGAGCAAAGTGGAGATGCTGTGGGCAGGCTCAGTGGAAACCCTTGCAGAGGGGGGAATGTGGTGGTATGTTCTAGCTGAAAAAAAATGAAAAGCAGCGAAAACCAAGGGAGATAAAGGAAGATGTTCTGCTGTTGAATCAGCAACCTGGTGAAATCACTCTCCTTGGACTGACCCATGTCCCCATCCCAAGGTTATCTCAGGTAATATCCTGAGATACCTGCCCCAAGGTATGACCACCCCTCACTGAATAAGATGTATGAGTAAAGTCACCCAAGCTCCACCTAAACATAAAGAAGTAGGATAAAAGTAAGTTAAGAATGGGGAGACGTGGGGGGAGACTCCAGTGTGGCTTCTGGGATCAGTTGATGCATTGAACCTGTTTTCTTCAGTGGCCAATAGGCATGCCTGTTGGGTAAGAACTGTGTTCTCTGCGAGCTGAATTATCTTGAGCTAGCTTTTATTGGAGATTAGAACTTGTTAGTACATTGCTTTGAATTACTACATCACTTGGAATATATTTTGGCAGTCACTATCACCAATTCTCAAAACTTAACCTGTAACAATTCTATTAATAAAGGGTGTAATTCTGTAAAATGTTAATGTGAGTCCTTCAAGGGTGCTGGATGTCACCAGCAGTGGGTAGAGGTGGAGACCTGGGAGAGGGTCTCTCTGTTTGTAGTGTGACCCTGAACAAATCAGTGGAACCACCCTCTGATCCAGTGGGACTGTTCAGTGAAGGGTCCCCATAACAGGATGCTGACAGACTGGCCAGGCACAGGGGTCATGGCTTCCCTGGGGTGCTGACAGACTAATCAAACACTAATTTGAGTAAATCTCCCCTTTTCAGGTGACAGAAAAGAATTTGATTTTGAACACATCCTTAAAATGTGTTTAAATGAACATTTTATGAAAGGTAACATTCTTTCCTGAGCCAAGATGACCTCAGCGTGAGAATATTTTCAGTTTTTTCAAGACTGAATCCTCAGGCTACAGCATGTGAATTTTTAACAGTCTCAGTTGCCTCATAATGGGTGAGAAGAAACTTTAGAGCCAACATAAATAATGACTACAGATATGCATGGGTTTTCTGCCTCCTTTTGGCACTTGTGACTTTAGAAAACTTTGCAACCACCTATCTTAAAGTCTGAAGGCAAACAGTTTTTTTCCCCTTTACTTTAGACTGGCTTGAATTAAGGACAAGTTCAAGGTAAATAGCTAATTATTTAATCTCATAGGTACAGCTAATGTTAGAACCAGTTTACTGGAATATTCTTGCAATACCCAGTATCCTGATACTTCTTTTTCCTGGAAGAAACATTATCTGATGACTTGAGCTAGTCAGGAAAGCAGCAGAATAGTGGAGAAAAATGTTTAACCTAAGAATTCTGCCAGTTTGGGTGTCAAAGTATTTCCTGATACTGAATGAAAAGATCTTTTAAATGTCGAATTTCATGTAGTGAAAGGTATGCAGCACTGTGAGAAGCGGTAGGAAAATGGTCTGATATAAATATTTGAACTGTTGCTGAGGTATCTTTTCTTCTTTGTCCTCCCTGGTATAGCTAAAACTAACATCTCTACTGAGTTTTAAGAATTGGGTCAATCAACTGTTGAACACAGAGGGTTTGTCACCTAGAGGAATGAATAATTAATGTAGCCTCACTAATCTGATATCAAAGGGAAGAAAATGTAATAGCAAATACACCTATGTGTAAGGGGAAAAATAGCAACATCCCATCAGGTCTGCTTAAGTGGTTCACACACATGAACCTGAGCTGAGGGTGAAAACTGAAATGCATAGTGGAAATGGGGTGACTGAAAAAACCTGAAAAATTTCTTTTGCTGAGAAGTGAGATGAAGGAAGAGAAGGTTTCTTAGCCTGTTCAAAAGGAAGCAAGGAAACTATTTTCAGCTGAAGATTTTGGACCTAGAGATGAAATCACTGCTGCTAAGCCTGGCTATTCTCTAAGGTAATGAAAGATTCAGGCTGTTTTTATTTCTGTAACTTTTCAGTCCATCCTGCCTCTGAATGTAACTTAGCCAAATCCATTTCATTTTCTATTCACTGTCAGAATACTTCTTTTTAATGGTTCTTTTTCTTTTAAAAGGTAAGAATGTGTTTGGGGTGGGGGATATATTCTGAAGATATTCCTAGAAGCTTGGTTAAATTTTTGAAAGGAGATGCTGTAGTCCAAATGTTCAAAATTGCTTTAGAGCCTGTACAATGTACAGAGACAGTGTGGAAAAAGAAGGGTAAAAAAGGAAACAGGAGCTGGTGAATAGAAAGTGTAACCACAAGAACATTTCTTGAAATCATTGGTGTCCCCAGAAGCTGCAGTGAAATTTATGCAACTTTCTGTTTTGTGAAACAACCAAAAAATCATGCTTGCAATCAGAGATAGAAGTGTGGAAAGGATGGGGAACTCATAGTATAGAGGGAAAAATACCCCTTGGAACTGTATATATTTTTTCTTATCTGTCTGTGTATATTTTAAACCTTTTATCCATGAGAAAGGTGCACCAAGCTCTTTAGGTATGCAGTTTTAAATATATTAAATAGTATGCATTCCTATGCTCAAACCAATTTCTTTTTAATTGAGGACAATGAAAAACTTGCATATGCTATACCAAGTAAGAAAGTCTACACAAGAACCTACATTCATTAAAGTAGATTGGTTTAAAATGAGGTTTAAATTAAATCAGTGCATCTTTCTGTTGGGAAGAAGGCTTTCTGCATGTGCATTGTCCACATCAGAGGCAAACCTGATAAAAGTATTTCACTAGTGACGAGGTACAGTGAGGGTTCATCCTTTTTCAGAGAAGTACTTTGAAAAAGAAGCTAGAAAGAAGAAATTTTGTCTGAATTACAGAAAAAAAAAAGAAAAAACAAACACTACACCACAAACAAACAGTGAATTCCACACACAGCACGAAATCAGACCCCCAAATCAGGAATTAAATACAATAAAAAACAGAAGGGCTGATTCGACAAGCAACATTAAGGAAAGCAAGGTCATTGGTGCAGGCAGAGAAACATCACATTTAGTTGGTGAAGGAACCAGCTGAAAAATTCAGAGAATTTAAAGCATGTCATGTTTAACACTGAAAGACGAAAGAAGAGTTAATGACATGTCTTTGATTTTAACAGATTGAAGCCAAGTCAGGCTGCTGTGTTTGCATGTGATAAGCAAAGAAGAGCACGCACAAAGTCATGTTCATTCCTGGTCTGTTCAGCACATAAAAGAACAGCTGTCTGGACTTCAAGGAAATCAATGTCACATTCTGCTACAAGGTGAGTGGGCCACTGGAAATCTGTTGTGGGAGAAGGAAACAGAACTCCTTTCTCAATAGGTTGACATGGAGATTTTCTCTGCTCCAGTGGTTCATTTATCTTTGTAAAAACATAGTAATCAGTGGAAGAGAGTCTGGGTAGAAGGCAGACTGTACAGATCTAGGGAATAATGCAAAATACAGAATTTGAGAAGAAACAAATGGAAATTTTGCAGTATTTTTACTGAAAATTTTCCTCATTTTACAACCATCTGTAGGTTGCAATGAGGTGACCATGAGAAAAATATGAAAAGATGGGATTCTTTCAATAGCGCAGAATGGCAGTGAAGGGAAAAAAGCAATTCTGATAATAAATGTAAGCTAGGGAAAGAAAGAAGGCATAGCTGAGGAATAAGAGAATCCATGGACTAAAAATACTGAGTGGTAGTAGTAGGAGACCATTACATGGCTGACTGCAGACTAATTGCATTTGTTCAGTCATTGTGAAAATGGATACAGATGGGATGCACAAGTTTGGAAATATCCTACTGTTAAAGAGAAAATAAAGCAAATGTTACGTGATAAGCCATTACCTAAGATGATGTTGGAGAGAACTCAGAAGATCATATGACTAAAATATTATTTTCTGCTTTAACAGCTCTTTTAATTAAATTTACTAATTTTTTCCCATCAAAAGAAATGTACAATGGTGATTGGGTGGGAAAAAGGAGAAGGCAGATCTGAGCTAGTGAGATAGGCTTCTTCAGTCTGCCACTGAGTAAAGCTTCCTTGCTTGAAACTGAACTTACTTGTGTCAAAGTGTTAGAATTGGTTGCAGATATTCAGTGGCTCAGTGAGTGTTTTGCATTTTCTTCACTGCTGGGGTCTTGCAAGTTCTTACTGGGATGCCTTCGAAGGCACAGTCTGGATTTTACATGCTTTTTCTAAGTAGAAACAGCTGTGGAAACAGCTGATATCAAAGCTAACAATTCTTCAGAGGTCTGAATACACTCCAGATTATAAAGGAGAAAAAGAAAAGCCCAGACTGGTCTTTTGTATCTTATTTTGACATACTGATGGTACAGCTAGTGGCAACTGGGACTCACAGCTGTTACTCCTGACTGCTCTGATTTTATTACATGGTTCCTGGAAAGTTACATCAAGTCCCAGCAAGTCTTGTATTGTTCTGAAGGAATGCATAAAGTGTAAAAAAATCTGTCTCCAGCTGCATAAACAACACAGTGGAGTCCTACTTAGTTCTCAAAATAGTAGGAGATGGCTGATGTATGCCAGGGAGGAAATCTACCTTGCCAGTTAGTGTCCATCATTTCCCACAGTTCAGGCAGCTTTAGCACTCAGAGACAGTGGGCTGCCTTTGGGCCAGATGGCTGGCACGTGGTTCTGTGCAGCTGAAGAAGGATGTGTGTTCCCCTTCACTGGAGAAACCATCGGATATCCATGGCAGTGTGTTTCTCTGAGCAGAGTGACTGCTACATTTAGTGTGAGTCTATTAGAGAGCTACTTCACTTTCCATCTGTGCACCACAGGTAAATCAGCTTTACTGCATGCACTTTTCTCTTTATTTGTCTCTTAAAACACCCTGACAACAAACTAGTACATGATTTTTTGAAAAATGCTTTGAGGCTGCTGGATAAAAGCAGAAAGAAAATGCAAAAGATATTTTGTGGATAGATTTAAGTCTGCAGATTAAAATACTTCTGTGTGGTGAGCAACACTGAGATATTTATAGTACTTCTTTAGGCTCTGTCAGTTACCCAAATAAAGAGGAAGTACAAGCCCTTGAGCTCTGGTAATTTAACACAAATTTTCATTCATTTTGGTGAAATTGCTACAAACTTATGCAAGCCACATTAAGCCTGAAGAACAGGAATCAGCAGCAGGAAGGACCTGTAAGAGGACCTTATGGCCTTTGAAGAAACTTCTAGAAAACCATAGAAAAGATTCAAATTATACCACAGGAACTCAGAAAATTGAATTGTCAGGGGAAAAAGAGCTTGTAAAGAAAGGAACAATAGGGAGGGGGAGACAGAGCCAGTGATAATAGTTTCAATGTTATTTAGAAGAAAGAGCAGGTCAGGCAGAGCAGTATACACCAAAGAATTGTGTCTGGAGCTTTACAAATCAGAAGGAAAAGCTCACGCTCTTGCTAGCAATAATCCACATTTTTCACATTTAGCTGGCAGCAACAAGAAAGACTGAAAAAGCATTCCTGGAGGTACATGACTTAGAAACTTTAGAGAGCATTACTATTCACTCTGAGAAGGACATATATTAAATATTTAAATCAATTTAAATGCAACTGTTCTCCTCTAAGAGAAAATCTGCAAGTGCATTAAAGATGTGTGAGGCTTTTGGTAGCAGGCTTTCCAAGGAAAGGACCCAAAAAGCAATTACCTGAGATGTAATACATAAGCATCTGTCACCCATGTCTGACAACCAGGTGCTTAAGCTGGTATGACAAAGCCATTTTCCAAACATGTGGGTTGTGGCTGCAAAAGAGAGGCTCTAATTAATATTCACCGATGTGTGTCCCATGGACTCCCAACCTCAAAGGCCTTAATGTGGTCCTCTATCTGAGTCTAACAAAAGACTAAGAAGAGATGCTTAAAACAGGCTACATTTCTAAAAGTATCTCTAAAAGCATGGCAGGACTGGCCCAACAAGATCCAAACTTCCTGGTGGACTGGCTGAAACGTGGAGGTTGCTTGACAGAGCAGAGTACAAGAAAAACATGTTACAGAAGTGTTGCACAGATAGTCACCATTTACACTGTAATCTTACCTAGTGTTTTATCATTTATCTAAGGTCCTTTCCATCAAGACTTGTATGTTTACAGGAATTTCTTGTTTCACTTTACTGGGTTTAGCTGACTATATTTTTTATCTTGTCCTTTTTTGCCCCGAAACAATGTGATGGTGTATTGGTCATCTGTGTTCCACTTAAAAAATGGCTCTTCCTTTGTGTCTAGATGAATTAGTGCCTTTTTCTGTGCCCCATCACTGCACATCTGGATGGGCTGGGACTGCTGGTTTCCCTCAGTAGGTGTTGAAGCTCTGTGGCTTGAAAGATGGTGTCCCTAGGTTCATTATCTGGCTTAAAGCCCCTCTGGAAATTATTTGCAGCAACTGCCTGTCTAAAGTAGGAGGCCCTGCTCTCTGGTTGTCTCTATTAGTGCACTCCAGTTGTCCTTGCTGCCTCACTCTTTGATCTGCAATGGCCAGAGCTGCAACGAGTGATTGGTTCTGTGACATTTCTTCCAACACATGCTGCTTATATGTTCAGATCAAACTAAACTGCCATTCAAGGCCCTGAATGTTTCTGTGACTGAACCACACCCTTGGGTACCATGTAATCTTTTCATGAGTTACATTTATTGATTGGGGAATGTCATTGGGAAGAAGATCCAGAGCAGCAGGATTCAGTGTGACAGAAATAATGTCCAGGCAGAAGCTGCTGAGGCTTGACAGGATGGCAGCTTTGACTTTCAGCCCAGGAGGTGAAGTATAAGACTGATAGTGTATTCTTTGCTGAATCCAGTGGTTTATTAGGAGATGGAACTATGTTGATGCTGGCTTCTGGCATGATAAATGGTAGCTTGTGGTCAGGCCGAGATGCCTCCCTGCTGCACATAGCTTGAACAGCTTGAGGTATTTACTTAAATTTCAGTCTTCAGAATAAAAATTAATTTGTATCTTTTCTCATTATACCTTTGACATTTGATTTATTTAGAATTTCTGGACTTAAATATTTCATTGTTGTGCTTAATCACCCTTCAGTAGCTAATATTTACAGACTTTCAGGGATTTCCCTATCTTCAGAGAGCACTGACCAGCTTAATTTTTTAGCATAGTACTACAGTCTCTTAGTTTTAATTAAGTATCTGATTAATCGAAATAGTGAAAATGTAAATGAACCTTTTGCTCTCAAGTTGCTCTGCTAAGCAGTTGTTATCTAACAAGGCAGTCATTTAACTAGTACATTTTATTTCAGAAAATTCTTTATAATAATTGCTGTACCTGATTTCAAGATGTAGTAAATACTCTGTCTGAAGTCTTCACATCTTGACAAACATTTTTCTTGCTTTCATGACATTTCCTACTATATATATGATATTTGGGTCATATGTCTGGTAAAGATTCAAAGGGTACCAGTCTGGTTTAGTTCTCTGCACCTTGATATCAGTAGTGGCCTTAAGCAAGTCAGTTAAAAGTAATTATTTGAAGAGAATCAGTTATGTGCCATAATGTCTGATGTCAATAGCTCTGAAGTTTAAGGTATGCGGTTACCTGAGTGGGTAACTCACTAGGAAACAGAAATAAAAATCCCATTTCCTCTGAAGAAATATGTGGAAGATTCAAATCCACATCAGAGGTTTTCTAGGATAATATTCTCAACAATGAACACTTCCTTATCCTAGTGGAAGGGAGTAATAGAGGCTGTTCCTCCTGGGACGTGCCTCTTGGCTATTCTGGCTGGAGCATACTTAACCTCCTAAGAATCCATGTTGAGAGACAGTTGTTCAGCTGCAGATGTCTCTACCAATACACTAAACAGGGTTAAAGAGTATTCTGTGGCCATGAACTTTGTAGAGCTGGCCTGGCTGGCTTGACCTGTGTGTCTTCATGACATAGCAACTAACCTCAAGTCCCCTCCATTGGGTACTTCTGTGGCTCCAGTATGTAAATGTTATGTTTCTGCCTACCTTTTAGCTTGTGGTGCCCAAAGCAGTGAGAGCGCTGTAACACGGCTGGTTATTGCTGAAATAGAAGCTGTGTGTTGCACACATTATGGTATAGCATGACAGCACATCCAAATGCTGTGATTGCACAAGTACCTGCAAGTGCACTGAAGGGCAGTGCAGGTCAGACCAATGTGGTAATGTCTTGTCCATGCTGCCTACTGTTCTTGGCCTTTGGTTCAGCTGTCTCAGAGGCCCTGGATAGGCATAAAATCATAGAATCATAGAATCGATTGAGTTGGAAAAGACCTCTGACATCATCAAGTCCAACCCTTGGTCCAACTCTAGTCCATTTACTAGACCATGGCACTCAGTGCTATGTCCAATCTCAGTTTAAAAACCTCCAGAGATGGTGAATCCACCACCTCTCTGGGCAGCCCATTCCAATGCCTGATTACTCTCTCTGTAAAGAATTGTTTTCTGATCTCCAACTTAAATTTCCCCTGGCAGAGCTTGAGCCCGTGCCCCCTTGTCCTATTGCTGAATGCCTGGGAGAAGAGACCAACCCCCACCTGGCTAGAACTTCCTATGCTAGGGACTATGCTAGCAATGTGGCACAGAGTAAGGCAGCCACAAAGTGCTTGAACATGCCTCTAAATCTTGTTTTAGTAAGGTGCCCAAGGACAGTCAGAAAAGGATCAGTGCATGTACAAGAGCAAAACTTCAACCATCTCAGTAGCTTGACCGCTGGAAACAATAATGCTCATTTTAACAGAAAGGAGCTTTTAGGAATCAAGTGCTTAAACTGATTCCTAGCCTTTGTGTGCCTCAGTTTATCAGCACTGGGGTTAATCGCATGCCCCTCTATTCAGTGTTTTGAGGATTAATAACACAATGATTTTACAAAATTCAAATAAAAGAATAATGAGAGCCAAACGAGGACTTTGAGTAGTTTGGCCATTAGAACAGAAATGCAGTTTGACTGCAGTAATATCCTTCAGTGTTGTAGTCTCATCTCTGTCAACCACAATTAACTGCACTATTGTAAATTGACCATAGTATTGCATTGAAATTTTCCACTTGCCAGATACCTCTGCGGCCATTTGGATGATCACTGAAGCTGTAGTGTGTGCCTAAGCCAGGTTCCTTTGATAGGACTGTTTATGAGGACACCAAAAATTGATATATATAATTATACTATCTTCTCTCCTTTCATCCAAATCTCCCACATTACTCAACAAAGTCCTCAAAGTGTAGCATGTTAGCCTCCAAGGTGCACTGTGTTCCCAGGTGGATTAGGCTGTAACTGTTTTATACTATAAGCTGCATCACAGCACTATGAAGTGGAACCCCCTTCAGTGTCTGGAAATTGGAAGTTCATTGCTAAGTAATATGTTCTTCCCAGGCTAGGCTTAGTTCATCTTGTATGCTGGATAGCAATCTGCCTGATGCCAGCATTTGAGTTCTGTCAAGTGCTGTCAGAAATACCAATTAGCTGTTTTTGCCTTTGTATACCAGAGAAAATATTTTAGATGTCCTCTAGCTTGTTGCTGTTGGAGTGCCTTTAAATCTTCTGAGTTTTAGGGAGCCCCTCTCCTTCAGGCTGTGGTGCAGTTCATGTCATCTGTTACTGCTTCCAACCACTATTCCCTTTGAAGGACACACCATATAAGAATTTGATCTTTTGCCTAAGCACAAAGCATGGAAACTCTTCTATGAAGACAGGCTGAGAGAGCTGGTTCTGTTCAGCTTGGAGAAGAGAAGGCTCCAGGGAGACCTTATCACAACCTTTCAGTACCTAAAGGGGGCCTGTTAAGGAAAGTGGGGGCAAACTTTTTAGTAAGGCCTGTTCCAATAGGACAAAGGGTAATGTTTATCTGATTTTGTGATTCTATTTTATCTGTTTCAGAGGTATAACAGGGACACTACAAGAGATGATGAAGACTGTGGGGTGCTTAAATACTTCAGTACTAATATGAAAAATTACCTTTATAACCTTGTTTTGAAACTACAGTTTTCCCTGTAGAATATTGAAGAAAGTAGAGGCTTGTGATGTCTTCCTTCATGCCTGAATACATTGCTCTCTAAACCCTGTGCAGTTTCAGGTGTTTTAAGTACAGTCATTTGCTATTTGCTCAATAACAAAGATACAGTTCAGGCTGTCCAGGGACATTTAAGAGCTGCATCAGGAACTTAAAATGACAAAGAGTCAGTGTTGTACTAAGAGTTTTCCATCTTTGTTTTTCTCTTGCTGCAGGCTGCACTGCCTAGATTCAATTCTGGTACAAATGGAATTTACTTATTCCTTTATTTATTGTAAGAGGAAATTGACTTTGGTATGTATTCTAAATAACACAATAGAAATATTCCACAATTGAAAAAGCCTAGTGTTAAGTTACATTGTTCTATTGTTTTCCTGTCATGGCACATTTAATTCTTGCCAAGCAGGGTACATTTCTGTAAGGCCATGGCAGATTCTCAGTGGAACAGAGTTTTTTATCTATCATGTTAATGAATGGTTTAATAATACAGTAAGAAAGACTACTCACATAAAATGCTTTAATGATGGATGTCAGAACAGTTTCTAGAATGGATTTGTTTTAACAAAGGCAAATGTGCTTCCTCAGGCATCTGTGGGATTACTGCTAATAAAAGGAGGGAACATCATTACATTGGTAACATCATGTGCCTACGCTTTTATCATCCTTACTTTTTCTTTTATTACGTTTTACTAGATGTTTTTGAAACGTAAGTTGTAAAATATTTTTTGTCGCATTTATTAGTAGAGTTAAAGAACCTGTGTTCATTGCAAAGTTTCCCACAGGATGTTCCCTATGTAGCATGTACTTAACTACATCCAAGCCACACACACACACAGGTTAGACTGCCACCCTGTCTGTGATGTTCCCTGGGAATAATCAATCACAAATGATGATGCTATTAAAAATGCAATCACTGTTCTGTATTTGAGAGAGTGTCATAAGTTTTCCCCCCGCTTTGTTTGACTAGCAAGTCATGGCTGCATTTTGAATCCAAGCTGGAATAAAATCTCTACCAGGCATTTTAGATTATTACTCTAAAGTACTAAGCACCAAACCTTTATTCGTAGTGTTTCTGTGAAGATATAAGAAAAGTTATGTTATTTTTTATTGATACCGGGAACAGAAACAAGACAGCTGTTGAAAGGAGAAGTCCTGAGTAAAAGTAAAAAAAGGATGAAAATATTTGGGGACAGAACAGATTTCTTTACAATAGTGAAACTCCTTAGATTACAAAATATCAACTCTGGTTGGATGTTTTCTCCTGTAATGTTATACTAGTCTCTAAAATAATCTACAAAACAGTTTTAATTAGCAGTGTACCTGCAAAATGTCTTTTGCTTTCTGAAGTAGGAAAAAAAGTTGTGAACTGCATATATCTTGTATAAAAATATACCCCTGTTTTGCATGCCCTGTGTTTATCCTAGGTAATGTGCTGTGGAGACTATCTTT
This sequence comes from Pithys albifrons albifrons, assembly GCF_047495875.1. Lineage (NCBI taxonomy): Eukaryota > Metazoa > Chordata > Aves > Passeriformes > Thamnophilidae > Pithys > Pithys albifrons. The sequence goes on from NC_092461.1 coordinate 25,440,623, forward strand.
CCTCCATGAATGGAACTCTCATTTAGGAGCATAATAAACCTCAGATTAAACTCTTTATTCAGTCTCTTGGTGTTTTTGCTGCATAAGAACCATAAAATTTCAAGCTTATATTAAATATATTTCAATTCAAGTTGGAAACTCCATCAGTGGCCAGCATTGGTGCGTCAGAGGAGGGCAGCAGATAAAAACTCAAAAGCTGACTGTGTACTGCGAAACACATACAGGGAGAAATGTCATCTTCACTCTTGCTAAGATCATTATTAGACCTGAAGGAAGGGACATGAATGCTCCTGTTTCTAACATGTATGTTGTTTTGTTGTCCAAAAGAAATGTTTGAAAACCTACTGCAGGTAAAAAAATTATCTAATGTAATATATACATTTGATACATATACACATGCATGCATATAAATTAAAAATATGTCTGTATATATATACATGTAGATATATCAAGTAAAACACAAGCAGATTTCTAAGAATTTTAGTCAGGCATAAGATATCAATTGTAGGAAATCCTCCAAATTGTTAATTTCATTGATAAAAACAACATTTAAAGGTCAAGTGCAAAGTGTTTTTAAAGTATTCTTTTTCTGCACTTTTTGCCTTGACAGCTATAGTCTAAAGCTTTGACAAGTTTCCAGGGGAACTAATGGCTACAACTGTGACTGATAATTGAATAATACAATTTTATTTGGCACAATGCACTTTCCTGAAATCTTTGTCTTTAAAAAGTGACTCTTCTTTCTTCATTTCTGTAAAAAAATATATAATCAGTGCTCATGACTGCACAGGTCTTTTTCTGACCGCTCTAGAAAGACGGAAAAAGATGTTTACAAACAGACCTGCCTAACTGCTTGAACAGCATTTAGATATCTAAGACCCACATTGCAGTCCTTGAAAACCTGTTCTGTGCTCATGCCTGTCTCAAAGTCACCTTTTTTACCTATTCATGCATGATCTCAGTCAGCAGCCATTAGACAGGTACTTGGCCACTTATTTTGCCAGAGGGGCCCTGTCAACAAGTGCATTAAATGGCTGGTTATCTGCTCCAAGGGCAGCGGGAACTGCCATTCTTCTCCACTTCCACTCCACTCCATGGCTGGTGCACTGGCTCAGGCAATCTGAATTCTTTCCAGAAGCTGGTTTTAGGAGTGCAGCTGTGCTGAGACATACATTATATGATTTGCACCTTTTCTGTATTTAAAGCTTTTCAAAACTGTCCTGTAACTGATTGAATAAATGGAGCATTTCATCTTGGAAAATGTAACATTTTAAACAGATTTTATGATTTCCTATGTTTGGTATTTCATGTATCCAGAAACCCTGAGGCTTCTGTCATCCAAACAGGTTCCCTGAGAGCAGGAATTATTCTCACTTTACTATGCTGATCTACAAATGCTGCTTTTCTTGGGAAGGTCATTTTCCATGACATCTCGAGTCTTGAGCTCCCAGCTAAAAATAACAACAGGGAGCCCAGACATGCCAGTCATTTTTGCAAGGCAGCTTCTTAATAATAGACCAGCTGCAGGAGGCACAAATATCTGCAGAGCAAACCCTCCTACAACCCCTAGGGAAAGATGGGAAAGGAAGACAAGGGCTGTGTTAGATGTGAGGAAACAGCAAGGTCCAAAAGGAAGCCCATATGGGATAGTGGTGGTACAACCCAAAAACTCCCAGAGATACAGGAAAGGAGGAGGTCAGCTGGTGGCAAACAGAAAAGGGTAGTGGTTGCTACTTGCCACTTTGGGAGACATTAGGTAGAGTGAGCTGGTGACAAGTTCATTATAAGTACATGGAAACAATTTTTCATACATCCTGTAGCTCATCTTTTAAATGCCTTTTCTGCAGATGGGGTGAATGCTGCAAGTTTCCATGAGTTAAGGGTCAGCTGGACAATCCCGGGGGTAAGAAAATTAACTGAAAGTTATCAAGTACCAGGTCACCAAATCCGACTCAGGTGGTCCCTGAGTCACAAGCTGTGGAATGCTGGGAGAGAATTTGGGGAAACAGAGCACATTGTTGCAATCACCATATTGATATAGGCATATATTAAGAATTTTTTCTTAGCCTAACTAATATTTTAACAGTCTACTTGCAAAAAATGTATAGTTAATCCTCATTAATAATGCTGTTAAAATTGTTATGCAAGAAAACTTATCGATACCTACCCCTTTTCTCTGGTGTTGTGCTCACCCTTCTGTTGTCCCTCTGGGCATCAGAATTAAGACTGGAGTCTTCCTTAAGATGAGTGGGAGTCAGAATGAGTCGTCAGCATCCTCAGGTCACAGCTGGATGCAGAAATGGGGGTGTCCTTCTTTCACTCTTGGAGTTAGTTCTGGGTTATTTTCCCAAGTGTTCCTATCCCAGCCTGCCTCTTTCTTTGTGCTTAGGAGCCACACAATGTGCCTCTCCCCCAGCCCCATTGCCCCAGAAGGCCTATTTGTCCAGCAGTGTCTAGGTAGGGGTGCCAGCCCCCTCTCCTGGGCGTTCTCAGAGCAGGGGAGGCCACAGGTACGTGGCCATCAAATAATTGCTGCCACAGTTAGAAACAGCTCCTGCCAAGGCAAGGCCAGACACGTCCTGAGATCTTGCACTTCCAGTTCTAAACCAAGCCCCAGTTTTGTGCTTGGCAAAACCAAGATTTAGTGGGGTGCAATATGCTTGTTCTGTTTTCTCCTCTAAGTTATGATCAGTTTTTCCTAGTTTTGGTCGTTGTCTCAAATAAGATTCAGATTGTTGGACTTAGGGATCAACTGAGTACAGCTGCTTTTACTTGCCAATGCAAGATTCCTTCTCCTACTTAGGGCTGAATATCTGAGAGAAGGAGTCATGAAGGGACAATCAGATTTCCAAAATTCACACTGGATCTTTTTGTTTCTCTATACCTAGTCTACAGATAACTTCCAATCACTCCTGAGTCTCTTCTAACCTCCCCCCAAAAAGATAGTTTGCTATGGAATAATTATTTTTTCCTCAGAATGACAACAAAGTAAGTTTTCACCTCCTCTTTGGGCAGAAAAGTTCAAGCCTGTCTGTACTTCTGAGCTGAAGGCCCCATAAACCAAAGGGAAATGGTCAGTGACCTGCTACACCACTTAGAAATACACAGATCTGTGGGGCCAGAGAGGATCCACCCAGGGGCACTGAGGGAGCTGGTGGAAGGGCTCACCCAGACAGTTTTCAGCATTTACCATCATTTACCAGTCCTGGCTAACTGGGGAGGTCCAGATGACTGGAGTTTAGCAAATGTGGCACCCATCTACAAGCAGTGTTGGAAAGAGGATCTGGGGAACTAAAGGCTTATCAGCCTGACCTTGGTGCTGGGGAAGATCATGGAGAAGATCATCCTGAGTGCTATCACAAGGCATGTACAGGAAGACCAGGGGATCTGGCCCAGTCAGCAGAGATTCATGAAATGCAGGTCCTGCTTGACCAACCTAATCTCCACATTTCCTTGGGTGCTCTCCCTCTCTTTCTCTCTTTTCCCTTACAAATTCTCTTGGGTGATGTGCTTTGCTATATTACAACCAAAATGTCTAAACACTTGTTTCCCTTTGTAATACTTTTATCTTTTTATATTGTCATGTTACTATAGATAATAACAACCAAAACACTGATCATCTAGTATCGATTTACTTTAATTCACTCCAAGGGATATACTCATAAAACAAAGGTTTCTCCTGCCAGGACATAACAGTAGTGCAGAGGGACATATATCAAAAATAGGCTACAACCTGCCACACAACTTCAGGAATAAAATTTTCAGAACACATAATTTTAGTTGTGCAAGAATGTGACAAAATGAGAGAAGGTAAGGAAAGGTCATCAGCCTCCTCCAATGTGCAGGGCAAGTCACCATATGATGGGGAAAGATGCTTCTGCTAGACCTCATTCAATATTCCCAGTGCTCCAACTTTGCTCCAATTTTAGTGTCTTTTGTGATTTTGTCTTTACTCAACCAGCACAGTGTCAAATCCTCTAGGTGCACAGAGGCACAGACCACATGCACACTGCTGTTCCAGTAGGGCTCCCAGGCTTTTGAGCCATAAACAACATGACACTGCTTTAGTAGTGTGTTTTAACCTCAATAGTTTGCTACATTTTCTCCAATCTTTGCTACCCCTCTTTACAATCAAATCTAAATTAAAAGCAAGAAAAAGGAATGACTTAACTTCTTAGTTATTCCTGGACTCTTTGACTAGAGTTATGCTGTCAGACGCAGATCAATAATCACATCTGACAACTTCAAGTGAAGGTTTATTCTTGGCTAAAAGAAAATGAAATAAAAGTTAGTGTAGAATCAGTTTATTTGTAGAATGACCATTTTTCTCTATTACCCTATATAGAGGTGTCACAGAGATAACTGCATAGAAGACTCTGAAGAGTACTAAAAAGGCCACAAAGTGTTTTGAAATATTTCCCAGAGGTCTTTCTTAAGTGCAGCACCCTTTTTATCCTGGTGTAAATCAACTCCAATTTTAAAGGCAGAAGCCTGTAATAAACATATAAGTGATCTTCATCACTTCTCACAGCAGAAAATGTCTTTGTTTTTGGGGAGGGGGTTTGGTTTTTGGGTTTTGTTTTGGTTTTCCTTTTTAAGAGCACATGAATATCTTTCCATTTCAGGACACAGCACAGGCAGAAAAAAAGGCTCAGGGGCAGAGCTGAGCCTGGCAGAAAGGACTGATTTGCTTTGGTGTTTGAAATTGCACCCTGTATTTAACAGTACTGAGAAAAGTTCAGCAGAGAATTTCCTTAAGAACAAAACTCCTTGCTCTATCTAAATATTTACCCATCTATAAGGTATGTAGAGAAATTAAAGTACAATTCCAAGTGCTCTTTAGGTTTTGTTTTCTTACAGTTAACATGTAAACTTTGCACAACAGTACTCCAAGAAGTCCTGCATTTCTTTAAATACAAGACATGGGAATACTATTACTATTGCTACCACTATTCCAAGATGTTGACAAACGAAAATAGTAATCCATACCTTCCATGGGGATAGTTTTGAACTGAAGTGTAGTGGTCAGGGGAAGGACATACTTGATGCATCTCTGGAATCAACTTCTTCCTAAATGTTTTGAAAAACCAGATACGGAAGTATTTCTTTTAACTGATCTTTATGTTTGCTGAAGGCCATCTATCTTTTTACTTTTGTTAAAAGCATTTAAATTTTTTCTAGTAATTATTTTCTGTTTGTATAACCATTAATGTTCAAAAATCCATTCCTCATTTCCAGTGCATCTGCATACAACTTTTTTTTGAGCAACTTCAGTTTGTGCAATTTCTTGCTCTTCCCATTCAATGTAATGAAAACCAGCTACTTTTACCAGGCAATCTACTTGGTAACTTAGAAAAGCAGTTCCCACATCAGGAAGCAGGCAAGAATTCTTTCTTCTTTGCAGGTTATTTATAAAACAATTTATTTTTCAATCAAATGCGGGCACTCAGGTTAAAGTGAGGCTCCACTTTATGTGAAGGCTTATGAAGCAGAAATACATGCTATATCCTAAAAATATTTCTAGTCCAATGCTTCAGCCACATTGGAATTTATGTTTCTACTTCAGTAGGGCACTAATGTCAAGCAGATGGAGGAGTGCTTGAAGGATTGGACCAAGGTAAGGTAAGAGCCAAGAATAAACATAAATCAACAGAGGTGGGGAAGACAGGCAGAACAAAAATATAAGCATGTGGTAAAAGAAAACATCTGTGAGAAGTAAGACGGTTGGGGTTTATTTTCAATTTAACTGAAAAATACCAGGCATAACCTATAGAAAATGCTACAACTAGGAGAAATAAAAAGTTATCAATGAAAGACATAGTTCTGCTATGAGTTTCATCAGAAGTCATTAAAAATACTTGGCCTTCTTGCAACATAATTCATATTTTTATTTTCTAGGGTCTTGGCAGGTACATGAAGCAAATCACAACCACACAGAAGCTTTAGTCGTTCAGGAAACCTTTTCCAAAACAGATGACATTGGAGATACCCCAGCTAAAAGAAATCCAGTTCAATTGTCCTAGTTACAGCAGCTGGGACCAGTTTATTGCAATGTGGGTATAACCAAAACTGTGTATTCTATACCCTCTGTGTAATTTCTGATGAACTGTTACTGCTGGATCATTTGCAGCAGCTGCCCAGGGCACACCTGACCCCTCAGGCTCCAAGCTGGGTGTTAAAGGACCCTGGGAGATAGGGAAGTGTTTGTTTTCACACCAATGTCTGATAACTCCCCTCTGAGGAGTCATTACCCCTTTCACATCCAGCTTGAGGTGTCATGTCTGCTTATGGGCCATTAGGGACTGGCACAATAGGCAGTTGCAATGAACTAGACCATCAAAGAATTCCAAAAATTCCCATGACTCACAGAGTTAAATCATCCATTGTGAAACTCCCCACCCTGGGGGAGGTACTGAGCATTCCCACCTGAACCTGAGCATATATAATCTTCGGGTTTTGGGTCTTCTGGTACCACTTGTGGATCCACAGGAGAACCAGAACCTCAACAGGACTGTGACTGTCAGTCTCGACCAGACTGTGACCATCATCCTCACCAACAGGTTTTCCTTTCCTTTTACTTTGTGCTCAGGGGGATCATGTGGTGTTCACCCCGTTTGTTCCCCAGGGTGCTGGGTTATACAGCTGGTTGTCATGGGTTAAAACCAATTTTTCTCTGTATCACTGTATTTATTGTCATCTTTTAAAGTAAATTGTAACCCTGACTTCTAATCTCTCTTGAGTCAGGTTCATTTCTCCCGCCAGTTTACCTTTTAAGCCAGCATATCTATAAATGCAGTATGTGCCATTGCTTGATGCAGTCCAGCTTGAAATAAACACAGCGCTGGCTCTCTCTCTAAAAATAAAAAAGATCCAGAATGCTTCCATCAGGAGAAAACACTCATGTTGATAATGTCTTGAATTCAATATGGAACTGATTCTAGGAAGAAAGTCTATTAGAATTGTGAGAAAAGGAGAGGTTATCATACAGAAGGCTATTCAAAGGGCCATGTTAGGAAAAGCAGTATGAATGTTGTGTAAAAATATCAGGGTTCAGGGTATATTGTTAGGACAGAAGAAGAACTACTTAAAATGTTGGACAGTAGGAAAAGTATTCATTGGAGAACTTGACCAGGATTCAAAAGTCTCAGCTTCAACTGCATCCCTATTGAAATGTGGGTAGTGACCTGCATTTTTTTCTACCCAAGCAGATAGTCAAATCAGTAGGTTAGAGACATGTTAGTCTCTCTCTAGTAGTCTCACCTAAAGTGGAGTTAGCGTAAAAGAAACAGACTGTGCTCCACAGTCTTTTACAACTGAATGATGCAGCCTGCTGGCTTCCAAATTGTTATACCCCTGACAAAACAGGAATACTCCACTTTCTTCTCAAGAAGAAGGTGCAAAATGTTCCTTTAACAAAAGGTATTCTTTTGCACAGCCCTCATCTCCAATGCAACACACTTCTCTTCGTAAGGCCAGCAGGACCAGGGCAGTGATCCTTCCCCCTGTACTCTGCGTTGGTGAGGCCACACCTTGAGTACTGTCTTCAGTTCTGGGACCCTCAGTTCAGAAAGGATATTGAGGTGCTGGAGCGAGTCCAGAGAAGAGCAACAAGGCTGGTGAAGGGACTGGAGCACAAGTCCTATGGGGAGAGGCTGAGGGAGCTGGAGTTGTTTAGCCTGGAGAAGAGGAGGCTCAGAGGTGACCTCATTGCTGTCTATAACTACCTGAAGGGAAGTTATAGCCAGGTGGGGGCTGGTCTCTTCTCCCAGGCACTCAACAATAGGACAAGGGGCCATGGGCTCAAGCTCTGCCAGGGGAAATTTAAGTTGGAGATCGGAAAAAAATTCTTTCCAGAGAGAGTAATCAGGCATTGGAATGGACTGCCCAGAGAGGTGGTGGATTCACCATCCCTGGAGGTTTTTAAACTAAGATTGGACGTGGCACTGAGTGCCATGATCTAGTAAATGGACTGGAGTTGGACCAAGGGTTGGACTCGATAATCTTGGAGGTCTTTTCCAACCCAATCGATTCTATGATTCTATGATTCTTTTAGGATTTCTGGAGCTGAACGGTCAAAACATTTTCCTTCATAAGAGGTGTATCAAGAGAGAGCTGAACCAGAAGATCCCACTTCAGTAACTGCACCTGTCACATACAATCTATTTCTGTCCTCTTTTTCCCTGTGATATACTGCCTTTGGCACTTGACCCTGGGAGAGGATGCAGGAGCCTGAAGGGAGACAAGCACCTTCCTCTTTGTTAGGGTAAGGCATCCAGGCTCCAAAGAGGGCAAAAAGACAGACATCTCAGTTTTGGTTTTTAGCTTTTCCTTTTTGATTAGGTAATCTAGCTGCCTGGCAGAGACAGCCTGCTGTCTTGTGGATTCCTTAGGCATGTATCCCTCTGCCTCCATGGATTACACAGAGAAACTAAGCCTGAAAAAGCTTCTGTATTCTGCCTTGCTGGCTTCATGACACCAGTGTGCAAGATTTAAGAGTATGAGAGGAAGAAGTTGTGACATGTTAGCGAGATTGTTTCATGCTCCACTGGAAGGTCCTCAGATGACAAATAGTAGCCTACCTTAAAAATTTCTGGATAGTCATGGTAGAGATCATATAAGGCTTTGGTTTAATGGAGGCTCTTGCTTACATAAATCTACCTAAAAATCTTGCAGTCCAGCAGAGTTTATTGTACAGAACATATCTTTATTCTATTCTAGAATGTGTATTTTCAGCACATATAAACACAGCTTGTAAATTCAGTGCATGTTTTTTAGTGCACCAGAGTTCAGACAACGAGAGGCCAAAATGTTCTGATCTGAGTATAAAATTTTCATTATTTTGTCACAACAAACTTGTTGAGCTAAAAAGAAGATACTGAACACAGTGCCACTAGCTTTGCCTTGATGCTTTTTTTCTCATGTCCCATTTTCCCAAAGCACACAGCAAAGTTATAAAAAATTGAAAGGTAGAACTATTAATGACTCTTAGGCAACATGACAATTTTTTCTTTTTCTTCCATTCATGAAAGAACAGCACTTCTTTTTTTCAGTGTAGGACAGTTCCTTAAGGCAGCTAATCATAAAAATGTTGGCTCCAATCAAGGAAAGAGAGTGAAATGTTTAGCCCAACCAAAATCAAAACCTATCAAAAAATCTTTGTCAAGATCATAGTCTAATGCCACATTCCTTGACCATGCTTTCTTTCTGAGCACTCTGCCTGTAGAGTTGTAATTTGCAGCCAGAATGTCACAGTTCCCAGAAAATGGCTGCTGAAACTGGTGAGCAGCTAAAAAGTGCATCAAAGATAAAATTACTAAAACTATAGTTGAACTGATGTGTGAAAAACTGGAATAAAAAAAGGTAATTAACTTTGAGACTACTGCCAGAGCAAAGGCTGCATTATGAGCACTGCAGATTACTCAGAATTGGGGAATTTAGTTTTGTTCCTAAAATAGTATGGAGATTACCTTTTGAATGTCTTCTTTTTACAGTCTTGTTTGTGAGTAATCCCATGAACAGCTGTTTAGCCCAACGCTTTGAGCAAGGAGCACAAATGACTGACCTGATGTGACCTCTCTCCAGTTACTGCTCATCTAGACTATGGTCAGGGACTCACACTACTGTGTAATGACTGCGGTTAATTAATAGATTGTTTTCTCTCCTTGATTTTAGGACTTTACTGAAAAAATACAGCGAATAGCTGAGATGCAGCTAAAAGTAGTAAAAACCTTGATACATAAAAGGACAAACAGGAAGCAATTCATTATGCCTGAGATGTGCAGGACCATATTGCAAATTGAGCACAAAGAATTTTACTATATACTCTTTTACATGTGTTTGATTCTTACTTTTATACACGTACTTAAAACCTTTGGATGTTTCAGTTGTGTTCTTATAGATAAGTCTGTTTTCTGAATGTTAGATTGTTTTAGGAGATGGGCAGTTTGTAGCTGCACATGTTCTTTTCAGTCTGCACCATTACAGGGGCAACTCGAAATCAGCATGGTGCACGGTTTCCCCAAGGGGTTTCAAGGAAAAAGTGAGCATTGCCTAATGTGAATTTTGGTTTCCAAGAGTTGACATTCTTTGTGCTATTACAATTGAGGCTTCATAAATGTAGAAAGCACAATTTTACTTCAGCATTTCTGAACACAGCGTCATGTTCAGGTTCTCTGGTGTACTGCTGCTTAACTGCCCAATCTGTGTTAACCCTTCTTCACTTTAGTCAGTGTGTGTCACTACTATGCACTAATGACAGTTATAATTTTGAGCATTTCTGGGGGAAAGTAGACATTTTTCTCTTATTAGAATATTGAAGTATTCAGGGAAAATGTTTGTGGGACACCCTGGAAGGAAACCTTTCTCTTTTGCGGACTCTCATGTGGAAATCAACATCTTTCTCAGTCAATGTGTTTAGCTGCTGCATTTTGGATCACAAAGGCTAAGAGAATGGTTTGGTGTAGTTTTGAAGCAAATCACAAATCCATCTACCAGCTTCTGGTAATTTCTCAGTGTGGCTTAGGTGCACAGAAACTAGATCTACTTGGAAGTTCTTCTTTAAAAAGCATTTCAATGTGGTCATTAAGTTATGAACTAGTGGGTAGGAGACACCCAGTTTTCCACTATAAGAGTTTTCCTTAGGACGTTTTAAACCACACATATAGTTAAAGCACTTGGGCCAGAGATTGAGGCTAAAGGTAATCTGAATCACACTTCTCTCAGGGAAGAGGAAGAGCAGGCCCTTTCAAAGGGGAAGGTAAGCCAAGGGCTTAATATGATGGTGTGGTAGGCAGGGAAAGCATCCTCAAGGATAAGGGAGGCAGAACAATGCACTTGAACAAGAAGAACAGAGCAGTGACTGAGCTCTGCTGACCATCATAAATGTCTGTAGTGATGAAGCAGAGCTGAGGTCAAGCCAGGAGGTCACGTGAGTAAAAATTACAGCAGAATACATTTCTGGGCACAGGCATACCTACCATGTAGCTCAGCAAGGAGTAAAGGCCTGAGTGAAATGCAGCTCTGGAACATAGGGTGTGGGTCCCTGATAAGGCTCCTCACAACTCTTTCTCATAGCATAGCAGTTTTCATAGAGGCTTAATGAAAGATTTCACTGCTGCACCATGTCCGAGCAGATCCTAAACACCAGATCCCCTTGTTAATGAGGGATCTGAAATGTCTTTTACAACTGAAATAACTCCATGATTCTGTGTTGCAGATCTTGTTGGTGCACTCATGGCCTGTGGAACCCGGGACTTCCAGGTTCTTCCCAACAGGAGCACACTCCATGAGCTTTACGAGCTGAGCAGGAGCTGGGGTTAGTAAACTGTGAGACTGCAGTGCAAAGGAGGTAATACTATATTCTGCCCCTCATTCTCCTGTCACATTTGAGGAGCTCTCTTCTGCCTCTATTGACTCTTTTTCTCTGTTGCTCTTTTGCTGCCTAGGGCTCTACCTTTCTCCATGAGGGGAAAGACCCCATATGGCTTCAAGGCAGTTTTTCCCAAGCAGTCTAGGTAACTGCTTTGGGCCAAAAGGAATGAAGTCTTTCCAAAAGAAATGAAAGGATACACTTGGCTTTGTCTACAGACAGAAAGAAAGCTGTTTCTGATTTTTCTGTACAATGAAGATAATTTCTGCATCAGTCAAGATATGGCTGAGCACCTGTCTGAGATTAGCTGAGCCTCAAGTTTACTTTGTTCAAAATTTGACCTGTCCCACAGGAATTCAACCCTTGTTTCCCAGAATCTTTTATAGGACTTAGATCCGTGTTAAATAGTCCCATCACAGTGTCAGGACCAGACTAATTTTGCCTTATTCCTTATTTTATTATGAAGTATCATGTAATTTCAACCTGAGGGGTGTACTCATGCTAATAAATGGAAATCTAGATATGAAATTTTTTGTTTGTTTGTTTTACTTTTCACCAATTTTCCATTAGGATCATAAAATCATTAGCATTTAAGATCATTTTGCTGTCAGTACCTCGCCAATATTTGGCTGGTTTGCCCTTTTCCCACCCACCATGGTAGGGTTGGTGTTTGAGGTGCATGCCACCCCACTGTTCCCACAAAATGCTGATGAAGTAACTCCACAGCAAGCCCATCCACTCCAGCTGAAATAGGAAGTGTCCAGTGCTTTTGAAAATCAAGCATCTTATCTAAAGACTTAACTCCAGGCATGCAGGTCTCAGTAAAGCTTATCTTTCAGTGCTGAAATCAGTGGATGCTAAAGGAGTATGGAAGAGAAGTACAAGAAAATTAGAGAGTGCTGAGACCTGGTAGCTGTTAGGGACATAAAGGAAAAAGAGGAAAGAACTGTTGAATGGTCTTTGAAGGAGGTTTGGAGCAATGATTTGAAAATCATAATGCCTTTTTCAGACAAGATGTCCAAGCTGGATTTCAAAATTTTTACAGATACCCTAAATTCTTAAAGTTCGAAATCCTTGTTATAGACTTACTGGATGAAAAATTTCAGGAAGTGTTCTCAGTGTTTTCTGGCAGACAATTTAAATTTCCTCACTTAGAGTAAAGACAATTGTACAAAAAGGAGCATGACAGGGATGTCTAAATGAGGTGATCTGATGAACAAGAATAGAAAAACTTTTATTATGGGTAGACCTTTCAGCCTAAAGACTGCAGGATACATACATAAGAAAGAACAGAGGGGATGATAAAAGAGAATTAATTCTGGTTTTACACTCCAAGTCAAGCTGAAATTTGAGACTTGTTCTGGTTTGTATTGCTACCACATCCCATGATTAGATTCATCGATGTCAGGATGTAAAAAATCCAGGCCTCTAAGAAGAAGCAAGTTTTAGTCTATTTATGATACAGGTAAGAGCTTTTGAAGTGTGCCAATGTCTGCCACTAAGATAAATAGGGTATAAATATATAGATAGAGACATACATTCCCTGGTAAGCAGATTTTTTTTCAGATGGACCTGCCAGCTGTTCATCATCTTAGCAGTAGGAGGTGTATATGGTTGCTCGAAAGACATAAACAATTATCATGTAAAGACACAGTAACCTCAGAATGCTCCTCACCTTTTGCATTTGTTTGTGCTCAGCTCTCAGTGATTGCTGCATGATCTAGTTGTTGTAACTGGTCAGTCAGCCCAGTAGTCTGTCAATAGTGTCATATAAACCCTGACATACAATGACAATACATGACAATGACATGCCACTTATATTAATAAGAACTGGGAAGTAATTATTCTGGTCTTGCAGTTATTCAACCTCCTGCCCTATTCAACCTCCTGCCCTACTCTTCTTCTCTGTGAGTGAGTGGGTGAGTGAGTGAGTGAGTGAGTGAGTGAGTGTACGTGTGTGTGATTTTAAGGAACTTACAGACAGCTCCATTTGTGCTGAGGACCTGATCCATGAAAGAGGTTTCTGAATTAGCCCAGGCTAAGAAAGAACAGATGAAAGATGAGCTGATGAAACAGAAATATTGTGAAATTTTCCTTTTCCTCCCTTGACTTAATGATGGGTAATGACTTCCTAGTCTTTTCTGGAACCATTTAGCAGATGAAATATGATGGCATATTTTTATTTCATCAGTAATTATCTTAATATAAAATGTAGTTCGTGAAATGTAGTGAAAAATTGAAGGTGTCAATGTGTTGAACAAAGGTGCTAAACCACTCCATGAGTCTGAAGCTTTAATTATTTCCTTATTTTCTAGGCCTAGTATTCTCAGGATGGGCATATAAAACAAAAATAATAGCATAGATTCATGTGGCACACCCAGAGTAGCAAAGCCCACAATATAACCAAATCCTCACTCTAAATGCACAATATCCTAGTAGCATCCATGATTAGTGTTTAAAAAAAAATAAAAGGAAAACTGTCTTACTAGGGAAAGAACTGCAGAGTAATTACTAACTTGTTTTATCTCCGGAATCTAAGTGGTAGGTTTTTTTCAGCCTTGCTCATTTATTAAGAAAAATCAAGTAGATATTTGGTTATTCATTAATATTTAAATTATTTTGCAAAATATAATTGGTTGATATTTGATACATTGTACATGCATGAGGTTGAAGACAGACACATATATGCTATAAGAACAAATCAGATACTAAGAATTTCTAGAATCATTCCAATGCATCAAAATCAAAGAGACAAATTTGAAGAGCTCTGTAAGCTAAAATAATTTATTTTATAGCTAAAGTAATACTTTAAAGCTGAAAGTATTATAGTGACAAAGTCTTCTCTCCTGATAAGAATTCTTTTGTGTGAACAGTTTGACATGGGAGACAGCAGCCAGTTCAACAGCACTGTGCCAACTCTGCTTCCTTATTTTAGATGAAGTAAGTCACTGAGGGCTGCCCAAGCCTGCCTGCACTCTCAGGACTCCAAAGGATGAAATATACTGTTGAGCTGGAGCAGCCCCTGGCATTTACAGTTTTTGCAATCTTCAAAGACTGCTGCTGCCAAAAAGATTACCTTCTGTAGCCTTGCTAATGCCTGGGAGCCTGTGTAGAACAATCTACATCCTGCAGTACACACACAAGTCATGACTGCAATAACCCAGAGAAACCCTCTAGCACCCATGACTTAGTGAAATCTTGTTTCGAGCTAATCTGCAACCAGAATGAGATCATCATTTTCACTCGCAGCTGCTGTGTCCCTGATACACAGTGCTAGGGATCAGAAGTGCACATCTGAGGCAGCTTCAGGCCAGTGTGCAAAATTTTCTTCTACAGAAAATCCCTGTAATGAGAACTTAGAGACTTGCCAGATTTTCTGCTTGGAGGGATATTATCCATGTTTCCTCTTGAAAGAAGTAATTCCTCTCTTTTTAAAACTCAGAAGCCTCTATAATGAAGTAATCTTCACAGCTGTAAGTCTCAGTGACAGATGATCTCAGATGCTGTAACCCTGAAAGAAATATAGTTAAGGATATCAGTGAGCAGATCTGTAAGGCTTAGGAAGTTAAAATTTGCTACTGAGTTGGTCTATTTGCTGTGGTTTTCAGAAGTTTCAAAATGGAACTTGTACTCTGCTCTCATGAGACCCCACCTGGAGTATTGCATCCAACTCTGGAGTTTCCAACAGAAAGACATGGACCTGCTGGAGCGAGTCCAGAGGAGGGCTACAAAGATAATCAGGGGGCTGGAGCACCTCTCCAATGAAGACAGGCTGAGAGAGTTGGGGTTGTTCGGCCTGGAGAAGAGATGGCTCCAGGCAGACCTTAGAACAGCCTCCCAGTACCTAAAAGGGCCTACAAGAAAAGGTGCAGAGAGACATTTCACAAGGGCATGCAGTGACAGGACAAATGGGAATGGCTTTTTAGACTAGATATTGGGAAGAAATTTTTTTACCATGAGCGTGTTGAGACACTGGAACAAGTAGCCCAGAGAAGCTGTGGATACATGATCTCTGAAGGTGTTTAAGCCCAAGCTGGATGAGACTCTGAGCAACTTAGTCAAGTGATAGGTTTCCTGCCTATGGAAGGGGAGTTGGAACTATACAATCTTTAAGGTCCCTTACAACCCCAATCTTTCTATGATTATATTTAAAAATGCTTTCTTGTACAGTAAATTTTACCTCATCATAAGTAAAGAATTGTCTTGCAATTCCAGAAGCTACAGTATCTGAGGAAGCTCAGCGTTGCACAGGGCCTTCCAGGAATATCAGTTTGTAGGATTGAGGTGTTTCTGAGCTGCCACTGATAGGAAAGATTTGAACAGCAGTGCAAATAATATCAGAAAGAATCTGGTCTTCTTTGCTAAGGTACTAAGGTTTGATTTTGTGCTCATTGCTTAGGGGCCACAGTTTTAGGCACTCACTGAGCTGCCTGGATTTTGCTGTGCTACACAAATTTTGGTCACAGACTCCTGGAAGTCTTCTTGGAGAAAAGCCATGCCTAGAAAAAAGCCATCAGACTCTTCTTACAATTCAACAGTGAATTTATGTCCTTGTGGCTATAGTTTTATTTAGTAGGCATTCATATCTAAAAGTCTCAAAGTAGCTTAAGAGTGAAAACTAAACCTAAGAGAATGTGTGATGACCATCAAATCAGAGAAACCCTGTGAAAGAAAAGGAATATTTTTATCCCTTCAGCCAAAAAAAGTCCCCCTCCCTTTTCTTTTTTTTTTGGCATGCATGTGTCAATCTATCTTTCATGGGTTAGGAAGGGTATTCCACAATTTAGTGCTCCCACCAAAACACCAAACCATGCATCACTCGCTCACTCCCTGCCAACTCTCCCTTTCCCTCCTCTGCAGAGGGATGGAGATGAGAATTGGAGGCATGAAAGTTAAAGACTATGTACTGAGATAAGAATCATTTACTGGAAAGAGCAATGAAACAAGAAAACAAATATCAACAACAAAGTGTACAAGATAGAGGAACAATTCACACGTAGTTGCTCAGAACTGGTGGTACCCAGCTGCTCTCTCCAACACACTTATTTGACCAGAAGTGACCCCTTTGCCCACTGCCCCCCAGCAATGATGTGAGATGGTATATATAGAATAACCTCTGGGTCC
Organism: Pithys albifrons albifrons; assembly: GCF_047495875.1. Classification (NCBI taxonomy): domain Eukaryota; kingdom Metazoa; phylum Chordata; class Aves; order Passeriformes; family Thamnophilidae; genus Pithys; species Pithys albifrons. Next base: position 25,457,115 of record NC_092461.1, read on the forward strand.
TAGCCATGCCCCTCTTGGCTACTCCAAAAATTAACCCTGTCCTGGCTGAAACCAGGACACTGTCAAACACAGAATAGCTTCACACATGCAATTTACTGTCTTCCTAACCCTTCTTCTAACTGCAAAATCACCAGGGCAGAAGATATACAAGTATGTGCACCCATGTTCCTAGGGTACCCTTGGTATGGCACGGGCCACAAAGATGCTTCAGGCTCCTTGCTTCCTGATTGCCTGTTCCCTGCCTCCCTTCAGCTGGGCCCATCCTGACCCCTGACATCTCCCCTGGCCTTGCTCCATGGCTTTCAGGGAAAACACAATCTTCTGCTCCATCCAGAGGTTCCTTCTGACTGAAACTGCAGCAGCCAAGACAAGATAATGCACGTGATGTACTAAACTGCAAACACAGCAAATGTCAACTGCCAAAGCTTCTCACTTCCTTCAGTTGTCTCTGTTAGTTTTATAGGTCTTTGTGCAAGAAATGGCATTCATTATTAGATTCATAGGATCATTTAGGTCCAGTGAGTCCAGAGAACCATTGACCCAGCATGGTCAAGTTCACTGCTAATATCTTGAAGTGTCACATCAACATGTCTTTTAAATATCTTCAGGGACAGTGACTTCACCACTTCCCTGGGCAGTCTGTTCCAGTACCAATAATGACTTACAGTGTCTGTTAGAAACACTGGTTCTGTGAACTAAAGCTATAGTAAACTCCTCTGCTAACACATAGGTATCAGACACTTCCTTCACAGGAAAACAGTGCAATCGAGCAAGCTGTACATAAGCACCTAGAAAATAATGAGCTGAGGTGGCACATCCAAAATCTGTCCAGAATTACAAGTCTTGTGTATGTGGAGGAAGCATCAGATTTCATGTATCTTGTGTTAAGAAAGACATTGCCTTCCATTACAGTCTCTAAGTTGAAGAAACATGAACTACTACATGAATTAATTTTATACTGGGGGAAAACTGTCTAGAAAATAAGACACTGTCAGAATGAAAGATATGTGAAGCACCATTCCACTAAGGGTTCATCTGTGTACAGTGCTTTGTAAAATTTTCATGATTAATCCAGATCAGGAAGTTTGGGAACAGAAAGTGGGAACAGTGGAAGCAATGGAAGTGAAAGTATGACTAGCGAATCTGCAGATGGTGTCAGACTAGGAAGGACCTTAGAGTGCAAGCTCAGGATTCCAGACAATTTTGCTGAATTGGAGGAATATTCTTCAAAGACAGGTTACCATTCAGTAATAAGAAGTAATACACTTAGTCAGGAACAGTCCTTTGTGTAAACATAGCAAGAGTAAGAATTGGCAAGAAATCATTCTTCAGGAAATAAAAAATGTAGTGAAGAGTATAAGTCAGCAATGTCATGTTATTTCTAAAAAAATTTTAAAAAAGAAGCAGCACTAAACCCTCTGTACTGAAAGATAATTTATATTTTTATATATCTATATATAGGTAGAGAAAGAAGGGATTATAGTTTAAAAGACTGAATTCCACTACAGTCAGCATTCCCAGGGTCTCAGCAGGAGAACTATGTCCACTTTTGATGACATGCTTCAAAAAGGGTGTGCAAAAAGGCATTGCAGAGAGAACAACGACAGCAACTCTAAAACATCACCTACAGTGAAAAGGTAAGTCAGCTGAGGTTATTTAATCTAGAGAGGAAAATGTCAAGGACAGACATAATAACAGTCTTCAGGTGTGTAAAGATGTTGCTGCTGAAAGTAAGTGAATAAACTCTATGTCTGTAACAGGCAGGGGGATAAAAGAATAGGTCTAAACTCAGAGGGAAAATTCAAGTTAGACATCTGGATATCAGGCATACTACATGTTTCCACTGCAAGAAGAAAATTTAAGACAATTGAGCTTCATTTGTCTCAGCAAGGAGACTGCTCGTATTGGAGGACTCAGGGAATGATCAAAACTTGCCTGACAATTGCTGAATTTGATGTTACTCCAAGATGTGATGTGGAGAGAGGAAAGGTGAAGGAAAGGAAGCAGGAGAATTAGGAGTCAGTAGGTGAGAGAAGCAAAGGGGTGAGGGGAAAGTAAGAATGCACCTGGAAGACAAAAAGGTGAGAATGGGGCGGGGAGAGAAAGAGAGAATCCCCTTAGGGATCTGGAGCATAGACACAGAAAAGTGGTTCAGAAAGATTTATTGCGTCCCAGACTTTTCCAGACCACACCACTTTCCAAACACTTCCACAAAGCCCTCTGTTTGCATTCTTCTGCATTCAGGAATCACTGTGAAATCACCTTTCATCACTTTCTTCTTGTTTTCTCACAGCAATTCCTTGCACAACCCCAAGACTTCTAAGTCGCTGTCCTCAGAGATTGACACTTTGGAAAATCCAGCCCTTTCTATGCTTGACTTTAGATACCAAGGAACTAATTACTTCGAAAGTTTAATAATGAGCACTATGTAGGAATTTTCTAGCAGGAGACTGGGGAATAAAGTACATTTCTCCATGGCACTATTCCACTGGCTCATACCTTCTTTTTATTCCTGTGGGCTCCCTCTACTCACCCCATACTTCCCAAAAACTGTAACACGGGAATCAAGGGAGCTATAGGAAATGGTGTAATTTGATGCTTGACTGCCTCTTCCATCTGCACGCAGCCTTCTCTCTCCTCTCACTTCAGGAACTTCACAGCAACCAAATCCCAGGAGTTAGACATCCAGATAATACTTCTGAGGGCCTGGCAGTAACATGGTGATATCTTTTACTGTTACTATATAGATATAAAATAATTATAATAAACTTGCGGACTATACCTAACATTACTTGAAACGAGGTTGTATAAATAGCACAGAGATGGTTGCCCCTTTTGGGCAGATAGTTATATGCTCCCACTTTTTGTTGTGGGAGTGGAAGAGAATCACTAGTCCTGATGATTTATCTGTGAATTCAAGTGTCTGTGACAAAATAATAGGGAGGAGAACCATCAAACAGCATGCAAGAGGGAAAAATGTGAGTAATTTGCTTCCCATGGCACAAAGTGTAGCGTTGCATCTTTGAACAGCCAAATACTAGAACTGCTAAGATCACACAGAGGAGGCATTTTGAATTTGTTGGGAAAAGACCCAAGTTCAGTTTAAAAATATGTTTCCCCATTAATGTTTTTAGCCACATGTCTGCAATTCATCTATCAGCTAATTCTCTGCAGGTGCATTGTCTTGGAAGTACAACTTTTTCCCCCCTCAGCAACACTTCTTAATTTGAGGAAAAATGTTGTCATGATGAGTTTCAATAATTTTCCACTAGCCAATAATTCATTGAATTACAGCTAGACTAGAGGAACTTTATGGAGTTAGAAAGAGCCCCTAACAAATTCTTCTGTGAGAAAAGGAACAAAGCACTTGCACTCTGATGCTTAATTGCCCAGGAAATGGGTAAGATGTCTGTGGCACCAATTAAGAGAAGTCACAGACCTGCTGCAGTTATTGGGAGATGGGGGAATTTTGCTATAAGCTAGTGTTTTTTCACCATCTTAGGAAAATAATTGTATGTGAAAAATGCAGAAGCCGCCAGTTTTTAACAAACCTTCTTCCTCATGCCTTTTTTTCTTTTAGTGAAAGTTTTCTAGCTGAGCTATAATTAGCATTAGTAACCTTTTACAATGCAGGTTGTTTAGCTTGGTAGCCAAATTGATAGGAAAAAAATTTCTGATAATGGACATTAAGATCTGTCAGGCTGAAGGGAAAGTCAAGAACACAAGCAAAGCAAGGTAAAAAGGTCAAACTAATAGCAAACAAGCAGTCTCCAAATGTTGTGTGCAATAAAACTCTGGAAGACACAATACAAAGCTCTACTTCTGTCATTTCTGCCCTTTTTGGCCTGTTGTATCCTCACTTGTAAAACTACTTCCTAATCACAAGGGAAGGGAAAATTAGACTGGACAACCCTTAGGTCCCAGGCACCGTGCCTCTCCCCACATCCTGGAGTGACACAGCAAAGCATTCCTAGTGTACAAAGAAAATGTGCTAATGAGCTTATTTTCTTCCCCGCTGAGAGACAAAAGATACCTTTCCTGAAGGGGAGTTGCTGTTAGAAGATGCCACTGAAGTAAAGCAGCAGCAGGCAGCAGGTTGCCGTCATTTCTGGCTTCCACTGAGACCAGAGGAAATTATTTTCTTGTTTTGAACAGCAGATAAAGTTCAGAATTTGTAAACAAATTTGAGAAGTCTTACTATATAAATGTATGCTCCTGCTTTCACTTCATTTAGCAGGTTCTTTCCCCTTTCTTTTCCCTCCTAGAGAACATACACTTCTTCCGTAAGGTTTTCACACACAGGGATTATGAAATCTCAGCTCACAGTCTTCCTTCAGTTTTTCAGAGGGAATTTTCAAAACAGATGAAAGCACTGGAAAGCAATATTTAGATGTCCCGGGATATTTCCTTCATGTCAGAAAGTGGGTAGTTTCCAGTGAGGAAAAAATTACATTTTGGTTTCAAAAGGGTCTTCATTAACAGGTAGATTATCCAATGCTACCTTTTGTATTTTTCCTTCATGTCTTTGCATTTAATTTATACAGATTCAGCAATCCTTAAAAAGCAAGCCATGTTTCCTGCCCTTCCCAGAAATGTAGAACCATGTTTTGTGACTGGAGAAAACAAATCTACTCAAGGCTCACTGCACATACCTGGAAAGAACAGCTTTTGAAATCCCTCAACACACTGCTTTCCATTTAATCAGACAGATTTTTATGGAGAATATGGTTCTTGATGACATAAATGTGAAATAGCAGTACACCAGCCACAAAACTCTTGGAAGAGTGGCTAAAGCATTCTATCCTGCATAACTTGCTATTTAAAGATGGGAAGCAGTGCAGCATTGTGGGACTGGACACTGGGACTAGACTAGAGAGTGCAATGCTTCTATGTGCCAATGGGAAGAGAAAAGCAAGGAATGGATGTGTGACCCTGAGTGCTGTTCCCTGCTGTTTGCCTTGCTACTCCCAGAGGTAGGCAGTTAAATGCCTCCCTGACATCCGATCCCGTCAGATCTTGGAAGCTAAGCAGGGTCAGCCCCGGATTAGTACTTGGATGGGAGACCTCCTGGGAAATGCTGGGTGCTGTAAGTTCTAGTCCTGAGGACTTCAATGTCACTGTCCAAGCTCACTCGGCCGTGGCAGATGAACCTCAGGTCTTAAACGGTGGGGCCAGTTCTGTGCATGCTGAGCCTCACCTAAAAAATCCACTGCGCAGGCTGGAAGGGCACACCCACGTGGGGACAGCCCTGCCCAAATCTTCGTTCGTAAAGCCGAGCCACACACACACCACAAGCTGGTGACAAGGATGTGCCCTAGCAGTGTAGCTTCTCCACCCCTGCAGTGCACACTGGGGCCTGGACCTGCCAGGACTCAGTCAGGGGGTTGGAAATCATAGACTTGCAGCCAGTGCAAAAGAACTTTCTGAAGTGTGAAGGTGTGCATTGTTTACATACTGCCTCGGTACATTAGGCCAATTTGCACTCTACATGCTGCTCTTTATGGAAGGAAAAAGGTATATCAGGATAGCTCCAGATTTCTATACATATTTGAATCTGTTAATCCACAGTTCTTTTGGAGACTTAAGCCTATATTATGTGGTTCATTGCCTGCATGCAAATATACCTTTTGATACATATCATGTAGATGCTCAGTCCTGTATACTACACAGTTGTAGTGCTGTGCTAGACAGAGATTTGCTTGTTGTGCTTAATATGCCAATAGCAATTGATGCACTATTTCAAAAAACATTTAAATGCAAACTGCAGTTGCAGTTATTACAGAAGACTACTGTGAAAGTGCTTGGTTGTGCAGAGATGGCTAAAAAATTGAAGTTCTATATAATGTAGTTTTCATATGAAAAAAAATCCCTCTGATTTTGTGTGAGCGAGATTATTCTATAAAATATTTAAAAACTAATTGTTTTCTGGTTGGGCGTGGTTTCCTGTTCGTTTGGGGTTTTTTGTTTTTTTCACCTAGGTTTTACTAGAAGGTCATTTTGTTAATTTAGGAGAGTCAAAGCAGTGGTGCTGACAGCCTTTCACTCTCCAGCATGATTGGGGGCCTGAAGTTAGAGGAAGTTGTGCTTGTACATAGTCTGGAGGAGAGGAAAATAATAAGCCATGTAATAGTGGCCAACAGCTACTCCAGGGAAAGTCACAAAGCTGGGGGAGATGAATTCTGCACAGCAGGCACAGATGATGCAGTGGGATGCAAAGGACACAAATTGTGTCTTGGGAGGTTCTGATGGGACTTGAGGAAAAACTTCACTAAGATGTCATTGCAGCACAGGAACAGCTTACTTGAGACCTTCAAGATTTTCAAGAACAGGCCTAGCAAAGCCATAGCTGACCTGATAATGTATTGGTGATACTTTTGCATGAGTGGCATAGTGGATTAGATAGCTTTTAGAGGTCCCTTTCCACCAACATTATCATGATTCTTTGATTGCTCACCAACCTGTAGTGCAAATGAGAGGTTTTATACCATCAGCAATTGCAAAGCCATTCTAGATCATCTACCCACAGGAGCTATAAGCACAATATTAATTTCCCAGAAGAACTGTATTACATTTTTCCTGATGAGAAACAGTTCCAACAGTCCACTTTACAATTTTACCTGCTACTTTAGACACTTTAAGCACAGGATGTCCAATATAAGGGCATTTTCCTGAATTAAGGACATGTATAATAAAATTTCTGGCTTCCCCAAACAGAAATGTTAATATTGGCCTTCTTTTGATTGTTGTTACATTGAACAAGATTAACTAAATGCTCTTCTTTTTTATATACTGATAACAGCAGTGCCAAAACATCTTTCACTACTGTGTCTGTTCTTACCCATAGTAAGAGTGAATCATCGCCTTAATGAATGGGCAAAAAAAGAATGGAAGAAAGGGAGTTTATATAGTGGAAAATGGAGGTAGGAACATATGCCATGATTCACTGGACATGGCTTATGACAGGTAAAGATGAGCCATAAATGCTCTTCCTTTAAGGACTAAGTCAGTACTACCACAGCATAACTGTCTTCCAATAATTGGCAAAACTGGTGTTGTTTCCCCTCCCCCCCCCCCCCGCCCAGTAATGGAGTAAAGGGTTCAGAAAATCATGTTCTTGAGCTTCCCAGGGAAAACAGACACTTTCATAATGCATTTGATGAAGTGTCTTGGGTCTCTGCCCCTGCTGCTTGCTACACAGGCAGAGAAGTTCCCAGATCTTTCATAAAAACTGCAGACAAGTTTTTGTGACAGTTTTATTTCATTCACTGCCTTTGAGAGTATATACATATTGCTCAGGGCAGAGGTACAACTCAGTGGCAAATTACTGAAGTCACAATTCATGTTTGGATTTTCTAACAGCAGAGTCTTGCCTGAGTCATTTATAAGTGGGGGGAGAAACAATATCATGAGCAAACAAACCTGTGGATGTAAAGCTGTATCTTGCAGTGTACAAAGACAGGAAAGAGTCCCCAGTGAGTCCTGAGCTGGTTTGTTTGTTGGGTTTAGCTGATCTAGCAGATTTTTCTTGTGCTGTTCTGGTTCCTGTAAGCCAAGGGTGAACACCAAGGCCAGACTTCTCAAATATTGTTTCCTCCTTTAGGGATTCCAGACTGTGTTCAAAGCTGACCTCCTCACTTCTGCATATTAAGGTGAAGAGCTGCCTACCAGGCACCACACAGTTGGACAACAGCACATACAAGGCTTTTTGGACATTAGGAAGACACTGGTGTGGATATTCTAATTATATGCACAGTCGTATGTTCTCACACATCTTCACAATTATGGAGAAGTTTCTGCAAAGCTTGATGAGAATATTGGGAACTTCTGCTTGTCTGTAATATGAAGCCCAGCACGTTTACAAAATAATGTGCCCCAAAGCCCTTGTTCAGCTCACTAGTTCCTGTGAGATAACTTATGATGTATGCTCAGCCTTGTGATATGAGTGATCTGTGTGGGTTTAAAAAGTGACTGGACAATATCAGGGTAGAAACAACCCATTCACAGCTATTAACTCCAGATAAACCAGTTCTGGTTCAGGAAGTCCCTAGGGGGATGGCAATTTACTGGAAGCTGCTTACACTCTGGATCTGTTTACACTCCAAACCTTGTTATTGGCATAAAGGAATAGCTTAACCTCTGCCCTGCTAATGTTTTAACAGCCTAATAGCCCAGATTACTAATGCATTTACAATAACATGCAATCTGAGTCTGAATTTAATAAAGAGAAACCTCTTGAGTAGTAGAGTTTAAATTGTTTTACATGAAGATTTATTGATTTCTTCTCCTTTTCTCTGATGCTCTGAAGAACCTTCCAAGGGTCCTCTCAGTGCTGAGAGGTCAAGGAGCTGAGTCTCCCTCATAAAAAGTGGAATAGGGTTGCAACAAGTCATCAGTGTCCTGAGGTATTTGCTGTGAGTAGTGTGAGGACGACCAGGGATCTCTTTCTCCTCAGTCTTGGGTCTCTCTGGGGATATTTTTATGTAAAATTTTATCACAGCCTACCTCCTTCTCCCTGCTTCTCAGGCAAAGTTTGGGAGGTGCAGACTGTGCTCCATGCCATAGAGAGGCTGGTGTCCCACAGTGACTACACAGGGGTGCCAGCCCTCTGCCCTGGCCACCAGGCAATTGATGTCACAGCTAAAACCTGTGTCCTTTTACTTCTTCATGTCAGGGATCATATTTACAGGGCTACAGCTAGGAGAAAACTTTTAAGAAAACATTGGTCTTATTGTACATTACCTTACTTTCCAGCCTCTTCCACATGCATTTGCTGTTGTCTGCTGCTGAAGTGGGGATCCCAGGCTAGAGACATGCTTGGCTTACCCCACTGCCATCCTCTTTATGTCTCTGTAAACACAGATGGAGCTGAGAGACAGTGATCCTGTCAGCTATACATGATACCAGTGCCTCTTGGCCTCCTGCATTTGTAAAACAATCACCTAAAAAGCACATCTTTAGTAGGGAAGCATCCTTGTTTGTTCTTCCTTGTGTCTGAGGGTTTGAGGGAACAAAGGAGAGTAGTAGATCATAGAATCATGAAATCATAGAATCATAGAATCAATTGGGTTGGAAAAGACCTCCGAGATCATCAAGTCCAACCCTTGGTCCAACTCCAGTCCATTTACTAGATCATGGCACTCAGTTCCACGTCCAATCTCAGTTTAAAAATCTCCAGGGATGGTGAATCCACCACCTCTCTGGGCAGTCCATTCTAATGCCTGATTACTCTCTCTGTAAAGAATTTTTTTCTGATCTCCAACTTAAATTTCCCCTGGCAGAGCTTGAGCCCATGCCCCCTTATCCTATTGCTGAGTGCCTGGGAGAAGAGACCAACCCCCACCTGGCTAGAACTTCCCTTCAGGTAGATCTGAAGTAGGGCAGTATTAGTGAGATTAGAGTAAGAGGCTTTGTAGAACTGAGGGCATTTTCTGACAGGGTGAGGAACATCATGTGATGTGGAACATGTGACAGAAGGCCAGGGAGGGTGAGGTTAGCACAGGAGTGGTGGTAGAGAGTATGGAAGAGCTGGGAGGATGATGATTCCTCACACAAACACCATCTTAGATCAGGAAAAGATCTATGACAGATTGTAGCAAAGTCTTGAATGTATGCCTGATTGACTCATGATAGAGTTTACCCAACAGGAGTTTACATTTCTCAGCTGAAGACAGGTAAATGCAAATCCTAAATGATGTAATAAAAATTATAAACTGAAAAGGTTGCATTATATCTCAGCTGAGTCCTTCCTTGATGCCTGCTGAAACATGAAGGTTTTCACATAGCAGCACAAATGTGGACATAAAAGTGAAGGCTTTTCTTCATTATTTGCCCCTTTCCTGTAGTAATTGCCATGCATTTTTTTAAGCATGAGTTTTAGAAGGCAATGACAAAGCTTGTTGGGAAATCCAATTCTTCTTAGCATCTGTCTCCTTTCTCCTCCTGTGACAATGTTACAATATTGGCCAGGTGTCTTTGTCCTGCTTCATAAACAGTTGAAATCCTTTCCTTATGGAGTAAGTGCACTGACAAGTTATTACTCATTACTTTGCTTATCAAGTATTTTCTCCACAGAGAAAGATTTTCTTGTTGCACTTTTTCCTATTATACAATGCACTGTCTAGAGACACATCCATCACAGGAATGAGCCAGTAACTCCAGTGTCATCAGTGATTCAGAGTTTGTAAATTATTATTAATCTGACCCCTACTGACTTTTTGATACATTGTATCTTAAAATTGTGTATTGACTCCAAACATTTCTTTTCACAAACCAAAATAGGAAACTTCTGTCTGAATGCTTTATATGAAATATTTTATTTGGAACTTGTTGAAGTTGTTGATTCAAGGAGAGTAGGTTGATAGGTCTGCATTTTTATATACTGCATCTTGGATTCGTAAGCCAATTGTTCTAAACAATCTGCTTCACCCCTGAAGCAGTGTTAACTGTTACTTTACCTCTGCTATTGAATTACTTCCTAAATGAAGTATGTCTGATTAAATAATTTTAAAAACCAAATAAATAGCTCCAAATTTGATTAATTTGCTATTCATGAGCCACACTGAAGTCAGAAGAGGCTTTGTTTAGCAGGAAATTGATATTAAACAATGCAGGTTCACGTTCATACAGTATCACTGAAAGTACAATAGAGAATATGCCTTACTTAAATAGTTTATGACTGACAAAGAGTCACATTTATTAGTTTCTTCTTGCCTATACTGTAAAAAGTTAGGAATATTTACACTGAAATCATTGTGGTTGATGAGATGCAAAATTTTTAATCAATAGAAGAGGGCCCATACTCCTGATGGTTAAACCCTCCCCTTGGGTTTTCTGAAGAAAGATGAAGATGACTACAGTGGAATTACATTGACATGTATTACCATGAGACAAGGGTCAGGCCTTGACATTCTTGAGATTAATGAGAGGCAGCAGTTAAGGCTGTCATATGTTGTTTTGTTTTTTCTTGCTTTTTTTTTTCTCTCAGAAATTTTATTTTTAAAGCTGCACTCAGCTCCTGGAATCATGAGACTCCACTATGCTTTAGCCTTCCTTTTAAAGACAATTTTTAAAGTCTTTGAGACTGCTGGACAACCAAGTTGCTTGTTGTCTCACTTGTGTTTGTATTTAACACTACAAAAAATGCCCCACTCAAACACAACCTCTTGACCCTTCCTGATGGAGGAAAAGAGAACTAGCTCACATGGCCACATCCACGCAATGATGGTTTCCAAGCTCACTTGAATGCCTTCTTGTTTGCCAGGTGTTTACCATAATTTTTTCATTTTCTTCCTATGTGAATTTAGCAACATTTTTTATTAAATGTCCATATCTGGTAAAGTATTGTCCTTATTTTATTAAGCCTATAGATGTAAGGTCATGCCTAGTGACTACGCTGACATTGGATATCACTAGACATAATAATGGAAATTACACTTTATCATTCTAAAGTACAGATCCTCAGTTTAAGGACAGCCATGTAAGCTCCTGTCATAGTTAACTGAAAAGAAATAGGCCCCATCCAGAAGTCAATTCATCTGATACTAAGATGAACCCCTCTTTATTAGAGACAAAGCCTAATACCTTAAACTAGATGCCTTATAATGGCTGCAGCTTGATGGGATGCGTCTCACTCGTGTGTCTGAGAAAGGAAAAGAGCCACAACCTCTATAGACTGAAGTTCAATATGGTGCATAATATTCTTAATGGTGAATACTTGAAAGTGCATCACTGATAACTCACCCATATTTACAAAAACAGGTCACTGAATTGCTATTTATAGTGAAGCTTATTATCATTTACCCTACTCAGGTTGAGTGAACTTAAAATTTTTGCTCATCAGACCCTTGAAATTTCATTTATTGCCTAGTCTCTGGCAAGGGAAGGAGACCATCTACATGCTCTGATTGTTAATTGTGAGCAGTAGAAGCACTAATTGCTACAGAGCTCTGGCTGTTCATTTTGGGGTTTTAGAACTGCCCAATGTCAACACAAAGGTGTTATGACAGTCCCACTTTGTAGAGAACAGAGGAGTTACTGAGTGTCAGCCCAGCCCAGCAGCTGCTGTTTAGAGCATCCTTAATCTTTTTTCCCCTTGTTTTAGTTCTTTCCATCACAGGCATCAAGAACAAAGCTTTCAAGGCAGGGTCTTACAACACAGAATACAGACGTAAAGATACAGATACAGAAAACATTAAACTATGGACCATGCAGAGAGCTCCCTTCACTCTGAGCAAATAAGCATAACCTACCCCTCTGTTCCAGGTACACTTTTGTTGGTTTTTTCTATCCAGTGCAGACAGCAGTTTTTCTGTAAAATGATGCTCTTGCTGACTTAGACTGCCATGACCTTGCAGATGCAATAACACCCTTCCTGTGAACATATTTTGTGCACAACTGCCTACAGTTTTTAAGATGCAAACATAAATGTAAGAAAACCATGAGTAGTCCTGCCAGTGAACCATCAGGAGGTTAGAACTATTTGATCCTGAAGTTTCCTTTTTCTGGATAATTTTTTATTCTAAGACATTTCTAGGCATTCTGTAGTTATTAATGGCTACATTGTCAACACCTCAGTGCACAAGGCAAAGTTTTTCAAGCCAATCTCATATTTATATTTGATTTCCAAGTGGTCCTATCACTTTTATCCAGAACTGCAGCATGCAACTGCTGAATGTCCCATTGGTTCTTTTCAGGCTCAGGTAGTGCTTATGATCAAAACAGAGGTCTGAAAGCCAGGCTTTATATACAAAGAAGAAGCTTTGGTTCCCAGAAGTGACTATGCTTTTTATTAGCATGTGAAGGTTCCTTGAGGAAGCACTAAAAGAGCAGGATAGAAAAAAGCAGAGTTTGTCCCCTGATTTAAATACACTCAGCTTGTACACTGCTGAGGAGAGCAGTCACTTCTGGGAAAAAAAAAAGGCAGCCTAAGAGGCTGTGTTTAGTTTTTTGTTTTTTACAAAGTTTTCACCAGAACCCTCAGCAGAAGACCTGGATTTTCAAAAAAAAATAAAAAAAAGGAATCTCTGCTTTTCAGCTGGTTCCTGGATATGTGAACCTGAATCCTTGCAAAAGCTCCGGAGAAGTTACCTGAAAGTTACCTGTGCTTGCTGTGAAAGGCTGCCATGGTCTGGTCTCACTGTTCTGTCCTAGAGCTCTCATGTCAGAATATCTGAATGGACAACCCCACACAGCCTCCCTCCAGCCAGACCATGCACCGCATGGTCCCTCCTCAGAGAAGAGGAACCTGCCCATCAACTCTTGTCTCCTGTGTCTAAAGTAATTCCTGTTAATGTCACCAAAATATATTTTCTTTCCTCATCACTAGTATTTCTGGGAAGTGGTGTTAATATGTAAACTTACTCTCAACTCTTCACACAAATACACAGGTTAGCACACTAGAGGCTTACAATTTTCATTTTAAAAGAGTATTTGATCTTTTTCATTTCCCACATAATTCAGTTATTTAATTCCTCAAAATTTTCACTTTGCTTCTTCCCTCTTCTGTAATTTGGAATGGATAGTTCAGAAGAAAGTAAATTCCTGTTATTTTCAGATCGGCTCTCTACATTTTCCTTTGTTGTTTTAAATAGTATCCATTTCTTTGTCTTATGCACTGTGCAATATGCAGTCTCTGTGGACTTCACAAATTATTTTCTGTAATGTCTACTGAAAGGTAAACTACTCAAAGTGCAGCATAATCTTTCTGAGCCTGTCTCCTTCATTTTTAAAAAGCATATATAAAGACAGCTAAATGGCACACCACATGGGACCTATTCATAAGTTTCAATTTTGAAACACATTACTCCAATAGCAGCTTATATAGGTACCTTCTCATCATTAAGAAAATAGATATTCTAGTTGCTGCTGCTTATGCCATCAACATTCTCTCCGCTTTGTGGATCAGTGGAGAATTCCTGACTCCAAACATTTCTTTCCTGTTCTGTACAGTTTAAGCAGGTCTCTGTTGGCACCTTGTAGACTTTATTCAGAGCACCGGATCTTTAGATGTTGTAGTTGTTGTGTGTTCTGATGGAAGTCCTCTTGCTTTCCACCTCTCGGGAGATCCATGCAGGACCTGGGCAGGCTGCTTCATACGTATGAGTTGAATTAGTCAGATAAGCAAGGTTTCCACATCTCTGGGTGTTCTTCAGGTATATTTATATCTGATTCCTTTGATCTTTACTTTGAAGACTTAGATTGTTTCCAAACATCCTGCAGTTATGCTCTTCTGCATCTGCAAATTTTTCTCATAACAACTTCAAATATGCAGTCATGTTGAAAAAGAACTGTGACCCTCCACTGCTCTTTGTTTTCCAATGTACTATATTGAATGACAGCTTTGAATTTCTCAGTGAGAGCCCAGATCCTTGATCTTTAGAAAGTTAGGAATCATGATTTGAGATGAAAGAAAATCACTATCATAAGCTGGCTTTATAAACCTACTGAACCGTTTGTATTCTGCCTACTGTAGTACATAGGCACAGTGTATCCTTGTCCATCTTGCAGGACAGCAAGCATGCCCCAAATTGCATAAATACATAATATGCAAATGCATGAATGCAGAGAAAATATTTCTGCACTCTTTCCCTCATTCCTTTCAACCTACACTTTGCATGTACACAGGTCCTAGGAATCACTGTAATCAGAATAGGTCCATGCCTTGTTTGATGTGCACCAGCCTGGCATGATATTAAAGCTGTAAATACAGAAGTATGTGCAGCTTTGTGCCTGCTGCTGCTGCACGTAAGAGCCACTCTGCAACAGCAGTGGCAGGCGGAGACAAGTCCTCTTTTGCAAATGCACATGACTGCTACCTGGACATTAGAGAAATAACCTTTAAATTTACAACAGTGCATAACTTATCGTGGCTCCATGGCACAGATGTAACATGCACATCAGACAGTACATTACAGCAGTTTTTAGACCATGTCTCATTTGCCTTTGTCACTAGTCATGTTACTTGCTTGGTCATTGCACCCATAGACCTGTATATGCTTATAGCTTTGAATTTCAACCTCCAAACAAGATGACCATGCTACAAACAAGTATGGAGACAATATTCCAGATGAAAACAAATAGTTTATAAAAGGAATCCTCAGTGATGGGGCTATCTTTTTTTTTCAATGAATGACTGCCTTTGCTCTGTTCATTTCTGCTTTGCATTAATGGTAAAAGACAGATATTTTCTTGCAAAATTGAACTTATTTAGAAAGAGTTTGATGTTACTCATTTGCTTCAAATGTTCATTTAATACTATTAACAGCTGAATGGTTATTGCTTGATACATGGCCCTAAAATTACCTATGAAGAACAGTGCAGGCATAGCTCAAATATTAGCAAGTAAAAGGGGACATGATTGAGAGATATATTAGTCACTTCTTGGTGTCTTTTAATATACATCAGCAAAATCTCTTTCTGGGCCTTGGTCTCCCTCACGGCATTACAAGGCTAAATGTTATTTGCACTGCTAAAAGCCATTTTTTCACTTTTTATTCATTGTTTTTTCTCAAGAAAGGTGACATCTTCTAGCAAGTAGGTCTACAACTACAAAGCACATTAAAGAGAAAATATGCTAAACATCACCTGGGCAGAATGCTTAGAAGTAATGACTTTAGGTTACTAGCAGCCTGAAAAAACGTTCCCATGTAACAAGTTGTCCAGAGATCACAAAACAATGACATTTCACTTGAAAAGAGACTCAAAACTGTACCCTTTCAACTGCAAATATGTTAATCATCATTCAGGAAGACTGATTAGACTTAATGTCAGTAAATCTACAGACTAACTTAACCGCTTTCCCTGTCCACCAATCTGTTGTTCCATATGTCCAAATCTACAGCAGAGAAGTGTCTTAGGAGAGAGGAACACATTTTGTGCTCTGAGGCATCCATCACAGCTGGGTTTGGTCTCTGCCTCCTGAAATGTTTTCACCAGTGCCTGCAACTGCCTCCCTCCTCAGTGGCATCCAAATGAGTCTACCTACTGGAGTTATTCAGCTATTTCAGCTGACAGGAAGAAGTGGAGTGGTAGTCCCAGGCCTTACAATTTGTAAGCCTTCCTTCCAAGCCAGTCAGTTGCCAGACAGATGATGGAGGGCACACAGCCCACACCTAGCCTAGACACTCTATTAGAAAGTATCTAATGGTGCAGGAGCTGTTGCCATCTCAACAAACATCGTATGTCATGCCTTGGTCTATTCTCTAAAAACGAAGACGTGATAAACGTGCAGAAGAGCAGTGAGACACAGCAGTGCCATTTGTCTTGCTTTTTCAAGGCAATGAATGAAAATTTAGATAAGCAGCTTCCTAGGAAGGGAACAGATGTGGTTGCACACATTCACACAGATGCCAAGAGCGTTGATTTGTGCATCTGTTTGGTCCATGGCTGAGAGGCCTGTACTTGACTGAAATACGGTTCATGCTTTGCTTCTTCCCTAGAATACAGATTTAAAACCCCCAAATCTTCCTAAATTAGTCTAAAATATCAAGGAAAACACCTTTATCCCAGTAATAGGGACAGCTAATTCTTTAAGAGATAGTGGGGCTTAAGGCCAATCCCCCGTATGCTCCATGATGTGACCTCTGTAATGCAACAGATGTTTAAAGGTGCCACAGGCAGGCCAGGGAAGGAAGACCAACTGCTAATCAAAGAGCAGTCCTAGATCCAAAGAAAAGCACAGCTGACAACTCATTTTTGAGGATTCTTTTTTTAGGAAGAGGAAGGCTATCAGTATTGCCTCCACTCAGAGACTCCTTATTCATACAGAAGAGCAGCTGATGAGGGGAAGTCAATTTGGAGAAAAATATTGTGATGTGAAAAGCCTAGCAGAGAAAGGATTTTCTTCATTAGGGTTTGTAAGACTACTCAAAGTAGAACGTTAAGTTGATATTCTGGATGAAGAACTCAAAAGCCATTTTAGTCAAGATGATTAGGATTTTCTGCCACACATCAAATTTAGCCAGAGACAGTACTGAAGGTATCTGGGACCATAGTCAAACTTCATACTCTTGCAGGGTCACTGACAGCCACTTCTTGCTAATACTGAAACAGCAGCTAGAAGATCAACATAACTTTCTGCTTGAAGTGTTACAAAATACTGATAGGCCTGCTCCTGAAGTAGATAAAAATCTCTTTTGCTCAGCAACTCTTGCAAGACTGTTATCTGAAGAAAGAATTGGCATATTTTTTTTAATATCTATAAAATGTGTATTTTGAATATAGAATTCAAATATATCATATATGTGGATGCTGAGCTATATTTATGCTAATACACACTATATAATACACAAATCTGTGTTATACCATATATATATTATAAGAAATTACAAAGCTTGACAGAAGAACAAAATAAAATACCAACCAACCAACCAGCAACAACAACAAAAAAAACCAAAAACCAGCAAACCCCCAGACACCTTTGATTTGCTTTTCCACTTTTCAGGTTATCACTTATCACTGCTTTTTTCACTTTCAACCTTCCTTGGAAAACAATAGTTAAAGTTTACTACAGACCATGATTCCCAAGACTCAAATAAATTCTACTCTCTCTCCTTCTCCTACTGATTTCATAACTCCTCTTTACTTTCACATTCCAAAAATGTCTGCGTGTCCCTAGCCCTTAAAAAGGTTTCTTACTTCCTTAGATAAAAAAATTGTTGCTAGGAAAACTTTCCTTTTTTTTTTTTTTTCAAATCACTTTTGCACATTCCTACCTCTCTCTTTATATACACAGTGTAGCTGGGCCAGGCTGGAGCTTCTTTGCGGTAATATTTATTGAAACCTACTCATAACTTTCACACACTCGTTCCAGCACCTAAGTATTTCAAAAGAGAAATGCTATAAGTAGTATAGCATTTACAAGAAGCCCTACCATGTACAAAACCATAAAGAACAGGGTAGAAATACATGAACATGTATGCAGCTCGTCCTGATAGACCTTGCTGAGGTTCTGATTGGTTTGGAAGAGGAATGAAAATGAGTAAAAGAGAAGAGTATGTTGTTACGTATTTTAGAAATGTTTGTGGAGAACTTCAAATTCTATAAAAAGTTCTCATTTGGTAACATCCAAATAATATAATACTCCATTTTTCTGAATATGCTGAAATTTCCTAAAAAACCTGTTTTGAGCTATAAAATTAAGCAGCTACTTGGCCACACTTTCTATGTCAAACCACATGTAGTTACTATACCAATTAAAATTTCTGGTTGTGAAGTTAGACTGTACAACAAAATTAAGATTGCAACATAAAAAATGTTTCACAAATGCCACAGGGCAATATAAAAAAATATTTCCGAAATGCCACATGACTTGCTCTCCTTGGCCTGCATAGCCCAATCAGACTTCATTACTTTGTTTCAAAAGGAACATAAGCAAAACAGAAGCAGTTGTCTTGAGAAGGGCAGAAGACCATCAGAGTTGGAGCTGCTGCCTATGTGAAGGGAGTTGCAAATTACCATGGCTGTTACTGGAAAGAGCATTAAGAGAAGCTATGATATGGGAACATAAAATATTGTTGCAACTCAAGACAGACAGCTACAGCTTAGGAAATGTAGGAGCGAGTTTAAGTGCATCCCTTAAGGAAAGCTGTTTGGAGTTCTACCTTAAAGAGAACAGAGCTACCTGGAGTATGTGTGGTGGCTTATGACCAATGAGAGGCTGTGGTGTATGTGAGGTGAATTGGTTAACCAATAATGTAGTAGCATGTTGGATGTGAGGGTGCATAAAAGGTGTGGATATTACTGCGTGAGAGTTAGTTAGATGTAGATCTACAGATGTTATAGGAACTAATAGGAACTAGCTTCTACTGTGAGCTAGAAGAACTGTCTGTTAACCTATCTTGAATAAACTCTCAAAGTTGTGAGCCTTCTGATCAAGCCTTCTGATGACTGCTGTGCCTGAGCTCTTCTGACCATCAGTCCACAGCCCAGTTCGGTATAAGGGGCTCCCCCTATGAGGAAAGATGTCCTGGAGCCATTGCTGACTGTTCTCCAGAATCACTGACCTGCTGTGCAACAGCAGCCGGAAAAGCCAATGAGTCTCTGGGCATCATCAGCAAAAGTATTGGGAATGCCACATTCCAAGAGGGACATGGTGGGGTAGAGAAGCTAAAGAGAACTAAAACTGCATCCATCAGTCAAAGGGATGCAGGGGTTTCTTCATAAGGACAGATTAAAGAGGCTGTGGCTCTTCGGTGATTAGAGCTAGAGATGGATGTGGGCACAGGACAAATCAAAAAGGCAAAGGATTCCTTGAATGTGTAAGTGGGCTGTTAACTGGATCCCATGAAGCACTGGCATCGGTTATGATCAAAGAAACTAGTAGGAGCCTGGCTTAAAGCAGAGCAATGAGAGCACCTCTCTGGGCTGCAGATGATGAGCACCCGGGCTTTTTGGCTGTAGGATATTGTGGACGCACACACTGTCAGCAGCTCCAAGGCAAGATGGGAGCAGCCAAATTCAGGGCCCACAGGTCCATGCACTCATGTGAAGTGGAACAAGCAGGGCTGCATCCCCTCTGACATCTCTTACACACAGTCCTGAACGATGGAGGGGTATGGGGCGGGGCAGGCTGTGCTGCAGGTAGTGGCAGCCACACATCACCTCTACAGACAGAGAGCTATTCTGCACCCTTTGGGCATTTTGCATGTTCTTAATGCATAATGTAGTAGAGGGTAATTAGGAGATGTCATTACCAGCAGTCTGTAAAATGTAGACAAAGAGACACTTTATTTATTCCATAATCAGCAAAGTGCAAACAAAAAATAGAAACTGTTTTGAATACTCCAAATTCATGGAAATCGTTGTGAATGACACAGAGTTAAGTAGGTCATCCATCCCAGACAGGAGCCTATCCACCAATTAGGGTAACATCAAGAGGAATACTTGTCAGCTAATCCCTGAAGACAGGAAGAGGCTCATTCTGTGGATAATTTGTTAATCACAGTATGACTTGGGTTGGTTTGCTTGTTTTCTGGCACAGTTTTTCTCTTGCCCATGTGAAAGAAGGGAATTAATTCACAGTGTATTGCTGTCACTTTCGATAAGGGCAAGGCCTTTAAAGGGCAGGCAGTGGAAGGTAACTCCCATAAATGCAAATGCATTTCCTTCTGCTTCCATAACTGTGGCAATTATGAATTCAGGAAAGGCTGATGTGTTCAGTTCCCTCAATACAACACACATTTTTGGCTCACAAAAGAAAGTAAGTAAATTTTTACACTTCCTTCTTATAAACGTTTTTGTGAGTCTGTCTCTCAAGTGGTCACTTCTGCCTACTATTGCTCTTTCTTATTATTGTCTGCCACTGTATGGAGCTGGTTTTCTTTTGCTTTTATGTTAGAGCACCTTGAGGACCCAGAGCAGAGCTCCATGCTACTGACAGACAAGGAACTGGGACCAGTAAAATCTCCAGCAGCACACATGAAGTATTTAATCTAATTTTTAATATAATTACAAAACAGTGGGAAACTCCAGATTTTGTATGAATACACTCATTTTTATCATCTTTTTACCCTGGTATAAAAGCCAGAGTTTCAACACCCAAATTATTAGAAGTTATAGGGCATTATTACTATTTTCTCTATGATTCTAGATTACATGTACTCTCATATTTAACAAGATAAGGTAAGTTCTAAGATGGTACTTATAGCCATTGCAGGAAAGAGAGGGGTTTGGGTGTTTTATTCTCTCTTTTTTTTTTCCTTTTCTTTTTCTTTTTTTTCTTCTTTTAACTCTGAGTTTCTAATTTAATAAAGCCTTGAAGATTTAGACATGTTTGCTGTTCTGGTTTTCCTTCTCTCTGTGTTCCTCTTACTAAACATGAATATTGTGTGCCCTCTCCTGGATTAAGAGCTGGCAGGAGGGTCGGGCCCAGAGAGTGCTGGTGAATGGAGCTGCATCCAGCTGGCGGCCGGTCACCAGTGGTGTTCCCCAGGGGTCTGTGTTGGGTCCAGTCCTGTTTAACATCTTTATTGATGATTTAGATGAGGGGATTGAGTCCATCATCAGCAAATTTGCTGATGACACTAAGTTGGGAGGGAGTGTCGATCTGCTGGAAGGCAGGAGGGCTCTGCAGAGGGATCTGGATAGACTTGAGAGATGGGCTGATTCCAATGGGATGAAGTTCAATAAGGCCAAGTGCCAGGTCCTGCACTTTGGCCACAACAACCCCCTGCAGCGCTACAGGCTGGGCACAGAGTGGCTGGACAGCAGCCAGGCAGAAAGGGACCTTGGAGTACTAATTGACAGGAAGCTCAACAGGAGCCAACAGTGTGCCCAGGTGGCCAAGAAGGCCAATGGGATCCTGGCCTGTATCAAAAATAGCGTGGCCAGCAGGACCAGGGCAGTGATCCTTCCCCTGTACTCTGTGTTGGTGAGGCCACACCTTGAGTACTGTGTTCAGTTCTGGGCCCCTCAGTTCAGAAAGGATATTGAGGTGCTGGAGCGAGTCCAGAGAAGAGCAACAAGGCTGGTGAAGGGACTGGAGCACAAGCCCTATGGGGAGAGGCTGAGGGAGCTGGGGTTGTTTAGCCTGGAGAAGAGGAGGCTCAGAGGTGATCTCATCACTGTCTAAAACTACCTGAAGGGAAGTTCTAGCCAGGTGGGGGCTGGTCTCTTCTCCCAGGCACTCAGCAATAGAACAAGGGGGCACGAGCTTAAGCTCTGCCAGGGGAAATTTAAGTTGAATATCAGAAAAAAATTCTTTCCAGAGAGAGTAATCAGGCATTGGAATGGGCTGCCCAGAGAGGTGGTGGATTCACCATCCCTGGAGATTTTTAAACGCGGATTTGACGTGGCGCTGAGTGCCATGATCTAGTAAATGGACTGGAGTTGGACCAAGGGTTGGACTAGATGATCTTGGAGGTCTTTTCCAACCCAATTGATTCTATGATTCTATGATTCTATCATTGTACAGTGAGAAGCTCTTAATGTGGGGCTTTAGAAGTTACAGCACACAGAATAGTAACTCCTAGTGCTGAATCTCCAAATTAAAATGAAGTGACTGAAAAGTCACCTAAAACATCACTTCCAAGTGAAGTCACACCTATAAGAAATGATAGAACTTTGATAGAACTTTGAATTATAAACTTACTCTCCTACCCTTGTCAGCATCAAAAATTCTTGGGAATCTGACATGCTTTTGTGTCAGTTCATGCCTAAATAATGCAACAAGACAGTCCACACATCCCTGCAGCTCTTTGTAAATGCAGGTGCCTCAGATTACAGGATATGCCACATCTGCAACATTCTTGTTTTGTAGTATCTGTGTTCAACCCCTGTCTCAGGACCCAACTGACAGCACTAAGGGTCAGCCATAAGTTCAAATTTCAGAAGTCACTATAAATCCTTGGCTTTCATTCCTATCCAGAAACTGTGGGAAATTAAATTAAACTTGCAGTTCCTCAATGACCTAATCTTCCTCACTAGTGAATTAATTTGCTTTATAAAAATGCAGACTACAAAGGAAGAATAGGGAAAATATCCCCACAGATACATTAAAATAAGACATGCTCCATGGTTCTGTTTTATTAATCTCTTCTCTCCATCAGATGTTAAGAGGAGAGGCTGTTCTACCTTTTAAGGCATCAGCAACTTCAAGCTTCTGTGCACAGAATCTGTGTGCTTTGATAAGAAAGGCAGCTGTAGCTGCAAATGTAAAGAGAGGGTGGTAGCAGCTTCTTTAAATGGAAACAAATGGGGTTTTATGGGTGACACACTGCAAAGTTTGTCCTGCTGGAAAGACAGGGATGAAAGAAACATGAAACTTTCCTGCAAATCCTTCTGTATATTTGCAGCAGAAAAAAACCAAAGCATCACTGATAGTGGTCCTATCAGCAGCGGAGAAAGTCTTGAACATGCCTGACCCTGGCAGTGGTGGTGCCTCCTCTGTGGAATGCTCAGGTGACACTGAGACATTTCAGGCAACTCACCTCTGTCAAGTCTCTCCAGGGATCACTGAGCCTTGAGTGCAAGCAGGGGGAAAACACCAAAACAAAACTGCAAGAAAAAGCCCACCTGGAAAGCATGAAGAAGCACTTAAAATCTACAGGAAAACTGAATCTCTCCAGAAGCCTGGAGGACACCTGGGGAGGCTGAAAGCAGCCCCTTGCTCTGGGTTTGCAAACAGCAGCTGCCAGCACGAGTGACACAGAGGGTGCCTTCAGTTTTTAATTCTGATGTTTTTACCAGTTTTCAGTTAACTACATATCTGCTTTACAGACATGTGACTGGTATTCTCTGTGTTTACAGGGAGTCCCAAAGAAGGTGAAAACAACCCCTTTGCAACTGACTTCAAGCAAAAGAACATACTGTGCAATGTTGGCAATAAAACAAAACACCAAAAAAAAGAAGCTTACCTTGGCATCCTAGTTACTGTCATCCCCAAGAAAATCAGCAGAGTATACAGGTAGCACAAGCATTGTAGAGTTCAGCCCTCATGCAGGTGAGAGAATCACAGCAGACAAACCCATTCTGCAAAGTCACAATGTCACCTCCAAATTCATGAAAACAAGGGAGCAAAGGTGGCTGGTTTCGCCTGATGAGATTTGAGCAAAAGCTGTAGTTTTGAAATTAGAAGTCCAACACCTACTGATGTCAGAGCAGAGACTGTGCAGTTCTCAATAGGCGACTGCATAGATTAGGCATCAGACTCTAGGTGATGCAAACCATGTGAGGACTTCAATTTTACAGTGTGACAGGTTTTTAATTTCAAATGCTGCTGTTGGATTTGTTTCAGAGAGAAAATGAGAAGGTTTCCTCATGACTCAGTTGAAATAGGTCACTGAGTTTTGGGGATGCTTATGATCTGGGTGCAATGCTGTGAAAGAGAGATAGAGCACTTCTTAGTTATCTTTCAATGAGAGTACAAGGTTGGGGACAGACAATGGGATGAATGTGCCTAAAGGAAGGCTGGAGACCTCCAGATATGTTTCTTGGAAGCAGTGCTGTCCAGAGACACTTACAGACCAAGACATGTAAGTGGAAATCTAATGGGACAAAGGCCCTTGAGCATTTACCACCTTATGCTCCAAAATGCATGTGACAGGACTCCAGATGGTGTACAAATGTGAAGAGGATTTGCCTGGACCTTTTATTGCAGTGAATTCCCCAAGCAGCTTTTAAACTCCAAAAAGCTCAGGTTCATTATAATACAAAACTCCACTGCTCACATTTGTGAATGGAGACAGCACAAAGCTACTGATGGGGCTGCAAGCCCAGAAAGGGCAGAGCCAAGAAGATAGAGAAAAGGGTGAAGGTTTGGCAGGGTTAGTGAGTATTCAATCAAATTTTTGCTGTTTTCTCAAATACTTATAAGATTTCAACTGTCACTAAATTGAGTTGGGAATATTCCCCCAGCTATTTCTCAGTGTCTCAATAGTAGGGTTAGTTTTTTTAGACTTTTTTAGGTTTTTTTCTTGCTTTAATTAAGCTCAAAATTTTGGCTTCATGACTGGTTTTTAATTCCTGTCTTCCTTCCATTTTGGCTTTCTAAAGAAATCTTCCTCTAAGCAGCCTTCATCTCCACCTTGTAAGACTGTGGCAAATTAGCTGGAGCTTTGCTGAGTTTATGAAAATCTTCCAAATGAAGTCATTATAATGGAGTTCAGTGTTACAGCTTCTTGCAAAGTTATTTTCTTGATAAAAGAAAAAGATTTTGACAATGTGATGTATCTGGATACTTGAAAAACTGTCTCCAACTTTGTCTCTTAGTTAAGTGCACAGTACAGTCCCTTATTTAAGGACCACAGTAACTTACATAATAAAGCACACACTATCATCAATTTAGTTATCAGGCCACAACTGTGGCTAAACTCATATATTTGCATCTTGTTCCCACTTCTTGTAGGTTCAAATTTCCCTTTAGTTTAAAAAAAAGTCCCCCAAACCAAAATGATGTGTCTTCTTTATTCAGTAGTGATTCAGACAATGTAAGGTTAAGTTGTGAGTTTCAAAACTAAAGAAATTCAGTATTATAAATAAAAGCACAAACTTACAGTTTTCTCTCTAGAAACTCCATCTTCAGCTCCATCCTATGAAAGGTCTGTCTCAGAAAAATAAATCCCTCCTGGGCAAACTGGGCATCTGACAACGCAGCTGTCTTTGTAGACTATTTGCAGTGAAATGCTTTGATAGAGTAGATAATAAACTGGAGCTGGAAGGGGCACAACGAGAACAAAAGAAAAAGTGGATATGCTTCCAATACCAGCCAGCTGATGGAAAAGCCAAAGTGCTGAGTGAAAGTCTGGCTGAGAGGTACAGCAGGTGTTAATTGGCACCAGTGACCGTAGGGACTTTTGAACCCAAAGGTATGAAAAAGTCAGGGCAGACCAGAGGTGGCTGCCTGCTAAACTTCTGCCTCAAACACCAGCTGCTGTGGAAAGAACATGGAAGTTCGGCTTAGGTTCCATATTGAAACAGAAATTGAAAATTAATATCTTTTAATTTCAGTAATGTTATCTGAGGATATATAATGGTGTTTAAATAAAAGAATCTGTAGACCAGGCTTGTTCATCTATCTTCATAAGAGGGTTAATGTTGGGAACCAAAGGCAATTAATCAGTGCATCTTCTAAAACCTGTTTAGTTCACATGGGAATTGATTTTATACTTGAAAGTCTTAGAGTCCTTATGGCAAAATAAAATAACTTGGTGCAACATTTGATGTATGCAAATGATTTTATGACAATTGTAGCTCTTTTTCTTTTAGAAAACCATTTGTCAACAGGCTATGAATTTGAATTTGTTCCCAAACCAACTTCAACACAATTTTAGCATAACTTTTGTCAGCTTGCCATGATGAGTATTCATTGTTTATTTGTGCTATATGAATATTCATTCAAGTTTGCAATAATGTTCCTCTTTACTGATTTGGCAACAATCACATAAGCAAATAATTCATTAAATACATGTAATTTTTAAATACATCTTTGATCTGAAGTCTACCAAGAGCATTGCAGCACTGAGAAAGTTTTTCACCCAGACACTCTCCAAAGGATTTGTGTTAGTGCATTTGATGTTTGGCTTTTGATAAAGCTCCATGAACCCACCATCCTCAACTTGCCACCTCAGTGCTACAGCACAGACTGCAGTCACAGATTTGCATAACTGCTGAAGTTTGAACTACGGATTTAATAGTTTATTCATAGAGTGAATAACCTACAATATACATAATTTAAGATTTTATAAAGCATCTTGTGGTGCCTATAGGCATGGCTGTGTTAAGTGTTGCACGCTTATGTAAGATGCAAGTTTTCATCTAAAGCTCTTAGAGGCAAGGTTAGCAAGGGGGTTTCAACATAATACAGCATAATGAGGATTATCTGTTGGTTATGTTTAATGCTGATTATTTTAATTATCCAATGTCCTGATAGGAAAAAAAAGGATTTTCAAATGGAAATGGATTTCAGAAATAAGACCTCTTCACTTTTCCATTGACTTCTATCTTCTTACTATACTTCTGTATTTCATTCTATATTTTAAAACTAGGGAAAAACTAACTAAAAGTAAATTTTGTGGAATATTTTTTCTGCTGCCTTCACAAGTTTTTTATGTCTCACCAGCTCAGAAAGAAATAAGGTAAATGTAATGCCTTTCTTCTGACTTTAAATTGCTAATGACACAAGGAGTCTTATGGTGGTGTTTTCGAGAACATTTTCTGTCTGAGAAAAAGTGTTGATAAAAAGATAGTAAAAGCAATCTGTAGATATTGTAAAGGGCTAGCAAGGTTCAAGCATTTCTTTGATAAAATTCTCTGGCAGTACATTTTGAACTTCTTTGCAGTGATTCATTCTAGAGCTATTTTCCAGTTTACAGTTTTTCTGATTCTTTGAGTAGAATAAAACCTGGGAACAGAATAAAAATAAAGGAACTGAAAAACTTCTTCACTTTGGTTTATATTTAGTGTTTGGCAGACTGAGAAATTTATCATGCAACTGGAATGGCTGGTTTCTATTTTCATAATTGCTCTGTGTGTGATAAGGTATTTCTAAAACAACATTTTGGATGTAAACCAAACACATTAGTTTACTGTGTTATACATTTTTTGTTCACTTTGTTGGCTGTTTGGTAAAAGGAAAAATCATTAAGCCTTGTGGGCATATCCATTGCTATACTCTGCAGCTAAAAGAGGGGCAATAAGCATGTCTTGACCAACTGTTTAACATGATTTACCTTTAACTTGGCTTAATGGAGCATATTGCCTAAACTCCTGCTCAGTATCCCACTTTATTCTTAAAGCAGGTGGCAACTGGTTCTCAAAGTATGCAGTAGGTTTGGAAATGGCAATCAGACATCTGCTATGTGTGCAAATGAAGGAGGGGGTGGTGTTTGTACATACCTAAGGATACACACAGATGTATAAAAGTGTATATTCATATATGCATGTACTTGTATACACAGCATGGACAACCAAATATGCAGACACACTGCAGATCTTTGAAATAAGCCTCCAAATTAACCTGCTAACTCATTCTGCTTAAGAGTTTTCTCTGATTTCACTGCTAATACTTCCATCAAATTTTTTGTTTTAAAAATAAACAAGCAATTTCCTTTCTGAACCTCCCCCAGCCACATTATCTTGCCAGACAAGACACAATTTCTCTTTTTTATTTTCCATTGCATGTTTTTTCTCAAAGAAGCACCTCTGTCTCCTTCTCCAAAATCACAGGGCTCTGACAGCTGTCTACCCTGAACTGATTCTTTTTTTCTTGAAATACAGCATTCCTGTCAGCCCAACACCCTGTATTGCAGCTGCTGTGTAGTTTTAAATTCTTCTCCACCCTCCACATCCATTAGTCACATTCTCTTCCCTGTGGGGTACCTCTCTGAGTTTATCTTGCTCACCATGATGAATTTACCCTGTGCTGGTTAACGATGTACTCACAGAGTCAATTCATAAAAGTAAGTTAGGTATTTATTAAGAACAATGATGGAGAGGTGGAATTGCACCTGCCTTTTAGCAATGTGTACACAGACTTCAAATCATGCCTTCCTCAGACTTGGACTCACCAATTCCCATGCAGCTCAGTAGACGACTTGAAAAATAGCTTGTAAGGGCTTGGATTTCTCACAGTTATTCCACTATCACTATATCACTGTCATATATGTATGGCACTCCTATAAAGGCACCTGTGAAGTGATATGTATTTTGTATTTTGCATCGGGGCAGTTGGCCTTGAGACAGCATCTCAAAAGCATTATATTGATCTGTGCAATTAGAATAGTGTTTGCAAGATAATCTTCTAATTAATTAGCTTTGCTAGAAATCCCATTGATGCTCCTCCTTCCAATAAAGCAAAATGGAAGGAAATCTTTCACTGGCTTTCCAACAGAAGCAGTGAACATTTGGGCAATATTTTATGTTGTACGTGAAGGAAATGTGTCTTGGAGGAATGGATTGTAAAATCTGAGAGAAACCTGCCTGAAACTGTGGCCTTTCACTCCACTGACAGGTAAAAGCTCAATAAGCAACAGCACAACTGCACTCCTGAACTTCGTTTAACCACCACCAGTGTTTGAACTTGTGCATGGAGCAATAGGCAATGCTATTTGAAGTGGTCTGAGGCAATTCACCAAGGTTGGGAAGTGGGTGACTTCTCTCTGTTGTCCCAAATGATTGTACCAAAAGAGGATCCAAGATGACAGCCAGCTCAGATGGATCTTTTAATTAAAAAACATGTGGGTTTTTTTCTAAATATAGAAATTATTATGTTTTACACAGTAGTTCATTCTTCAAAGCATGTTCAGAGCAGTTAGTAAAATCTATTTCTGTGCAAATGATGTGAGTCTTTTGCAAAGTGATGAAAGAAATGTTTAATTACAAAAGAAGTCTAAGGACTCTGTCTTCTTACAATTATATCAGAGTCTCCAGAACTTCATTTAGTTACTGTCAAGTAATGTTTGAGCAGCTTTAGTGTAGGGTAGGAACCAAAGATGACAATTGTGCTGTTTTGAGTGTGATACCTTGCCATGACCAGGATTTTTAAACTGTGGAGTATAAATGAGCCGGAGAAACTGAGGCAGTGTACCTTGTGAAGTGCAGGCATTCCCTAGTGTGCTCTGCTGCCCAGCTCTTCTCATTGCTCCTCTCAGGGGTTGTTCTGAAACCGATTGTGGATTTCCCCTGACTTTGGGAATATTCTTATTTGGCAGGACACTGCTGTGAACAGGGATGTGACCGTGGGGAGCAGGACTGAGGCACAGCACAGGGTTGGCAGGTTACACTGAGGGCTGCAACCATTATTGTCCTAATGCTGATCTGCAATCTTAATGGTCCAAATATCAATCTGTGATGTTATTATAAATTTGTAGATAACATGCATTGAGATCTAATTGGATTGGTTCATTAATGACATCAGAACTGTGCTAAGCCAGATGCTGAACAAGTACACGTGTACCAAATACACATACACAGATGAACTGTGAATACATGAAATGCACATGAATGACCATGCACAACGTTTTAATAGCACTCTTAAAATACTATTTCTAGTAATTTTATTTTCACTTTATCTCTGCATGTCAGCTTTAACCTTTGACTTCAATCTTTTGGCTTTTTTATTTCAAAAAACCTACAATTTTGTTGTCATGTTAACAGAGTTGGGTTTGGGGTTTGGTTTTTTAATTTTTTTTCATTAGAAAGGAACTTTTGCTTTGAAAGTGAGGTTATTATTTATAGATTCCAAGCTAGGTGATGTAAATAGTCATCAAGATGATGATATAAAATGGAAAAAAAATTTGAGAAAGCAGAAACTGTTCTCAGGAAACTAGATCTTTTAAATATTTCAAAATTTATTTTTATGAGTAACAGTAAACAAAGTTATACACTTGTATGTTGGTCATATAGTCAAGTTTAGGACTGACTTTTGAGGAACCTGCCTATTGGTTTGAAATGTAAAACCCTAATAACTGAAAGCCAGTATTTCTGATGTTTGTGTTCTTATTATAACCAAAAAGCATTACATTTAAGGCATTATTATGCACTAAGAAGCTCTGAAATGATTGTCACCCAGTCAGGAGTGAAGGTGGAAATGAACCTGCCAGCTGCACAAGAGACCAGATCACAAACTCTGTGCTGAGGTGGAGGGTCCTTCAATGGAATTCATTGAGTAGTGCTAATTATAAAATAATTACGCAAAACTTATCAGGAAACAACTACCTCCAGGTGACTGGGGACAATCAGTTTCCTTTCCTGCAAGTTCTTTATGGCTTTGATTCAGGTGGTTTTCAGGGTCTTTAGCTTCTCAGCTGAGAAAGCTGAGAGAGAAATGCAAAGGGATTCCTTCTCTAGAAAGCGAAAGCAACACCCAGTCTGCGTTCCTGTGTTGCGGATCCAGGACTTCTCTGCAGGGGTTGTCAGCACTGAAGGTCCTGCTGACTTCAGCTCTCACCTATAAGAGTGGGACTGAGGGTCAGGCCTCCAAAGCACAGCACCTGGAGGGGGTGTGGGCTGGCAGAGTGCAGGGGCACCTCCTCTCCTCAGTGACACAACAAGTGAAGGCAGCCTGGGAACAGGCACAGTCGTGAGAGCCAGGAGAGACTGTTTCCCTAGCAATGGGCATCTTGCAGCATGCACTGTATGGCTCTGCATCTGATTATCCAAAACAGAAAAAGAAGAGCCAGAAATGGAGACTAGTCCACAATGCAGTGTTCCCATACTGAACTAATATCCTCCATGAGGAGAGATGTTGTTTGCCTTATCAGATGTTTTGGGACTGAGGTGTTCAGCTCTTGACTATGGGTTCTGGTGGAGAAGTCACCAGACCCTTACCTAGAGCTGAGCAGGGTCATTTCTATAATATAGAATCACAGAATCATAGAATCGATTGGGTTGGAAAAGACCTCCAAGATCATCAAGTCCAACCCTTGGTCCAACTCTAGTCCATTTACTAGATCATTGCACTCAGTGCCACGTCAAATCTGCGTTTAAAAATCTCCAGGGGTGGTGAATCCACCACCTCTCTGGGCAGCCCATTCCAATGCCTGATTACTCTCTCTGGAAAGAATTTTTTTTCTGTTCTCCAATTTAAATTTCCCCTGGCAGAGCTTAAGCCTGTGCCCCCTTATCCTATTGCTGAGTGCCTGGGAGAAGAGACCAACCCCCACCTGGCTAGAACTTCCCTTCAGGTAGTTCTAGACAGTGATGAGGTCACCTCTGAGCCTCCTCTTCTCCAGGCTAAACAACCCCAGCTCCCTCAGCCTCTCCCCATAGGACTTGTGCTCCAGTCCCTTCACCAGCCTTGTTGCTCTACTCTGGACTCACTCCAGCACCTCAATATCCTTTCTGAACTGAGGGGCCCAGAACTGAACACAGTACTCAAGGTGTGGCCTCACCAACGCAGAGTACAGGGGAAGGATCACTTCCCTGGTCCTGCTGGCCACGCTATTTTTGATACAGGCCAGGATCCCATTGGCCTTCTTGGCCACCTGGGCACACTGTTGGCTCCTGTTGAGCTTCCTGTCAATTAGTACTCCAAGGTCCCTTTCTGCCTGGCTGCTGTCCAGCCACTCTGTGCCCAGCTTGGAGCGCTGCAGGGGGTTGTTGTGGCCAAAGTGCAGGACCTGGCACTTGGCCTTGTTGAACTTCATCCCATTGGAATCAGCCCATCTCTCAAGTCTATCCAGATCCCTCTGCAGAGCCCTCCTGCCTTCCAGCAAGTCAACACTCCCTCCCAACTTAGTGTCATCAGCAAATTTGCTGATGATGGATTCAATCCCCTCATCTAACTCATTAATAAAGATGTTAAACAGGACTGGACCCAACACAGACCCCTGGGGAACACCACAGAAAACAAGAATGTCTCTTTGCCCAAACTGGATGAATCTCACAAGTAGCGAGTGTAGGTACACAAAAATCACAAGTGAGCAATTCAGATCTATATAAGATCCTCTAAGACTGAAACCAGCCTGCACCATCCCTGTGAGACAGCTATCAACTAAAAAGCAGAAAGGAGCTCAGCTGCTGCTGGCTGTCAGGGAGGAGGTTACTCCCCAGGGATTCACACGGTAGTTTCTCTCAGGACTCTGCAGATGCTCGAAAACATCCAGGATGAGATAATATAAACATTGGACTTGTGAGATATGGATTATAACCAATTAAAGTTTGTGGCCTGATGGTGTGAGGTTCAAACTTAGCCAATGGAGTGTACCTTTAACCCTGTACAAACCGTGTGTGGTGTATAATAAATCAGCATTCACTCGATCACATTGATCTTTGTGTGGTGTCCAGTTCCTCCGCCGCATATTTATTTCTTTAAGTGAGTAATTTGAAGCAGAATATTTTCTTCAGCTCAGTATAAGAAAAAAAAAATCCCATCCTGTGGTCAAATAGGTTAAAAATTTCAGACAAGTAGTATTTGTGCCAAGTGGATGTTATCTATTGTCAATATAATATATATCAGGTGTCAGAGAAGGGAGTGTTTGGTGAGCCTGAAAGCTATAAAAGTCCCAGTGGAGACATTACAAGCTGCTTTATGGAGCAGTGTTGAATATTACAACCAAGGTAACATAAAAGCAACACAGGAAACCCCCACCACATCGATATGCACTCATCTGAGCTATTGTGCCCTCACTTGTTCCACGCTGCATTTTCATTGCTGTCTCATCTCTACCAGTCAGAACAACATTACAGAACACAAATGTCATGCAAAAGCTTTTCAGGTTTTAAATATCATGTCTGGCATTCAGACTCCAGGGAGCGTACAAAATCAGATCAACTCAAGGGAAAATAAAATAGTTGAAACCAAAAATTCCACTGATTTACCTGGAAGTGATGGAGGAAAAGAAACTGGGCTGTGTTCACCCTCAGGGCATGGAGGCACATTTTGCTCTTCAAAAAGTGAAGTCAGAAGTTAAGACTCCAACCCTGGAAAGAGTGCACAGTCCTGTGCAGCTGAACATCTCCAAATGGTGCTGCTGAGCTGTGGCTCTGTTGGTGCAGGCAGTGGGACTCACACACAGAGCTCTCTGCACCACCAAGCCTGAAGGGTCAGAGGCACTCCCAGCCGTGGTATTCGTAATTCCCATTTCTCAGGCCCAGCTCTAACTACCAGAAGGCAGGCTGACAATGAGAAAGCCTGCTGTTCTAAGTGTACAGTGAATTATGCTCTTAAGCACTGTAAAATTGTTTAAGTCACAAGGAAAATAAAACCAGGTTTACATAGCTTTGTCCCCCTCCCTGAAATGTATCTTACTTCATTTTTGTCTCGCTAACCCTGAAAGCTGTTTAATTTTTATATTTTGTCACACCCACACATTTTCAGAGAGTAATATGTGTTCTCAAGTTTGGAAGAGTTAACAGTCACTTTTTGCTGACTAAAACTGGAAAAGGTCAGCCTTGACTTTGGTCCTTTAAAAATTAATCTCGTGCATTTCTGTTGTTGTTGCTAAAATATTCCAAGTAAGCATCCAAAATCTCCTGAAAGTGAAACTAACATCTGGTGCAGAACTTCCATGCCAACATTTAGCCTCACGGTAATGCAAATTTTAGCCCAAATTTCAACTCAAAATGAAAAGGCAGAGGGGACAGCAGGGATTCAAGACCTTGCAGGTTATGCTTACCTGTCATGTTTCTTTCTATCATCTGCCAACTAATTAAAGTAACCTTGTCAAAAAATTAAATTAACACTCAAGTGACATGACAGAGGTTTAGATGTTCTGGTTAGAGGTTATCCCATTTGTCTCTTCTTGGCAGTGGCGCACAGCCAAGTGGCACACAGCTTTCTGCTGCCCCACTCAAATTATTTTTCCACTGCACCACTGAGACATTGCAGAGATGATTAATCTTTCCTCTTCTTCAGAAAGCCAATTCTTTTTTCCCTCTGCTTTCTTGTTAAATTTTATGCACAGTAGCCAGACAAAACATGGGTTGCACATTGGAAGGATTTTGGGTTGCGAAAACACAACACAGTGAGTCAGGACATGGTGCCCAGTTTTGCTGGCATTTCCTCAAACATACTGTGCAGCCATCAACTGTTTTGTAGATGTATTTCATGAAAAAGGCTCAGGGAGAAATTTTTCGAAAGGAACTCATCTTTGCTAAGGAGATCTCCTGAAAAAAAACGTGTCCATGAAGGTGATGTTTGAAGCTTTAAAGTGCTGAACATTTAATAATTTTTTTAACACTTGTTGGGTTTGTCTGTGCACTTTGCATTACTTTGATTCTTCATCTATATGATGGTGTTTTGCCACTGACAGACATTTAGGGCAAAGGAATTCATTGCTGTCTAGAATACCATCACGACCTGAGAAAAATCACTGAGACAAACCCACTGGATGGGCAAGAACATAATTGGAACTGCATACACCTAATCCTCATTTTCCAGGCAATATTAACAACACCTCTGACATCTGTGATCTGGTAAATGCAATTAACATAAATGGGGCAGACCAGGATCTATAAGTAGGTTTTCTTCAAAAAGTCTCCAGTACTGATATTGGAGCTGAAGTGGATAATAAAGTAGACTTGTTTATGAAAAACTCAAAAAAAGAGTCTGTAAAGTTGAAAAGATGGGAACAATCACTTGAAATCAGTGAAATTATGACAAGCAAAAAAGGAAGGCAAAGAAGCAGTATCAGCTAAAAATGGAGTTAGCACTCAATTTTATAGCTCCCCAGGGAAGGGGAAGACTCAAAACATAGAAGAAAAAAATTGTTTGCAAGCTCATCCAGGCAGGAGAACAAATGATAAGGGGTACAAACACACTTGCTTATGTAAGAGGTAAACAAGGTATATTGGAAATTAGTGCTGAATTAATTAGCAATGCTTGGAGTGATTATTTTGCAAGAGCACCACATGAAGAGAATGCAAGAGAGGTATTAAATCATGTAAATCCAACTGGGATGAGATAGGCTGTATTTAGAAGGAGCAAGTCATAAAAGCAGGTAGGAATATGAAAGTGAGGAAAGTCTCTTGATGAAGTGCCAGTGCCTTTGCTGAAGTGACTTGTTATGGAAGGCATGTTTGATTGCTTTCCCAAGTCAGAGAAAGTGCTAAACCAATGCTGTAAAAGCTTTGCAGAGTATATATTTAAATGTGGAGAAGTATTAAGCTCAGCACAAATTATTCAAGTGAAATGGTGCTGCAGAATGTGAAGCCTTGGCATAGATTACTGGAAGCATCTGTGGAGAGACTGAAATTTCGATGTGTTAGACAGTTTCATGACAGGAGAGAGCGGAAAGCTTGCTGTTCTATGTGTTTTCTTGAAATTGTAGAGGAAAAAAGGCAGCTACTGGAATGGTCTTTATGGAAACAGAAAAGGTACATGATCATGGAATGAGAACAAGAAAGCTGTTTTGGAGAACTTTGTATGTGCCAGTTTTACCAAAAAAGGTGCTCAAAAGTGAGGAAATATGAAGAGGACCAGCACAGAACATGCTCTCACAGAGTGAGATACAAAAGCTTGTGATGGCGTATCAGCTAAACATTAACGATGGCCACACTTTCTTATGCAGGAATCGTTTAGAGTGGTGGTTGGTAAGACTGAAGCCTTGACAGGTGAAAAGCAGCTTCCAGAAATGACAGCAAAAGACAAGGCCTTAGAGGATGCAGTTGTAATACCTCTTCCTGATTGCTTTCTCATTGCTCCTTGGCTCTATGGTGTAAGCATAGCTGACATTGACTCTATTCTATAAAGACTGTTTAGGAAATTGGTGTGCTTCAGTTTCTGGAAATTATGCTATTTGGTTGATCAAATGCTTTGCTGCTCTGGGAAAGGCAAAAAAATGCAGAGATGAAGATTTTACTTGAGATTTTTCCAGAAAAAAACAAGAATGGGAGAGGGTTAAAAAAAAAAGGCAGAATTTTGTTTGGGTGGCATATATGCACCTCAGGACTGTATCAGTAGGATAGTCCTAACATAACAGAGAAAGAGACAATTGTAAGAGGCCACAGACCTCACATTCAGACAGGATTTAGAAGCAGGTAAATTTGTAGGAGATAGTTGGCTACTGGCATGATAAAGAAACATGCACATGTTGCTAACTCCAACCATGGAAAACTGTACAACAGAAGAATTCTAAGGATTTTGGCCTCTTCTCTAAAAAATCTGTCATTATCAAAGATATTGTACACTTTGGGAATACAAAACGTAATGGAAATGTATTTGGCTTCTCAAACACAGGTAAATAACCTGTATTATAGACATGCTGAATTTCCTTATCTTCTCATAGGAAAAATGTAGTCTATAGGTAGGCAAGGAATACATCTAGAGTGTCTGGTTTTCTCAGCAACCTTTTGAAACTGCCAAAGAGATTTGTTCCAACACCTTCTGTGCTCAAGTTCATGATCACATCCATCCAATTTTGGCCAACAGTCAGGCTGCATGTTAAAATCATCCTAAGACAGACATCATATTGTCTTCTTTAGCACTTTTACTGCTGGGCAAAAGGGGCTGCAAGCTGGGTGTGAAAGCTGGGTGTGTAAAACTGGACTTTTCAAATGAAAGTTCACAGCATTTCCCAAATCCTTGATTTGTTCTGCATACTGCCACCAAGTATTGGCTCTGGGATTCTTGTTTGTTTGGGGATGTAGTTTTGTGAGGGGGCAATCCATGCCCTCCCAGCTCAGCTCTAAGATACAGCATGGTATTCTCATGATGATTTTCTTTTACAGACGTCTGTTGGAAGATAAAAGCCTTTGAAACAGAGCTCTCTGCTCAAGCTGTTAACCTGTGATTAGATACTGCCTTGTTAGCTCTTTAGTAAGTTATATATTATTTTGGATTTTGCAATTATTTTCTCTAACATTAACATAGTTTACAGTGGCATTGAAAGCCATGGATTTTGCTCACACTGTTTTTCTGCAAGAAGGAACAATTTTTTAGTATGCAAATCACAGCAGCAAAATTAGATGAATGTAGTCAGCATACCCTTGAAGGAAAGAAAGGCTTTTATGACAAGGTCAAGGTTACAGTTATGTTCCTAAGTGTCATGAGAAACTACTTAACCCTTTAGAACAGATAAGGAGAAAATTGTTTTCTCATGAAAAAGAAATTATTCTTGTGTACGACATAAACAAAAAATGGGAGCTAAATTAGTGGGAAGGATGACATGCAGAAACTGAGCTGTCATTTTGACAAATGCTGCAGGCTTATCTTTCTTATTTTGCTGGACAAAATGCACATTCAAACTCTAGTCAACATGGTAAAACAACCTCCCCTGATACACACACTGCAGGAATCCGTTTGGAAAAGACAAAAGAAGTCTTCCTATGCTAACAGGTGCTAGATTAGGTCAATACAATTTAATTCAGTTACATTGCTATAAAGGGACTGTGAACCATAAGCTTTGAAGTTTGACATGCAATACAGCCATACAGGTTCCTCATAGTTTTCTGCAGAACCAGGCATGGAAGATTTTTTTTAATGAGGATAATTTCTCTTCAGAACTGAAAAGCAATATTGACTTACTGAAATTTATAAAACTCTCTTCAACAAATCTCTGTGCATGTGCTTTTAAAAAACACATATCTTAGAGGAAAAGCTCAATTAAAAAGGATGTTTCTCCTAATTCAGAACTTCTTTCTCCACCCAGCATCACGTCTGTACTGTCCAAAACAAGAGATGCTCCCTGCAACACAAAATGTTTATTGATTTTGATTGATTGGATGAGTAAATGAATTCTGGAACTAAACTTCACACAGGACAAAGAGCTCCAGGCACCCTCTGATGTAAATCCAGTGTTAGGGTCTCATTTTTCCTTTTATGAAGACATTTAAGACAGTTTTATACAGAGCAGAGCTCCAGATTCTGTTGAACTTTATGAATTGATCACACTTCATCCTTGATGCTGCCTGAAAGCAATAGAAAGCCAGTTATGTATTATTTGATTATCACTGTAAGGCATAAATGTCTTTACTGAATTAATAGAAATTGCAAACAAATATTCTGTTTCCAGAAAAATCAATATAATCCATACTGTACTACTTAGCTCTATCAGCATTAAGGAAATTGAATAATAATACAAATCAATTATCAAGCACATAAAAAGAACACTCATCATCCTTTCAGGGGACAACAGTAACAGCATGAAGAACACCAATGAGAATAACAGTATTTGATCTTTTCTATGTATGCTGAATTCTGTCTGTATTGTAAAGCATCTGTCCTAATCAGAGCCAGCTGCATCAGGCCATGGGCAAAGCATCTTCCATTCTGCTTTTAGAAAACTGGAGTAAAGAAGAAAAGCTGGATACAGAAAAATTTCCACCTGATCAAGTACGATATTTTGATTGTCTTGTGGACATCCCCTCTTCTGGAATTAGACTTGAACAGGGCTTTTGCTCCACAGGCTACTGAGTCCTTTCCCGTTGTATTCCAGTATGAAGGAATGCCATGAGGTCCTCACCTAGAAACTCGCAGCCATTAGTGTGCTAGGGAAAAGGAATTCCCCTCCTGGTGAGCTTTCCTGCTGGGACAAACACAGAGGCTATGCTGATTTACAGGTGCTGGGTACTGCCTGTGCTGCACACCAACAACCTGGCAACACTTCCTGATTCTTGAGGCAGTTTTACCAAGATCTTACACATGTGAAAAACAGACACAGATTCAGAGCTAAGCTCATTTTCCTGCCTGGCCTGAGAAATGTCAGATCAGACCTCCTTCTGCCCAGAGCCTCCTCTTCTGGTATCCCTCCAGTGAAGGAAAACACAGTACCACCCATACATATCTGCTGTTAACCAGGTTAACATCCAGTCCCTGCTAATTTCCCTCAGGCTGCTTGGCTTGTGGCCTCATCCATGCTGTGCAACAGGTATCAGCTTGGCCTTGGATGCAGCTCATGCCCTTCCTTCCTCACTTATGACATGCTGTTCATGCCTTAATCTGCAACTGTTTAATTGATTATACATTATCCCTCCTGTACTTGGATGAGTATTTTTACTTGTGCTGACTGCTGACACCACATAATTGTGCAAGGCTAAGCAAAACCTCAGCTAAGACATATAAATACTAAGACAGCCAAAGCAAGATGGATAACAGAAGTGCTGTTATAGAAGTCTCTAGGATAATTTCTGCACATACTGCTAAAATGAGCTAAAAACCAGACAAATCCAGACAAGGTCTGAGGTTTAAAACATTCTGTTATTGTTGTAAAGCTTAAAACTTACTATTACTTATACAAATGCATCACTGCTGCTAATGTTACATTGCAGACCTTGGCCTATCTCTGTCCCATTGTCTGAGCTCAGGGAAGTCTTGGTTCCCCGTGGGTCTCCTTGGCTCTCATGCCTCTGTGAGTGCCACCCAAGCTTGGGACAAGCTCCCTTGCTGTGCTGTCACCACCCAGATGGGCCCACTCACTGGAGCGGTCCCAGAGGACAAGCTGCTGCAAAGCCCTGATCTGTTCCATCTCCTTGGGGGCAGTAAGAGTGGCTGGTGCCTCCTGTCCTGAGCAAAGGCACGAAAACACAGAGCAAACTGCATGTCCAGCTTAGCAGGCAGCTGTGCAAAGACCTGACAGACTCGGTGCACCTCTGCCTCTCCTGCAGACACACTGCCTTTCATCCCTTTCTGTGATGGGAGGAGCTCTCTTTCCAGAGAGTGCTTTAAATTATCTCAGAACCTTTGCACCTTTTCCTTGCAAGTCTCTTCCATTACACCAAACTGGTTTGACTTTGTTAAGCCTCAGGTAACTTCAGTTCCCAGTGGCACTGTTTCATACCATGCTTATTGACCCAGGAACAGTAACTAGTCAAGGCTGCAAGGATGTGATTGGCAGTAACAGAAGCAGTGGGTACATTTAAGGAGGTTGCTAATAAAACACTTGGTTCAGCACCCTAGGAGACAGGGGAAGAAAATGAAGCTGAAAACTTTTTTGCATGCAAAAAGCTGAATTTCTCACTTTGCCACAGTGCACCCATTGCCATTGGAGCCCCCATACTGAAACAAAAGTAGAGCTAAGATATCATTAGGGAGTTTTAGATGCTCCTAGTCCCAGGTGGTGATTTATTTCAAATAGCAGGTTGGGGCAGGCACATCCTCTTTCTGCTCTTCTAGTGCTGCGTGGGGTGGACAAAGGTCTTGGAACAAGGATCAGGAGTTCAGTTGTGACAAGACACAAACCTGCTGTTTTGCTTCCCAAACACATACCTCTTTGCTGACATTTCAGGAAAATATTGTTGGCCATTTGGTGGGGCTCCATCAGTGCCTTGACAGATGGTCTTGTGAGAGGCAGTAAGTGCCATCAAACAAGGCACAGAATAAATCCCTGGAAGTAAAAGAGTCACAGCCTTTCTAGGATTATCCATGATTACTGGACATGGTATCAGAAACACAATAAACGACTATATAGTTAATTTCCCACTGAACATCCCTCAGTTCAGGGGGTCAGCTTTAACTGTGGCTGAAGTTGGTCAGTTTATAAAACTGCTTTTATTTTTTTTAAATCGAAGTAAATACAGCAGACAAACATACTTAAACTGTGGCATGGCAGAGACAAGATGAATGACAGCCATCATTTGTCACTTTACCAAGCAGCTCCACAATCTTCCTGTCTTTTAACACCTCTTTAACCTTAATTTTGCTGATTTGCACAGTCATTAATTAACTATGTATGATATACAAAGCTGATAGACCTGGAATTTCACAGTCTATTATCGTACATAATTTGCATTTACATCACAGTGTTGT
This sequence comes from Pithys albifrons albifrons, assembly GCF_047495875.1. Taxonomy (NCBI): domain Eukaryota; kingdom Metazoa; phylum Chordata; class Aves; order Passeriformes; family Thamnophilidae; genus Pithys; species Pithys albifrons. Next base: position 25,497,733 of record NC_092461.1, read on the forward strand.
TAAGCCAAATCATTATCTTAAACTAATATATACATCAAATTTTAGGAAGTCAAAACAACTTGTCTCCATATTTTTCAATTATGTTTATTAACAACATTTTTCTTTTTCCTTAGTCAAAACAGATTCCACAGGAAGTTATAACAAAAATGTCATTGCCCTAAACCGTAATTATTAACAACAACAACAAAAAAGGTAAAAAAGCCCAAACCATGGATCTTAGCTGTGGGAAGGATAGCTCACATTTCACCCTGTTCAACAACAGCTTTAAATCTCCTGGTCTCTGGTTTCCAACTTTACATTCCTCTCAATAACTGAAAAGACACTACAGATGCCACATGCTGGCAGAGAGCTCTTCTTTCTTGGTGGGGACTGTGGCACAACCTGTGTGCCTCCCCACTTGGGCAGTCTGCAGCCACCTGCCAAAGCATCTCTGGATATGCCCACACCAGAGCCTTGCTCAGGGCTCTGACCTGCTGCCCAAGCCCTAGTGCACCAGCAAACCATGCATATTGAAAGATCCCTTTATTTTATTCAGGACACATAATTATCAGCTTCTACTAACCAGGCCTTTTTTCTACATTATGATATGCTGTGATTGCAAGAGCAGAATGAGTTGCTGACATGAAAGCCTTGGCTCTGCACACAGGTTCTGGTAATCAGAGTGGATCATAACAACTCTTGCACTATTAAAAAGGAAGCAGAAGAGAACAAAGAGAAAAACAAAGCTAACATCTGAAAGCATTCTAACTAAAGGCAGATAATGATGGGACAAGGGGAGCAGTATTAAAGAAAAGAGATTTAGTTTAAATGTTATGGAGAAATTCTTTGCTGTGAGGGTGGTGAGGCACTGGACCAGGTTGCCCACAGCAGCTGTGGGTGCCCAATCCCTGGAAGTGTTCAATGCCAGAGTGGATGGGGCTCTGAGCAACCTGGTCTACTGGAAGGTGTCCCTGCCCATGGAGAGAGTTTGGACTGGATGATCTTGCAGGTCTGCTCAACACAAACCGTTCTATGATTCTATGAATTGTTACATTGTTATAAGAGGACCAGAAGAAACAAAAAAAAACAAATAACCAAAACCAAACAGGTGACCTCAACCCATTGTAACTGAAAGGAAAGCAAAAATCTGGGCAAGAAGGCCCCTGTCTGATCCACAGGAGCAGTGTAAGGAGCTGCCTGGTCAGTGCTGAGCCCCTTGAAGATGCAGAACCCCCAGTGCTCTCCAGGGGCACCCCCTCCTTGGCCTCAGCAATTCTGACCTGCCAAGGTCTTAAGATGCTTCTGCCCACTTTTGCCTCCTGTTGTGGTCCTTGAGCCTCACCCTCCTCCCCACCCATGGTGCTCCCACAGGCTGTGGGCTGCCCCACACACTGCCACAGCTTGCCCTGCGGTGGAGGGCACCCCAAAGGCAGCAACGAGTTTTCTCTGAGCAGCTTTGGCACGGCTCACCCTTTTCACTCCTGGCTGAATGCTGGTCAGTATGTGCAACAGGAGGCTGACATTTCAAAAGAATGAGCCCCTCTCTTTTGTTCTTTCCCATGACGACAAGCCTGCAGTGGTAGGCAGGGTTTGGGAAGTGGTGGCTGTCACATTTGGCGATGTGGCTGTTATTTGGCATGTTTTGATTCTCTTAATGCTGCTACAGCACTACAGTAGTGAGTGGCCTCTTGCACACATCCACAGGCCTTAGGCATAAACAAAAGCAACACAAAACATTGTTCAAATATTGTATATAGTGCAAATTCTCCTCCTCTCCTACCACCCCAATCAAAAAGTCAAACTCAGGGTAGCTTAGAGGGAAAGATTCTGGGGCATGGGTGGTTTTTTATTTTTTTTTGTTTGTCTTTTTTTTCCTGCTGTTGTTTTTGAGGCAAAGGGTGGAAGTCTCTTTTTAAATGGACTTCTATTTACTATGAAAGATGTTATGCTTCGTATGGTAGATGCTTTTTTTCTCTCTCTCAGTTGATGACAAAGGTAATAATTGATTGTGCCTATACACAATAGCCTGAATTTTCTGTCAGAAGTTTTCTCTTCAGCCTTGATGTTATTAAAAAATTACTGTCATGACATGTTTAGTTATCAACATTTTCTTCCTATGTAACATTAATGTAAAATAAATTATATAAAAATCAACCCCCATAGCCAATGGGCCATGTATAAATGAAAATACTTATGTGAGTTACTAATCTAATTGAATTTGTGAAAAATAGTCAATTAGCAAGCCACTGCTATTTTGCATTCCTAGGTTTAGTGGCACATTTCAGATTTTACCTGTTTGGAAAAGGAAGGTATTTCAGTGTCTGAAACGACTCATGCAACTACTGAAATTAACTGCAACAATCAGTCACTGTGAGCCCTTTTCATCTATGTCACTCTCTAAAAGCAGTGAAAATAAAAGTGGAGAGAGGCAAAGGCTCTATAGTAAATTTTGACAGGCAGGTACCAGGAAATAACTTGCTCTTTTTTCTCCTGTTAGCTATTAGAAGGTTGCAGGTTTTGATGTGCTGGCAAGTGGGACCTTGATGTGCCCATCTTTTGAGAAGGTTGCACCAATTTTTCACCTGTTGTAACGTTGGACCTGGCAAAGCTGATGGAAATCTTTCCATGGACTTCTGTGGGTTTTAAGATTGCAATAAAAATAGTAAAGTGAGTTTGATTGGGAATTAGGTTCAAGAATAATGGATTGGCATGGCGACTTTCTAAAGTACTGCACCTGACTAGCATGTGACTTGCTGGACTTCCAGAGGAAGTGGTGTGCCAGTCTTTTGACTGATGTGTCCCAGTTGAGATGGTGCAAAACCCACATGGAGCACTGGTGAGGAAGAACTTGAAATGTTTATGTTCTATGGAGCTGTTTGGTTTGGCCCTCACAAGAGTGGAGCACGAGTTAGAAGCACATGCCCCTAACCAATCCAGGTTATCAAAAGATCTGCAAGAGCCACAGCTTTTCTCACTAGCTTTTGAGAACAGCCTGGGAGGTGGGGATGCCTATCTCTCTACAGGTATCAGTGGCCTTGCCTGGGGATGAAAATCAAATCTCCGACTTTCAGCCTGAAATATCTGAAATGGACTTTAGGTCACTCCTTAAAAACTGTCTAGTTCCCTGGAAAAAGCCAGGACTGCACAGTTCTTCAAGATATGTTGGTGTCCACCTGTCTCCAGGGAAAATGCTGGGCTTCAAATTGGAAGTGGCTGTAGCTGCTCGACAAGCCCAGCCCTGGCCCTGCCAGTGTTCAGCACAGGTGGCTATCAGACACCTGTACCAGGTATTGACCAGCTGAGGGTAAAGGCCCTTTGCAAGCTGTGTTCTTGATGGGATAGCCTGGCATGTTCACCATGTCCGTGTATCTGTTTGGGGGACCACACTCTGCCACTGAGGATGGCAGGGCAAGGGGGCAAGTTTGCAAAAGTGGCCTCTGTTTTAGCTGCTTGATGTTGTTTTGACCTAGTCTGAAAGGCTTGGACCTAAAGATTTTTACCAAGAGCCTCATCCCTCTCCCCTCTTCTTCAAAGCAGTAGCAGTGTCTGTCCACAAGTCCAGCATCTCCTGGCTGAAGCTGGAAGTGCCCTACACTGACCTGTGACTTCCCTCTGCTGCTCCCTCCCACTTTTCTAGCACAAAGGTGTGTGCATCACATTGACGCTATAAAGTGTTCATTACATTAACTTGTTCATAATATTTGGTGATCTTGGTGCATAAAATCTCTTGTTGGTAATCTCTTTACTCTTAGTAATTACGGGTGTGGATCTGTCTTCACACATAAACTCTTTTTACGCCCTTTGTTTCCTCCCTCCGCTTTGGATTGCTGTCTGCATTTCTCCTGCTCCTCCCTGTGATAGGAGCAATAACATTAAACTCCGAGCTCTCTCTGCCTGCTGGCAGGAGAGGATGAGTAACAGTGATGGAGGAGCTGAGGAAGCCTCTCTTGCAGTCACTGGCTCGCACAGCCTGTGCTGTGCCAAGATAGACAAAAATTAGTCAGTATTTCTGATTTGGGTTGTAAGTGTCCCTGAAGAGACACTTCTGCAGGTTCATGCAACTCAGGAAACAATTATTCCCTAGCCTTTACATGCACTGAATGCTGGGACTCCCAGCAATGCACAAGTAAATTACTGTTTCGCTCTTTGTTTCTTGACTGTGGTCTACATAACCTGTGGCCAAGATTATATTTCTCACAGCATGTTTCTAACCAGTGCCACCAGTCTTGAGGTTTTCAGGCTTTTTTTACAGGTGTAGGTAAACTGTCTGCAAATGGTGGCAGCTCACTCTTGCAGCCATTAACTAGGGGTGAACTGGGTGTTCTCAAAAATACCTTTCTCCTTGGCTGGCTGTTGTGGAGTAGGTTGTGCTCATCAACTTGGTGGAGAGGGAAGAGGCAGTGAATGGCTCGAGAACTGAAAGTTAGCTATCCAATTAATATTTAAAATACATCAATGGCAAGGTTTTGTTTGCTGTGTGAAGCTAGGCATCAATCTATCAAGTCAACTTCTGAGTTTAAACATAGTGCACTATGACCAGTGATTCTCCACAATACAGTAGGATTTATTAATAGAAAATACGTCAATATGAGTTTGTCTTTGTACATGTTAGCAACATGTACAGTGAAACACATTTTTTCTCAATCTATATTGTTATAGTTATTTTGTGTTATCTGACATAATCATTTATATTTTGGGCTTAAATAGGCCATTTGTCAAAATGTACTTTCAGTGTTAATATACCTTTAAAATCATAGTTCATCTTTTAAATATTGAATTCATTTTTTTTCTTCAAATCAATATTGCTCATGTTAGTGCAAATTTGTTAATCTTGAGATAGGTTAACCATTTCTTCCAGACCATAAACAGCATTTAATAAAACAGTGAGATTTATATAGCTCTACACAGCTGAACAAGGTTCTAATACGAAGCTTGTTAAAAAAAAAATCCGACATTTTACAGTACATCAATTGCATTTTATACATTTTTTTGGAACAGTTTTGTTTCTTCTCTATTTCTGTGTGTGATCTAGTACAAGAATGAAGGGAACAGCAATAGGTAATGATACTTTCCTCAATATCAAAAAGAATGCATCATATATATCTTGCTCATTGTGGCGGCAATGTTGGATTTCCAAGCCTGGAAAAGAAGCCAGGTAATCCAACACCTTCTCAAAACTCAGTACAGGAAGAGTGAATGTTATCAGTTGGAGCACTTGCCACTACAGAAGAATGGAAACAAACCAACACAAAGTATAGACAAAAGGTATTTTATGCCACGTCATTGATCCAGAATCTCTCACTTGAGCAATGGTCAACATTTGACTCCAAGTAATTCCTAAGAGGAGCTGAAAGAGGGCAATGTGGGCATTTCAGTAGTTTGAAGAATTCACCTTACAATAACCTCTTGTCCTAAGAACTTCAAACAGAACGACACATCCCTTTGGCCCGCTGGCAAACCTGCACCTGGAGAACTGCAGCAGCCTGATGTTTATCAGGCAGTCAAGAAGGACTTCCAGTTGCGAGTGACATTCTTTATTAAAAAAAAGTTTTTATACTGAAACTGTGCTTTGTTCAAAAGAGGACTGCAAATGTCACTTATTAAAATCAATGTAATAAATAAAATATAAACAACCTGTGTCCAAAACTATGAATAGTATTTTTATCTACCTCACTATACATCTGGCCCACTGTGCCCCTCCCACCCACCCTTCTTAAATTTTTTAAAAATTTTTTTGCATGCGATTTTTTTCTCCCGTTTACTACAAAGAGCAAAGGTTACATATCGTACACTGGGAAAAGCTGCCAAAAAGATTAAACTCTAGTCCTAGATTACTGAGAAACCAATCCTACATCACAATACCCGCCTGCATGAACTACTTGGGCTGCGTCCTAGAGAGTGAGAGACTTCTCCCCCTGTGCACAGCCAGAAGCGTGCCAGGTGATGTTAAGACTATTACAATGACAAATCACAGAAATGTTTGCAACCTAAAAGAAATTCCTTACTTGCAATTTAAGCAATTTAAAACTACTCCACTTGTGGTGGGTCTTATGCTCTGAAAACTGAATGCTGAACTGTTGCCTCAATCACAGAAATTAAGAAAGGCTTGATTCTTTTCTTGCCTTCCAAAAATCACAAGATCTAAAATGAATATGGCGGTTCTTCTGGCCTAGATAGCTTTTATTTTCTTTTTAAATAAAAAAAAAAAATTCTCTGTCCCTTACATTTTTTAAATTTTACTTTAAATGCACAGAAATGGTCTTTATTTCTGTATTTGAAGAATGTGTTCTGGGTGTGGGATTTTCTTTTTGGTATGGGTTGAAATAAATGATTGTCCTAATGGTTCAGGAATTGGACCCTTTTGTAGTCTAAAGAGTTTGACAAGTCCAGATTTAAGTCTGTTGGGTCTTTGTTTTCCATTCCCTTGGGGTGATGGTAAGATCAAACTCTGCCTTACTTGAGTACTTACTGGTTGGTGGCTGAAGAGTAATGAAATTTCTTCAACAGAAGATCAAGAGATGTTAATTTAATGGAAATGGCTCCTAGGGGTGATGGTGTTGGCGAAAAGAACTCGGTTACCCCCTCTTTTGTGAGCTTGTGGCCAAACAATGTTGAATTGCTACCAATGGTTACGGAAGCGAGTAAGGGAAAGCACATACTGGAGTTTCCACTGTTTAAAAGAACTGAAAATTAAACAAAAATTGAAGCTTAACAAGTAGAACACTGGATGGAAAGAAGTCTTACGCCACACAAACACACACTCAAATACACACACACAGAATACTATGCATACGTGGACACACACAAGTAAGAATGTGTATTTGTATGGTAGATTCTTGGAAATAGACATTCTTAGCAAATATGGATGACAGATCAATTGTAATTTATTTTCTTTTAACACTGTATCATCATAAAGAAAACTGGTATAAATGAAAAAAATCTATTTCAAATATCTACATCTAAAATTTTAGGCAGTGAAAAAGCACTTCGTTGACAAGGAGTGTGGAATGATGAATGTTAATTGTCAGAAACTGCTGAATGCCTTTTTTTTTAGTTGCCACAAACAAATTCACATATCAGAACAAACAATACTGCTAAATATTCCTTGTTGTTTTTTTGATTTTTTTTTGATTTTTTTTTTGTTAAAACGCACCGGGGAAAAGAAAAAAAACCTGGAAATTCATACATCTTTCAAAATTTGAAATTGAAGCAATATTTAGAACCATAGATGAAGAAACACTGTGGCATTGGTGTAATATACACAATGCACCTTTTTTTTATCTGTAATGTACATCAAATACTTTACAACAATGCATTAACAAAAGGCAAGAAACATCTTGCTGTACAGAGGAAACCCCAAATGCAACTTGAAGCCTAGATTCACAATGAATGAGGATATTAAACAAAGTGTGAGAAGCTGTTCCCCATAAAGTATGTACGCTGCTCAGTAACTTGTGCTTAGCTCTTGACCCACATCCACTGCCATGTTCTTCCTCCTTCCTTCAGCCACATTCAATATACAGCACTGAACTTTAGACTCTACAGGCCAACAGTAAAGTTGCCCCACACTGTAAAATATATATATGTATATATATATTTCTTTCTAATTACTCCCAGGTTTAGCTTTCATATCTTTTAGCCTTCTAAAAAAAATCGCTTATTTTTTTCCATACTGGTTATCTGTGCCTTCCTATGGAACAGGCTTTAACAAACTAAATTTGCAGGAAAAAAATGTCTTGTGGTATGCATGCACATGCACAGTTCCTGGAGCTTTTGAATCTGCCCAAGTCTCAAACCCAGGAGTCGGGAGAGGCTGGATAGTGGCTTGTTTCATAGTTAAGTTCACTATAGGGACGAGCAGCTGAATAGAAGTCGACGTAGTTGCCAGTTGACTTTAGTCCCAGGTGCATGTTGTATTCACTTGCAGGTGGACGATGATGCACTTGGTCCTCAAAGAAGGACTCGTCATAATTTCTTGTTGAATTCTGAAATGGCTGATATGGTTCATAATCTTTTCTGCTGGGCTCCTGTGGAACTGGCTGTGTTGAAACCTGAAAGACAGTAACACCCACAGCTTGTAGATACAACTTAGTGTGGGCAACAGGATGGGAGGAGGAAATCTTACTTGTGTTTATCACGCTTGAAATACAAAGCTGTGAATTATTTTAACATCTGCTCAAGGTATTGCTTGGTAGTGGATTAATTCCACAGATCTGTCTTGTCATTTTATTTTCTTATTATTATCAAATATTATCAAATTTATTATTTAATATCATTGCTGTTAAAGATGCTGCTTTATGTCAAAAGTAGTTCATGTAGCAGTTCATGTAGTTACTTTCCTAACTGTGATCTGTGTATAACTTTCAGCTGTATAAAGCAAATATTGCTAACCAAAACTGAGCCTTGAAGAATTTGAATGGAAGCAATATACATTCCAAAGATGCTAAACATTTTGTGGCTGCCTTTGACAGAAGTGAGATTTAGGGGGGCAGGAAACACTGTATCCTTAAGAACCATTTACAGTCTTCATGACACTGACATGAGAAAATTTCAAGCAAAGTGCCCTGAAATGGGTTCTTGTGCTACTGTTAAGCACAACCATCTTCTCACCACCTCCTCAACACTTCACGTTGACAATCTTGTGATGTTGGTACATTCCAGCTAGCAGTCTTGAAGATGAAAGGTTTATGATAAGCAGAAAAAAACTCATCTCAGATGGTCTCCTAACCTACGGTTGCCATTTGTTTTTCAGACAGTCCTAGCAAATCTGTTTTTATACCTGGGACTTTACTAAAATCTAAAATGTCTGAACACATGCTGACTATCTTAGAAGACTATCACTTTATGCCACCTCTATAATTTTGGGGAGACTTCGCGGTTGCAAAATGATGTAGCCTGTCAATCCTCACAGAGTCGTCCCTGGGAATACTGATGCTCAGACACTGATGTCAGAAGACTTTGAAGGTCCTGCTGACCCTGCAAGAGTTAGTAATCCTCCAAGGCAACAGGAACACTTGCACCACTGTGGCCTAAACTCTGCACTGTTTGTTCAAAACATGTCTGTATTGTTCTCTATGTACACAGTACAAAAGATTGCTCAAGTTCACTACCTTTAACAGTCTCACAAGTGATCTTATAAGGTTGGGCCCAATATCAGAACTGCACAAGTGAGTGTAATGACTGATTTCTAATTCTAGTACTGCTATCAAAGTGTACAGGACCTTCAGGACCTCCATTTAATTTCATGTATTCAAACACAGGTGTTTAATTTGGATATAGGAGAAAAAATTTACTGGAAGGAACTTGTTCATATGAGATATTTTGTAATTTGTGATATTTGTAGACATTTCCATATAAGATGTTGCACCAGTCTTTTGCTACCTGGAACAGTAATGTTTTAATCTCTGTCCTTACCTGGTTATGTTTGATATCTTCAGCAGGTGCACCGTACGAATTCCTGTACAAAGTTGAGATTCCAGTGTTTTGAGCTAGGGAGAGAAAAAAGGAAGGAAAAAGGAGGTTTACCAATCATACCTTTTTAGTCTCAAAGTGAATTCTTATGGCTTCATTAAATACATCATACAGTGCCTGATTCCCACACACCAAAGTCTTTATAAAAGCAACTGCAGCCTTCTGTTTTCTCTTCCTCCCACTAAACAGTCATCATCTTTGCTTTGGTGTACATACATGTCCTTGGTATACATGATGGGTAACAGGCTTTATGTCATGTTCATACCAATCCTGCATGCTTCATATATAAATCAACAAAATAATTTCACATACAGCTGAAATATATTTCAGGTTATAGATGGGATTCTATACCACACATACACCAAACAGGCAGCAATTGTAAATACTGAGATTAAGAAACACTTCAGTTCTTTCACTTCAGTTTGACGATGTGGATTATTATTAATTAGTTAACATAGTAGTGACTTTGCTACATCTCAAAATTATTCATGCTAAAAGTGATTAAATGCAAGTGAAAAACAAGTTATGCAAAAAAGTAATATGTAGTTATACTGAAGAGGTCTTGCCAAGATAGTCTCAAATCCATGACTACTGTCACTGCTGACACTTTCTTCTCAGATGTCCTACAACTGAAATGCACTAACAAAACGGAGATATGAGTTTGAAATCAGAAGTAATTCTAAAGAGAAAGAAGATAATAACATACAGTCTTGCAAAAATGTATTTCCCACACTGTCCGCCAAAAAACCTCCACAAAAAGCTATGGATTTTCCTTGCAAAGCTGACTCCACTGATCCCTGTAATTTAGCTCTCTAGCTGAAGCTTAGTTTGCTGGTAGGACTCAAAAGACTGCAGTTATTTCTCATATTTGAAAGACCATGAATACCATTTTGTGTAGCTCCTGCACACTTTTTATGCATTAATTTTCCAGACATCATAACCAGTGATTGGATGCTGTCATGAGGACTCCTACTACAAAAGCACAGGCCAGAAAGCAAAAATTGAGTAGTTGTCAATCAAAGTCATCACTGGAACTGAAACATGTTGCTTGTGACTTCTCTTAGGTCTCTGCAATGGCATAAAACCTGGAGGCACCTCTGAGGATGAGGACTGAGCATCAGAGCTGAAACCTGGACATGGGATCCATGCTTGTCACATCACTAAGAAGTATCAGAGTTACTGAAGGCATAAGCAGTGTGTCTTTCTTTGGCAATGTGCTAGCATGGACCCTGCATGTCAAACTGCCTCTACCTTTGCCCCTGCCACCGCACCCTTTCTGGAGAAAGGAATGGCATGGCCTTCAGGCAAACCTGACTGCAATATGCCACTTCTGATCTTCACATCTGCCATGGGGTCCATGTTGAGGGTATAAATTTTGTCAGTTTGAGGCACTGCTCCATGTTGCTGCTTTACAGATCTCAGACAGTGTTCTTAAAGATCTCCAGCATGTTTGTAAAATCAGGATAAAGACAAGGCTTATATGGTGGAGCGATCTAACATCTGGAAAGAGATTTTTCACTTCATAATCATTAGCTGATAGGAGTGAAAAAACTTATCTCTTGAAGAGCTGGATGCAATTACTAAGAATGTGCACAGTCCTGTGCAGGAAATAAGAGAGGAGCTCTGGAGGTCTCCAAGTGTAGCATGACCTTTTTCTTAAAGGTGGGAAGAATACAAACTCTAGTAACAGATGTTGGGTCTTCTGCAGGGGTAGATACTCTTAATTGCACCTGTGTGCTAACAGGTTGTAACAGCTGGAAACAAGTGTAAATGATGGGAAGTACTGCTTGAGTAGTTTGGTTGTACTTGTTAGTGCCCAGGAGTCAGCTGCAGAGGGTCTTGCTGTTCAGTTTACCTTGTTTCACCTGAGTGATGTGTGAGACTACACTGTTATTTCAGTGGGGTTTTTTGTGTCCCAGTTGCAGCTTCTGCTTTAGCGCTTGAAAATACCCTCCCGATGGCAGCCTTTGGTATTCGGAGTGCACACCAGCGTTGCTCTTTCTGGTGAATCTCATGACAGCACGACTCTAAGTAGTACAATTGCCAGATATTTCCTTCATATAATCTTTTTTATGCTGTTTTTCTGATTTTCTTCCTCGCCCCACAAAGTGCTAGAATTTGAGTTACACAAAGATTTCCTCTTCTCAAGATCTAAAGATACCCAGTGTTTCAGTTATCCACATTGTGAAGTCCTAGTTCTTGAAAAAAATGGAAGTGACATTCAGTGTCATAGATGGGGGAAGAACTTCTTGTAATAATTTTGTTTTCATGTAGATAAATAGCAAGATAAGTGCGTTTGAAGTTTCAGGCATGCAAATTTCTAGTCAGACATGACTTAACATATTCAGTCCAGACAGGGCAATATTGTTTGTAGTTGTTTGGTGTCAAGAGTAAAAGACTGGTATAAGGTGCAACATCTGTATGAGGAATCAGATGAAAAATAGCAAACTGGACACATACTAACTTCTTTGTTGTTCCTCCAGGCAATCAGAGAGACTTAAGAGGAGGGTCATGACCTTTCCATACAGAGATACAGAACGGCATATGGTATATATGTGCCTCTAATAGCCATCACTATCCTAAAACCAAAAATAGTTCAGACTTGGTGCAGAGCTGTCCAGTGCACTACTGTGATATTTGCACTGATATGCTCACAAATGTCACACACCAGATGGAAGATTTACGGTCTCCCAGATCACATATTCTGTGATGATAAATAGATAGTATCAGCTTATGAAAATAGCTCCCAGCTCTGTGCTGCTGATTTCACTGCAGTGATGTGGATACAAAGTCACCAGTTTAAAATGCAAATAACCCAACCCAAAACAAGGCAGTATTCTTTCCTCAGTGTAATAAAACCAACAAGACATAAAATGCTTGAAAACAAATTCCAAGAGTTCAAGAGTAAGAAATCTTGGCTTAGGCTAGCTTGGAGGCTGAGATAATCCTGTTTCTGGAGGAAATGTAAGTGAAGCAATGTAGCTGCCAGCATAGCATGCAGCCCTGCTCCAGTACCCACTCCTGAACACAGACAGCATTCCTGGGAACTCCATTCCCGCTCTGCCATGCTTCAGTGAGCAGTCGACTCTTGCCATCCAAAAGCAAAGGGCAAATATAAAAGAGAGAGAAATGAGCTAGAGGAATGGACAGATACTGTGTGCTTAGTATCAGATTTTTCCTGTTAATATTGTATATGTACCATAATAATAAAATTGTAAACCAGACAGAAACAGCGATTAATGAAATAATTTTCTCTTTTAAAGCACAGCAAGAGAAGGGTAAAGAGTAAAAGGAGTGAGAGATGGAGATTTTCCTGCAACTACTCTTCCTTGTAGAGATGTGAGAACTGTAGCTGAAATTAATCAAGGAGTGATCAGTGTGACAGTTATGTGTATATTTTATGCAATATTTAAACATCTTATGATAGTACTGAAGAGATACCTTTTCTGAGGAAAAATTGTGAGTTTTAAAATAAGTACTATTATCAACCTGCAGCATTTTGTGGTTGCATTGCATAAAGAACCTTACAGAAAAATACCTTTATTTCTTCCCCCTGTTCAGTTTTCAAGGTGGTATTTGTTAAAAAAAGTCATATAGTTCCTCACAGCAGTCTTCTTTAAAGCTGACAACAGCTTTGAAAATTATGTTACTCAGTGGTTTATGTGAAAAAAATATCACTGACCAAAATCATCCTCCTATGTCCCAGTTACTTGATTCATGGACATGAACATTCAGCTTTCAGGTCTTCTGAGTACTTATTCTGAACACATTTACAGACACTTGGAAATAACAGGATGCTACCCTTTTGTCCTCAGAAACACAAACTGATAATAAGATGGGAAAGCTCAGCTGGACAGGTAGTCATCCTCTTCTGGTACTGTGTAACCTGCTTTTTGTGCTATAAGCAGCAGGTGTCCATTTTATAAAATGTATTTCAAGAAAAATGCTTCTGTGACTCACATATCTCAGGTAACAGAGATCATTAACTGTTGCTGTCACTGGCACCTTCCTCCACAGTGAAAGGTGAGGTAAGGGCATGAGAAAAGACTAAAGTGTATTATAGTTTCTTAAAGTAATAATAAGCTCAACTAGCCTGAGCACCTGTATATATTTTAACACCTGATGATAGTTGTTTGTGTTCTGAATGTGCAGGGATTTGCCACTAAGTTTAAATAATGTAAGTATTAATGACTGATTCTTTACAACCAAAAGAAAGATAAACTAATCAAAAGATTTTTCTGCATCTGGAAGTGAAGATGCAGCATGCAGACCATGATGCACATATTAATTCACTGAGGGAATTGAGACAGTAAAAGAAACTTCAAAGAAGGAGTCCCATGACAGTGTATAGGAACCTTATCTTCCCTGTTCTTTAAGAAAACACCATGGTATAAATTTGATTATCACATGCACATATAGTTCCTGGGTTTTTAAATGGAATATAATAGGTTTTGTCTTAAAAATATACTTTAGGTGACAAAATTTTATTATTGGTTATTATTTTCTACAGAGAGGAGAATGTGGACAGTAAATATAAAAGGCATCATAAACCTGTGAAGAGGGCAATGACAACTTTGATATTGTGCCTCTAGTTCTTTAGCTAACCTTGTGAAATCAATATAAGTTATCATCTTCAGCCAAACTGTTTACTTCATAGATTCTCCATGTTTCCCAGAGGCTTCCTGACAACTCCCCACAACGGGAGGAAGCCAACATTTCTGCTTTGAAAATCCATCAAAACCCCTCCATTTCAGTCCCAGCCAAGAGGTCATAAAATTTTTGAACTATAAACTGAGAGGAGCTTTGCAGAAGAGCATGGAAACAGTCATGGATAAATTGGGCCTCCAGGTCCAGCTCTGCATTCTGTGTAAATCCAAAGTAGTCAAAGAAAGCTTTGTGTAATACATCAGCTTGGCACAAAAATAGAAGCCCAGATCAAAATACGTGTATTTTCAGGTGGAACCTGCAAAACCATTCATCTAAGTCCCTCCTAAATGGATGTATCAGCTGCAATGCACTGTCTGATGCACAAAGGGAAACACTGGCACTGCAATGAACTTGCTACATGAACTTATGTAAGGCCATTCAAGTAAAGTCAAAATGTCTCACAAAAACACAAATGCTGATTTTATATTGGTTTTTAATCAAATATTTATTATTTAATGAGCTACAATTAAGTTACACAAATGCCTTGTTAAATGTTGTTGAGCAAGACTCCTTCTGTCATTTTCTTTTGTTCTTAAAACGGTGCTTTATTTGAGCTTAGACCAAACGAGGAGAGGTTTCGTGATCTGAAAGAGAGAGAAAGTTTGTTCATTCTGTGTTTATTTGTACACTGGTCATGTTAGACTGTGAAATATTATTACACCTTTAATTTGAATTTGCTTTTCTTTTTTCTTTCACTTAACTCAGTAGCTGGAAAGAGAGTTGATAGCTGAGCATGACGCTGAGAGTTTCACGTGTTTCCTCACTGAAAGCCCACCCAAACAGCCAATAGAAACGGACAAAATACAGGGTGATACTAAAGGAAAACGCAATGCAAAAATCACAGTGGAGCAAAGGTTGCTGAGGCAGTAGAAACCTCACAATCTGCAAATTATATTGCAAGAGAAAGGAAACAAGGGAAACAGGAATGGGAGAAGAAAAACACTACAGTAAAAAAATGGAGAGGTGGGGAAAATGAAAAGCTCATTTTTTTAACATGTGTGGGGAGACAAGACTATCTGCAAGGAAACACAAATATTCAACAGAGAGACACTGTTTTTTGGTGAACCTTCTGATATAACTTGCAAGTCTAAATTTGGAGATACAGCCAGAACAAAATACTAATGTTTCTATCTTTTTCTTTTCAGCCTGATGTTCTTATTCCTGAGATCTGCCCTTCATAGGTCCTTGACAAATGGCTGAAAGACCTGCAGTTCTGTTCTTCACATTCAGCCAAGTCAGGACCACTCAAGTGTTTTAGAGAACTACTTTTAGCAGCGACTGTGGCACACTCAAAACATTACAGATACATAAAATGCAGTACCTTGACTGAGTCTGCTGCACTCTCCCGTAGTACCCTGCAGAAGCCATTCAGGACACTCCTAATTCCTGCGTTTGCCAGAAGCTCTTAACTGTCATTCCTTTCTTCAGATTTTCACTTTGATGCTAATTACTGTTCCATATTGCATTTTCAGACAAATTCCAAGGCTGGCCTTTAGGTTTTGCTTACACAATCACATATGACACAGCAGCTGCAGTAGGAGTATCTTCATCTCCTGAATACAGTCTTGGAGGCTACTATGGATGGTTTGACCCTGAGTCAGCATATTCCTGGTGTCCCCAGTGAGCCAAGGAACACAAAGACAACGCATTCTGCCTCTGAGCAAGACCTCCACAGAGGGAATGAGAGAAGGTAACAGGCATTCAGAAAGTGCAGTGACTCCTCACTGTGACTTTTTCGCTTGCCCTGAGGCAGCATTAGGAGGACACCATGATGCTCAGCACTGTAATAAATGTAACAAAATGTTCAATAATGGTTATATAAGCCTTGTGCAATGGTGATGGAGACCAACATGTATTTTGCAAGAGAATTCATGAAGAGGGACAGCACTGGGCAAAGTGGTCAAAATTTTCTAATTACTGAAATTCTAACAGGTTAGCAAGCTCACCAGGGAAGAGAAGCCTTCAATGAAACCTGCAACAGATGCCACAACATACAGAAAACATTACTGCATTTAAATCAGCCCAGCTGAGAAAGCAACATGGATAGACTTTACAAACAGGCACAAATTTCCTAGGAGTGACTGCAACGCAAAATAAGCTAATCTATCCCAGAAAGCCATTCCCTGCAAAACACAAATGTCAGGGATCACTGCACATGCTCAACTATACCAGTAAATTCAAAGTGATCAACTAACTTCCCTCTAAAATGAAAACAAAAGTACAACTGAAAAAGATAAGTAAATGGGTTTAGAGTCTTTCTTCTGTGAAGAAACATGGTCTTTACATATAACTTTCACATAGCATTCTATTCATTCAAATATATCTACAGGTGTATTTCGAAAGATGGCTAAAACTTTGGAATCAACGAAGCAGGTTGACTCTTTTCCACAGTACAGTAAACCTGCCAAGCCTATAAAATCAGCGGTCTGTCACAGATGATTTTTATACGTGTTATGCAAGCACAATCTCACCTGTCATGGTGTCTTTCCTAGAAGTGTGTTCTCCTTTATTTCCATGGTAAGTTGCGTTGGTTCCAGTTGATTCATAGTCTGTTTTTCTTTCTTTTAGGCTGATCATTTCCCGAGGTGAGGCTGGGGCACTTGCTGGATGACAAAAATGGATTTCCTTTTTTTCAACCATATAGGACTGAATGTAGTGTTTAACTTTAGAGCAAACATTTTAGTAGAGTTTATATCTGTTAGCATTCTAATATGAAGCTGGTTGAGGAAACACTTCCAACTTTATGGAGGAAAAAAAAAGGTGCTGTTATTTCAAGTGCAAGGCAAATGTGTTCATTGGACAACCAACTGCAAACATAATTTTCTCTCTGAATGTTTTATTTTTTTCACTAACGTCCAACATCTAAGATGATTATTATGAAAAAAGTACTGTAAGATATTTTTTCTCCTTTTGCTTTTTTAAATTTCCTTAATTTCTCTAAATTTTCTGGTATAGGCGCTTCCATTTTCTCCTCAAAATGGTTACTTATCTCCATTGAAAAGATTGTTAACTTCAACTGTGTGGGAAAACCCTTATAAAATGGTTTCTTTGCTTTTCTCTTAAAAATAAATAAACCAATTAAATTTTTCTGATGACAAAGAAAAGCAAAGAAAGGTGTTTTTTCACAGAAATCATATAGCAAGGAATGCCTAACACTTTCAGGTAACTCAAATAATGTCTGTCTTTAAATATCTATATATGAACAACTGCCATTAAAACAACTGCTACTTTAAGCTATTTTTAATTATATCCTTCATCACCTCTACTTATGGTACAGCTAAAAGGAGGAAAGTAGAGGTGACAGGAAGTGAACTGCATTTTATACTCGAGTCTCATGCCCTGGAGAATGTGAAGCTGATCAGTGGCCCTGACCATGAAGCCTTTGAGCTTGTGATGCTTATGAATAGGAAAAATGTGACAGAAAAAAATAATGGCTTTCAAAACTGACTTCAATATATTTAGGTGCTGATAGATAGAGAGCACTTTCCCTGTTGTGGAGGGCAAGAGAAGGAGTACAGGGTGAGTGGGAGAGTCCCCCAGAGCCTTGTGACAGCACAGAGGCATAGAAATAACTCAAGGGCTGGTGCTTACTTCCATACACTCCCCTGTCTCCACACAGATATTTCTTACATCAGAGGAATCTCAAAAGCAGTAACAATGTATTTGTTTAAAAAGAAGGAAAAAAGATTTAAAAATTTAAGACAAACTCATTTGCAAAGCTTGACAGTGAATGGCATCTTTCAGCATCTCTCAACTCTGTTACAGTTTCTAGTTAAGGAACAGCGAAGCACTTGTCCTTCACTAAGGAGCAGTGCTGTTGAATTCTGCATCAATTGGTTGTGCTGGCCCTGGTCTCTGAATTTACAGAGCAAATGCATGAGATGTTTTTTATGAGGTCTTTAGAGCCGGGGATTGCTTTTAAACTGTTTGTCAATAGTAATGTAAATCTAAAGCTGATAATCCAACAGATATAAAGAAACATGGCATTAAACTACCAAATCAGCTAATGGCAGCTAGTGTCTAATAGGAAACAAACAAGAATGCAAACCTTGAAAAAGCTGCTCACAGAGGGACACATTTTTGTCTCACACACTCTGGTAATGATTTTAAACACTCTAGTGTTTTGAACAAAACTGACTGATATAGACAAAACCATCTCTCTCTTTTTCCTGTGGGAATTATCTCTCTGCCCATGGGAGGACAACTACTTGTTGGAAAGCATTAAAATGCAGAAGTGCTCTTTTTCAGGAAGTTTTACTGGAAGCAAACATAAAATCACTGGTTGATACTAGCCTGGAAACTGGTATCATGGTTTTCTGCTCTTATTATTAAAGGGCACAGATACCGAGTTGCTACTCAACTGTTATTACCAAGTCCTAGGCATGGATGGGATGTCGTGAGTTCATTTACTTCAACTCTTTAAGCCCAAGGTAGGATCCAGTATACCAAAATAATTCTTGACAGATTTTAATCCTAAACTAAAGATCTCCAATGACAGAGATCACATAACTGCTCCAAGCAGTCTGTTCCAGTGCTTTCTTTCCCCACTGTTAGGAAATGTTCCCTGATGTCTAGCCTGACTCCTTGCTGCTCTTTATTTCCATTTGTCTGCTGTGGAAATAGAAAAACAATCATGCCATTCCTCTTCACAGTTGGCTCTTATGTGCTTGAATACTTGGTGTGTACCTCTTCCCACTGTCCCCATCTCACCTCTTGTGGGGTTGACAGTGTGTGTGTGGATCTCTTAAGGTCCGAGGTGATTGATGAATGCATCCTTAAGGACCAGAGAGGCACCTGTATAATGTGGATGCCTTGTAACCAGTAGAATCTCTCCATGTATGTTAAGTGAACTACTGACCAATAGTGTACTGGCGTGTTATATGTAGGAGTAGATAAAAGTGAAGCTGTTACTAAAAATAAAGTCTTTTGTCTTCGGTGAGCCTTCTGATCACACTGCAGCCTGAGTGTCTCTGCCTCCTCGACCGCTGCTAAGCCAATCTACATTACCCCAAGAAAGGGTGACCCCCACAACCTCTTTTACTTGAGTTAAACAATTATAGTCCATTCAGTGAATTCTCATATCCTGATTTCTCCATATTCCAATTCATGTGTGCAACTGACAAAAATCCATAAATCATTTCTATAGAACTTTCATCTAGCCAGATATTTTCTTTTATTTGTAAAGGATTGGATCTTTCCCCCCCCTTTGAACATTATCTCCAGTTTCTCAGGATTAGTCTGAATTTCAATAATGCCCTTCAAAGAACAAGAGTTTCTCCCAGGTTTATGTCACCCACAGAGCTAATAGGTATCTTTTCCATATTATCTGGGTCATTATGGAAACCACTGAGGAGTACTGGACCAGGCAAACCTCCAAGCAAAGCATTTTTCCATTTTGACAATATGGAATACCCTTTCTTCATGAATGGTTTTCAGTCAGTTTTGTATTTATCACACATGACATTTTCTGAACTGTTTGCTGGCTTTCACTAGCTTACCTACAAAAACGTTTTGTGGAAGAGTCTTACTAATTACAGGAGATTGTATTTACTGACTATTCTTTCAACAAAGTGCTTTAACTATGCCGTAGCAGGAATTCAGGTGAATTTACTAAGTACAAATGGTATTGAATCAACATTTTTACTTGATATGGACACTACCAGACACATAGCAACTTATATTACTATTTAAAAATAGATACTTCCAGAGTTAAGTAGTATCTTATGTTCATACTACCTTTGAGATGCTCAGGTTGTGATTATTTGTTCCAGCCCTTTTCTAGAATGACACTGAGATGACCAGTATATAATGATATGGGCTCTTCTTCCTTCATAACCAGCCACTATTATTTGTCCTTTTCCAGTCTTATGATAACTGGTGATGGCAGTAAAATTTCATCCAAAAATTAAGTGTAACAGAAGTGAGGAGACAGTTCTGGCAAGAGACAGAACTAAGATGTCAGGCCAGGCATTTCAAGTAGCTTGCACTTACAAGTCAAAACGAGATTCTGGAGAGGAAAAAATGGAATAGCAACCCCTCACAGACTTGTGTAATGACGAATTTTGAAAACAGGATAGCAGCTCTCACTGTACTTCTGGCTACATTTTCATATCTCTTCTGTGGTTGTTCTGCAGGACTAAGATGCAGCTTCTAGACAATTAACAAAACAATTTTCTTAAAACCTAAACTATGGCACAATGCTAATGGCAATAAGTTTGGGCAATTTTAATCCTAAACTCTTGGTGTACCTTTGGAAAGACAACATTTGTTTGAACAAGTAGCAAAAAGCACACTGAAAGACTCACAGTTACACTCTGTTTATGTTAAAAGTTTTTCACCAGGAATGGCTTTACTCATCAAGGTATGTTCTACCTTAGAATAAGCTGAGGTGAGGATTACCTGATTTCTGAATAGAAACATTAATTTATGCTATGGCATAAGTTTGGATACTTACATTAATTAATTGTGTAGATCATACAGAATTGATAATTGTTGGTGTAAATATGCCATCAATTTTACATGAAGACCTGTAGCATACATGTACATATGCAAGTATATGCACACATATCCAGAATAGAAGCTGATAGAAAAGTAAGGTGGATGCTTCAACTTCTCTTAAGTGTGCAAAACGGTCATAAACAACTCAGTGGCTTTCATGACTAGCAAAGTGAGCTACAGAATTTCCTCGTGCTACTAATGGACACCATTGCTCTGAGATGTAGTCAGGTAATCCTGAAAACACTTCATGAAAATTCATAAGAAAATGTTCAGGAATATTCCTTCTGCTGTAAAGCCTTACAAGGTGCTAGTAAAAAAAAAAATCCTGTTTTGAATAGAGAATTTAAATAAGAGTCAAGAATATACTTTGTACCCTTCCACTAGTGTTAGCAACAAGTGCAGGTGTCAGTGAGATGGCTTAAAGGAAAAGGACAGCTGTTGGTACAGAAAAATCTAAGGTGAGCAATTCAGATCTATATAGACCCTGTGAGACTGAAAGCAGCTAAGAATAATCAAGGCCACAGCTGCTGTTGACTGGTAAACAAGAAATCACTCCCTAGGAGTTCTTAGAAACTCCCCAGAAGTTTCTCATGAGAACTCCTCAGGTTTCCCACAGGATACCGGAGATGTTCCTGAAAACAGTCAGGATGATTTCACCAAAACACTGGACTTGTGAGATGTGAACTATAACCAATGGGGATTTGCAGTTAGATGGTGTGAGGTTCAATTTAGCCAATAGAACGTAGCCTTAACCCTATATAAACTGTGTGAGGTGTGTAATAAATGGCATTCGCTTGATCACATTGGTCCGGTGCGCGGTGTCCTTATTCCTCCGCGTGTTTATTGTTTACTTTGGACAGTGATGGGTTACCTGTTTTCACTGCTGTCCGGCGAGGCGGTCCTTACCTGAGCGGTTGTTGGGCGACATGCGCACGGGAGAGATGGAGGGCGTGCGGGACGAGGAGTACGGCCTTTGCCGATCCCTTTCTATCGTTGAAGATGAGGCTACAAAGTGATACTGTGACCATCCATCCTGCAACACCAAACATTGGGACAACACTGAGTGCAACTATGACCATACAGGTTCCCATCTGAAGTACAGAGGATTTTCCTCCAGTACTTTCACTACGGATTCACAAGCAGGCTACTGTCTTCTCCCTGCCACTGGGTGGCAAATACTCTTAGTGTTGCAGGATACCATGTGCTGACTACTGACAGAAGAAAAAATAAAATGTAGAAACTTCTGTAAAATAACATATTTCAGAAGGACTCAAACTCTTAACAACTTTTATGCTATTTGTTTAATAGTTCCATCTTTTTCCATGCCTCTATTTTCACATTGCAATTGGCATTCTGGCTTGAAATCACTTCCATTTTATAAGGAAGTTTTGGAGTAAGTAGATAGGGAAGCTCCAGGATTACCAGACTGGATATCCATTTGGTTTAGTTATACTAACTGCCCATTTTTTCACACATGAGGGAAAAAGAATCAATGCAATTTTCCTTGTTGCAGTTTTCTCCAGGGTGTACAGAAAGAAATTCTATTCCTTCTAGTTGAAACTGTGTTAATGGTGATGTATTTAAGAAAACAAAACCAAAAACCAAAACCAAATCCTCAAACCCACAGTAATACTAGAAACTGCTAATTCAGAAAAAAAAAGGCGTTTGAATAATTCACATTTTATTTCTGCACCATAATATAATGCAATAATCCAAAATAATGTACTGCATATTTTTTTAAAAGACATTAGAGTGTGAAACTATCATAGGAGAATGAACTGACTTTTCCTAGTGTTCTTATTAAATGACAGCATTTCAAATGCCTTCAGTATTCATAGATTGCAACTGTCTTTATTGCTACTTAATGTTAAATCTACCTCAGTAACACTGAGTTTTCCCAGTCTCACACAGTTTTAGAAATGCCTGCTTTCTGTTGGGCTCAGTGCAAATTGAATCAAGCACCTAGCATGGTGCTAAACAAGTTTTGCAATGAAATGCTGAATAAAAAAATAAACACGATAACATGTTACTATGAAACAGAATTTTCCTACTGCTTACAGCAGAACAATTCACTGTTGGCGTAGTGAAGAATATTAGCACCCCATACACCTCAGCTACTGCAGACACACAGTGCTGAATGCCAACCCGTCCCATGCTCTACCTTTGCTCAAGGCATCTCTCTGACTTTGTTCCATCTGCAGAAACCACGGGCACCTGGCTCTCAGAATTGCAAGCGAAAATGGCTTGAAAATCCCCTTTCCACTTAACTATTAAGAAAGAGAACTCAGCAAGAGTGTGACACAGCAGGAGGAAAAGAGATGCTCATATTTGTTGTAGAGGGAAATGCTGTAGGTAAATTATGACAGACAGAGGTGACACCTAACTACAGATTCTGAATGTCTGTGCTCCTCACATAATGCATTTGTACAAACGTGTGTGTATCTCAATCGCAATTTCAAAAAGGAAAATAGAGAAGACTGAAATCTGGGCTAGGCTTTTACAGTATAGTCAGGACTTTCCACACAATCAATGGTGACTGTTTGTCCACTGAGAGATCACTCTTGTTTAGGACACCTGCTTAAAACCAAAATTTTCTATATCCAGTCTTTCCAATCTATATCCAGTCTCCAAAAAGCAGTTTCTATGCAAACCTTGTCCTCCAAGCTAGAGGGAGAATCCATGAGAGTGCAAGAAAAACATCTGTAAAGCCCCAACTTTTAAAATCAAATTGGAAACTATTAGGAACTTTTCCGTATATGTACTATATACAATACGTACACATACAGAAAATACATGTATTTTTAAAGAAGACAGAATAGTTTATAACTATAGTTAAAATGAATAGCTTAATTCCAATAATCTTATCCAAGCATCAAGAATACAAGGAACATACTTAGTATTACTTTTGTATTTCTAGTTCATAATAACTTGTGTGGTGATTTCTCTATTATAAAACTGAAGGAGCAAGCATGTGAGAAGCCCATGTCTTTATTCTGCTAAAGAAAAATGGTTTCCTTCTTTTTCCTTCTCCAGGGTCAGAATTCTTATCAGAAAGGGGACTCTCTATATTTCACTCTGTTGTAGTTTTCTGATCATTTACTTTCTTTTAAACAGACTGCAGAGGAGGAAGAAGAGGACAGACTTTAGTTCTGATAAAAGGAGTAGTCTATTTATTACCCTCTGCCTGCAAGAGGAGGAGACATCAGCCATGCTCACAAAGCACAGGTTAAAAACACTTCCAGGTTTGTGGATCTTGATATATCTGTGGCCAGGTATACTCTCCTTTCGCACTCTTGCTTCCCTCAAGTAAAACCCTGGCATGTGATTCAAGAAAAAGTTACGTGAATCTTCCCCTAAACCTTTCTTTCTGTTGTCTATTCCATCTGTATTTTTACATTAATACCTGCAGCCTTGTTCTCACAGGAAAAGGATGAAATAAATCCTCAGTACCTGCACTGCCCCACGGACTCTACAGGACCCGCACATGTCACCACTTTTGTTCTGCAGAATATCACCAAGTGCTTTGGCAACACTGCTTCCTGAGGAACAGCCCTGCAAGGTGCCTCAGCAGCAAGGGAGCTGCATTTGGGATGCTGGTTCTTCTGCACAGCGGATGTTTTTCCTTCTTTTCTTCCCTGCAAAAATTTCTGTTTTTCTCTCTGCTGACAGTGGTGCTTATAATGAGGTCTTCAAATAAATTCTGCCAGAAACTCTCAAGTTTGCAAGCCAAATCGGCTCAATAAAACAAGCGAGGCAAACAATAAACTCTAACACAAGCTGTGTGGTGACTTGGCATTGCTCTTGACTAAACAAGGCATACTGCTATCATTGTATGATGACCTTCATGGGGTTTTCAAACAGATTGTGGGCAGCGCTCAGACCTCACAGTATTTTCAGAACCCTAATACTTTTAAGTTATCTATTTTTAGCTCTGTTCTGCCACAAGAAACAAGCTTCTTTCCTTGTAAAGGTAAACAGTTTGTAACAAGTTTATTAAAACTATCCCCACCAACAGTTACAAAAGCTATTAGTGTTAAATATTGAAACTAATTTTTAAGAGCCTAAAGGGGGTATTTTCAATTTAATGGCAAGATAAATACCACCTGACACGATGGCTGCTTTCATTAGTTTGTTTCAGGTCTACTGCTTATAATGAAATATAATTAAATTGATTTGGGTACTTAAAGGTCCAGTACATAGCAGTGCCCTTCAGAGAAGGAAGCTAACTCAAGAGCATGGCATGTGAGACTCAATTTAAGAAACCAATTTAACAGCCCCAAATGTGATCTAGGAGAAGAAGACTAAGACAAAAGGATCTGACAAACTGGAGAGAAATTCAATGCAATTCTGTTAAAGATTGAGTGCATTTGTTAACTGGCAGTAATTAATTAAGAGGTGGCAAGTGCATACTACAGGAGGACAGAGAGCAACGAGAACAGAGACATACCATTATATATCCTTATCATCTCTTCCAAGGTATCTTCCACCAGGCATTTGTCTATATTTTGACTATAATGACTATATCTACTATCCCTCAATAATACTTGATAAAGTCCAAATGTTAAAGCTTGATGGGCAGTGACATGTTTCTGATGGTGTCTTCTTGGGAAAGCTGTATGGATTAAATTTGTTACGGGAGTTGAATGATGACTGTAGAAAATAAAGTGATATTGTAGTCTCACTGATCACCTTCTACTGGGCTTGAGGTTTGGACATGTTCTTTGTCTTCCTGATCAACTTTAAGTCATTTTGAAAATAAGTAATTTTCATCAAACCCACGTGAAAATAATTATTTTGTCAGGGTCTCTAAACTTACTGTGCCAAACACCTATTGCATGTGTCACATGAAAATCTAACTTGGTTTTTTCTTTCTTTTCTTGGTATTACTTTTATGTTTAAAATGTAGGGGCAACACCCCTGGTTTTCTATTGTGTTTGTAAGAATTTAAAATTTTGAGAACTCTCTGGTAGCTGAGTTTTTGATTTGAGGTGATGATTTGCAGAGCTGGATGGTATCAGACACACCATTTTCTCACTTGTAGTACTGTAACATTGTGAGGTCTGAATGAAATTAAGCCCTGATGGGAACTGACACCATGTTGACCCAATAGGGAACCAGAGCTCCTGCCTGAAGAACTCACAGAGGACAGAGGAATGAGGTGGCCAAGGAATGGGTGGTGGAGACAGGGATGGTCTGGTGCCTAGCCTGGAATGGCCTCAGGGCATCCACTCAGGGAGAAACTCCTCATGGCTCATACGCTAATAAGCACACAGTCAAAATGAAAACAAGCTCTACGCTCTGACTGACTATTCTGATCAGCTGCTGGGGAGACACTGACATGAAAAGCCCTGAGTGGTCCAGAAAAACTGTACGATGTCTGCATGGAAATCAGTATTTTTCAGTGCTGAAGAGCACACTCTGCCCTGACTTCTGGCCACAGATGTCCTAACATGGTCAGCAACACAAGAACAACTTCTGGCAAAGAAAAAAACCTACTAAAGACAAAAATGCAACAAATCCTGGAACAAAAGATCTAAAAACCTGAAAAACTACAGAAAATATTGTGTGCTGCCTCCCTCAAGTTTACAACTGCTCCAGCATTGCTTCAAGTCTGATCCTCTTGTGACTTGATTTAATAGACATTTTACAGATGACTTGCATCACACAGGACCAGACTTGCTTTGCCATCCTACTTCCTTATCTGTAAGCCAGCTTTTTACTGGTTCCAGGATATTATTAACTGCTTCTGTAATGGTTGTAAGCTGTAGAAATAGGAAGTTTTGATAGGCAACCTCTTGCAGGAATCAGTAACTAGACCAACCATGGTGTTAGCAGTAGGTGATACAGCAATAAGGCAAAGTGCCTGTAAGTATGTAACATAGGATCTATTCACTTTAAAACTTAGACAGACACTGCCCTGAGTTCCTGGTGTTGCTTCCTTTGCAAGCTGAAGCACTGCTGTCAGGTTAAATGAAACATCCTGACTGGTGTGCACCAAAGTGACACTGTCTAGTGTAAACGATTAATCTGATGTGAATTAAGTCAAGGCTCATCAGACTTACACAGGTCAGGGCAATTCTTCACTGGAAATTTGTTGTCACGGTGCTAATAAGACATAACAGAAATTAGAACTGGATCAAATAATCTACATACATTGGCATATGAAAATTATGTGTGCGATTTGACTGTAGTGGGAAATCTAAAATAACCACAAGGTTGGGGTGATCCACGTATGTATCTCATGTAGTTCTTAAATGGGATTTTTGAAATAATTCAGTTTAAATGTTCACCAACAACCACCCTTCCTTATTATTAGGCTTTACAACCTGGGATTATATTATTTTCTTTCAATACAAGAGGAAGAATAAATACATCTCCCAGTGCTTCTCAACAGAGATAGCAAACCTGACTTCTCTCCCTGACTTCTCTTCCCTCTCATGGCAGCAGAGCCTTACCAACCCCCCAAACACACCTGCTCCACCAGAGCAGGTGACAAGGAAATGTCAGCTACTGAAGGAGAGATGGGGAGTCAGCTGCTCTCTAAAAAAGCCCCTGCCTTTGTACTTGAAGCATCTTTACTTTGGAAGAGACTTCAGAAGCTCTAGAAACACTCTTGAAGAACAATCAGTTTTAGAAAAACTAACTAATTTGAAAACAAAGGTGTTCTTTCATTTTTTCTTTGAATTCACAGTGCCAAATGCTATTATCAGTAAAAGATTTCTGAAAGGAATGTTCTTTCTGAATTTGTTTGTACTGTTTCCAGGAAAACTCAAAACCAGAAAATAATTCCTGGGCATTGATCTGCTTTATGATGTATTGTGAATAAATGTTATTTTACTGCCATCAGTTATACTACATTTCTAAGCAGTATAGTGACATTTTTACTCTTAGGATTTTATCTTTTGCTTCCAAAGTCATAGGGTAAGTTGTTCAAGAGAGGAGTAGGGATAGAGCCTGGAAGATCCTGGTGTTCTCCCAGTTTACACATCAGCAGTTGCTGTTTGGGTTAAATCCTTCATTCTGGAGTAATTTCAGTAGTTTCAAAGGGAACACTGACTCTGTTTGTTCTGTTTCCCCTCCTCTCCCAAAGCAGTACGAGCCAGGCCCTCAAAATCAGTGGACACAAAGCAAAGACCTGAAGCACTGAAGCTCATCGTAATTTCAGGATTTTAGTATTTGTGCTTAGAGTCTCATTCCCACAGCTTATGAAAGCCAGAAAATTACTTAAAATAGAAATTCATCAAGTTTGGTGGATTTAAAAATATTGCAATGATTTGGATAAAAGAACTGCTCACAGTATGACTATATAGCTGAGATGGTTAAAGGAAAATACAGTTTGCTTCCCATGCCTTTTGTGATGATGAAGCCAGTTGCT
The DNA here is from genome assembly GCF_047495875.1 of Pithys albifrons albifrons. Taxonomy (NCBI): domain Eukaryota; kingdom Metazoa; phylum Chordata; class Aves; order Passeriformes; family Thamnophilidae; genus Pithys; species Pithys albifrons. The sequence goes on from NC_092461.1 coordinate 25,525,763, forward strand.
CACTAGCTAAAGTTTCTGTGGGGAGTACGACACCCATTGCTGTGCCACCTGGGAGAAAGGCCACCCACTCCTCCCTTGCACAAACATAACTGAGGGCAGAGGACCAAGACCCGCCGAGAGCACTGTGGAAGCAGCGCCATCACTTGAGCCAAGAGAAGCAGCCACAGTGGCAGGGCCAGGCTGGGCAGGAGCACTGGAGCAGTGGCCTCTGCCAGTGCCTGATGCTGGGAGCTGCCACGCCGCTCCCCAGCCAGCAGAGCAGTGTGAGACACACGCAGTGCTTCAGTCTCCTTTGTTGTGCAGTGGGTTGACCTCAGCACTTCCCTTCTTTTTACTCTGAATTTCAGGGTACAAATGGCTTTAACTTATAAATTACCATTTCTGTGTCCCAGACATGGCAGAAGTTTAATTGCTTAAGATGCTGAAAGACAAATACATACTGAAATACGTATTTAGGGCAGCATCAGACTTAAAGAGGCTCCTAGTCAGACAGTCATTAACCACAGCAAAACTGTCTGGCACTCGCTGAGGATTATTAAGTTTTCTGTAGGCTCTTTGAAGTGACATTTTCAGAATTGGTGGTTAAACTCATTTTTTTTGAAATGAGACATATACCTCCCAGCCTCCATCTCAGCTTCTCTGAGAGCAAAGCCATTATTCTCCTACTGTCAGTGTTCTACCTCAAAATAATCTACAATACTTTCTCTCCCTGTTTTTCTCTCAGCATTGTGGTGCATGGAGTACTATATTCTTCTGAGTACCACCCAATTTTTTTCTTTCAAAATATCTCAGATGGCCTTGGCCAGTTTTCTCTTTTCCAAATGCTTTTTTGGTGTGCATCGTTATCATCTTCTAATCACAGATCTTGTACCATAATTTTACCTCTCATCCCTTGATTTTAGCTGTGAAGAAACACACGATAAGGGAGAGATAATGCTAATTACTTGCCAAATCTATTCAAGTGAGAAACAGCTATGTAACTATTCCCAGTTGTTTTAAGTCTTGGACATTTCAGGCAATCAGTGAGGCATTGCTTTACCTATCCGTAATTAATTATTGATTTCTTGTTGTGTAAATTGCAAAGATGACAAGAACTAATCTGATTAATAAAACAGCTATAAGAAAAGGGAATCGTATGTGAGACAAAGCATGAAGGACAAGACTTCAGATACAGCAGGGTTCATTATTCACTTTGTTGAGGTTATATGCAGGCAAAATAATAAAACTATCAAAACACTGCAATAAAATGTAATAAATTCATTTTTTAAAGCTTCACTTTGGCTCTTACACAGAAATAAAATTGTTTTAATATATTTTAGAGGAAATGAAGGTAGTATTTGGCCCTTCAGCTAGAATTTCTGTTCTTTTATTTTCCCCTGCATAAGGTATATAAGCTCTATTTTAAATTGCTAGAATCACAAAAGAACTACTTTTGCTTGTATCTTGTATGTACAAAAAAACATTGCCAGCCAGGAAATGTTTGCAATAATTTTTGATTTGTACTGTTGTTTGTTGTTTGCAGTAATGCAATTTCACCTATCTTAACAGGTTTATAATGTAGAAATGCAAACCCTGGCTCTCGGCCACAAAATTTCAGCAGTAAGACAAATGATCAGGGTCAGTTTCTTAAGTCTTTCCAAAATCTGGAAAGTAATCAACACCTCTTACTCTTTTCATGCGTTAAACCCTAAAATCAACCAAATACAACTCTTCTATAATACCTGTGACCATAAATATGAAAAAAATATTATCAGAATGAAATTTGCACCATCGTTTCTTATGAAAAACATGGTAGGACTGATGATACTGACTCTGATGAAGAGCCATTAGGACCTTGTGCTTCCCAAAGATTGGCACTGCAGCTGAAAACACTTTGGATCATTTCATTCAAATGTGGAGCTGCCTCACAAACAAGGAATCAGCACCACTTTGTAAAAATCACTAGATAAACTCATGCTGTCCTTGGTTTTAGGTCAAAAGTTCATGCATAAATGCACTTAAACTAGAGAGTTAGAGATCCGAGTGGTTATCACTAAGCTGTATGAGTTTTAAGGATATGCTGATTTGAACATGCAGTTTACCAATACACATAGACAGTAATAGTAAGAAATGCACATTATTGTTTATCGATACACCTTTAAGAGTTTTTTATTCACTAAGTAAGAACCTGTTAACTCAAACATAAACACACTATTGCACCAAAGCCCACAACTCTCAAAGGATCCACAAAGTTTCTCTAAAAGCACTCTGTAAAATTAAGTCATGAAACCAATTCAGAGACTGCCAGTGAAACTTTTCATTTCTACTTTTTTTCAGGAAGAAATAGCTATAATTCTTTTATCAGATAAACTGTATCAACTAAGAAAGGAAGTAAAAAAACTCGTAACAAAGCACACATACTACAAGAGACTCCTTTCAAAATACAAGGTTTCTTTCTTAAAGTCTGAAATTGCAGACATGTTCAGGAGAGTTTTGAATTCCGCTGGCAGTTTTAGGAAGAGGGTAGAAATGAGAAGGACTTCCCAGCATGTTTTCCCCACCCATTATTAGACCATGTAGAACATCAAAGAACATCAAAGAAAGTAGGATATTGATGCAGCAGCTTAATATCTCATTGACCTTTGACTGAATTTACATGTACTGGCCACATTAAACAAACACATTTAACCTCCTTATGGAACCCAGAGTATGATGATACACAGAGGTGCATCAGCAAAAGGTGCCCAGTGTTTGTTATTACCAGACCATCACAGCTAGACTATTTACCTCTGAAACTGAAATATGCTGTGAATTGCCATAGGAATTCATTTGATTTGCCTCCCCTCTGTGCTCAAAGCATATGCTTTTACTACAAATAAAAGTTCTACTGATCTATTTGCAATACTATAAGCAGTCATCCAATGGCATCCAACATACCCATTCAAGTCTGCTGAGAGAAACCGAGCTTCTCACCCATACCCTTTCCTACACCTCTACTTTCATCTGGGTCTGAATCTAGATATGCAAACATCAAGCATATGAATTAATTAAATAGTGTATTTTTTTCAGAACAGTAGAAATCATGTTCCTTGAATGAATTTTGGAGAAAATTATTGACATGGATTAAAGATAGTTTCTCTTAGCATGTATCTTTAAAACACATCTGAAAGTCTTTAGAAAGACTTTTGGATTCTTTTCAGTACCGCACATATGAATCCAGCTACGTTTTGTTTGACATTAATGTTTATATTTGTTTTTAAATTGTGCAATACAGCATTTAAGTGGACTAATAATATTTCCAGTTCCAAAAGACATGCAGTTAATTTTCTGAGGTATCTATTTTGAATTCAAGTATTAAAATACAATCTTATTTTGAGGGATCCTATTTTTTTAAAAAAAATCTGTAGATGTGACCTTCCATTTACACATAACCTTCTAGGTTTGTGATGCCTGCTCACAGCTCTACCCTCAGGATATTTCAGAAACTTCAGTTATACAATTCCCTTCAGAAAGAAGGCTTTCAGTTACAGATACTGACTCCTGGGCTGCATTTTAAATTTTCTTTTCTTCAAAGAACTTCAAAGGGTGGAGTACTTTAGAGGCAGACTTTACACAACTATGAGATTAAATTTCTGTCTTCTAAATCTGTACTTAGTAACCTTAAAATGGACTTGAATTTTCAAGTGAACAATACCTTGTCATTCCCTCATAAGCCTGCTAGTGCTTACCATGAGACTATCAATGCTGAGGATGATTTATTGTCACAAATGTAGGGCTCATCCTGGAGAAGTCTGGACAAACTTTGATTCTTTTCTTATTTGTTTAGCAGCTTCTGAGTCTAGTAGGTTTTGGATGAGAATGGCACCAGCTTCCATGCATTCCTTACCCATTATCTGGAAGAATTACTGCTAAATTTGGTTGCTGAATTACTGTTTGCTACAATGTTAAATGCTAAAAGGGAGTATTATCATGCCTTTAAGGCCCTCAAGGGCAAAGCAACAGTCAGGCATAGCTGCAGATATTTTCTAGGCTCATAACTGAAACCATTAAGTTTATTCCTTTACACATTCCCAAGCTCCCTTTGTTCGGCCATAGCATTATAGAGTCATAGAATCTCCTGCACTGGAAGGGATACACAAGGATCATCAAGTTCAATTCCTAGTCCTACACAGATTCCCCAAGAATCACACCATGTGCTTGGGAGCTTTGTCCAGATGCCTCTTGAACTCTGTCTGCCTTAGTGCTGTGACCACTTCCCTGAGGAGCCTGTTCAGTGCCCAACCACCCTCTGGGTGAAGAACCACACTACAATATCCAGCCGATGGGTACTATGGACATCAAAGGCAGCATCTTCTGTGTCTATTCTGTCTTCTGGTTCTGGTTTTACATCCACACCCCTCCATTTTTGTATACATGTATACAAGTATGTACACATAGATATTTACCAGCAAACACACTGTTCAACAGACATAGAAGTGCTTGCTAAAAAAAGCCTTTAGTTTGGCTTTAACTGGGCTCAGTCATCATGCATGATTTTTCTGGACACCATTCAGTAAAAAAACCTTCACCAGAATAGTACAAAAGTAAGGGCAGGTCTGGCTTCAGCTACATAGAACTGTTTTCATGAAAATACTATTATTGGTATTGAATCTTCAGTTCAGCTCAGACTATCTTAGATTACAGCTAATATTTTAAATATCATAATAGACATGGAAGATGTTTCAGAAAGAAACACATAGATACTGAAACATTACTAAAGGATTGTTAGGTGATACTGCACAGTAAATAAATCCTTGTTGAGACCATCATGAAGAATTTAACTATGTAAAATGAAAAAGAATTAAAATAAATGATTGTCATAAATATACAGTAAACAATGGAATCCAGAAGGATAAAACATTTGAGAATATATCTAACAATTTGTGTAGAAACATGTGTTTTGATACTCCTCCATATGTTGTTACAGTGATTTAGCTAAAACATTTATTTTTGGTGTACAAAAGCTTTTCTTCTGGCCATGTAAAATACATTTAAAAGAATGTAATCACGCAATGGCAATCTTGTATCTTTCCAGTATTGTCTGATACTGTTAATAAACTGCAAGTTAGAAAGAACTACAAAAATATTACTTGATATGATGGATAAGCTAAGAAAATCAGAACATGTTCCACTTGACAGCACAAGTGAAATGATAATTATTGACATTAAAGTAAAATCAAAACAACATTCAGTTTGACGTAGCATTTTTTAATATTTTGGTCCTTTTTTTTCTAAATTGTTCTTCTTAAAAAAGTAGCCAAATTATGTGGAATGATAGCACAGCTAGGTGAAAACACTGAATATGTTTGTTTTATGTCAAATGATGAGAATCTCTCCCTTTTCAAAAATTCAAGAACAGTTTATGCATCAGTTTTTCCATGTGTGAGTACTCCAGAACACTTCTGCATATGCCAAAGAGATTACCATTACCTGTTTATCTCAGTTAAATTTATGTGCACAATTTATATTTTAAGGCTTCGTGATTTTGCTCATGATGTGTACATTCCTATTGTATACACAAACACAGGGTTTTCTAAGTAGGTAACTGGCAATCTAAAAGCCAGAAGTGTTAAAACTGACTTGACAAAGTTTTGAATGATTGTTAAAAGAACAATCCTTGGGAAGGCTTTTGCAATCAAAAGAGGAAGTAAATTAAATGGTAAATTTACACATACACTCATGCTGCCTAGAGCAAATTCTGTTGGGGAAAAGAAAAAAAGGTAAAACAAAAATCAAAATTCCAAATTACTGTATCACTCCTCACTGAAGAGATGTTCTGTCTATAAGAAAGAATGTAAAAAGAGTATCATGTTATTCTTTGGTCTGCAGCTACTACCTGTTATTTCCTGCAGAATACAAAACATGGCTTGGCTAAAATGAAAAAATACTTTGTATTTGAGTGTGCACTGGGAGAGGCAAGCCTGCCTTGCATGAACACTGGAAACTAATATACAGAATCAAAGGTAGAATTAGGAATAATTCAGCACACTTACAAAAAACCCCCAGCAATGTAAACTTTTTCTCTGGTACTGAAACCAATGATGATTTCATGATTCAGTATTTCATGAGATTGCCATTTGATAAAAAGCCACATTCAAAATGCTCGATTAAAGATGAAGAATATGCTCTTAAGCAATAAAAAAAGAAAGTATACATTTGAAGACTATAATTTTTTTGCTCTATTGGTTATAGAAACTGCATCTTCTAAAACTAATCAGATGATGCTTTACAAATGTTTGAATATGTTTATTCCACAGAAAATTTCCACATTTCCTTTATTTAAAATCAATTTAGGGATTTGCTTAATTCCTACTTAATAAAAGAAATAAATGTCATGCATCAGATGATGAAATACTGGGTGTTTTAAGTATCATATTCCTGTTAGCTAAAGATTAAGAGGATTTACCCTAACCTTGAAAGACATTTATGTCTAGAGTATTTAAATCAGATCTTCTCTAATGTCTTCTCTCTTTCAGGCAAATGGTGCAAAACCCCAAAAACCTGAAAGAAATAGCATAGCTACTATGTCCTGTAAACCAGCAAACCCAAATAAATGTCTGTTTTCTCTAAATACCTTATCAGAAGTAATACACAGACATATATATATATAACGTATATTTATATATACATGTAATACATACATATGTGTGTATATATATAAAATAATACAGAGACTATATATATGTAAAGCTTTCTGCATGGACTTACTTGGACATTGTGCATATGTTATTTTGTGTTTGCAATAATCCCACAAAGTACTACTTTGTAATGAAACAAAATATTAGGAGGAAAAAAAATGCACTTGGTTAAGGAAATGGAATTTGAGTACCTCAAATTAAAGAACGCTTCTAATAAAAAGTGCCCAGTCCTGCTAATTCTCATCAACTATCAATCTGTCTGAAGGAAATCTTCATTGTCCCTACTAATAGAGATTTTGAAAATTAGCATTTTAAAACTTTAAGTGACTCCCGAACATGCCAATTTCTCTAGATATGCTGGTTTACCTGGGTTCCCCTTACTGAAATATGCAGCTATCACTTTTTTCGTAAGAGACACCACTGCATCAGAAAGCAAAGCAAAGTGCTTGATAAATTTAATCTGCTATTGCAACACAGTGCTTATCAGTAGCTGCCTTTCTGTTTAAAAGGTTCAGACAATCAAAAAAGAGATCACAGGGATGCGAGAAAGATTGTCAAGGGAACTGAATATTTTCCTCAGAAGGAGCAGAACTCTGCACACTTTCTCATGAGGCTGAAATGAACAGGAGTACTCCCTTAAGTGAAGTGAGACGCTTTCCATCTAGAACCTACAGGGTTCAGTGAATTAAACAGTGTAACTTAAAAACATTCTCCAGAAAGGCTTTTTTACTTTGATTCAAATGTCTCCTGCAGAACTCTTTCGAGTACAAATGTCAGTATGCAGCAAACATAACAATTCAAGACTGGTCAGCTGACAGCCAGAATACCTGGGTTGGGGAATAGATTCTGGTTTCTTGGCTCTGGGAGAGAGTATGCTGAGCGTGCCATGACCCAGAGTCGTGGGTTGGTGAAAATCCTCTGTCATCAGTCACAATGAAGCTTGGGGACGCCCACTGCCATAAATCAATCAATCAGTCAATCATTTATTAATCAGGTACTTGCATTTTCATAGTTATTATAAAAATGGGCTCTAGACAGTGCCTTCTCTATGATGATACTCTAGCTTCATATTACAGTGGGGTCTTTATCTTCAATTAATTCATCCTTTTTCTAAGAGGGTGACATATTAATCTGAAAAAGCCCTTGCCAATTGTACAGAAATAAATTAAGCCCTGCTGAAAGATCAGCACTGCAAAACACATATGCTCATGAAAAACCTGAGCACATACATAGTTTCTTCAAGTCAAGCCAATTTCTTGAGGAACTATTACATTCTGGATTTAGAATTCAGATCCTTAATATAGGGTTTAAGTTCTGCACAGACCTCTTCACCAGATAAATTTAACCTAAACCAGCTTCTTTTTGGTGGATGTCTGAATGATCATAATCTTACCATAAGAAAATCCCAAGTCTATATGAGATCATGTTGTAATTAACATTTTTAAAAAGTTAAGTAGGGGTATTTTATTTAAGACAGGACTTCAGATTCTTAAACTCCTTGACTAGCATTTTGAAGTGTAATGCTGGCAATTTTCATGGAACATTTAGCCATGAAGGTCCTTCTCATAGAGTCATCATTCTATTATTCTGAAAGTCACAGGAAAAGCGAGTCCTCTTCCAGACTGGTTTAGCTCCTTCTAAGGCTTTGGGCAATTCTATGTATCTTTTCCAACCAGTGACAGACAAGGCCATCTGCTGAGTGACTCCCCTGACTTCACTCAATGCCTGTGACAATGCCACCCCTGTTGTAAATGGCACACTACACGCTGAAGGGTGACTGCCTTAAACAGCCTCCCTGGTTTCAAACACTGTGTGGTATTTTTATTCATATGGCAGATGAACAGGACAAGCATTTCTAATATTCCGTGCAGAACAGAAACCTACAAGGGGAAAAAATAATTTTTACAAATTCATCATGACCTCTACTTAGACAGTGGAAGACACAGTAAGTTTAAACATAACAGAATGTAAACACATTTTGTTGGATCCTAAGTGGTTAGGCAAAGCAAACCAATGAATAGAAAGCATATCCTTCCTGACAATTCCTCCAGCTCTTTAATATGACACATATTAATATTAATTGAAGCTTGTTTTTAGCTAATAATTTTTCTTTCAAGTTACACTCATTTATCACAACCCTTTTGCGCAAATTTCCTCATGCAGTTTAACAAGCTATCTGTGTTTAACAGTAGTTGGTTGTGTTCTTGAATATTGAGATAGAGAAGAATTTACCAGCTAATGGAAATCTGTATTTTCTAAGGTCTTCCCAAACCTTCAACCCACTAATGTCCTGGAGACTGGAGTGGGGGGCCAGTGATCCCAACTGCTTAGGTGGCTAAACATAAACAGGAAAGGACCTCTCTCAGCAGACTGCAAGCAGCACTTTTTTCTCCTGCTGACTATACAGCTTACCAAGATACCCAAAGAAGAGGGGTGTACAGGGAGTTTGAAGCACAGGGACAAGCTGTGAGATAGCTCCTGTACCTGGTTTTCAGTAAGTGTTTAGCCATTAACCCACCCATGGGGCTGTGGATCATGTGACCATTAAGCACCTTTAAAAGTCCCCATTTTAAGTATTTCAGAAGAGGCTCTTGAAAACAGAGGCAGAAAAATATTAATTTATGAAAATACGTCTCGCTTGCAGAAAGCAAAGAAGTTTGAAAATTATGACACTGTCTTTAGGAGACAGTATTTCATCTGCTGAAGAAAAGCTCTGATGATCATCTCTTTTTTAGAAATTAATCACACTAAATATTCTAACTATTGTCTATATGTGACTGAACCAGAACCTTGTTTTCCTAGTTTTTCTGCTGGGGGGCTTTTTTTCAGATTAGATCTCTCTTTCACCTATTGCTTGGAAACTAATCATATTTTATGTGAACTCCTTCATTATGAAGGACCTGCAAGTTTTGAGATGGCTGGCAACTCCTTAATTTCAAGACTAAATTAATTGCATCCTCTTTGTCTGTCAAGTCTTTTTTTTCTCCCTACAGTTTCAGGACTAGAAACATTTATGCATTTTACAGCTTTTCCTTGTTGCCAAATTAACCATGCCAGGGAGGGAAATTGCTTTTTTTTCCTCAAAGCACAAGCCCACAATGGACTATCTAACACTATCATCATCCTTACGGATCTGAATGCTGACTATTGGCTTCTTGTGTCTTTTCCACGCCAGCCAAACCTAATGAGTCCATGTGTCTCATTAAAGCCACAACACAACTATGAACTGGAAATCCCAACACACTGCACAGAACCTGCCAGTGGAGGGCACAGGAAGTGATATGGCTCTGCAAACAGAGTGCATAACTTATTGTGGATTTAAAGAGCTTTCCAAGTGGAAACTGAGACAACAAATCCAATGCCTCCTCCTCCTGGAGCTTGCAGTGCACACTGTGGGAAATCAGAAATCTATCTATCATTCTCCTGAGCCTGGAATGCTACAACCTCTAACTGAGCACGCTTTTCAGAGAATAAAAGCCTACTGGAGAAGAGAGACCAACAGTTCAAAGAATGCCAGTCTTCTTGTATTAGCTATTAAATAAATGGGTACAATGTTTCTGCTCCAGCAAACTGTGAGAAAGCAACATACAAACATTCAAAAACCTCATTGTTTGTAACATCTTGGGAATCTCAGGACACACTGGATCAAAGAATCATGGAATCACAGAATAGCCTGGGTTGGAAGGGATCTTAAAGTTCTCCCAGTTCCAGTTCCCCTTCCATATGCAGGGATACATTTCACTAGACCAGATTGCTCAGAGCCCCATGCAACCTGACCTTGAACATTCCTGGGGATGAGGCATCCACAGCTTCTCTAGGTGACATGTTCAAGTGCCTCACCATTCTCACAGCAAATAATTTTTTCCTAATATCTGATGTAACTCCACTCTCTTTCTGTGTGAAGCCATACCCTCTTGTCCTGTCACATGATCTCGGAAAAAGTCTCCCTCTATCTTTCTTGTAGGTTCCCTTCAGTACTGACAGGTCTGAAACCCTTTTACAAGAAATATATCCCTATCCTAACCTGGCTTACTAGATTTAATTTTCTGTGCCTCCCATCTCACTGACTTGTGGAATACTTTTAGATTTTTCAGGATAAAAAAGATAGATAGGATCTTAAAATTTTGTGTAATCAAAAGATACTGTTTGTATTCTTAGTGAGATACTCTACTATCTTGAGACAGGCTATGTCACTTCATTTGGCCAATGAGATTAACTGAATCATTGCAGCTGTTGCTACAGTCTGTCTGTAAATGGCCCAGAGAAACAGAAGTGTCAGTCAGACACCGAGCAGTAGAATGAAATTTGTGCACATAACTGCTTTTCTTCAGCAATATAGCTGAAGCTGGAACCTTGAAATCTGCGAAAAGTGGGCTATTTTTTATGCAATAGTTAACTTTGACAGTGTCATTAGAGACTACTTCCTTTAGGTTTCACTACATAGGTGTGTATGACTGTTAATAGCCTTGGTTGAAGCTGAGATCTTGCTCAGACATGATGGGATTGGAGCTGCAGGATGCACTGCACATACCCTGCTTAGGGCAGCCCTGCTACTGGCAGCAGGTGGAGGGACCAGCTTCTGCCTTCTGCCCTTCACTCCACAGCTCTATGGGAGTTTACTGGGGAGTGCTGCAAATGGGAAATTGGTGCCTATGCACTTCTCAGCTTTTGGTCCTTCACAGGTGTGGCAAGTCATTAGGCATTCACACCAACCTCCAACTCTGGATTTCTGCCAGTGCATTTTATCTTCTGCCAGCTATGGGATGTTTCCTGCAATGTTGAGCAAAATTAGAAAAGTGAAAGAGGTTTTAATGTTTTTGCTGATCCAGTTATATTTGGGCTAATTATACTGACTGCTGCTTTATCAACAGTAAACATATATTGCCTTCATTCACCGTTGATACAAAGAATAATACTTCTGTTTTTTTTACCTCTTCTTACTTTACTGTGAATATATAGCTGTAAAATATATCACAATTCAAACTATTTGATTACACTGTTTGTTCAACAGAAGATAAGTGCTGCTGCTTTTACCTAAATATGATGTGATACTTGTAATTTCCTTGTATTACTTTACAGAATTGTGTCTCTGTTGGCGTGTTCTTTGAAGACAACTGTACAGATACTTCAGTGTATAGGGGGAAATTGCTGATGGTTATGCAATGGGATTTACCTGCACTTCCAAAAAGGCTGTGCAAGTGTAAGACACTGCAAAGTGCTGATCATATTACACTGTACATTCACTCATTTTTACTGGCACATATATTTTAATGGGACAAAATAAAGACTGCATTGACCCCGTATCTTTATATTACACAACTAGCTGACTATTAGTATATTGCAAACTTTTTAAATTTTCCTATCGTAAAAACTTTTCTACTGCTTTCCAAACAGTAGTGAAATTCAGACAGGCAGCATTAAGCGTCAGCCTGCTACAGGCAAATTTAATAGCTATTAAGACTTTATAAAGATTACTGTATGTACTTTAATAAAAAGGAGTATTTTAAATTAACTATCTGAACATTTTGATTAAACCCCCCCATATTTATACAAGGCTTAGCAGCAAATATAATAGCATCTAATGAGTATAACATTAAATAGCAGAGACTGACCTTCATTTTAAGACTCTGTGAAGCCTATAGGACTTAGCCAATATAGAGATTAATAAAATGCTTCCTGAGAATATTAACAATCTGTCTGCTATAAGCATCCTGGAAGCTACCTCAAAGGCTAGCCTGCCCTATTTTCCATACCACAAGTAAGTATTTGTGGCCAGAGAAAATGTTTGGAAGCATGCAAGGTACTTAGTACCTAAGCATGCTTAGTATGTAAGTACATTACCAGGCATCCACGCTGGCAGCCAACAGAATGTCCTTTAGCTGGCAGTATGCTCAGAAGCCATACAGCACATATATTACCTCATGCACGGAGCACCCCAGAAACTGCTTTCCCATCCCAGCATATATTTATACAGACAGAAGGTTGGAAATGAGCCAGACATTGTAAGAACCTCTGAGAGATTACAGTGCAATACAGTTCAGCCTCTACAGTGCAGCCACCCACATGCACAGAAGTCAGGCTATGCACAGTTCCAGTGTGTTACTGCCTTGCATCAAGAAAAGCCTACTCTAGCTCGTGTTTATTCCCACCTCTTAATGGGACAGTTGAGTACCAGCTTGTTAGTTGGAATGTCTTCACATATGGTATTCCTAGGGATGCCAAGGATGACTGAAAATACTGGAAGTGAACAATGGGAGAGACTCAATAATATCTTCCTCACTCCTCAGACTTAACACAAGCAGGGCTGAGGCATGCAAAAGAACAGCATTTCAAACAGAAGGTCAGCTTCTGCCAGTTTGAGATTCAAAGCACATATTTCATGTAACTAAGTTATTTTCTTGTGTAGAATATATACAACACAGACTGGGCCACTGTGAACCTGCCTTACTCCACCATTCTTATGCCTCAGCCTTATCTAGGACCTGAACTTTTCTACCACATGAAGTCTCAGCTCTCTTGGATGACATTTACAAATACAAATATTGATTAGATAAGATGTGAAATTCCAAGTAAGAAGACATTGGAGAACAAAATTGGCAGGCTGATACTCACATGGAATGTAATTCAGTTTGGAAATATTCACCAAGAATTACTTTTAGTAATAGTCATTTTACTAAGCAGACACGTTTAAAAAGCTATATAGGATGTTGTTCCACAGTATTGTATTTCCCTCCTGCAATTCATTTTTAAGAGGCTAGCAGGCCTGTGGGAATGGCATTTTGTACTATAGACTCCACAGACTGTCTGAAAACCAAGTGTATGAGGTTACTGTCCACCACCTAATTAGAATGTTTCAATCCAGCTCCACATATAACTGGTCCCTAAGCACCACTCCTTCAGATACTCTTGTTTACAATCTCATGAGGAAATTTGGGAGCTGAAGGGCTGGAAATCTGGTAATGTCCTCAGGACAGGATGGGGAGGCATAAGAAGGACTGGTCCAGTAGGAGAGTTTGCATAGATAGCTTGTTCTATGAACAGAGGACTTCACTCTCCAGGGCTGCCAGATTCAGCACTTTTTGTATGAATTTATTTTAAAATCAAATTCACTCCCACTTTTCACCACCACATGTATTTTCAAAGGGCATTTCTATGTTAAAAGTAGAAATGAAGGAAAAACTAATGGCTCCAAATAACTGAAACTTTAAACTCCAAGAGAGGTTTCAGTCACATAAAAAACCGTTTTGACCTAAGTCTCTCAGCCCCCAAATTTGGGTAAGAACACAGAAGATGATAAATCTAGAAAAATCCCAAGACTTACCTTTTTGTAGAGACTTCTCAGGTCTCTGTACTGCCACATACTATTGAGGACCTGAGATGCTGCTTTCACCACTTTAGGCGAATGCCTGTTACACACATATATTAAAAAGGGAGAGAGAGAAAGAAAGAGTGAGGAGACTGTTAAGCACGAGACACCATTCACCCTAATTTTCAAATGCACTGCTGTGGATTTAAATCCACAACTACAGTGTGTTTCAAGTATACCATAAGATCTTTGGTTGGCATCTTGGATACCAATGAGTTTTAAGCAAGGGCAATATATATTATTTCTGTAGTACTAATCATTCAGTGAGGAGCAGAACGTGTGCTACTCAGTTCACATGGGGATTCATGCTGAGAGCACAGTAAGAGGAATGGGAGGTAGCAATTGACAAAATTGTTGAGGACCCAACTGGCATTATATACATCTAAGATGTCCTGGCTACAACTTGTGCCCTAAAGGACAAGGAGTCTCAGCCAGAGTATCTTTCTCTGTCAGCTGCCAAACTTCAGCTCTTGACAGTGTGCTCAACTCACTAAGCTTCTCTTAGCAGTGGCCAAAAGAAACACTCTAGCTGGGTGATGGGCACTGGTTTTGAAGTGCAGAGCCAAGATGCAGAAATACAGCTGATTATAAAAAGTCATGATAAATTTCTTTAGGAATTCAAATAAGGATCTGGATGTTGCTAATACCATTACCCTTTAATGATGGCAACACAACATCATGTTGAAAAGCATATAACTTCATGCGGGCTTTCTCTTCAGACAAGTTTTGAAAGAAGATCTAAACTATTGCTACAATCAGTTGAAGTCATATAGTCCTCCTGGAATAGGTAATTAAAAATATTCTAAAAAAAATGTATTGGAGAGTATTCATCTCAGTGAAGAAGGGTCAAATAGCAATGGACTGGGAAGATAACCCAGCCCACTGAGGAAGCATACACTGTGCTAGACCAAAAAGCACTAGAATGCTAGAAAACCTTGCAAGGGCCAAAGCCCAGAGGGAGGTGATTCATGTTTCACTCACAAGAGGCATATGGATTGCAGAACCAGAAAGAAACCAGAAAACCAGCAACATAAGTTACTGCCTCGGGCAGAAGCCTTCTCAGGGGTCAGACTTTGTTTCATTCTGTGCCTTCTGAGAAAGATCACTGGTAGGCTGACACTCAAGCTGGTAAAGCAATGTTCATGACACCACTGATTCAATTAACTTATACAGTATTTTCCCAGTAATTCAACTGGTGCTTTTTTTCCACTTTTATTCCACTTCTTACCCAGAGTACAGCAGTAGATTGGTAACTGATGGGTAAAGAGGACTTTGATAAACCCTTTCAAGCATAATGTTTTTATACTTCCAGCTGTGCTGGCTAGTGGGGTGCTGGTAGCATGGAGTAACTAGGAAAACAACTGTGCCAATACCACATGAGTACTGTGAGACAGGAACTATGCAATGCTGATATGGCTGGTCTTGGCAATATAACCTTACCAAGACCACTTCTCTTGTGTGGTCATACAGGGAAAGTGCTCAGGCCCTGGGCATGTTCCAAAGGCTAGCAGGGCCAGCCCCACACTCCTGGCACAGATGCATACCAGGATGCATGGCCAGTCTAGTATCCTGCACTTGTAGAAACAGATGCTTCATAGTGGACAAAATGATTTCAAACTGAAGCATTTGACTGTATCCAAGTGAGCATGCCACCATTTTATATTGTTCCAACAACCAGCAATTTTGATTTTTAAACAATCAATTACCTGTAAGAAACCAAACCAAACCAATAGCGCACATTACTAACACTTCTGAAAGCTGAAAAATGGAACTTTTACTTAAGATGGGCATTTGTAGCACTGGGTCTTGACAGGTTTTTTTGTTCTAGAACTGTGTAACCTGTAACAATGACACAGAACTGCAACTCAAAGTAATTGAGAGGAGGGATATATATCACGTGTTTGGAAGGGCATTTTAGAATTACTCAACATTACCTGGGCTAAATGTATCATTAGAAATAGACATCTTTCACAGTCATGAGGGATAGTTAGACAGGGAATGATACCCTTGGATCCTCCTAAAACTGCCCATGATACTTTGAAAATTCCAAACTCAACAGGTATTAATAATCATTATGAGATACTGAACAGGTAGACAAATGCATTATTCTGAGGAAAGACACATTCAGCTTAAGAGAAATGGATATGAACCTACTTGCAATATCAGTACATTAGCTCTAGAAAATATAAATATTTAAACAGAATTAATAATAACAAAATGCAAATGTAAATAAATTGGTAGAGCATGGGGAGCTCTCACAACTGGAATCACATACTTGGTCACACTACTGCTTTTTACCTCTTACCATTAGAATGTAAGAATGTTTCAATAATGAATTTGGTATGAAAGGAAAAGGGTGACGATACAGGAAAAGAAATGTGATTAAGTTGTATTGGCAATGCTCCAATCACATAGGCGAGCACAAGTTCTCATACCAAATGTAGGGTGCATAAATCTTTCCTTCGGGTTGTGGCCTGTCTTTGTGGGACTCTTTTAGAACTCTGATGCTGCAGTAGGCTGTGTGATGACAGCTTCGAGTAGGTGGACTGATGGGGTTTGTACACTACAGTGAAGGCTTTTTGTTTTCAAACTGCCATAGTCCCATTGCACTATACTTCAGCAGGTTGACAAATATGAGAACCAGGCTATCTGTTTTAGGCAAAAGAAGGATAAAGAGTGAACTCTTCATGAAGAGTGTGGACATAGGCAAACACACAAGATGAAACCATAGCTGTTCTGAAAATGTCACAGTAGTGTGCAAGACTTTTGCCTCACAAAGCATCCTAATGCTCTCCCAGAAAAAAACAGTTAGGAAAATCCGTGGATCTGTTTCTACTATGCCCCACCTTACAGCAAGCTGGTCGCAAGGAAAAGGGTGCTGTAAAGAGGGACAGTGACTTTACATTCTTCACTCTTGGAGCAAGAGGAGCAGTCACTCCTTCTGCAGGGTGCAATCCAACTACTCTGATCCCTAATGTTTATCAGGCTCTTCGGGAATTGCTTAGAGGTACTGGTTACTGTAGATACTTGTCCTTAAAATGCACGTGAAGTGCACTCCCCTCACTTTGATAGTACATCAAAAATAAACCAAAGCAGAGGGAGTCTTTTGGTACTGGCATTGTCTGTTTCTTGTCACCTTTCACGCTGGGAGTATGATTTTTGATGAAACTAAAGAATTCAACTCACGATTGCACAGAGAAGGCAAACACATTCAGGACTAGTAATAACTACTGGAGAGGTTAAAAAAGTGCAAGGTGATTTGCAAAACATACTTGTCTCCTTTACTCTTAGATATGCCAACCAGTTTCTCAATGCCGCCTGCGTCTCGTAAGGCCTTGGCATTCTCCATGTTTTTAGTGATGACTTCATGCAGAGTGCAGCAAATGGCAGTAACGGTGTCATCAGACATGGCCTTGCTCGCTGAGCTGTTGCTGTTGTTAGCGCCTGGCAGTCGGTGGACCAGATCCCTCATGGCATACTTGCCTTTGTTGAAAGAAAATGGTAGAATTCAGAAGATATAGCAATAAAGGGTGATGGAGAAGAAGTACAGGGAAAACACGCAAGACTATAAGCACCATTTGCATCATTGCATGTAATCTAATTGGATACTGATATTATTTTGGAGCAAGCCACATATATATGATTGCATGTACAAGCATTTCACACATTACTAACTCTGTTAATATTTCCATACTGCAGCAGTTGGAGACTTCAGAGATGTCTACATCATGCCCTTAAGAGAATGAAACAATGACAATAAAGGCCACATATATGTACAAAGACAACCTGAATGCCACAATTTACCAAGCTTGGAAAGTCCTCATCTCCCACCAAACAACTGGTAACTTGTTACTATAAATTGCATCAATTGTTAAAACCACAACAGTGAATGCAAATCCAATGACGTTGTTGTTTGTGAAAAAATCTTCTCTGTCGGACCAGTTTTACTGCACAAGGTTAATTCTATACTTCATGCAGTACTTTAACTGGGTTTATTAGTGGGCCAGATATCTCACAGTTGCCTTTGCTGAAAGAAAATGAAGGTCTTAGACTGGGCTTAGACAGTATTGTTCAGAGAGGACACCACCTTTTCCACACATCCTTAGTTGTAAGGATGGTACTGACCAGAAAGGGAGCCTACTATGAGACAGCTATTCCAGTCTGATACTTAGTAAGGAGTTACTTAAGAAAATGCTAACCACCAGAACTTAAAAATCTCCTAAAATGAAAGGATTTTTTTAAATGGTCGCATCGAACATCTCATGAAAAAGAAATTATGTCAATTATGTTTGGACTCAAGGAGCTTAAAGGTCTTTCCCCGCCTACATGATTCTAAGATTATAATTTGTTCATGTTTAAATGAATTGATTTTTAGTTTTTTACAGAATTTCCTCATGTAATGCTTGGGAACATAATACAAAAGCAACTTCTGAGCATTTGTATCTGTATATGTAGTGTAAATATAAGTGTAAATATATATAAATGTAGGGCAGGGCTGAGTGCCAGCAGAGATACATGAGAAGCCTTATATCAGTTCTTGAGGACTGCTATTATGGTAAATGGCTGCTCAGTCCTTTGGTGTGATGAAGAGAAGATCAGAGAAAGTGCAGGCCTGATGAAGTTATTACTGAGGTCAGTGAAACAACTCTGAATCACCTGCAGTGCAGCTGTGCTAGGGATTTGCATACAGCAATCACCATGAGTGCATCATGCAGGAGGAAAAGCACAGGAAAACTGGGAAATATAAATATAATTAGTAATCTAATCTACATCACATTTTGTGAATGAAATAATCAGGTATGATTATTGTATATAATATGATAATTTAATCAGATTTTTTGATAACTTGAAAATGTTCTGATCAATTAGTGCTTATGAATACTTACTAAAAATCTTATTTCTGAATTCATGAAAGTTCTTTGTGTCCATATTTGAAAGCAGAGGTAAGAGGAAAATTGCATATTTTAACCACTTTTATTTCTCACAATTTTCTGCTATAGCAGAACTACAGTCAGTAGTACTCATACAGAATATTCTTAATACAGATAAAAACTAAAATCTCTATACTGAACTGTTAAAGATTATAAGATAGATTTTGTGTTAATGAGAGGCCTTAGAAAATACTCATTCCATATCATGTTTAAAAACATTCCTCATTAAAAAAGCATTAACATTGCCAACAAAATGTGTGCAGTAGGATTTGAATCTTACTGGTGTGCTGCAATAGAAATTCTGTCCTCAAACATTTTTATTTCTTTGCACTTAATATTTCATTTACTTGCATTATTAGAATTTTAGCAATGTAATTAATATCCGATGTAGTACAGCTGTTAGCACCACTTTCTTTTTCAGAAATGGTTTGCTTGAGCAAACTGAAAATCTTCCTTTCCCCTACACACTTACGAAACACTGTTCTAGAACAGCCTGAAATGCTATCTACATCTGTATCTGTTAGTTCTTTGCAACAGGAACACATTAATAGCTATTTATCACTTACAGTGATTATTTCAGTTTGGAACATATGGCAAATTCACCTTGCGTATCAAAAAATAAACCATGATCTGATGTAGCTTTTACTCTTTCAGTGCAGTGACTGCCACTGGTCAGCTGTAAGTACATGCAGATAAATCAAATCAGTGAGACTTTCTGCTTTACTCTGTGCACACATCCAGAACAGAACAATGTTCCTTTGTCCTTTTACACCTCACTTAGATTTCAACAGACCATCTCACCACCTCAGTCCTTTGGTGGAACCAGATCACGATGATCATTCCATTAGCAGCCAAAGACTGTATCCCTGAGCATTGGGTATAAGGAAATCTGGATGGCTGCTCCAAGCAGGTTTCTTTCCCAGAACTGGCCTAGTATTCTGGACAACAGTATTCATACCAGTACACATGCCTAGACACACAAAATGCTTCTTACAATAAATAAAGGCTTTGGAGCTATCGGAAATCTCAGCAGGAAAACTAAACCAAACACAATCAAGCACAGTATAAGCATTCAGGACATGCTAATGCTCAGGAGTTCTAACATTTCTGCTGTGCACATCCTTCAGTTAGACATGAGAAGATCAAATAAGTATTAGATACTTCAAAACAATAAAACAAGCTTTTTTATAGATAATGTGTAACAATGGGACAGTAGAGCATTCCTTATTCTGAGCAGTTGTAGTAATTCCAGTTCAATACTACTATTCAATTCTCAATCACCTGCATATTTAAACTAAAATATATTCTGAGTGGGTTTGGTTGGGGTGCTCTGGTTGGTTGGTTTTGGGTTTCTCTATTTAGTTTATTTTGGTGTTTTTAGCTAAGAATTGCAAGAAATTTAGCCTTTAGATAACAAGTGCCAGAAGACTGACAGTACACATTTTGTAGACCTAAAATCCAGTCAGTGTATTTCAGCTGTGGCAGCTGTGCAAGGTGGTGTCCAGTTTGGACACTGCCCTATCAGAATTTGCAATGACAATGCCAGCTCCCAAGTCCTGCCAGGAGCTGCCTGGCAGGGTGTGACAGGCTTTCTGTCCCTGCCCTGTCCCCAAAAGGCAGTGGAAGACAAAACTGCCACCTCCAACAAAGCTTTATTTGCATACATGGGCAAAGACCAAAATTCAGACAGGTATCACAGCTCAAAGTGTCCTTCCAGAGGGTCACCAGGAAAAGGTGGCACACCAGCTGGAATAAGAGAAAAATGTCTGGGCCACTGAGTTCATCTAAGCCACCATTTACATGGTCTTAACATCTATTAACAAGTGTAACTATTATCACATTTTCTGTGGTTTCAATACTTTGAAGACTTCTGTTAGCTACTTGAAAATTTATCTGGGATGAGCAAATCCCCTGCCTTACCCATAAAATAATGTGGCATTAATTTCATTTCATTCAAAACAACTCAACTTATATTGAAAAGCAGTAAATTTATTTTAATATAGAGTTAAGTCATTGAAATGGAAAGTCAAGAATTATTCTTTATACTGCAGAAAAATTACACAGTAACTTACTTGCATTGTAACCATGTTTTCTAAAACTATACATGTAATTAGTTAATATTCACAGAAAAAACTATCAGCTACACTTAGCTTCTCTTAACTTAGTTATGTTCCTACTGCTTTATGACAGACATGAAGAAGAGTCATGTTTTCCAGCATTAGCTATAGAAGAAACCTTGCTCTACTTTACAGTGGTGCAAATGTCAAGTAATGTCACAGGTACTGCTGCATCAGTCCAACACAGCTGATGCAGCACACACAAGGATGACAACACATGTGATCCTTGACTTTTGCCTTAGTGGATGTTAGATTCTGCAGAGTATTTGCATTTAGAATTATTTTTTTTCAAATGCAAAGAACCTCTTCTGAAGGCAGACTGAAATGTGTAATGGAAACTAGTCTTGTGATGCCAACAAAGCATTACCTAGCACTACCATGTATGGCCAACTGCAGATTTGGGCAGGGCTCTCCCCACGTGAGTGTGCCCTTCCAGCCTGCGCAGTGGATGTTTTAGGTGAGGCACAGCGTGCACAGAACTGGCCCCACTGTTTAAGTCCCAAGGTCCATCTGCCACGACCGAGCGAGCTTGGACAGTGACAGTGAGTCCTCGGGACTGTCACAGCACCCGGTACTAACCGGGGCTGACCCTGCTGAGCATCCGAGATCTGACTGGATGGGATGGCAGGGAGGCATTGAACTGCCAGGGGACGGTCCCACTGAGACTCGAACTTAAGACCCTGGGATTCGAAGTCCAGAGTGCTCTCCTTTACACCACAGGACTGTCCACCAGGAACACTGACCTACTGAAAAAAACAAGAAACCTCAAAAAGATATTAATTCCAACTAAGAACCCTGTCCTAGAAGTGGAACTTGTTCTATAATAGCTCATCATTTTTCACCCCCTTTAAGCTGTCCATTAATTCACATAAGTAGCTTGATAATACAAAAATGGCAAAATGTCACCATACTTTGTTGTAAAGACACAGATATCCTATTCCAGATCTACTGGTGCCTCTATGACACAATATATGGGAATTTTCTTCTCTTTGTGCTAACATGGGCACCACTTAGTCATACATGGTTTTGGGCACTTTCACCATCCTTGTGTTTTTAATGCCATTCCACTTCAGTGTTTCACAGACTTTATGGAAAAAATACGAATGGAAAAGCTTTTATTATTAGTTTCAATCATTACTTAATAAATGTGCCAAAACTGTCTACTTAATTCATATGGAACCAATTTTAGTCATGAGTCAGTGTGTTCAACTGATAGTCTAATAAATTAGAGAGTATTCATCACAGAGTAGCAGTGGTAGAAATACCACTACTATATTTGAAAGTTCATTTCTCCACCACGCTTTGATTGTCAGATCCTGTTGTGTTAAGGTGTAATTGATTAGCACTACTGGCACTAGTGTAGCACCTGAAAGTGCCCCTCCAGATCCAGCTGTTGCTGTTACAGAGGAACCCTGTCCCTTCTCTGAAGATTAGAAATTTTCTAGTACATACTGAGGTGCAAGAGCGGGTATAAGAGCCCACAAAAAAAGGAATGATTAGGATTACTGCAATATGTAGCAAACTCTGGACTTGGACTGCCTTGACAATCCAAGGTATTTTGGAGGCATCAGAGCAGCAGTCAGTCTCCTGTCATTTAAGAGAGTAAAGTTTTTTTAGTTTTTGTAGCTTCTTTTGCCACTGAGAACACTCAGGGGGGAAAACTACCCTGAATTTTGAAGGCAAAATAGGCTGAGGTAAGAAATGCCATCATACTGGGTCTTAGAACCACGTGTGGTTTTTCTGTGGGACAGAGGAGGAAGCAAGCCCAAGATGAAACACGGCAATGCCAGAGCTGTTGGGCCAGGAGAAAAGGCAGAGGACAGAAGGAGACAAAGTTAAATCTTTGAAAGCAGAAATGGCTGTACTCAAGCCCTTTGACTTCCTGTGGTAGTGACATGCACAAACATTTGTAATCTCTGGGACTTCAGAGTAAATGCATATGAAGACATTTGACTACATAATGGTAAGTGACTAAATAGTACTGCAGTTATCCCTATCCAAAAAAAGTCTCACCTCAGCTCGATCATTGGTAAGGGAAAGAGATGAATTAACTTCAAGTGCTTTCAGTAAGTTCATGGGCTGGAGCCACTGCTTTAGCTGCTTCACATTAACCATAGCCTGTCAATTAAGTTGGGATAATGAGTACTTTAAGCTAGAGCACAATGCCAGATTTCATTTTCTTGCAGGTTTATTTGAATTTAAATTTTAAGACTCTGTGGAGTCAAATTATTTTTTGAGAAGACAGAACGAATAAAACCCATTACACATACATGTCCTCCTGTGTCCCCAAGGATCCAGGTGCACTTTGCTCATGGCTGCTGAGACAGAACAAAGAATCAGGTGGAGGTCTCAGATTCCCTCTTCCCTCCAGACAAAAGATACACACTTTTCAATTTTTTACCACCTCTAACGACAGGCAGCAAGATTTCAAGATGTAAGACTGGTATTTGGTATGGACCATGACACAGATGAACTTTCCCTGATGTATTGTATGTGATGTGCCAGTCATTGGTTTTCTTTTTTAAAAATCTTTTTTATCAAGAATAAATTCAGCCATCAGTAGTGTAGTATATAAAGCTCTACAGGGAGCAGAACTAGTAATTTTTACAGTTTTAGGGAAGAAACCCTCAAACTTCCAATGAGTGATGAAAGTATGTGAAACACCTTGTGTGGCAATGTCAATTGAGATTTGCTTGTAAAAATATCAAATATCTAAAAGGGAACCATTATAGAAGCTTTTATCTTTTGAAAAAGATTAAAAATGTTGGTTCTATATTTTGCAAAAGAAAGGTATGGCATGAGGAGAACAAGAAATGACAATGGGCACAGCCATAAAAAGGATGAAAGAGCAGTATATACAGAAGCTGTTGGCATTGGACAAAGACAGAAGAGAAGCATTTTGGTATTTTGAACATGAACATGCCATGGGAAATCACAACTGGGTGCAATGCCATCACTGCTTTTCAGCACAATACTTTCTGAGATCCTTCCTAAGTTTTCATTCCTGTAGCGGCATTTCAACCCAGTTACCTTCCTCCTTCAGCCTCTTTGCTTCCAGAAATGTAACTTTTCCATTTCATATATTTACTGCCTCCCTCTGGCCAATTATTTTTCTTGTTTTCACCTCACATCCTCAGGGCTACCCCCTCTCCCCTCTATTACATGACTAATAACTTTTCTTCTTTGAGCTGTATCCCCTCAAACCTTTGGATCTTAACTGTGAAGTTTTCACTGTCCTTTGCTATGTCTTGTAAATCTCTGCATCTGCTTTGTTTGCCAAGCCTTTCCACTCTCTCCTCATATTGGTTTTCACCCTACAGTTTGAGGTTCAGCTAGATCCTGCTTTTGTCACATCCCTGCATGCCCATGCCCCAACCCCACAGGGTCATGCTTTTTACTCTTCTGAATGCAAGGAAATTTGAGCCAGTTTACAAGCATAGATTTTAGACTCAAAAATACCAGCGTGTTTAAAAGCTATTGCTTTTATACTACTTGATTTCTCTCTTGCATATCTCCATAGCACAGGCAACTATTTAATCTGATGTTACTTCTAATACTCATTTTACTCCTCTCTCAATGGAACTACCTTCATATTCTGCATGTCTTACACAGTGAGACTGCAGATATTCAGATTTTATATTAGCAGTTATCTTAAAAACTAGAGTTTGAACAAATTCCAGGGCTCTTTAGCTGACCATAACCTGCTAATTCATGCCCCAACACCTGCTTTAAAGGCTAGATCCATGCCTGCCCTTTGCATGCAGAAGCACTTCAGCTGGCTCTGTTGGAGCCAATGCCAACATTAGAGCAGTGGATTGTGCCTGCTGTACACCTCTGCCTCTTCCATCTTTGCTGCTGTCTGTTTGGCCATTGTCATGGGATGTGTGCTGCCTGCCCTGTGGATTTCTGGAGTAACTAGCTCTCCTTCAGGGGAGTGTATGTTTGCAGCAGAGCAGTCAGAAAACGAGTACAGAAATGGATTTATGTGCACTATGGCCAAATGGATTTTCTGTCTCTGAACAGCACCTCTCACCCAGCATAATGGATGGCTTCTCTTTTGAATGTTCGTCCATATATCAGCTGAGCAATCTCCATCCTCCCTCTCTCACGCTGGAGAAGCAAAGCAACCATCAAACACAGGCAGAACTCACAGAGTGTTCTCTGACTTGCAAACTGGGTTTTGAAGATGAATTTGGGAAGAGGTGTAAGCATTAATTTGTTGTCTGTCTCACCCACGCTGGGACTATAAAAATGAGGCAGTTAAAGTTCAGCTTGACTTGCCTAATTATCTGCTGACCTGATATGCCAAACAACTGTTGGGTTCACAGAAGGAGAAAAATCTCCACCAAAAAGCTTCTATTTGTCACTCTCAGCAGTACAGGAAGCAGCATTTTTTAAGACAAACTATCACAAATTACTGGTCTTCTGTTGTTCCCTCTCTCTCGACCAAAAGAAGGGATTTGGGTGGTGGCTTTGGCTGCCTGCCCTGCACTCTTCTCTGGAAGGTCATCTGGGAACACAAATGAAAATCTCAGGCTTTATTGTTGTTGGATCCAAGAAATTCTTCTTGTATGTTTGGGTTTTAGATACAGAATGGCTGGAGTCCATGTGTGTAATAACTCAAGTAATTTCCTTTCTAATAAATTTTGAATACATTTCCTGCCAGGTATCCAAACCAGAAAAGGCAAGGCAAGGAGCTGTCAGCCTACCTATTGACTGAGGTACTGCAAACATATCCAATTAACCAGCTTCTTTACACACCAATAGATTTATTTCTTGTTTAGACTGCACTGTCATCTTTCCTTTCATCTTTCCACTAGCCCACGGTAAAAAAGATTCTGCAAGGGAAGTGATTCCTCAGTTTAATTGCTGCAGGCTAAGTTTGCCGATTACTGGAGCTGGTTTCAGTCCCTCTCTATCCTCTTCCCTGCTCCCTGCAGAGAACAGAGCTTTTGGAAGACTGAATTTTAAAAAAAAAATAGTCATTTAATTAATGTTATGATTAATCAGTGCTGCTAAAGTGCTTTGAAG
The DNA here is from genome assembly GCF_047495875.1 of Pithys albifrons albifrons. Classification (NCBI taxonomy): domain Eukaryota; kingdom Metazoa; phylum Chordata; class Aves; order Passeriformes; family Thamnophilidae; genus Pithys; species Pithys albifrons. Next base: position 25,551,864 of record NC_092461.1, read on the forward strand.
AGGAAAAGTGCTATGTGAGTGTTGAGTGGAATTTTAGTTTTATCTGCATTATTTTCTGAGATAGGATAATATTTTGTTAATAGTCTGATTCAAGGGACTTTAAATTAGGCCACAATGAAGAAATAAGAAACCAATCTATTTTTTGAAAAATAAGTTTAGGCTTCCAGATCTATGACCTGATTCAACACCCACTGAAATTAATGAGCCTGTCTACCAAGGTCAAAAGGTATTAAATCAGATTTATAAAAAAGTAGCTTTTCTTTTCCACTTTGTGTTTTATTTTGTGTCCGGAACAGAACAAGATTCTGACAGGAGCAACCAGAGTGAATTGCAATCAGACATTATCCTGTTTTAACTCTCCATGAAGCAATTGCAATCTATTTGTTACTATTTTTCTGCTTCTTCAGTTGTGCTACAATACTGCCTGAAACTCATGAACTGATTTGTCCCCAAGGTATGATCTGATAGACTGATTGTTTTTGCATGCTTTTATAAAAAGTTAGGACAACATCATGGTGAAAACACTAAGACTATTAAGTTGAGAAGTGTACATTAAAATATTAGGAGAAATAAAATCAAAATGGATCCTCATGATATATTCTGCTGTTAAAGGTAAAATAAGCAGCATAGATGTAAATGTTTTAGCTCAATAAATATAAATCTTGATAAAGTAATATCTTTTGAAAACAACCCTTCCAACAAATACCAAACCACTTCAAGTCATACCGCAACGTTCACATATTCCGCAATTACTTCAGTGTTCAAACATTTCTTAAGTCATCACCATGAAAACTCTACATGGAGCAGTTAAGATAATTAATCTGTGCATGATGGCAAAACAACAATACTGAGGATATGTATCAGTATTTCACACTGCTCTATTGTGCACCATAGAATAAAATCATTTACATTTAAAACAAAATCCTGGTTAGTTTCTAAGGCTCAGTGAAATCAGACACTAACTTCACAGATGTCAGTGGCTGGGGAAGGACAGAAGGGAAAAGAACAACTAAAAGAACAGCAACAGAAAAAGTAGTAGATGTTTTAAAAACTTCAAAGACAATTTATCTATGGAAGGGTAAGAATATAATGCAGTATTTGCTTTTTTTCCTGCCATTTGGAATTGTTAGCAAAGACCTCATGAAGACACAGTGTTCCTCTGCTGAACTGCTAATGTATCAGTGTAGCTAAAACAGACTATACGAAGGTCTGCTGCAGCAATGAAGCCATAGGCACATTTATTAGAAATGGGGTCTCTCACACTACTCATGCATAAATGGAGAGATATTCAGTTTTATAGGCAATTTTTAGAGGTCAATTAATTTTGCAGATGATACTGATGTTCTGACTTAGTTTAATTCCTGTTCTCAACAGGGTGTTTTCTCATCTTAGCAACACAGCCTTTGGAAAAGAGCAACTTATATTGTAGTTCTATATTTTAATTCACCTGAAGCTGCTACAGTGTAAGACCTGGATACAGTAGGTATGTAAGCAAGGATATGATGCAGAGTGAAACTAAGTTCTGCATTCTCATAGGAAGGGCAAAAAAGCATCCAAAAAACCTTCCTTAACAATGAACATCATACTATGTTTTAGTTTTACTACAACATGACTAGTTTTTACATTTCTCATAAAAACCTTTCTCAGCTCTTCTAAGATGTACAGCTCATTATGAGTTGTGTTTAAAGAAACTGTGTCAAATGAATCCTAGTCCCAACAGATCTATCAGAGTACAGATCTACTAGAGCACAGTTCTGTTTGTGCTTCCTTAAGAGGTGGGAGTCAAAGGGTTCATAATGTGACAGTTTTGGGCTGTGCTACTGCTGATCCTTTCAAGGTAACAGCTCGAGGTGTCACCTTCAGGCTAGTGGCTGATCAAGTCTTTTCTCTGGTGGCCCTCAAAGAAACTTTGCCTGCAGACATCCATTTGAGCTTGCTCAGAGTCACTAAACTTGTTTTTTTTAACCTGAGTCACAGCTGCTCACCTAAATCTGAGTAACATATGGCGAGAGGATTCTCAAGACTGTGGACTCACTCCATTTCCTTCTCCTGCCTCCATGGCGAGAGTCAGAGTCCGTATGTTAGACTTGTTACACTGGATTTGATCTCCTTCTTGGAGATCAGGTTGGACAGAGAAGATTTGCTTAAACCAAAGCCCATAAACTCTTAGATCATTCAATTTCTTCTCTCTCCGATCTCTGCAACATTGGCTGACTCCTGCTACTTCCACAGAGAGGGGGAGAATTGGGCAAATACTCCAAAAGTCTTCTATTCTCTCCAGATTTGGGGAAAAGCCAAATCGGGCAAAGAGCAGGTGGCTTCCAGGCTCCAGTGCCTTATTTCAAATGATCAGAGTGCTCTGAAAGACTAGGGAGGAGTCAGAGTGAAAATTTTACATGTATTCAGCAGCCTTGCTACTTCCCTGAGATGTGGAAGAATATAAACTACACTCTGCATTGCAGGGAAGAATGGGGGATCAGGTTTGGAGTGCTGAAAAAAGATTTGAAATTAAACCACCAGGAAAACAAAGCTGAAAAATAAATGCTCTCAGCTAAACAAAACAGGCAAGAGGTCAGGCACAATGCTGACCTCCTAACCATGGGAGATTCGGAGGACAATATTCCCAGAGGCAAACTATTTCCTGACTGACTGCTCTTCTGAAAATTACAAATCTGCAGAATGTCAGGTTCCCTCTTTGAGAGCAACCTTTACTGTCAGTGTCACCTTGAAAAACTTCGTACACAAGTATAAGGCTTTGCATATACTCATGCTAATAGAACCATTTTCCTCTAATTAAAATTATCACTGATGATTTGCTAAAATAATCCTGCGTTACAAAATCCAAATGTGCAAAACATAACACTTTAAGAGCACTAGAGCAGCACAAAATCTAAGAGATCCTGTAACTTTTCTCCTGAGAGGAGTAAGTAACAAGACAATTTATTTTTCTCGTGTTGCACATTAGATCTACTAAACAGCAGGTGAATACTGAACACCACCACTGCACATTCCTTTCATACACAGAGCTTATGCTGCAAAATCTGTCATTTTGGACTAGGAGCCTTTTTTATCTTTCTTACGGTTGCAGAGGACTTCTCAGGATTTTGAGAAGAAAAGGAAATTTAGAGCCTGTATCTTGAATAAAAAGCAATAAAAGCCAAAAACTAACAGGGTCATCCACTGATCAACTAAAAGACCAAGTTCCCTATGTTAGAAGGATTAGCCCACCTCTGCTCATGTTCCCCAAAGAGCTAAGTGTAAAAAACTGAAATGCAATCATGAATGAATTGGGTCCCTAGCTTAGTCTTGCTATACTGTGGACCTTGGTATTTCTGGAAGTAAAAATGAAAAAAAAATTGTGCAAATAATTTCCTTATAAATTATAGAATGTTTGAGGTTGCCAGGATCCTCAAGAGATCATCTAGTTAAACCCCTCTGCTCAAAGTAGGTCCAACTCGGTGTTTCCTTATATTCAGATGGAATTTCCTGTATTCCAATTAATGCTCATGAACTCTTGTCCTGACACTGGGCATCACCAAGAACAGTTTGGCTCTGTCCCCTTTACACCTCCCATTAGGCATTTAAACACATGGATAAGATGGCACTGAGCCTCCTCTTCCCAAGGCTGAATAGTCCCAGCTCTCTCAGCCTCTCCTCAGAGGAGAGATGCTCCAGCCCCATAATTATCCTTGAGGCCCTTTATGAACTTTGTCTAACATGTTCATGTCTCTCCTGTACTGACAACCTCCAGAACCAGACCTGGTACTCCATGTGTGGCCTGACCAGTGCTGAGCAGAGGGGAATAATGACCTGCTGTTAACACTCCTGACAGTCCAGGAGGCTGCTGGCCCACTCTGCTGCCAGAGCACACTGCTCACTCACAGAGTTTTTTTAGTTTTGTCTCAACAGTTAAAGCAATGGCAATGAATAGGTACAGTAAATGTGAGACCACATTAAGCCCTTACCCTAACTCTGGCCACTAACACTAGGCCCTTGTAACCTGACCCCCAAACCTCACCCCAGCACCCTTCTCTAATCTTGAACACCAAGCCCTACCATAAAGCTGATGAACAAGCCCATACCCTTTATGTTACCCACACCCTAAACCCTTGTTCTGATTGCAGACTTGATCTGCTGTCCCTGACCCCAACCCCAGCCCTTCACTGCTACTCCCACCCCCAACCTACACTCAAACTGCTTACTAAAAACACTGCAGAACTTCCAACCCTCATCCAAAGCCCTTCTCTAACTCCAAAGCCCAATCCCTCTCCCCAAAAGGCAGGCTCAACCCCCTTGCCTGTGCCTTACACAGATTCCCAAAGCCTAAGCCCTCCTTGCCCTGCACATTCTTCCCCTCTCCTGACCCCAGCCCTTGGGTACCTGTGGGCAGACGCCCAGACAGAGAGTATTCCAGCTGGACCTCCTGGGAATCCTTGTGCTTCACCACTCCAACAGGCAGGAGCTGGAGCCTGGCACAGGAGGAAGCTCTCTCACAGAGGGTGTGAGAGAGATGGGCCAACAGGGAAAGCTGATTTTGTAGCTGTAAGTGGGACTCCAGTGATGAGACATCAGTTGTCAGACTACATTTATTAAGCCTTTACACTAAATCTGACCACTAACACTAAGCCTGACTCTGCTCCTACCTCTCCCCTAACCTCCTACTCCAGTTCCAAACTCCAATCCTTGACCCCAAAACCACAAACACAAATACTGAGCCTGAAACAAAATCCAAAAATTAATAAGCTGGTGAAAGCAGAAAATAAAGGGCCACAGGAAATACTTCTAATTGTCAAAAAACAAATGACAAGTTTTTCTGGCATGATCTTTCTCTCATAAAGCTAATCAGGAGCAATGAGGTAAAGCTTCATTCATCACTGTCTCAAGCAAACATTAGTCTTCACTATGTGAGAAAATTAAAGATTTTACTCCTGTTAGCCATGGTTTTCTTGCAGCACAAGCTGGTTCCCAGCTTGACTTAGCAAAAACATCCAATTAAAATTCATGCCTATGAATCAAATCCAGTGTAAAGCAGATGGAGTATAGTGATGGGTATGATGCAATGCACTAGCAAGTGGCACTGGTCTTCCCTTTTATAGTTATGCTAAATACTCTATTTAAACAGCATCACTAAACTCAATAGATCTTGAATATCACAGTGCTACTCTTAAAAAATAAATCCACTCAGATAAATGAAACTTTGTGAAAAAACATGAGAGAAGGAGAGAGAATATTAGTATTGGCATATCAGCTTCTGAGTGAGACACAGTTAACAGCAATATTATGCAGCCACACATTCCTTTAAACATGAGCTCCTTATCTAATATAAACAGCAATACAGAACATACTTGCAGTCATGTAGTATGAAATTTATAGCAGACAACTCATACTGAAAAGATTCTTTAAAAATCATTAATATAAAGCACTCTCTTACCAATTATGTGATACTCTACTGGATAGCTGTTAGCTTCCAGATTTATTGACATGAATATTCTTATCTTTGAAAATGTCTGAAATATATCCTTAGTACATATTTATTTCAAATATTAAAAGTAAACATTCTGGAGAATATCTTGGAACCTGGCCCACTTCTGAGCTATGAAATCCTCTTCTGAAAGCAAATTAAAGTAGATAAACCTGTCATTTATGTTCAAGTTCTCTTTGTCCTGTAATTATTTTTCCTTTCAGAGACTGAGTCAGATAATTCTCTTCTTATAATTCACAGAAGTTATGTGGCTTTAGACAGATACACATGGAAAAATGTTTGTATTTATATCAAGTAATTTCGTAATTACATCTAGAATTAGAATGGCTGAGGTTAGAAAGGACATCTGGAGTTTTCCTAGTCTTACCTCCCTGTCCAAAACAAATGCAAAACCAATGCAATACAAAGACATCACAAGAGACAACTGCAGTTCAATAGGAAACTGTTAAAAAATGTGTTATATTTTATATAGCTGATGTAATACAGTGGATGGCATATATAGTTCCTTTGCTGCTTCCCTGCTAACTAGGCTATTGTTTAAAATGAAAGAAACATTTAAACATGATGCAAGCCTCTCTTCATGTATGCACATGCAAGTTTAGTCTCTTCTCCCAGTAAAAATTTTAAACAGAATTTTTCCTACATAAAGACCACAATGGACTGGATTCTTCCTGAAACGAACATGTTCAGGGATGTGAAGGCAGCAAGAGTATGCAAGTGGAAAGATTAACTAATAAAGAAAATACATATTTATTCGCAGAATAGGAATGAAAAATAAGACGGAAATGCTGCAAATAGGATGAAAAAGTGTTTAGATGGTGTTACTTAGAACATGTGCTAATGGTTCATCATTGAAATATAAATACTTATCAGAAGAATTCTGTAGAAAATGCATGAATTAAGTTCTGTAGACAAGGTTCTGTCTTGGGTCCGTATCCATCCTGTGTCACAGTCAGTGGTATGGATGGTGATAGACAGAAGGACAGAGGCTGAAATGTGTTTGAGAAATGCTTTAGAATTCAGCTATCTTGATTTCAGAAGACAGAATTCATGAAAGACAAATGGATATTATTATTGTACAGAGTCAGGAGATGACTATTTGCAGAAAGACACAATTAAAAACAACTTACTGAGCAGCAATTCTGCAGAAAAGGATCAGAAAGACCAAGAAGATCACAAGATAGGAGTGTGTTACAAGATGGGTTGCTGTGACAAAGACAGCTATACAGAAGTGTATTAACAACTCTTCCTGGTAGAAAATTAAGGTAACAAGTTCCTCTGTGCAAAGCTTGTGGAGAAATACCACAACTAGTCTGAATGCTGGACTTCAGGGAAGATACGGACCAGAATGAGTCCAAACGAAAGCAACAAGAACAGCCAGGAAGACATAAATCTTAGGCTGCTATCTCAGCTTCAATAACATACTCAACTACTGTAACTACACTTTTTCAACCTGAAAACAAAGTATAGTGCTGTCTTCTTTGTGGTACTGCACTGGCATAATTCTTACTGATTGTCTTCACGAACAACATATATGGCAGAGAAGGCTTCTGTGAGGGGTTCAGGTCATCAAGAGAAGACAGAAAAAGCAGGGTCCTTCAACATATGGCCTCATTGCATGTTTTGGATGAAGTCTTCATATGGTCTAGCTAAAGAACTGCAAAAAGGAAGTTACAAATCAAGTGTTCAAAACCAGAAGGTTTCAAAGAAATGGTGCAGATGTTAATTTTTATAATTTCTGAATTTCTGCTTGCAAGCTGCTCTTGCTGGCCTTGAAATAGAGTGGTTCAGTTTATATGAGAGGGCCAAGTCAGTTCTCCATTATTTATTCATTAAGCTAACTTAATAAATCGTTAATTATGACTGAGACAGAGTTTGCTCCAACAAGATAGTTTGGATCTCCAGGAAGGAACTCCTTTTGGGATCACAGTATGTCAGGCACAGCTTCACTAAATTCAGGGATGTTAGTCCATGAGGCCCTGACATTACCAAGGGGCTAAGAAGCATTTCACCTTTCTCTTTTTCCAAAGGTGGAAGTACACTGTTTTCTCTGCACACTTTGAAATAGATTTCTTGCTCTATTCCTTCTGGAATACATCCAGTGGTACAAAAATATGAATTCCAGTCCCTATGGAGCTTGATACACCACCACAGCTGTTAAACACACCTCTTGCTGCAGCAGTGTGTCTGTCATCTTCTCATGGCTGAGTGCTGAAGGGCTTATAGGAATGGCTTAGACCCAGCATTAACATGGTTTGTTTGATATTTAGGCTTGTTGAACCTGTACACTGAAGGTATTATACCCATTCCACTGCTGAACTTGGGAGGCTGCAAAGAGCTGTGTGCTTTTCAAACTGGTTTACCAGAAATGGGAGATTTTGATGGCAACGCTGATTTATGCTGAGCTTCATTTGTCAAGAGATGGTGTTTGGGTTTAGGACTTTCAAACTTGTGCTCAAGAGGCCTTGCAGCAGTAGGGTAAGGGTTTATTGTAAAGCAGTTGTGAGAAGGAGTGACTGTTTTATGAATCTGTTAGTTCCTTTCTCAGGGCCTTTGTCAGGGAAGCTTTTTTGAGGATAAAAAGTGAACTGCAGAGTGTGCTCTCTAGGGAATCTGAAAATCGCTGGCTTATGCTGAGGTGGAGGAGGGTCAGACACAGAGTTAACTTTAGAAAGTGGAGGCTTGGGATGTGCTGGAGAGACAGGACAGGACTATTAATTGACTGAAGTTGAGTACACTGTACTTTGAAGGAATAGGAGATGGAGCTGTAACTTGATGGATGGGCTCAGAGCACTTTTCACTGACAGGCCTATCCATTGATTTGGTATCCCCTTAGAATAGCTGGTGAAGTTCAGCTGATTCTGGAGTTGTGCTGGTTTGGTGGGCTCAGAATGATGGCTGGCAGGAACCTACACACAGAGCTTATCTTCAAAACTCCTTGATCAGAACGTGATAGCTGCTTTCAATAATACCCTTCATCTTCTTCAGGATCATAATGACTTGGGACCTTTGCTTGAGGTCTCTGTGGTTCAGGAGCCTGTAGATAAACCCCTTAGATGAAGTACTCTTTTAGCTTGTGAGCACAGTACACTTGTTGAAAGATAAGATAATATGATCTTCCAAAATGAATGAACCACTCAACTTCCTGGTACTTGGAAGAAAAGGAAAAAAAAGAAGTCCAAGGAAAAAAACAAGATGAGAAATGGCAGATTCACAATCTGAGTCACCAGATCCACATCTCTGAACGCTTTCCTTACATTTTTAAGTTGCAAAATTTCTGAAATACATTTGACTACCATATTCCTTTTTTTACTCTCCTTGTTGTCTGCTCTTTTTCTTTCAGAATCAGGGAAAGTAAAAAGCAGAGACATCTTATCTCCCTTTACCCCTCTTCATAACCCAGGGAATATTCTTTCCCTTTGTTCATGGTCCTCAGGTGATTGGGCAACCCTGGCTTCTGGGTCACCTGCTGCCATGGCCAGGTGACCAAGTGGCAACTCTGACTCCCTGACCCTGCAAGAGTTGTGCCTGCACTGACAGGCCACTAATCAAAAGCACTGCTCCTTCCAGAAAGAGTGGTGTGCAAACAGCTCATCTCGGAAGTGTCCTCCTGGGTTCCTGTTGCAATCTAATCTAGGATGTGCCCCAGGACTGGCAATAAAGAAAGCTCATGCCATCCTAATTTTCAAACTAGTACCACTGCTTCTGGAAGTACTTTAATCAGTTTTGTAATAATGATGTGCTTTTTAGAATTCCTTTTAGTGGATGATGTCTAGACATTCTCGGCACATTAATCGTCCCTGACAATGACAAAGACACACGCGATTATTCATTCACAGTTACAGAAACCAAGACAAAACCAGCCAATGTCCAAATCAAGAAGCCACCTAAAACAAAGGTTTTTCTCCTCAGAAATGACTGAACAAACCTAGTGAACAAATGAACTCTTCCAGCTTCAAGATGTGATTTTGTAGTGTTTGCTTTATAAATAATTTAATTATCTTACTTTGGTGGCAACTCTACAACAAATCTCCAGCCACAGGGCTTCAAATTGCAGCTTCTTCTTAATACTGCCAGACTAATAGTTACTGATCTCTAAAGTTTTAGGCAGAGTTTAGAATAAAATAGGCAAGGAAAGAGACAACATTTAATTTTCCTAAGAATGTGGAAAAAGTTACACTGATGCCAATCTTTGACTCTTAATCGATTTTTGCATTGTTTGAAGCTTGAACTAGAGGTGCAGTTCTTTTTTCTTTCTCCTTTTAATAACTGTGCCTCAGCTTTGAAGTTTCTGTAAGCTGAGGATAGCTTATCAGAAAAGTTCTCGTGAATGAAAGATACTTAAACGGGGCTACAAGTGAACAAGATGAATTTCAGTCTGCCTAAGAAGAGGCTGAGCTCTTCAGTATAAGGAATATACATGTTCAATTCCAAGGCAGGAGAACAGATTTTACTACAGTGGCTAATGCACAAAAATCCATCCTCAGAGCCCCCATCTCACAGGTTTTGCTTGTGATGTACTTGGTATCTCAGACTGTTAGTGGCTCACGAGAGACAAGGAGACATGCCCTTTTCTTTGGGGCTTGATTTAGACATTGTGGCACAGTATTGTACAACAGAGGATAACACCTCAAACTGCTGAAGATTTAATACCTATATAGGGAAATTACACATGCCAGCTTGCCAGCCTATCTAGTTTGGTTTTTGGTTTTTTTTCTTTTTTGAAGGAGGGAAGTGAGGGAAGGGAGGATTTGTAGTAAAGTAACAGTTTACAGTGGTGCAATAATGTTAAGGTAGAATTCATGGTGGCTGGATTCCCACAAAATAAAACAGCTTTCAGGGTCTCGTCAAACATCCAGTGTGCGAGTGTGAAAATCTATCAGGTAATGACCACCTTTTGAGCCTCACGAGATCTACTGGGAAAGTCAGACTTTTCCAGCTCTCAGCTAAGCTGTTCACATGGCTCCTCATTCACATTCACTCTGTTTCAAAAAAAATTGTATGTAAAAGAAAATAGTGATTTTTTTGCTCCTCCAGGTAATTTTGACTGGTAAGTCAGGCAGTGCTGACTCAGTGTAGACATGATGCATTAAAGAGAGACTGGATAGAACCTAGAAACAGGAGTATCTTGTGTCACTGACTGCCCTGGGGTGAATTACCATGTGTTAGGTGAGGGAAATGTAATTTTCTAAATATGCTAACTCAATCAGCTGAGAACCTGTAATTTTAGAGTTATAGAATAGAGTATTTCTACAGAAATAGAAATTACACAATTTAAAAAGGAACTGTATTATGTATTTAACATGAGGCTTTTTCACTTTCAAAGGACCAAAGTGAATTAATTGGCATCCAAATCTATTTTTCATAATAAATTATTAGTCCCTCTAAAATAGTCAGCTTAAAGCCTATGTATGAATGAAAACAGAAATTCAGTTCTTAGTTTACCATCAAGCACACAAGAATTTTACCCAGATGCTATTAACATGATAAGAACCACTTGTACTTTCACTTGCTCTCCTACCTAATTAATTGATTTAAAGTAGACCTTACCATTGTTTGACATTGTTATGGTGATTAGTACTTATGCAGCCTACTCACTCTACCTTAACAATACTGCTTTGTAACTTTGACTCCTGCTTCTCAGGAACTTGATGGAAAAATTCCTTCTAGCTTCCATGAGAACAAGATTAAGCTGACAGTGACAAGATTTTAGTCTAGTTGTTGCACTTGTATGTCATAATATGTTTTTTTGTACATGCAGGGAGTAATTGTATATATGCACATGCACTTCTCAACACAGATTCTCTTCCTCTTTGGTGCAGCTAAAGAGCTGGATTAAAACATACATTCATACATATAAACACATGTACATATCCTTTGTGAGTATATATTCATATATATATATATATATTCATATATATATAAAGATTACATTAATGACACTCTCCATCAGTTTAATACGGGGATAATGCTGTAAATGATATTCAGAAATGAAGTCAAAGAAAGTTATAAAGGAGAGAATAAAAATGTCTTTGTACATAAGAGAGTTTGTGATTGCATTTGTTACAACCATTTTTTCCATTTATGGGGAATAATTAATGTTATTGCTATACAATTGAACTATATATCAGATCACAATCTATTAGGCTACATGTGATTAATTTAATAATAAGCAGCAGAGAGAAATTGTATTTATTTTCACTGATTTTAACGTAATCAATTCCAAAGGCAAAGTTAAATGTTAGGGAAAGGTCCATCCCCCAGAGGGTGTTTGGGCAACAGAACAGGCTCCCCAGAGAAGTGGTCACAGCACCAAGCCTGGCAGAGTTCAAGGAGTGTTTGGATGGTACTCTCAGGCATGTGATGTAATTCTTTTGCAGATCCCTTTCAACTTGGGATATTCTACGACATTCCCTTTTAAAATCTGCAAGTACAGTGCCTCACCAAAAATACAACATTGTGAGCTACTATCGTAATTCTCTCTGGTAAATAAAGCAAATTTCTGAGTTTAAGTGAATTTAGTTGCAATTATCCTATTATGGCATTGATTCCACAGGATGATTTGACCCTGGTGTTTATACACTGTCACACTGAAACTGTGGTTTAAAATTTGGTGAAACTTGTCCTGAAGAAACCTAAGCATAAGCAATGATGTCACTGAGGTTAAAGGCATTTAAACGGTGTTAATCCGCTTGTAATTTAGGAATTACAGAGTTTACTCTACATGGCTTAAACTAACAAACATGTTAGTTTACCCACTTCTCACTCAACAAAGCATCCTTACTGGGGTTTTGACCAGACAAGTAGATGATATGGTGGGGGGGAAACTGTCTGGACAGAAGGGCGTCATTGCCAGTATGAAATACAACTGGCAGATGTTTACTGTGATGTCCCACTGGTGGGGATACTGGGAGCAATCCTGTTTTACATCTTCATTAACAGTCTGAATGATAGAACAAGACATTCTCAGAAAGAGAATATTGAACTGTGTACAATATGGTGTTGGGAGGAATAGTCAATATATGGGAGAGCAGGACTGATCTTCAGATGGACGTTGGACAGGAACCTCAGAGTCCAACAAAGGCAAATGTAAAGTCCTGTACTCAAGATTAAATAACTTCCTGTACCAGCACACAGCTGGGTGTCAATGAGTTGGAAAGCAGATTTTTTAAAAAACGGTAAAACTTAGACATACTGGTAGACAAGTTGAGCACAAGTCCAGAATGTGCCCTTGCAGCACAAAAGGCCAAGCATACCCTGGGCTGCGTTAGATGGAGTCTGGCCAGCTAATCACAGACATGTTTCTTCTTCTAGACTCAAAGGATTCTGCCTCTGGCCTACAGCTGAGGTGTATCACATCCATTTTTTCTCCACACTGCAAAAAGATACTGTGATATTGGAACAAGTTCAGTGGAGCACCACACAGACAGCTGGGGGACTGAACACATGGCATACATGAACTGCATCTTCTGGGCCTTAAAGGAAGGTTACAGAGAGATCTTACTGTTATCTACAACTACTTAATGGAATGGTAATAGAGAAGGTGGGGTCAGGATCATCTGAGGAGTTCTACAAGAAAAAGAAGCTAAAGACACCTGCTGGAATAAAGGAAATTCCAAATGATAAAAGGAAGACAAAGTTTACTATGACTGTGGTCAAAAAACAGAACAGGTTGCCCAGGGTGGTTGAGGGATTTTTCATCCCATCAGCTGGACAAGGTCCTGAGCATCCTTCTCTTCCTGGACCAGCTGGCCCCTGGAGGACCCTTCCAAGGCCAAGAGATTCAGTAAGACCAAGTTCTGTCTTTTGTGGCACTGGAAGACTGAAGCCCTCTCTACAAACGGAGAAAGAAAGTCTATTTTTTAAATGTATTTTCTTAAATTAATCAGTTAACTGAATTTTCTAGGCTTGCATAGACTAGTAGGAGGCAAACTGGTACAAGATCATCTAATGCCCACATGAATTTCATAATATATGCACCCCAGACTGTTAGCAATTACTTAACAACTAAGAATGCCCACAAAGACAAGCAACTTAGAATTTCATTGTTGATTCCTTCTCTGCACATCGATCAGGGTTTATAAACCACCAGAAACAAGGTAGCATTTTCCCCCATTTCTCTTTGCAGGGTAGGGCTCCACAATCTACTGAAAATTCTCAAAATTATCACTTTAAATGTGGTTCTCTGATAATGTTTGCTCAAAATCTTCATTCTGGAGTATGGGAGGGATCAGATCTAAAATATTCAATTATCTAGTTCCATTTTTTTAATGCTTTCAATTTTAAGCCTTAATAACATCCTTTTTTTCTTTTGTCTTAACCTGATTTTTCAATTTGCACTACTCAGATTACATTTCTATACAAAAAGCACGGGTTTAAGCAGTAATGCATATAAATGCTTCTTAGGTCAATTCCTGAAGTCTGATCTATCATTATAAAGTATCATATATTACAAATGTATAAAATTGCTAACTGTAGGGGGTAGTCATTGTACCTTTTTAATGTTCACACGATCTCCTGCATAACACAGCCACAAAAGGAAGCAAAAGGAAAATGAAAACCATAATAACACTAAAGATTGTATCGGTAATACCAGATTTCAAACAATTTTATAGAGGTGCCATGGAGAGATCAACGGGGCTTTGAAGCTGATTCTAAGGGTTTTCTAGGCTTTTCCTGGGAAGAAAACTACATTTCTTTATTTTTGTTTAATTAAGCCCATCGAGATACCAACCAGAATCACAGTCTTACCTTATGGAATTATGATAATAAGGCCCCTGAGCAAATTGATTATTTCCTTACTTATCTCAGATGATGAGAATTTGTTATCCTTTTTAATATTTTGTAACTGTGTATTACAAAACTGCTTCTATTCAGTCCCAGCAGTCATAAGCATGAAACAGCATTTGCGTTTTTTAGAATACTGCTTGTTAAGTGGGGATGCAACCTGATTTATTTTGAGACCTATTTAACCAGTTACAAAAATAAGAACCCCAGAAATGAGCAGAAACCTAACTCATAGTGATAATGCTTCCAGGCAGTCTCAGACAGTGTCTTTTTAGAGATATTATATTCACTCAAAGGTACAATTTTCACAAGGTGCAAGAATTCATTGGCAAAGGCTGCAGCAAAAGACCGTTATTCTGCTTTCTGTAATCAAATGGGTATTTGAAGCTTTAATGATGTTATCTGAAACAAGAGCCTTTAATACTAAGCCCCATAATAAATGATGGAAACAACTAGAGTATGACACAGTTCTTACAAGCAAAGAAATCCTACATCAAAGTAGTTAATGAAGAACAATTATACTGTAAGAAAACAGAGGCTCTGAAGATAGCGTGAAGAAATCAACAAGTATGAGACTGAGCTCCCTTTTTGTAACTGTCAAGGACTAAATTAACACATGTACACACATATTTTGGCACAGAGTTCACATAACCCAACACAGAAATATCATCACCTTCTGTGTATACTGTGCGACTGCTAAAAACCAGCAATGCTGTGTAAGCACCTAATGGTCAGGAACGGAAAGAAAAACTAAACTTAACTTAACTGCATTGAGATTTAGTTAAAATGTGAGTTGCAAGAATCCAGACATCTCTACTGTTTCCAAACCTTGCATTCTTTGAACACTGACCCTCTTGGTATCTTCTGCTTTTGTTGTATTTTTATACTGGAAAAATGAGACATTTTGTGGGGCAAATTTTTATCTAATGGATGATGATAAACAACTGTGTTGCATATTTGTAGGCATTTTACTTCTTTGTTAGCCTACAGTTAGTCCTTCCATGCAGTGGCACAGAAATATTTTAAGTCGTTGCAATCTGAATTTTATACCAGTGCCATCCTCATGAATGGTGTTTGGGTTTTGTCCTCAACATTCTTCCTTTTTAGCACTCTGAAACATACAGAGGACAATTCTGGGGATGCCAAAATAGAAGCTGGAGTATCCCTCAACAGCCACATGTGGCAGAGGGACATTTTTCACTGACACTTTGCCTGTCAACAGTTAACTCAGGATTAGGATTGAATGAGATTTTGCAGGAACAACTGTACTGATTTAGAGAGAGCACAGACAAAATCACTATTAACATGACTGAAAGCAATCTATAGTAGTTTGAATTTAGTCAACACACATTCATCCTTTTTTTAGTTATTTAAATTTTTCCACTTCTCAACTCCGCCTCCAACGCCCTTTGAAAGAACAGTGCCCCAGACTCATTCCCATGGTCTCACATGTGAGAAGGACAATACTTTATGAAATGCTAATTCATCTCCCATGTTCTACTCTCTTGCACTGACGTGTCAAGAATAGGAATTTGAGTTTC
This sequence comes from Pithys albifrons albifrons, assembly GCF_047495875.1. Classification (NCBI taxonomy): domain Eukaryota; kingdom Metazoa; phylum Chordata; class Aves; order Passeriformes; family Thamnophilidae; genus Pithys; species Pithys albifrons. Next base: position 25,567,674 of record NC_092461.1, read on the forward strand.
TTCAAAGGAAAGTGCTTTTAGTAAAAAATGCCATACACATAATTTCTATAATTTGAAAATCACTTAAGCTGGTAAGTATTTCACTAGAAAAGGCTATTTTGCATCTTGCAGAGAATAAAACTACTTTGCTGTTCCATGAATTGAAGGTGATAGGGAAGAGGCTGGAAATATGTTTTGATACACTTATCTGTTAATATAAAGCTGTCACAAAACTTGAATTTTCGAAACTGCTTTGCCATCCTCATGGATTTAAAAGTACTTTACAATTACCTTGGCAGTTTGTGAGATTTGCATTTCTACCTTTGTATATTTTATGGAATATGTGACTCAATTACATGCACTTTTTAGATCAGAACTCCAAATTTTCAAAAAAATAAGTAGTATTTCTCAGCATGAATATACTGAGAAACAGAGATGAAAATTAAGATTCAATTATTTGAAATGTCAATCTTTTGAGTAAGAAAAGCAGACACAGTTACGGTTTAATTGCTTGCTGCTTTGTGTGGAAGAAGAGAATAAAAATTGTTTATGTCAAACAAAATACAAGGTGCAGGTCAGGGCACTTTCTTATGTGTGAATTGCACATCAATGAAGTGAAAAGGCACATCCCTTGGCTGTTTGTTGATTTTTTGGTGATGGTGTTTTTGGCAGGCACACTGTATCTAGATTTGCCTGGGCCACCTCTGCCAGATTTTGCACTTTTATGACTTGCACACAGAATTTAATTTTAAGTGTTACTGAATGCGAATACAAACTGATAAAGCCGATAATAAAGACTGTAAGGTTTATAAACCTTAAAACATTACATGGCATCATTTAAAATTATGACCCCCATCTAGATAAGCTGTCATGGTGCAATACTGAAGGTGATTGTCTTGAAACTAGCATTTAAAATAGAAATAAAGTAATTTTCCAGGAATTACCCCAGAATTTATTCTACTACAAGGAATAGCTAAATCCTAACACTAAACTACATCTGGGTTGTGGTTAGTATTTGTGGGACATCTTGAGCTTATTATGATAGAGATGAAAAGATTTTTTGACTTGGCATTACAAGGGAAAACAGATCTGTGAAAAGTAGTATTCTTCATTATCATAGATTAAAGCCTGCATGCAGTTACTTCTGCTGTTTTGGGTGACAATGAAAAATTGTAGTGCTTTTTCACTAATTGCCTTTGCAAAGTCTAGTGGCCTAATTAAAGGGGAGCAGGACAGTTCTTTGTACCACCAGAACAACTGCTGGAATACTGCTTCCCTATCTCCAGTCACACACGAGTCAGCCATTGAGTCTCTGGCTACTTCTCTAAGTTCTCACACAGGACTCATTACACCAAGATCAAACACTTCAGAAGGTGACAGTGAGAAGTGGGATGAACACCTAGAGGTGCTGTTTTCTCTCTAGTGTCCAGAAGCCTATTTAACTACTTGAAACACCATTTTTTCAGATGGTTCATGGTAGAGAAAAATCCCCCAAAATTCAGACAGGTGTACTTAGGCAAGAGAGAAATTCAGATACAGAAGAGTTATTCTAATTTGAAAAATGCTTGATCTTGACTTTGATACTAAAAATAGGAATTCTGTTTTACCAGTGCAGGTTTTCCCCCTAAATCCCTTCACGTGAGAATGTTATTTAATAAGAAGTGACCAAGGGAGAAAACCTTTTCTAACCTCTCTAACTACCAGGTCTGCTTGTCAGAAATATATTTGAAACTGGAGCAAAAGGCAATGTGTATATGGATGAAGGCACATTAAAAGACAAGATCTCCTTAGCACAAGGCTTTTACAATGCAATGGAAAAAATACTTAACATTTAAATATTTATCAGTTTAAATCCTCAGCTTACTTATGTATACAGCACTAGAAACCACTCAGTCCAGATGTTGCTATATGCATGTTATAAAACATCAAAGTTACTAAACTAAAATCCTTCTCTTAATTTACACAGAGTAAGGAGGAGCAGTTATTAATACATGACCATACATTCCATTTTGTAAAGCAACTTTTTGATGATAGCTTTTTCTCATTCATGTATCTGTTTATTGTTTTGCACAGCTCAACTATCAAACACTACAAATGAAAGGTAGCGAAAATTGACACAAATTAAATAAATCCCAGTATATATTCTGTCTTCATCTTCTTCTGAACAAATGCCTACAATTCCTGTTTTCTGGCATCTTCTGCATTGTGAATTTATGTCAATTTAATATTTAAGTGACTAAGATACTTCATAGGCCAGTTAAAAATTCAATTAAAAAGATCAGTATCTCCCAGATTCTTGTAGACGCATGTGTGAGAAATTCTGAAATGCTCACTTTTAGAAACGAGAGAAAACTGCATGAAGGCACTTAAAGGTGACAAAAGCTGCATATTTGATTTAATCATCTCCTGACACATCCTCATATTCTTTATCAATGTACATTAGTAGGACTTAGCTGTCATTCTTGTAACTACAAAGCTGAACACTGTTTTCACTTGGAGTTACTACTAATCCTGAAACAAAATGTGAGCATATTTTAAAACAGGAGGACCCCGTGTAGTTGTTTACGCTTCAGAAGAGTCATGTTCTGCTGTGAGAATGCAAATACTTGTTTCCGAGGTGTTTTCAGCCTCACAGTTGAAATGAAATCTTTCCAAATGTCAAGATCACTTTGAAATAACATACCTAATGCTTCTTTGAGTGCAAGGCTGGTCAAAATGACCTTGTGAGGTTCCTTCCAACCTGAATTATTTTGCCAGTCTAATAATTTATTAGAGTTGTGAACTCCTGATATCTTTCAATCAAATTTTCTCAAGTTTAGCAATAAAACTTTGAAGCAAACAGCAGTCACCCAAATGGTCCCGCACTGCTCATGAGATCATAAGACATACGCTCAGTGGCAATTTACATACTCCCTAGAATTTTTCCAACAATTGTTAGATGGTAATACAGAGTGAGATCCATTTTTATTGCATGTTAGAGAGAATGAATCACCTTCTGGGAGTCTCTCTTACCAGGGAGTCTAATACAGGTGTCTTATATCAGAAGATGAACTTTTAGACAACTAGCAAGATTAAGTAGTTTCCAGAACATAGTAAGTAACAATTTAATTGATATGGTATCCTTGAATTTTGTGTACATGTGCATTCCTGACAGATGAGTAGTGAATACTGCAGTACTGACACCTTGTAGCCCTCAACTCAGGAAATATTTGACAATGATCCCTGCTAAAGGACCTGACTCAAAACCCTGTGAAGGCAAAAGAAATTGTACCACTAACTTTACTTATCTGAATCAAGTTTTACAATGATAGCCACAAAAAAGATGTCTTAAGTGTTACAACACTTTGACTTATCCTATCAAACTCCTTAGAATCTAGGCCCCTGAATAGACACCTGGATTCCCTACACATTTTAAGGGCAGAGATACATAAGGACTTATTTTCTACACAGTACAAAAAGTCAACAAAAACCTTTAGGTGGAACTGGCCTTTTTTTTCCAAGAGTGAGTGATTAAAATGCTACTAATCTCTAAAAAAAGAAAAATCTAAATAAAAAAGAGTAACCACAAAAGTACAGGTCAGGAGAAAGAGCGGCACATTGACCCAGAATAGCATTAGAAACCACTCTCAGGATAAAAGAAAACTGACAGAAGGACTTGAAGCACAGAACTATGCATTGAAGTTTTATAACTCCAGCTCTGCATTCACTCTAGCTATACTCTATGGAGTATTTGTGGATACTGTTTATCATTAAACAGTATGAAATGCAACACTAATATAAGTTCCAAATTGTACTTCAAGAGGACAATGCCTATATCATGTATATGTGAGTCCGCATGTGCCCAGGTAGCCAAGAAGGCCAGTGGCATCCTGGCCTGTATCAGCAACAGTGTGGCAGCAGGACCAGGGCAGTGACCGTGCCCCTGCACTCAGCACTGGTGAGGCCACACCTCGAGTGCTGTGGCCAGTTTGGCGTCCTCAATTCAAGAAGGACATTGAGGTGCTGGAGCAAGTCCAGAGAGGGGCAGCCAAACTGATGAAGGGTCTGCAGTGTAAGTCTTATTGGAATCAGCTGGCCTGACCATGACCAGGAATGCTCCTGGGCACTATGCCCTAGAAGGGAAAACTGGGTGCTGGATTACCTAGTGCCAGTACTAAGTAGTCCAGGTTTACCATGTTTTAGTCTGAGTGCAGTTTAATTTTGGGATGAAAAGAGATGAGTATGTCTGCTGTCTTGGTCAGAGACACATGGCCCAATGCAAAAACGATAAAGAAGGAGAAAAAAGAGGGTCCTTTTAAAGACATGGAGGATGACTGAAATGAAACCCAGGAAGAGCTCACTATAAATAAAGAAAATGCTGCTATGGGGATGGCTCAGACAAGTTGCAAGAGAAGCCAGGCACCAACTTTAGCAATATAACACAGTTGATAGATCTGTGTGAAAAACAAAGCAGACTGGCCAATTCAATGAAGTCTAGTACAAAAGCTCTGGCCATTTGAAAAAAGGGTCTTTTTGCTTGTTTTGTAGTTTAATATAGGTGAGTCTGGATTTTAGCAAGCTCTCTGATATATTTTCCAGGTGCCTCAACACTGATTTATGGGCTACTTGGCAGCAGCAGAATAAAATATATCATTCTCTGGCACATTTCAGAAAAAAATTGTCAGTTGGAAATGGAACGACAGCACCACTGAAAAGAAAGCTTTATAAAGGCATCAAAACCCCCAACCAACACAATTCTACCCATGTAATTTTACAACATATACAGTTGGAAAATTCACCTTTAAAAAAGGTCATTTTAGGGGGAAATTACAGTTTATGAGGTAGAGTTTGTCACCACAAGAATATGACGCACAAACAAAAATCGCAAAGAGAAAAGATAAATACCATGTCAATTCTGCTTATGCAGAAAGAGGCTTGAGCAACTAACCTGATAAAGTAAGCCCCTTTTGAGTCTTCCTTTCCATAACAACAGCTGAAGCATCCTGCAATATGTGGAACTGCTGTATCACAAAAATGGATGGCCTACAGCATGAGTTGAAGTCCTTGATCAATGCAATGCTTAGCATTTCTGAACATCAGCTCTATGACAGGTCCTATTTGCTCAAAAATACTCAAGAACAAGAGCAGTAATGACTGCTATTATGGTTTGTTTGAAGTTCAGTGATGAAAGCCAAAGAAATGAACATACAAAGATCACAGCTGAAATGGTTCAAAAGTAACAGGCATAACTCCGCTGTCATCCTGGCATGTTTGGACTGTTTCTAAACTGCAGCAAATTTGAATTGCAATTATGAAGTACAAGTCCTCAGAATAACCCTACAAATAGCTTAAAACTGATCAGTACCGTACAGTTATTACTAGTTGGCTACATATATTTGTTAGGTAATTATTTTCAACAGACTTTTCCCATCTTTTTTTTAAATTCATCTTTGCTTTTATCGCATGTTCTTCAAGGATTTCACAAAATATTAAGAGGTTGCACAAACTTATCATCCGTAATTTAACCAGTATTTTGAATGGGACATAGATTAGAACAGTTAATTTCACATGTACAGTCTTACTTTCCTAAACAAAAATTTCAGATTTGGGAACATTAGTACAACATGTGAGAGTCATGACTGCCTTGTTTTAACAATTTGCAGAGCACTCCTGTAATGAAGCATTAACCTTAAGACAGCACTGGATAAAAATAACAAACAACATGAAAAAGGTATCTATTTGTGGAATTTTGGAATTAAAAGCAGAGAAGTATGCTGTAATGATAACAAATTAACAAGTTAACAAAAACAAAATAAATATATGCTCTTAATATACAGCAGTAGAAATAATTTTGTCACGATTGTTTAAATAGTTAAAAATCAAATAAGTGATTATTTTTCAAAGACAGAAGATGAAAAGTTCCATGATCCAGTGTTTGGACAAATTTCAGCTGAAAAAACATCACCAAAAACCTAAACAAAATTAAAAAAAGTCCAAACCCCCAACATGTGTGCTTACCATACAATCAAAAAACAGGGACAATCATGATTTACATAAATTCTTGTCATTCTCCTTAACTGTATTTGTTTGTGAATCAGAAATCTTCCAGTTCTCTTGTGGAGCTGCCCCGTAAATTCTCGTAACCATCTTAAGACTTCTATGCTTTGTCACTTCATGACCCCAAAGTTGCTTGCAATAGGTAATCTGAGGATCAGGACTGGGTGCTCTGCCTAGATCGTGCTACTGCCAGCCCCAGAGTGAAGTGCTAAAGCAGAACAAAGCCATTGCTTTTCTCACAGAGATTAGAGCATGAGAGATCAAGAAACATTGCATGATGTTTAATTAATTTAACAATTCCTTGCAATATACCAGCAAGCTGTCACACAAAATCTGAATATGACACACTAGAGAAAGAATTGAAGACATTGTTCTAGAAATGTGAGAAGAACAGTTTTCATTGCACTCATTCTGCAGAAAACTGGAAAAAAAATCCCCAAGCCCACAGCATATATAGATTTTTTTGCAAAGAACATACCTATTAACTCTTTATTTCTGACATCTAAGGCCATGTTTCGTAAAGCTGTAGCAACTGCACATACCACCCGGTCATTGTCTATCCGAAGCAGCTCCACCAGGATTGGCAATCCTTTCTCCTTGCGGACGGCAGCGCGGATGTACACTGACCACTGCAAAGACACAGGGTAGAGCGTGAGGGAAGCCACAGAGGCACTAGGGAGCAAAGCAGCTGAGGTTATCACTAGAGAGCAAGGCAGCTGAGGTCACAACACAGGAACCGGCAACAGAAGCATTTGGATGCAAAACTCAAATGAGGGGAAATAATTGCATTTATGATGCTAGGCAACCACTTGATTTGGCAATCTGCACTAATTTTTTATGGTGACAGAGAAATTAAATGATGAATTGACTTTACTCCTAGCACACCTGGTTACATTTTTACTGCCCAAGTCTGCAGATGACTTATCGCGCATCAGCATTTCGTATGCAACATCTAATGATGCTTGTTTGCTGCTAAACCAACAAAACTTACATTACAAAATATATATTACAAAGCATGTTCAAGAGGTCTGAGTATTTCTTTGTTATTACCGTAAGAATTAATCAGTCTACAAACATGAAAATCCTGTTATCATTACTTCTGTGATTCACAACTTGTTCAGAAGGAAAAGTGAGGACAACTATATGTGTGGGTTTGGCACCTGTAGTGATTTTAACTGGAATACTATTGTACATCAAAGTGTTAGAGATCCCCTCGAGAGCCGACCTGAGGGTGGTGCAGGTCTGTGCTGTGCCTGACTCCATGCATCACGTGCTGCAGGACAAACCCAGTGGCTAATTCTACCAGAGAAGCCCAAAGGCATCTCCCACTTGACACTTGGTCATGACATCACCGGCGCGGCCTTGTCCTTGTATCAAAGACAGCACAATGTTCTCATGTAAACATCCTTTTATTTGACAGTAGAAATGATGAATAGAGTTGTTTACTTCTAAGAAATCCTCTAGGAGCTCTAAAGAGCATCATGCCAGTAAACAAGGGATCTGTGCAGTGTGCTGACTAGGAGCTCCATCCAGTGCTGTACAACTTGGGGTTCCCAGCACCTGAAGGGAGGAAAGATGAGCTATACTTCCCTATCTTCCATTCTGCTGTTAGCTCCAACATTTGCAAAAATGGAAACAAGACCAAAACTGTGACCTTGTGGTTTTAAAATCTGTGGGTATTGCCAAATTTAAGATGTTTGGACACCTGCAGGATGTGCCGGTCTCCTCAGCACAGCCCACTTCAAAACAAGCCATCACTAGGCACATATTCACTGCCACTTCATGAACGCTTCTCTGGAATTTTCCTAAATTCACATTCATGCTTCTTGCACTGACAGTTGAAAGGCAATTATTGCAGCAGAGAGTCTCCTTCCTTTCAGTGCTATGGCATGGATGAGTACCTTGCTATTGTACCTAGAAGGTGAAGACAAGTTCTGGAAGGTCTTAGCTTCTGAAATATTTCAAGTATTTAAAAAAGAAAGGATGGTAAGCCTTAGAATTTCCAGATCACAACAAGACTTCTCTTTTGCCAAACTTTGCTTAAAGAACAGTTAAATCACACCATAAAGAATAATTACATTGCAATGGCATTACTCTATAACCAGAGTGAAAACAAATTTCATGAAACAAAACATTAAAAAAGGTAAGTCATTCACAGTCAGCAGACCATGCTTAACCTCTGCATATGGCCTCTACTTACCACAGTTGAAGTGTTCACTTTAAAAGCTATCATCTGTTTATAAAATAGATAGGTGGCCTGAAGGGAAAAAAATGGAATGCATATCTATATGATAAGAGCAGTAGATATGGAGATAGACAAGAACTGCAATGCTGCAATATCTGAAGTGCAAATTCATTCCAGGTGATATAATTCAGGGGAAATGAGGAAAAAGGAAAAGAAAGCAGCATCTAAAGAATATTGTTTCATTAATTCTTTGCAGTAACTGTGCATAACAAAAGCCAGTTGGCTGGACTATGCTGTAGATGAAAATGTTAATGGTTATGATAAGCTTTCCAGTCAGGTAAGTTGGACAAGGGGTTCTCAGCATCACCGAGCACAATAATGTCTCTAAACACAAATGTGCTGACATTTCCTGCAGCAAAGCAAATAGCTCTTAAGTAAGAGAAGTAGTAGCAGGACTCTTGGGTGAGGAGCAGGACTCTTATTCTACATGGTTTCCTCCAGACTCTTCTTTAGAACCAGTGTATAGGATGATCAGATACAAAACTAAAAGGCATCTTAAGGGTCAATGAGTTTAAAAGAAAGCATCTACTGAAAAATAATTTCTTTCCTACACCTTGATTCTAATGGGATATTACATAGAAAGGATGCTATGAAAACACCAAATGAGTATTTCTAACCCTCCTGCTTTAATAAACATGTATTTACCTGTCAGTTAAACACATTCTCAGCTGCAGCTGGGAAAGAAGAAATAGCTCTTTGCACTTAAAAAGTGCTATATTTTGTACATCTCTCCCATGGGAGGTCTCTGCTGTGTCTGCTGTGATTACAGGGTGATTGTCAGAGTAATAGTTCATGGTAGCAGTGAGAATATTTTGAGAAAGGAGTGAGTCTGTCTAGTTGAGGTGAGAGTTCAAGCTAGCAGGCAATATTCTGAAAGATGCTGTTGTTCATTGCAGAAGCACATCACAGATGTAGCATCTTCAAAATAGACTGCAGGAAGAATCAGTGGGGGTGTTTGTTTTGAGAAAAAAAGCTTATTTATGTCTATTCAATACCAGAGAGAATCTAAAACGATCCTTTAGATTATTCACTATATTTTGAAAACCTCCACACTAACACCTCAGTAAACAGTTTTCCCTTGATTTTCCTTTTTAGTGAGCTACCAAGGGAAAACACAAGCACTTGTTTCATGAAACCAGGTTTACAACAGACATCTTGGGATGTAGTATTTTCATCATCCATTCCAAAAGTTTAATAGAAATGAATTAGGAAATGTTTTTCTTTTAACCCTGGGGAGAGTAGGAGAGATTGGAGGAGAAACACTGAAATAACTCAATATGAAAAAAAAAGTATAAACCTCCTTACTGAATAAATGACATGCAAGCCTTCAGGATCTGTAATGAACCAATTAATTTGATCACAACAGTAAAAAATACATCTCCAAAGTTTTCACAGGGGAAAAATCCAGATATAATGTTTTACAGATGCACATACACACACATACACATAAGACAATGGGAAACTACAGGAAAGTATGTATGAAACCTCTCCTCTCCCCTGTGCATCCCTCTCCCTCCAAAGCTGTCTTTTTCCAGAGGATGTCATTTGCTTTGGGAAAAGTTCACAGACTCCTCAATGTGTGATTTGCTATCATTTCATTTGCTGTTTCAAGTCATGAACCTTAGGCAGAAAGACAGAAATTCCTACTAATTGTTTCAACAGTCTCTGGAGAACTTTCCATGTGGAAAGTGGTAGGAACTGTCTGGCTCTCTTTCCTTAAGCTGCCAATTAGGACAAGTCTCTGCAAGCAATTATGCTGCACTGTGTGGATTTCAGGAAAGCTCAAATTGAGATGCCTCAAAATGGCTATTTTATTCTCACAGAGAACGGAAAAACTGATTTGCTCTTGAGTATACTGATGATCCTTTCGTTTGCCTAAAGCCATCAAGAACATTCCTGCATTTCCACATTGTGGGTCAACTGCTAGTATGAGCTCAGTGAAGTATAAAAGCTAAGAGATGAAAAATCATAAAAAAGAGACAAAGGGTTTGCTGCCTATCAGTAAGTGAGGCACTCTGCCAATATACTTAATCATCCTGTTATTCCACAAATCAGTGGCAGTGTCAATGATCAAATAACTGTTCAGTTTGTAAAGCAAAAGCACTCCTATGGGAACCACAAACACTTTAGAGGGAACAAGGAGCCAGAAAATAAAATCAAATCATTATTGTTGCATCATATTGAGGCTAAATTATTGGAGACAAGCATAGGAGTCACAATCTGTGCATGAATACACTTTACTGATAATTAAATTCGGGGGGCATAACTACCATACATCACTTTGAAGGTACAGAGTGAAGCTCTATGTCCACTCTCATTAGTAGTTCCCTTTTTATTTTTGTCACAGTAATTAAGTAGAAAAATACACTAAATCTGAAAATTATTTTTTTGTTTGTCACTTATTATTATAAAGGACCCTTTCCAGAGCTGAATGTCTCTAGGGATTAAGATTACATTAGGCTAAAACTCAACAAAAGAGTTATAAATCTAGATAAGACTTACTTATATTTTTCAGAGGAATTGAAAAGCATTTAGTCAATTAACTCCTTTTAGTGTGTGGGAAGATAGCTAGGGGTAAAAATTAGGGGAAACTAAGAAGTTATATTCAGATCCTAAGGGAAGTTACAACAGTACAGAAATTATAGGGTGAAATGCATCTGCTACTCCCTGGATAGAATGCGTTTGACATGCTCCCCAGTGACTCTCTCTCCAACAACAGGCACCTGCTAGGGAGGGTAGAACAGAGAGTGGAGCAGAGTGGAGACACCGTGCTCTCCTCTCCATAGAAATCCCTGCAGTGGGGAGAACACAGTGTGGAGCAGAGTGGAGACACCGTGCTCTCCCCTCCACAGAAATCCCTGCAGTGGGGAGAACACAGTGGTACTTTATACTATATACTGTATAGCACCACCTCTCAGCCAAGGGAGATAAAAGATGTCCTGCTGCTGAGCCAGCAACTGTGGTGAAATCTCTCTTCTGATATGAACTTGGCTTATTAAAGCCTAATAGTAATATTATCACACACCTCCATTCCAAAATTACTGGCCTCCAAGGTACGACCACCCCTCACTGGGCATGTGCCCTGTATTTTTTTGACTGTATCTTTAAAAGCAAAATGAGAGACTTTTACACCAATCAGAAACAAAAGTATTTATGACTTAAGTCATTCAAGCTCCATCTAAACATAAAGAAAGAGTCAGAAACAAAAGTATTTATGACTTAAGTCACTCAAGCTCCATCTAAACATAAAGAAATAGTATAGAAATAAGTTAAGAATGGGGAGAAAATCAGCAAGACTCTGCTCTAAGTGCTGGGATTGGTCGACAGGCTGAACTCTACACACACTGAATATTGCTGCTGGGATTAGAGCTTGTTTGCATATTGCTTTAAATAAGTGTTTGCAGTCAGATACGATCACTGACAATCTTCCAACCTTAACCTGTCACAGTTTGTATCAATAGTGTTATTCTGTAGACTGCTAGAGTGAGTCCTTCACAGGCACCAGCAGCTGCTGGCAGCGGGTAACACATTCAAATAAAGTGGGAAGACCCTCTGAGGAGTCTCCCTTATGCTGCTGGTTTAGCCTCCCTGAAAGTCAAATCACTCTCTAATCCAGTGGGATTGTCTGGTGAAGGGTTCCCATAACAAGACACTGACAGACTGGTGGGACACAAGGGTCTTGGCTTTCCTGGGGCACTGACAGACAAATAAATGACCAAGTGTTGAGAAAAGCTCCCCACTCTAATGGTTGAGGAAATCTCCCCTTTCCATGTGACAGTGTTTCATATGGTTTTCTTTGTTCCCCTGTGAAGCACCAACACAGGAGACCAAAGCAAACAAGAAAGAGATTTCCAGCACAAAATAAAAAAGAAAAAAACCCTAACTAAATAAAGCCCCACAAAGAATACAAGGAATACCAACAGCTTTGGACTTGATATTCTGAATGGATTCACTTTCCTGATGTTGACATCTGTGTTACTGAAAGTATCACATACTTCAGTTTTGGCAAGAATTTGCAATGTATTGACATAGTTCAGCACTGTGACCCAAAGACTACTGAGATATTGAATATTAAAGGGGGAATTTCTGAGACATAAACGATAAAATGAAAGTTAAATCAGGGCAGCAGGCATGACAATGCAAACTGAATTACCATGAGAATCAGGAGAGGTCTGCCAGGAAAGGCTTAGAAAGGGTCTATCTGCTAGCAGTACTGAAACAACAGACAATGATCTAGAACTGCATGTTTAATAATCAAAGACCAATGAGCAACCAAAGATTAATATTTCTCTCTGTATGATCAGACTCAATGTAATATATGTATCAGGAAAAAAAAATCTGTATTTCACTTGGAAAATTAAAGATCTATTTTGCTCAAGTAACTCTCTAGGATCCATAAGAAGTCACAGCACCTGACAGAGAGGAAGGCTCAGAAATCTTGGTTATCTTTCTGCAATTTCTGAAGAGAGCAGGAAGAAAGTTCCCAGGGACTTTTTGCTCCCTGACTGCAGTGCTTTGTTCTCAGAAATTACCCCACCTGGTAGGCCACCAGTTAAGTACTCTGTATTTTTGTGCTGGGACAAAAGAAAAGCCTTAACTGGTTCCTCTTCTCTTGCTCCACAACCTAGTCAAGCTTAAAGGGAAAGATAAAAATCTAGTGGGTAAACATTTAAATAAACTAGAGAAAAATAAAACAGTGTTAGCAGAAGTTATCTTAAATAGGAAGGTAAAGCTGAGAAGGAACTGCCCTTGCACCCCATCATTCTTGGTTCTGCAGTACAAGTACAAACCATGTATTCAAAATTACTTGAAAACCATTGTAATCAGCATTCCAAACATTGCAACTGATCTTATTAAAAAAGAAACATTTTAAGACAAAAGTGACACATCTCATTGGAAATAAGCTGCTTGTAGTAAGGGACTACTTTGAGCAGGATGTCACTGCGCTCCCATTCCACATACTGATGTCCATTTTCATTTCCTCATGATGTCTGTGATACAAGTATTTGCAGCAGCAGGTCTTGCTTCTTTAATACTGTCCTGTCCCTTCAGTCTTGTCTTCCTTTCTATAGAGCCAGTACATTTCCCTGTATTAATTGTTGTTGATTTATCTCAGGGGGGGTTTCCACCCAGGTAAGAATTCCTGACAGAATAAAGCATTGGTTATTTTAAAAGTTTGCCTTTGTTGATTATGTGATATGTTATAAGTGGTCCTCTCCATACTATCACATAAAGTTTCACAATACCACCATTTTGGAGAAAACAAAAGTAAGCTTTTTCACTGTAATCCAAAAAAACTTTCTCCTCAAACTGCCTGATGAAACTCCAGAGGGTTAATATATAAATAACTGGAATAATAAGAAAAGTCTGGCAAGAAACCCAAAATATGTCCTTGCCTGATAAGAGAAGATTGATAACCTAGATGTCTGCTGCTTTAGAATATAATTACTCATTATCTGCAAGTGACTGAATGGTAAGGAGTTTGAAACTCTTCTCATACTATTATTTGAAGCAGCTGCACTGACCTTGTCTCTAAATTGGTCCCTTTTATGTTTTCAGTTTCCTTATCTAATAATTTACTTAATGGAGCTCTTGCTCCCATGAGAGTCAAATTTCTCTAGGACAGGATTAACAAAATAAATGCAGTAGCTTGGCTAAGGAACAAAGACAAAGATAGCATCTAGCTATCTCAAGAGATCAGGCCAATGACCCATAAACCCCCCTCACATGGGTATTGTACCTGTATATTAGGGATCAAAGGCAGGGACATTCAGTTGTCTAACCAAAGAGCCTTCTTATTCCCTGCTGAGTATGATCAAACATGGAACTGAAAGGAAAGGAGCTAAAAAGGACTAGCCAAGGAATGCTACAGCCTGAGGAGACTGACATTGACTTGAACAGAGCAGCACTTGCTCCTCATGTTACAGAATCAAAGAATAAGTAAGGAGGAGGATTAGCAGAACTGCTGCCTTGGACTTTCAGAGGGAAAACTCAGGACTGTTTAGAAGATTGGTTCACAGAGTCCCTTGGGAGTCAGTATTGAAGGGCAAAGAAGTCCAGGAAGGTTGGACATTCTTCGCGAAGAAAGTCTTAAAAACATAGAAACAAGTCATCCCCAAGTGCTGAAAGACGAGCCAGTGGGGAAGACTACCAGCTCTGCCTGGAGCTTAGGAAAACAAATGGAGATTTTTTCACATTTGGAAGAGGCAGCTTAGGAGAACTACAGGGATGTTGTGAGGTTATGCAGGCAGAAAATTAGAAGGGCCAAAGCCCTGCTAGACCTTAATCTGGCTACTGATGTAAAAGAACAAAAAATGTCTCTATAAACACAGCAGCAACAAAAGGAGAGCTAAGGAGAATCTCCATCCGTTACTGGATGCAGGAGGAAACGGTGACAAAGGATGAGGAAAAGGCTGAGGTACCTAATGCCTCCTGCCCCTGGGTCACAAAAGCCCATGCAGTGCTGCAGGCTGGGGGCAGAGTGGCTGGAAAGCTGCCTGGTGGAAAAGGATCTGAGGGTGCTGGACATGAGCCAGCATGTGCCCAGGTGGGCAAGAAGGCCAATGGCATCCTGGTCTGAATGAGAAATAGCATGGAAAATGAAACTGCCCATCCTGCCATTAAAGCACATGAGGGAAGTTTGTAAAGCCTGAAAAGTAACTGAGACAGAAGACTGGGTGCACAGAGGGGACTAACCAGGGCCCAGAGCAGGTATGCAGCCTGCTCTAACATAAACCACTGTGTTGTCAACAGAAACTCAGCAGAGCTTGTTTCCTAATTTTAAAAGATAGGTATTACTTATAGAAGTTATCATAGTGTTTTGAAACCAAAGAGGGCTATATGAATGAAGATATTATTTTTAAGGGTTTAACAAAACTAAGGAAATCCCACCTGTAGTGACAACACTGTGTTATAAACTGCATGCAATTGAAGTGGTTAATACTGTATGACCAGAGGTAATGGGCAATAACTGAAACACAGGAGTTTTGCAGAACAGCAAGAATTGCTTTTTCACTGTGAGGGTGACTAAGCACTGGCACAGGTTGCCAGTGGAGTCTCCACCCTTGAAGACATTCAGAAAAACACCTGGACATGATCCTAGGCAACTATGTTCAGGTGGCCTTGCTTAAGCAGGGGGTTTGACCAGGTGACCTCCGAAGGTCCCTGCCAACCTCAGCTCTTTTGTGGTTGTGTGAGATCGCACCAACAGGTATTGCAGTGTTGTGGTAATGTCTCTGGCAGATAAACTGTCATCAGCCTAAATTCAGCACTCAGATATGGACAGACAGACACAGTAACATCCCATTAAATATCCTGGTACTTCCTTTCTTCCTGAGAGGTTAATTTTGTTCAGGAGGATTCTTGACATTGTCAACTCTAGGACATTCTGCATATAACTTTTTACATGCTCAGGAGATTTAATGCATTAATTGCCTATTGACCAAGGTGAAAACTAAAAAGAACTTGCCACTTTTATTCTGACCATCTGAGGAAAGATGGTGCTGCCAGACTATATATAAAAATATCATCTTTTACAGGATGACTCTTGTAATTTTAAACCATGTAATTTTTTAATGCAAGGTAATGATATGAGGTTGCAGGAAGAATTTCTGGTTTCAAGGGCTATAGTGGGAGAGACTTCTTAAGAAACAGGTAACTGTTTCCATAATGTAGCTGGGTCAGCAAATCTATGTTTAGTTTTATTTGTGTATTTTTGCACAATTTTGGTTAAATTCAAATTAAGTTGCAAAGATAACTAAAGGAGCTCCCAGTGAAAAGTCAGTACCTAATGGGAAGTAAAGGCAATATCTCAAACTTTATTTGTTCAGGGAAAACTCCAGCTAAGATTGATGAGGAATGTATTCTCCCTAGATTTTTATTTTGGATTTCTAAGCAGCATTAAAATGCAAGTTCATATTAAGTATAGTTAGAAAAAGTCTATTTTCTTTGAAAAAAAAAAATCTCAGGAGTGGCAATGAAAGGAAGCAAAGCCAAAACTAATAGCCATTATTTTCACATGTTGTTTCTTCTGCCTTCAGGATGTTTAGGATGCAGTGAAATTACCACAGTTACGATTTCACAGGATAAAATATTTTGGGAAGCAATGAGTTCTGCAAAACAGAAAGCCACCCAGTCCCAGGTACAGACTCTGTGATTAGCTCAGTGATTAGAGGATGGTGCTGATAATCAAAAAGGTTTTGGATTTGAACCCTGTATGGGCCATTCACTTAAGATTTGCACTTGATGATCCTTGTGGGTCCCTTCCAACTCGGAGTATTCTGGTGACTCCGAAACCTCAGGCAGCAGCTGAGTTCTGCAGAAGGTGATGGTGTGTGCAGCTACAGCGCTCGCAAACCCACCCATGGCTCTCAGGTAGCACTGTACCTGAAGTGTGTATTACTAGCAGCCTTTAACCCCATCAGGCCAGGGACATGCAGTAACCAGCTGCTGGTGGCACAGGTCACTGCAAGGCAGAAGTTGGATCTTACACTAAGTGATACCCTGGCAGTGATGTGGAAAACTTTAATTTGCCCAATCTTCCCCAAAGGCTTACATATTTGGCCATCTCCAGAGATATCATTCCAGAAGGGCATTTCTATTTTGTATAGATGCATCAAGTAAGCACTCGAATAAAAAAAGAGGTCTCAGTGAGGATATACATGTAATTTTCCATGATAGAGATGGTTCTTCTCCTTCAGATTCCAATACCACTGTCATCCTTGTGTGACGACATTTTGATGCAGAACAGTGAGATGAGTAAATGTCTGTTTTCACCTGTAACAGCCCTTTCCAAACGGAGTTCTGCTTTGTGTATAAGCTGTCAATCTCCTTCAGAATCAGAATATATATCAAAGTCAAGATACACAGATGTGATCTGTGTTTGCTTAAATTTTCACACTAAAAACATTCTTCCTCATACCTCAAAATCAGTATCCTGTTTTATTGATAAACTTTAATTCAGACCTGTTAATACACTTGTCACCAAGATGCTTTTTTCCTGACTTTTTATAGATGGTCTTACTTCTAATAATAATTGCATTTATCAATTATTGCATGAGTAAAAAAAACCCCAAGTTTTACTTTGCAGATGGGCAATATATGGCAAGACTTTTGTCCAAAGTGTTTCATTCTGACATAGAAAAATTGTATGCAAAGATATGTATGTTACACTTTTTTCTTTTATGTTTTTATTTGGCTTTAGAGGGAATTTCTGCAACTCAGGCAGTGCTTAAAATGTCCTACAGATTGTTTCACTATGTGCATGTGTTGATTTTGTGCATGTATCACTGAGAAACTATATGCCTTGGAATAAGGAAAACTTTCAGCCTCTCTGAGCTATTAATCCTTAAAGTGACGTACTGCTACTTTCCTTTTGTGTCTGAAAAACTCAAAAGTAGTCTAGGGGATTTAGACACATATCATCTGTTAATTCTAGTGGCAGACATTTATCTAAATCCCTTACACAACTTTTTATTTTTTGAAAATTATTCAGGCTTCCTTTTATCTGCTCACTTTCCCTCTGTAATAGCATTGCCTAAGCACTGCTTGTGTTAAAAATATTACCTCTTGGTCACCCAAGAGGATTAGACAGCTTTGTACCAGATGAACCAAAAGGGTGAAACAGCTAGGAAAGAATTAT
This sequence comes from Pithys albifrons albifrons, assembly GCF_047495875.1. Taxonomy (NCBI): domain Eukaryota; kingdom Metazoa; phylum Chordata; class Aves; order Passeriformes; family Thamnophilidae; genus Pithys; species Pithys albifrons. Next base: position 25,585,574 of record NC_092461.1, read on the forward strand.
GCAAGTGTATCAATTGCACTGTATTTTTTTCCAGAAGAGACTATTTCTTCAGCAGTGCATGAGGGCATCTGGTGCACTGGGTACCTCATATATTCTGGGACTCTTCCGGCATAAAAATAATGCTAATTGCAAAAAGGCCACAGCTGCTATTGCTATTAATATTAATAGTAACATTATTTACTTTCATGCAGTTTGCTCATCTTCTCTCTTTCAGTCCATCATAAAGTTCTTCTTGAAAAAGTTCAAGTAAAAAAAATAATTTTTTTTCTCATTCTTTATACAATTACAGTTTCTTGGAGGAACTAAAAAAATTAAAATCTCCCTTAGGAATAACCTCCTCTATTAAGAGTTTTCTATCTTTTATTTCAGTAATTTTATATCTAGACTGCAGCAGTGGAAAGGAGAGGTCAAAAGGTGGAAACATCAATGCTTATGTAATCCCCAAAGAGGATTACTCCCCTCACAAAAATGGCTAGTATGACATGAGAAATTAAGGATATTCATTCTGTGTCTGCACATCCCTTGTAATAGAATTGGTGAATCTTTAGAAAAATAGAGCAATACGAGAACAACTGAGCTTTTCCCATGGTATCAGCACAGAGAGTATTAAAGTTCAAAACAGTTTTTCTAAGCCATCACTTGCCAAAGAGCTCTGTGGAGCCTTCCTTCCTCTCCCTGTACACTTCTGCCAACTAAAGGATGACAGGCATACAGCTTTATTAGAAATGGAAGAAGGGGCACCACTTGGAGTTTAGCACTTCTATTAGTCCTGGCAAATATACATGCATTGTTTTCTCATTTGGACCAGCGCTACACCCATTCCCAGATGGACAGAACACATTTGTTGTGTTTTTATGGCAGGCTTACACAGTCTGACGTGGTCTACAATATGAGAATAATAAAAGGACAATGATTTTCAGGCATATGTTTACATAGCAAAAAAATCGCTGGACAGATACTTTGTTAAATCATTTCACATGTCATTGAATGCAACAGTCAAAAACACTTTATAAGTTTGGTGGAACACAATGCTAAAAACCAAAATCACATGCCTCAGAAGATCTAGTAAATGTGCTAACCAAACTTCCAATAAAGCTTTATGGGAAAAACCCACCAATTTCTTAGAGTCAGCGATAACATTCCAAATGAATGCCTAATTAAATTGATATTTATATAACACATGCCCAACTGCTTAAATCCCAACAGGATACCTTCTGAGACATAACTTTGATAACTGCATATCCCCATACATGAGTGTTTTCATAGTAAATGATAAAAATTCCTGCTCAGATTCAATTAATACATTATGGTTACACCATAGGATTAGATAGTACTTTCATCCAATGAAACCAGTTTATCACCAGGGAAGTAACAAAGGAATTAACCTAAAAAGTAAACCAAGCTCAGAGTTATCTTGAATTTTACTGATCCGTCCTAACTTTAGAAGTATCTTCTTGAATTCTTACTCAACTTACTGCAAATAATACATGAGAGAAAAGTGAGTGTTTTGAATATATTTGAAAATTAGGATTAGCTGGAATACAGTGGCTTGATTGAGCATTTCCTTGTTCATTGTACATATTTAACCATATTGTGAATATATTTTAATGTTTCACTTAAAAAAAAAACTAGGTGGAAATTATTTGTGTTGGTGTCCCATCATTTATATCCTGCTCTGCTGTGCTCTGGTATCTCCCAAGAGACAGCATGTCAATCAGTTTCCACAACGAGAAAACAAAATGGTTCCATTTGATTGCCACTGGTGGCGTTTTTGGCTCATTTTTCATGGCTCTGTCATCCTGAGTCATAAAAAACTGCTTCTCATTTGGATATTGGTTTTGATTGGCAATTTTTCATATTTGACCTGACCAATGTGATCTTCGCTGTTGTACACTGACATTTGCTACAAAGTGACTACCTAGGACCTAAAATACAATTTTAAATTTGACTGCAGACAGTTCTGTGAAAACAGAAGGTTATCCAACTACCAGAGGAATTTAGATACATTTACAACACCAATCTGCTGTCATCTGTAACATCATTTCTGAATTGAAAAGTAAATACTTCTTGGGTTAATATTCCTACCTTCCAACTCCCAGCAGCCAAGTTCTGCAGTGCCCCTGCTGCCCCCTCCAGCGTGTCTGGATTCGAGCACTCAGAAAGAAGTGTGAGGTAGGGTTTGACTATTGAAGGGTGCCACAGCATTTGGATTCCTTTGGGTGGTTCTGCACAGTCTGGGAGAGGTCCTACGCCATCCCACTGTTGGAAAGCACAAATCAGGTTGTCAGCAAGAAACAGTGAAATGTACTTGAGAATTACCTCAGCTGAAGCCGTAACATCAATGTGTGTGCATGTGAAGGCATCTGTCTATAAACAGCTGTTCTCAATTTTTGCACTCCACGTGATTCTTCACAGAGAAATCAAATTTGCTACTCAACATTCCTTACAGGCCAAGCTTTAACACTGGCAGAAATCACAATGTTTTAGCTGGTTGACATAATAAAATCACTTTTCATTGCATTTATCTTTTTGGGTGGGAATAGAAGCTCAGTTAATGTACCTTAAGAGGCAAATCTAGAACTTGCTTATGGAGAAGAGATTCTCTGTTTTCACATCCTGCTTAGTTCTCTACATTCTCTCTCTTCTCATGAGGGGAAAACCAACACAAAATGCTCCTGCGGAAAACTAAATCTATCAAGGCCATGAGCTCTCCATGGCACAGGTGTGACAAGTCCTTCCTCAACTGCACAACTCCTTCTGGCTTCACTCAGTGCAAGGGCAGGGGGTATTCAGGCAGCCACCCAGCCACAAGATCTAAGACTTCAATGCAGTTGCCAAAACCACCTCCCACTAAAAAGGCTCTTCCTCTCATCACACACAGTTTTGCCATGAAAACAACCCAAGTCCGATACCCAAAACGTGCAATATTAAAACCTGGACAACTATCAGGTTATTACATAAAACACAATCTTACCAGAAAGAAAAACTTTATTCCAGCGGAACACATAACACTTGCACCTAAGCATGAAACATCTTAAAAGAAAATACACAGACTTTTTTTTTTCCTTTTAAACCAAAGCAAGATGTGGCATGTACTGTCAATAAAATTTTAAATGAGATTTCTGTCTATATATTTATTGCATACTTTGTACAGATAAAGCCATTTAAATAATTCACAGTCCTACTGCCACTATTAGGAACAAGCCTCAACTTTTTAATAAAATACCTTCCCCAATACCTCTGACATGTCCAGATTGCATAATACAATAAAAAGTAAACTTTTTATTGCCTTGCATTACAGCCTACTGTGACTACATAGACAAAAAAAAATCTATACAGTAACATTAAACATATACTAGGCATACAAAGTCAAATCAACTCCTTGTTTATATCTGCAACAGTTAATTTAACTATGAGTCAAATAGCACAATAATACTTGCACTGGAGAAGACCTAGAATCCCTTGTTTCCAGGAAGTATCAAACACAATTTTATTTAAACTCACTTAAAAATTACATATATAGGTTAAGGGACAATCCATCAAGTCTTACCTAATAACAACTAACACAATTTTAACAAGGTTTTGCGAGATTACTACCATTGAGAATGAAACTATTTTTTCTAAATTAAAGCAGAATAAACACAAAAGTGGAAACCTAGCTGGACCATTTAATACACATGAGCAGTTACTGAAAATCAGAAAGCTGCTCAGGTATGAAACTCACTACACTGGACAAATGTTACCATAGTTTAAAAGAACTGGCATAGCAATACCAAGTGATGGTTGAGAAACTAGAGGACAAATGCCTCCTGGAGAAACAATGCTTCTAAATGACATTATCATAGGGCTGTGCCTTTTAATACATTTCTACCTTTAAACAATAGGCTGTTTTCACTGCATGTGACTCAGTTCTCCTTTTTCCTCCTTTTAAATCACCAGCCTTGCCAGAAATGAATTCTCTTCAGCTCATAAAAAATACATTAAAGCCTGCTTCTTATTTTGGCTCTCGGAATTCAACCATTTGCACTGTCAGATTTTTTTTTGAAAACAAATGAGAAACATCTCCTACAGGTAAAATCTGACCTCACACCAGGTTTAGGTTTTGTACCTCAATAAGTCCACTAATGAATGACTTGTGATATCCAAGAGCACCATTTCAGGTTTTCACTCATCACATTCCTATTTGCACGAAATATGGACTCATCATGCAACTAAAGAGTGTTTTTATAGAGTATTTACGATGTTATTTCAAAAAAAAAGTACGTAAAATGCATCAAATGTATCAGATATATCCAACACATTTTTTGTGCACATGTGGCGTATTTTTTTAAGCTCTGTTATTTACACTCTTATAATCCCAAAGACTACTTCAAATCAGCTGATATAAATAGAGTTGAATATATTTGTTCATGCTGTGCTGGTACATATACAGCAGTAAAGATGATCTAGCAGATAAATTAATATTTAATGTTGTTTTGCCATTCTGCCCAGTAATAAGAAAACATTAAAAAAAAGTGAGACAAATTACTGCATTTCCCTGCCCTTCTTGAAACTCATTTTTAGCATGATTGAATTAATTTATCACCAGCTGTGAGGAAAGACCTTTTTCTCAAGACAGTGTGATGCCTCAGGGTCCCTGCAATAATGATGAAAATCTTTGGCAGCACACACGCATGTGCAGTGAAGGCACAGGAAGTTCAGTGACACCTGAAAATGTCCAGCACTGTTCTCCAGCTGTGGTGTGTGTGCCCAGTGCAGCTGAGTGGCATCGACAGGAAGGGGGTCACTGCCAACCATGATGTGCTGGTTTGGGCTGGGGGAGAGTTAATTGTCTTCACAGTAGTTGGCATGGGGATAATGTTTAGGGTTTGTCCCAGAAACAACGTTGATAACTCAGGGATGTTTTAGTCACTGCCACAGTGTCAAGGTCTTTTCTGCTTCCTACCTGACCCCATCTGTGAGGGGACACGGTCAGGACAGCTGACTCGAGCTGACCAAAGGGCTATTCCACACCATATGGTGTCATGCTCAAAACATAAAACTGAGGGAAGAAGAAGGAAAGGAGGATGTTTGGAGTGAAGGCCTTTGTCTTCCCAAGTCACCATCACGTGTGATGGAGCCCTGCTTTCCTGGATATGGTGGAACACATACCCAGCCATGGGAAGCAGTGAATGAACTCCTTCCTCTGCTTTGCTTGCATGTGTGGCTTTTTCTTCCCCAGTTAAACTGTCTTTATGGGAACCCACGAGTTTTCTCACTTTTACCCATCTGATCCTCTCTCCCATCCCACTGGGGGAGAGTGCTTGTATGAGCTCAGTTTCCAGCTGGGGTTAAACCGTAACACCTGCATAGCACACCTGCTGTGCCTATGGCAGCCTCTTCACTGAAGGGTTAATGGCTTCTGGCACCTTTCCTGTAGCTGAGACCAGTGCCTGCAGCTGTACATCCCAACTGTCTCGGGGCATGTAGAGCTGACAGAGGGCAGAAAAGAAGCTATTGCAAAGGAGGTTTTCCTCATCTTCATCCATTTATTTTGTATTTCATAAACAGTTGCCTGAGCAAAGAAAATGTTTTCCTCAAACTGGTATTGGCCTCCATCTGAAATGGTGGTTAAGGCATGGCAGAAGTTGCTTTGCAGTTCCCATTGCTCAGTATTAATGAACTCAGCAGTGTGCTGAACAACTAACTACCCTGTAAATTACTGGAACAGTTACTGCATTGTTGCAGACCATCAGGCATGATCAGTAAGGTCTACGTGAGACAGGCTGGGGCTGTGGTAGGAGCCTCTGATAAAGAGAACAACTACATGCAATTATTCTTTGTAGCTTATGCTAAGGAGGAAAAGAAATCATAAGAAAATATTCCTTCCGGGCTTTCCTCCTTCAGCTGAAATTACACACATATATTGTGGTTGAAGCTGTTTGTTACGTGGGTGAGATACAAATCTCTCATTTCCTGAGACTGGTGGAAAGAAAGGATCAAAGGCAAGAAAAAAAAAAGCCAAATACCAAGATCTTTTAAGAACAACAGACTTTTAAGAGTAAGAGTATCCTATTAAAATTTTCGATGTTTTCATATTACTAAGGAAATTTGAGAGGAGAAAAAAAGCACTCATCAGGATGTTCTCCTGTGCCACACAACAGATTATCTACCACCATCTTTCTCTTTTTAAGTAAAGGAAATCCACATTTATAGTGCAATTGTACTGAGTACCAGGGAAGGCTTTTTCTCTCCAAATTTTGGGTTTTTATTAATATCCTCCAGTTGTTGGAGTTTGCTATTAAATAGGTATCACATGACAATAGGCTTTTCTGTAGTAACAAAACAATAGTATTTTATTTGTTTGTATTAAATATGAATACCTCCTTTCCCCAGTCTGTGCAAAATATCACTACTAAAGAAATAAACTCTAGGAAAACATTAAAACAAAGTCCAGCAAGGTCCGAAATCATCTAGACCTCTCTCCAATGACTCCAGACATTTTAGTTTGGTAATACTGCAGCTATGCTCTTTGTAGCAGCAGCGTCAAAATTTGTATCAGCAATTACACAGTGCTCACTAAAACCATTTCTGAAATGCCAAAGACTTTTAACTAACAGGCCCCCTAAGAGGAAACTTATATCTCACCCTGCATATCTCAGTGTCTGTGACAGTCTATGTCAGCTGTCCTGAGATGCCAGTCCAATAACTTGTTTTGGAAACCTCTGTTACCAAGGGCACAAATCGAAAATTCAACAAAAAATTCATCAAAATCACAGAGCTTGCTTTCAAGTGTGATGAGAATCCCCGTAGCTGACACAATGCAGGCAGGGATGCCACTATTTACATCATCACACTTCAGTTTAGACATCCAGGCCTAAATAAAGGTGGTGACTCTAAAGGAAGGTACCAGCCAAACAGAGACTACAGGATTATGGTGGGAGAGGGCAGAGCTCATGACATAACTAACAGTACCCTCCCCAGTCTGATGGAACCGTGTTTACCATTATGGGAACGGTGTTTGCAATGCTTTCAAAACATTTAAATGTACTGAATCATCATTATTAACCTCAGATACTAATAAATCTTAACTGCATTTTAGATTATATATTCCATTCTTAAAATAATTGTCAATGCCTTTATTCAACTTTATGTTATTATGCTAAGAAAAAAATACAATTCAATGTGTGCATTTTGTCATTGCTTAAAACCAGATTCCTTCCAAATAAAAAAGGATGGAGTTCAAAATAGTCCTTGGCATGGCACTACCTCCCCTTCTCCTTACCCCTCTCCTCTCCATAGGAAGCTGATGCTAACTGGCTTTGCCATATATTCCATGAATTGACAAATACAAATTGTATTTAATAACCCTGTGGTGTTGACTTTGAAAACAAATTGGTCATACATGATACTGAGAGGCTCAGAGAGTATGTGAGAAGATGCTGAGTAGGCAAGCAAGAAAGTAGAAATAGTGTCAAGAAGCTCTGTAAGGAGCTGCTCAAGATAGTTGATTCTTGCTATTTAACCCTTGGCATAACCACCTTGTGCAAGACAAAGAAACAATATTCTTTCTGAGCAAGAATGTACTTGCACCACAGCCTTTCACCCTTAATCTCTTTCAGATTATGAGTTAAACCCAGGAGCCACCACCATTTCTCTGTTTCTGTGCTTAGTTTGCTATGACTCGGTAGTAGTGTTGAAGTACACTTGGTAAAATAGTGGTCTCACCCCATGAAACAACATATCTGACAGGCTTATTTTTTATTCTTTTTGAAATATTATTGCCTTAAACCTGCTATTTCACCTAGATGGATGAATTTATAGGCCATTTAGCAAGCATGCTAAAGAGGTGTGCCAGTCAATTCATGAAGATACAGAACTTGAAATGTTGCTGTTACACCTTAAGGCCACTGACAGAAGGTGAAAAAAAAGGTCAGGCGCATTCTAAAAGTGTCACTTGCAATCAAAAAACAGACTTTGGACTAGATTCTGGTTTGACAAGAATGATCACAGATGGGAAACTCGAGAGGAGCATAAAGCCAAGAAGTCAGCCTGTTTTTCTCACAGGAAAAATGAAAAGAAATGAAATAGTGGCACATGTATACACGAGCTGCATAGCAAGAAATAAAATAAGGATTAACTCCATGTCCCTGGGGTTTTTTACTGAAATTGGACCATACACCTTATTTTCCCTAACTGCTTTTTGTCATAATTCTTGTTTCTTGCACAGCTTAAAGAATAAACCTGTTGGTAAGGAGTGAGCACATGAGCAGCAGGAACAACATTTTTGGCAGTGGAAAAATCAGTTTCCATCTGATTTCTCACTACAAGGCAGAGAAGTTGATGTCTACAAGGTTCAAGCTGGAAATGAAGGCCTCTACAGCTGGAGACCTTATTGGGGTGAGGGTTCAGTAACATTGATCACAGGTAAGCAGCAGAGAGAAACTAATGAACAACATCTGCAGCTCAGAAGTACAATCCTAGAGGTCTGAGAAATAAAGTCAGGTAAGTCTCACTTATTTTTCCTGAGGCCTTAACAGAAGCTTTGCTTTCTGTTTTATTCATAGTTAAAAGCAATGCTATACCTAGCTTTTATCACAAATCTTTAGAGGGTTGGGGTCTCTTCTAGCACTCAATTTGTGTGAAAAAGCAGATGCCTCAGGAACCTGTCTGAGCTCTGGTAAACCACTGAAGAGGGAAAAGATGGTGGGCTCTTTTAACACCACCCACCTTTAGTCTGAAATGAGAACACTTGTTTCCTGTGATCCTAAGGGAACTCCTTAAGTAAAGTAATTTGAAAAGTGCCATTAGACTTAGCTGTGATCTGAACAAAGACACATCTCTTACATGATTTCAAGATACAGAGAAGTTGCTATTACTATAGACAACCAATGCCATTAATGAAAAATAAAATCCAGTTTGTTCTTGAAAGGCCTTTGAAAGAAGTCACTTTTTATATTACCATTCAATTTTGTTATTCTTGTCAAGTTACTTACATGTGAGTGAAACACAACCTAGAAAAATTGGGATAATTGTTTCCTAAATCATAAAACAAAAAAATTAACTTTTATTTGCATTACGGAGAAACACAATAAAAAAGTGACTTTAATGTGGAGTTTCTCCTGTTTCATGGTTTAACAAACACACTCCCTAGCTGTGCAAGGGATTTTTTTTAAGTACTGCAGCTTCATCAATGACCTTTGTCTAAAATGATGTATCTCCTATTATTGTCCTTTCACAGTAGTTTTGCAATTAGTAGAGTTAGACACTTTTACTCCAAAATTAAAGACAACCCCATAAATGCATAAATGAAAGGAGTTCAGGAAAATACACACTTGAGAAACTAAGTAATAGCAATAATGTAATAGGAAAATTTTAGAACTGTATTCACTAAAATCTGAACACTTTCTTCCCCACGCTGCTTTGTAAACCTTATCTTCTGAGGAAGACTGGAACAGCAATTCTGTTATTCAAAAACCCCCCACACTGCCAAAAATGGAACAATATCTATTCCCTCAACCCATATTTTCTGGGAATATAAAATGTAGCAACCACAGATTGAATGTATGTATGGCCAGACTTCCAGAACTTGGGAAGGGCTCTCCCCACGTGGGTGTGCCCTTCCAGCCTGCACAGGGGATTTTTCAGGTGAGGCACAGCGTGTGCAGAACTGGCCCCACTGTTTCAGTCCTGAGGTCCATCTGCCACGGCTGAGCGAGCTTGGACAGTGACAGGGAAGTCCTCGGGACTGTCACAGCACCCGGTACTAACCGGGGCTGACCCTGCTGAGCATCCGAGATCTGACGGGATGGGATGGGATCAGGGAGGCATTGAACTGCCAGGGGACGGTCCCACTGAGACTCAAACTCAGGTCCTTGGGATTCAGAGTCCGGAGTGCTCTCTGTTACACCACGGGACCACCCTATAAATACTACTCTCCCATACGGAGGTCTCACAACTGAGAGATGCATCTGTACCCTGTCCTTTGCCTGACAGAAATGATAAATCTCAAATATTAAAGGTATCACAGAGGTAAATGACTGGAGTTTTAATCCTGGCCTGAACTCCACTTTGTGTATCTACAAGTGACAACAATCATGAGCCCAAAGAAATATTTGGTTTTACCTTTGTGAAGAACTTTTCTGACAGGTATTTAAGTTTGTATTGTCTACTGTGAAAGAACTATTAAAAGCAGCCTGAAGCTCAGTGCCCTCTTCATGGGCATCTGGGTAACTGATTACTATAATATCTTTCTTGTCTTTCATTTCTTTGAAGTTCCCTTCCACAGGTTCCAAATCCATGGTGGTGTGCTGCGCTTTCAGTGTTTCACATGTAAATCATTGCATCCTATGATGATTCTATAGGCATTTCTTCATTATTTACGTGTAAAACACTGTCCATCATGAGCATGATCTTCAGAACTAGAAGATATTTCAGAGCACAAAAGCTTTGTTGCAGAGACACTTAAGGGAAGGAGTGTTCTAAAATAGCATCCTCAGGAGAGCACAAGATCTGTTCTGAGGGACAGAACAGGCAGCAGGTAACAGCTTAAGCACTGGAATTGAAGAGATTATGAAAAGCATTACCTGCAAACATTTAGAAGTCTTGAAGAAAAATGATGAGATTATTGTAAAAATACAGGTACTAATGCAGTGCCTAGGGCAGCATCAGCACAAAAGGAGACAATGCAGGGTGAAAGGATATGGGAAAACAATCTTCCTCCAGAAAGTTTTGATGAGTGTAGTTTAGATGGGTGAATTCTGACTACACTGAGGAAATCAGTATGATCCTGTTGTTAGAGACTCTTGCCTGGAAAAAACCCCAATCCCAACAAACACTCAAGAATACTGATTTTTCTTGACACACAGAGAAACAGTAAACAGAGTATTCCTGCCTACAACACAGTCTAGAAGAAGAAAATTATCTGGGTTTCCAGTTACTCCTACTTTTCAGTAGTATGAATCTACAGGTGGTCCTGAAAAACCTCAAGAAAGTGACAGAGCCAAAGAAGCAGAAAGAACATATTTTTTTACACAATTGGACAAGGTGGCTTCCACAACAAAAAGCTTCTGAATATACTTGTGTCCTTATTTTTGCAAAATAAACGGACAAAAAGTTTCATTTAACTTTACCACAGTTTGAGTTGCTCTCTGCTATTAATATAAAAGCAGCTACCTGAAAAACATGGCTCTTTCTTTCCACTTTTGAGGGTAACTTGGAAGAGATGTTTCCGGCATGGTGATCTCACTACTATTGCTTTTAGTGGCATTCTAATTGACTTGATAATATAACAACTTGATAATATATTTCAAAACATTTGGTATGGTCAACAACAGCCAAGGTTCATGGGGGGAAAATAACTTGCAGAAGGCTCGTAAGACTCCCTTAAAATTCCTAAACTGAGTAATATCCACATGTGAGAACTTGTATTATGGCAAGATGAAGTAGGCTGTCCAGATTTAAAGAAAATGACAGGCAAGAAGCAAATATAATTTGAAAAATATTTCTAATATTTGTAAGGCAAAGCAGTCCTGTGCATCACAAAAATAGTTCTGTGAAGAGTAAATTGATGTCCTCGCCACAGAGAATCCTAGTGATCATACACCTGAAAATATGTGCATAGTTTTACTCCTCTTTGTATTTCAAAAATACTATAAAAGTCTTCAATCAGGCAAACACAAACAGCTCTGAAGAGACCTTTACCATGCTCTGTGCTGATAATGAGCACTGATAGAAACAGGCAACAGATATCTAAGAGCAGGCAGAAGCATTTACATTGTAAATATATTGGCCAAAAGAGCTTAGTTCTTTGGCCTGGAGGAGGAGAAAGATCTTCTACAGAAAACTTTTAAAGTAAACAGAAGCCTGAAAGGAGCATTGAAGCAGTGAGTGCTACAGAGTTAAAAGCATGAATCTAAGATCCAAAAGTCACAGAGGAAATACAAAAGGAAGACTTAAAAACGTCTTTGTACAGTGTGTGTGCACATGTGTTCATAAACAGAGCATCAAAGAGCCAGGCAAGCCACAGTGTGACTCACTCAGATCCAGACATGCTATTTTTTGTTCCTGCACTTTGAATAACTGCAAACATAGTGTGTGAGAACTGTTAATTCAGTAACAGGGATGATGACTGCTTTATGGGGTAAAATTAGTTTGCTCTTGCATTTTTAATCTCACCTCAGCCTAATACAGGAATCCAAACAAAAGGCCATAATAAATTCAAGTTATCTGATGACTGGAGTGCTTAACTGGAAGAGTGGGGAAATTAAACTCTTACTAGTCATGACTCCTACATTTTTCAGTAACTAAATTGTAGCTTATTAATGTTCCTATAACTTTTCCACATTAATGTAATTTGGCTTTATGAACACCAAAATATTTTTAGTCCTGGTTTACATCATTTATTAAAATACCCATTCCAGCTAATTGCTTACTCAAATAAATATTTTCTTTGAGCAATCTGAAACAGGAATAAACTAAAATGCAAAAAATGACTAAGTGTAGGAAGAGATGGAAATCTACCTACTGCCAGCACAGGCCATCTGAAAAAGCTTGTACATCAGTAGCCATTTTCATTGCTATTTAGTATGTATACTGATACAGCAATGCCTTTCACTGCAGTGTAACTTTCAGCATTCCCCAAATTCTAAGTTCTTCATGGGAAAAAAAAAGAAAATAAATACACCTTGAAAACCAGCCCACTCAGAATAATAACCCACAGCATCTCAAACAACTTGAGAAAACTATCAAGACTGTACTTTTCAATCTTGGTTTGGTAGAAATATTAGTATTTCAAAATATGAATACTTTTTTAACATTCAGTTATATTGCTTGATTCAGTTCTGTGCAGTTTTCTCTCAACATGCAGAGGCACAGTACAAGACCAACTTTGAAGCACTAAGTATATAAATGTAAGCCTGATGTTTGCTTGCATCAAGGCCTTTCTCCGCACACATGGCTCTGTGGAGAAACAGTGGAAAGTATACGCAGATTACACTTTTTATTATAAATAGCTTTCTTTAATAGTGCATTATACAGTATTTATGGCATTCACAGTGCACTCATGACTACAGTTTCCAGGTGCACCACGTAATGTACAACTTCCTTAGGCAAACATATTTCATTACTCCAGAGCCATATTCCACTTTAAGCTCTCAGCTAATTAACAAATGCAACAGTTTTGTATATTATACATCATGCACTTTATTTCTATTACAGTGCATTAATTATTTATATTTTAAACGATGGGCACTTCAACTACTCACAACACAGGTGCAAGTAACTTTCATTACCTGATCTTGTGATTTCTTTTTCTTCTTCTTCTTCCCCCAGCACCCTGAACTCTCTGTGTCTTTTCCATTGGCATCACCACAGAGTAATCCATCAAGTTCATCTGTTCCCATCTGCTGTCCCTGAGATGTTTCTGCAGCTAGCCTGTATGAGAGGTTCCTCAAAATGCACACACAGTTTTCAACGGTCTGAAAAATATGACAAAAAGAAAAATACAGAAAAGAAAACCAGGAAAAAGTTAAAATCCTTCCCTTGCTCACTTTGCATACAAAGGAGAAGGAATTTCACCCATCTTTGCACATACATTTTCCCAGCACAATTCTCATGTGCACATTTCTGAGTGCTCCCCAGGTAATCACAGCTCAATATATCTACAAAATTCTATGGTAATAAATCAGTAGCCTGGACAATCTTTTTCTGGGAGTCTTTTATTGTCATTCTGAATTTCACAGTGGAGCCCCACGTGAAACAGATGCTAAGTAAAAAGTGATCAAGAGAATCTGAACACTCAGAATGTCAGGAAACTCCCACTTCAGTGAATAGAAAATGCTACAAACAGAAAACGGCAGTAGGTTCTGGGTTTGGTTTTGCACTTTTGAACCAGAAATAACCTTCCCTTCTGGCATAAATTCTATGTAAACTACCAGTAAAATGGGATCCGAGTTCCATTTCAGAAGCCTTGTAGCATGAACAGATGATGTTCTGAAGTCCCAGAAGCAAACCCAGAAATCTGAGCCTTGCTGCTTTTACCGCTTCTAGTCAGGCTGCAGACAGATACCTTGTGTGCAGTCTTTGCCTTTCATCCATTTTTCCCCCTAATAGGTTGTGTCTTTTTTGGAAGATGCAAGCAGGAATCCATAAATGGATGAGACCCAGTGGAAGAAAATTCACTTATAATTCAACACAATTTCTGCAAGCCTAAAAGAAGTTCAGTTTAGACTTGAAACCTACTCATTTAGTTGGTTCAATTTGGTTTTGATTATCCCTAATAAGAAGGATATGAGCTTAATTTTCTGGAGGCAGGGAAAGCATGGTTAAAAAAGCCATTCTCTATCTATCTACATTTATTTCAACTGTTTCTAATGCTTCATGGAGATAAAAAGCAGTAGAGTCACTGCATCCCAGCTCTGTTGCTCCATTAACTCAGAATGGAATGACTGTGAGGCTTTCAGCTCTATCATATTCTGCCATACCCACCAGATGGGGCTTCGTTTACTTTCATATACTGCATGAGCTTCTGCCAGGTGTGCATTCAGCACATATTTTTTGTGATGGCACTGAGTTCCAGAGACAATATCTATTTCAGATTCATCTACACAGGGCTATTTATTCATCTGTTTCTTTAACAATAGATGAAATTTCACAATTCATTCAGAAAAAACTGAAATCTCTGGCCAAATACATAAAACACAGGTAAAAAATATTTATGTGTGTGTGTGTGTGTGTATAGAAAGTGATTTTACTGCACCTTTCATAGCTGACAGCTTTGCAGACATCACAGTGACCATGAATATTTTAAAAAGTTTGCTGCTTTTTTGACTTGTTTTAACATGCTTATATGTGAATTTTATTCACTTTTCCCATAGTATGCTTAAGTTGAAGCTTTGCATTTTTTGATTAGGATTCTAAACTTTAATTTCATTTTTTTTACAAGTAATAGTTTTTTCATTTAAAATTGTCATTTAGTGGAAATCATAAGCTGAGTCTACCAGGAGGACAATTTCACCTCAAACTAAAACTGATAAGCAAACTTCCAAGGCTCAAATGCAACCAATACCTCCTTCACAAAGTGAACTACAAGCCAAGAAAGCTGGTTGTAACCGTGCAGCTGGACAGACTTCACTCCTTCTTCACTTGTACCTTTGAACTTTCAAGGGTCCTTGTATGCCTCAGTAGATTACAGACTAATGGGTTGTTGGAATTTTTGGGGTGTTTTTTCCAAAGCCATACTGGTAGCCCAGCACCACATGCTCTAAACCTCTCTTAATTCCTCTCTCTGTCCCCTGAATTCACAGGTAATTTTCACCTACTTGATTCAGGTTAGAGATCAGAGACTTCTGGAGAGTGTCCCTCTCGGATCTATAAACTCACAGAGGTCCATGGAGAACTCCCTGAAGGATCATTGGGAAATACAAACCAAGTGGGCTTTGAACTCTTGCTGTATAAAAGGTTGCTCTCCTGCAATTCCCAGAGATTTGCAAATGGACCAAGAGCAGCAACTGTAATTAATTTAGCACCGCATACTAAAAGCAAAAGAAACTGGCCTTTTTCTTCTTCTCTGGAATACTTTAATGCATTACAAATCTGCAGCTTGTAAATGCTTGGAGTCTTTTTAATTAGGTGGAATCTTTCACCTTTGGAGAAGCTTGTTCGTATCCTAGTACTTTCAGAGAAGTAAAGTTGACATAATGAGGCATCTTAACAGAGCTGTTATTGAAAGCATTCATTGATCCTCTTCAAAGAAGAAATAATGTTTGTTTTACTGCAAAACTGCCTATTAATTGGCCAGTTTTTTTTGGCCTGTTGCCTTCTAAGCATACTTCACTGTTATTAGCTTTGTACTACTAAAAAGTCAATTTTAAGGCAACTTAAAACTGTGCCTAAAATCAATTTTAAGGTAAAACTGGCAGAGCAACGTAAGGAACTTTACATGGAATATTACATATTTGCTCTTCTTAAACCAATATCATATTTTCTACTTCAATTATTCACTTGATAGGATGACATGCTTGCCTGTGCATACTATACAGGTAGACACAAATACAATGCTTAGCACACAAAAATACACAAATCAGCAGGGGAAAAAGGAAAAGATGGGCTAAATTATGTTTTGCTAAGGCATCCCTCACAATGCATTAAAAAAAAGCACAAAAGACTTGTCACTTTATAGTCTCCATGTACCCTGAACACCTGAATTTGTTGCTGAAAAGACAAAGATGACAAACCTTACTATCAATTTCACTGCTCCCCAGAGCAGACTGGATCACGTACAGCAATGCATCTGTCAGGCCATCACACTCCCTCATCCTCCTGCGGGCCTCCTCTCCAGCAGAGCTGACATTCCTGCAAGGAAAAGCATGGGTCACATCTCCATAGCTCCTGCCCACCACCCTGCAGCCTTCCCACAGGTAACACACAGAGAAAACACAGCTTTGCTTTCCTCCTTTCATCAGGTCAGAGCTGTGAATAATGGAGACAGCTGCAAATGAGCTCAGGAAATGTAATGCAGGGGGAAACAAATGGAAGACATCAGGTCCTCCACGGGACAGGGCTGAGTGGCCAAGCAACATGCACCTACACTGGAAGACTCACAGCCCATTAACATTTGGCAAAGGGCTAATCATCTTTCATTCTTTTTTTTTCTCATCCCTTTTCTTTCTCTTTCTTTCTTTTCTTTCTTTCTTTCTTTCTTTCTTTCTTTCTTTCTTTCTTTCTTTCTTTCTTTCTTTCTTTCTTTCTTTCTTTCTTTCTTTCTTTCTTTCTTTCTTTCTTTCTTTCTTTCTTTCTTTCTTTCTTTCTTTCTTTCTTTCTTTTATAGTACTGAGAAAGCATTTTTAAAATGTGCATATCTACATATAAATCAGGGTTTTAAAAGTCTAGAGGTTTTGCCAAAGATACCTCTTAGGGATTGCAAAGCCCTGTACTTAGGGCTCTTAATCTGAGAGAAAAATATTATCAAACCATAATATAAAACACCTGGTGTTTCTTGCATCTCATTGTACATGAGTGTTTCCTTTTCTCATTATTGTCTCATTCTTCTCTTTACATAGTTCCAAGTTGCTTTACATTGCAAAGCTTAAGACCTCAGATTATTATAGTAATATTATAATACTTGTGTTCCTTAGAAGGGGCCAGAGGGCCTTCTGAACACATTTACAGAAACTCAATTAAAACAGAATTTACTGCATAACATAATGTGTCATAAAGTTCAAATTATTTATACACAAAGAAACAAATATGTATGAATTAGCATATATAAACAGAACCTATATTTGCTAACACCAAGTCTCCCTGAGAGAAAATGCACTGAAATTTGCATGGCAGGTTTGATTTGGAAATGGGTGAATTAGAAATCTCAGAAGCACAGTAAAACCTTTCACAGAGTCTCTCTCCTCCAGAAGAGGAAGACAACCCTCTGCTGAGGTGGCTCACCTGTAGCTCCTCTTTCCCCACTACTGAAGTTTATATGAACAAAGAACATAAAAGAGCACACACCCCGGTCCTATGAATTTAATGCCAATGTATGGAGGACATTTGCCCTTGGATTTGGGAAGAAGGCAAGGCACTTTCTATCTCTTATGCCGTTTTCAACAGCCTTGCAGTAAAAACGGAAAAAGGACAGGTAGGAAGGGGGGAATTCCAGATGGAGAAAGGTAGGAGAAACTTAGAGAAAGTTTCCTTTCAATTCTTTCTCTGGTCTACCTACTTCATCCTGTGCTGCCGTCTTATCAACACACACACACACACACAAAAAAAAAGGTATTTCCACTACCCCAAAGCACCAAAGAGTTTTGTAACTGGACCATCTCCCAGCTCCCCCAGTGCAGATTCCTAATTGATTCTGTTCCCTAAATATACAGGATGTTCCTCCTATCCCCACACAGTCCTAATTAGTTGTGCTCTCCCCCCCACAAACTGACCCAATTAATACTGTTCCCTTCACCTCTGCAGACAGCTGAACAGAAAACAGACAGACCAGGAGCACTTGAACAAATTCCTGTATCTCTAGCAAACAAATTTGTTTTTTGTGTTGTGTAGTTCCTCTGGTCCTTGAACTCCATACTCCCCTCCATCTCTGCTGCTATAAGATCAGCAGGGGAGAGATTTTCATCTAGTTCATGTGAAAGCACCTCTTTTGTCATCTAGGATGTGGGGTCTGGAGAATATCACCCGGCAAAACTCTCTCCCTTTGAAGTGATGGAAATCTTCTGACTTCCCTTTGTGTGGCAGAAATAAGAAGGTAAAATTAAAGAGCATGGTTTTCCCCAAATGGTGCCTGTGCCCTGTATTTGCAGGGCTGGGGACTCCATCTAAAGTGTATTTTGCATAATTATCCCCTTACTAAAGGCAACAGCTCCACTGAAATTCCGAAAGGGCAGAACATGCAAGAAAAGCAGAACCATGAATCGGAAAAGACCACTGTGGGGTGGACAGTGAGGACAAGAGGGATTATTTGACTTGTATCTGAAATTCTGCTCTCTTACCCTCTAGGAAGACACAGATAGGTAGATAAATATTGATGAGAGAGGGTGTTGAGGCACTGGAGCAGGTTACCCAAAGAAGTTGTGGATGCACCATACCTGGCAGTGTTCAAGGCCAGGCTGGCTGGGGCTTTGAGCAACCTGGTCTAGTGGAAGATGTTGCTGTTCATGGCAAGGGGGTTGAAATCAAATTATCTTCCAAGTCTCTTGCAAGCCAAACCATTCTATGGTTCTATGATAAACAGATTTGTATCCAGCCCTACAAGAATAACTGCACAGATTACAATAGGAGGATGCTGGAGAAGTGTTCTCAGCACAGTACCTTTTTTGCACCATAAAAACACCCCAAGCTGAAACATTACTGAATCCTTTTAAACAGAGATAGATCTAACAGTCTGTACTTACATAACGTGTCCAGACTTCTTTATTTTCAGCAGTTACATATACTGAGTATAAATTTTCAAAATAGACTGACTTAGACACCAGTAGAAACAGGGAGATGTGTTCTCCCTGATATTCTCATTGAGCTGAGTTTCCCTTGCTCTGTCATGGCCAAATGCATCTCACCTTGACTGTCCAGAACCTGCAGAGACTGTCAGCCTCTCAGCTCCTCTCAAAGTTCACCAGAAACATCTCCTCACCAAGACAGCAATGCAGGCAACCTTACAGTCCCTGACCTGGGAGCTGTCTGCCTCATTCTTTCCAGCAAAACAGAGAATATGAAGCCTTTATACAAAGCAATACAGACACACCAGGGGCACATCTTGCACAGACAATGCATTTCTCTGCTCTGTGTGGAGGAGCTGTTGAGGTCGGTTCTTCTGTTTATCATTCTTCCCATTATGCTCTAGTTGCCTCTGTAATCAAGAAGTGGATATTCTGAATTCCCATGACTGCTTTTCTTACAGAAGTTGCTGTCTACTTTCTGCACTGACTCAGCTACTACAGCCCTCCACGGCACATTTATTTACATGGGAAATAGCTTAAAACCAAAGACAAATCCAAGCCTTGCATCAACACTTTGGCAGAAATAATCACTTGATCATCCTATTACCTAACTAGTCCCATGTCACCTCTATTGAAGTAATCACTGTTAACTGAGATCTTCCACAGAAGGTCTCTCATATCATCATGTTCAGGCTATGCAGTTTTGCAAAAGAGAAGCAAGTTCCAGATTACATGAGCTGCCAAAGAAAACATGCTGCCATCACAGTTTTATTTCTCATTGTTAACTGGAACATGCTGTAGATGTCAGTGTGACAAGGAGTAAGACATGATTTGTCATTTGTGAATTTACAGGTCACTGTGCAAATGTCGAATTGGAGCATCAGTAGTATCTACTATTGGTAAAATGTCCCACTAAGTAAGTGCATATTTCTCCAGTGTAGTTTTTCAAACAGGTGAAACTGTGTTTTCTGAATGTTTTAAGAGATGTGGAGATACAATGCACAGGTTTTCAGGAAAGAAGTACTTTTCCATCGTAAATGCAGCCCAGCTTGATCACCCTGTAAATTCTGATCCTTTGTGTAAACTCTACTCCCAGGGTGTATGTGAGCTATAGGCTGTCATTTTGAATCTAACAGGGCAAAGAGTCTTTCAGACTACCATAAACCAGTAGAATTTATTTCAAATGGAATCCAGTCATGCATGAATACCAAGAATACAGAATGCTGAAGAACAGTCCTCAGTCAGAAGGGTCCACTAAGACCCAGCGAACATAAACCCAGTTAATATAAATAGCTTTTTGTCAAGAGAGGAACACCAAGAACAGATGGTCATAGCAAGAACTCAGACCCATGGCTCAACAAACTGCTATTTTCTGAACAAATGGCAGACCAATTTTGCTAATTATGTAGGAATGGGAAGAGAACTAAAATAATCCAACTTCAGTTTTGTGGGAAGGTGTGACAACTATCATGTTATCACCTGGTAACTAAAGGAAGGCATGATCCTCTACACATACCTAAGGACTGTCAATCCAATGGTCTAGGGACATGAAGTGTGTGCTATAAAGAATGCACTGTGCAACACATACCTGATTTCTGTCCACCCTGGCACTTGCACTAGTTATTCAATATAACTACTAAGCTTTGAGTAGGGGAAGATGGATGATCACAAGTAGTTTCTTTCTCCTTTAGGTCATTTTTCATACTCTCATACAAACTGTGTGAGGTTCAGGGCAGTATCTGTATGGTTCTATCTGCCCCATGCAGGGGAAGGACATTGATTTCCATGGAAAGATCATCCAGAGAGCCAGTGTGCTGAGACATGACCTCTGGATATCGAAATATTTAGCAAGCTGCTGACATTACTCCTGGTGGCAGTTTTACCCATCATATCCAAGACAGAATTAAGGGATCTGCACCTGCCCCCCGTGAGCATGCTCAGGTCACACCAAGTAGTATGACCCTTCCTTTAGCAGCTACAGGTCTGCAGATCTCACTGCAGTCATGTAGGATAACTGCTGAGAACAAATAATCTGCACTAAGCAAAGGTGAAATTCAGATGTGTCTTCCTCAAAGTCCTGCGATAAGAGAAAGCATGTTTAATATCTAGTATATGTAACATATTTGCTATGAATTGATGTGATACAAGAAAGGACAGATACAGGAAGGATAGTATCCCAAACCCCAATCCTGATACTGGCCTCTGCTACGTGTGCTCTTTTATATGCTGCCTGTTTTTGTTTCTGTCTGACTGACTTAGCCTTTCTCCTTCACTGACACAGAGTCTTGTATCAGTGGCAGGCTGGCATCCCCAGTCTCATCACAGGGTGCAGTGCTGATAATCCCCTCAGCTGGGCTGCAATGCAACAGATGATCACATAAAAGCCACTGCTTTCACTGTGTGCTTCCAGCTATTTCTATAAGCATTCAGCATCTTTGCTGTAAGGGTCTAATAGCAACACAGACAGCAAAATGGAGCAACAAGCTCCATGCATGTATCCATCAAGTGTGCTCACAGTCATCAGCAGTCTCTTCACAACTATACAACTTTAAGGGCTTTTTGTACTGGAGTAGACCTTGATTCACATTGGCTTGTCTGTAAGCATTCAGTGCAGCCTTTGAACATACCATAAATAGGTCAGCTGTAGTAGTTCTGGTTACTACTATAACTTTTAGACAAATTCTAATTATTTTAATCATTATTTGTACACTAAGACTTCATCCCTTACTCCCGAAAACTAAACTGGCTGATAAGAGTAACTATTTTTCAGACAAAACAGAAATTTAAACAACAGTGAGATAAAAAGGAAGAAAACATTAAGATGGTTCACTCTTCATTATAAAGACTTTCTACAGGTTAGGCTTTTAGTAACTACAAAATCAGCTTATCATTTGGAACTAATAATAAAGTAGATTTTTCAGTCACTGCCACAGATCTCCCCTTAATTTTTCATAATTTGAAGGACAGTTCAATGTAGTATTACCAAGATCAGCAAGATTTCATCTGGCTAAATATTCTTAGCACCAGTTATAGCCTTCTCTTCCTATGAGCTGGTTTTCAGAGGAGTAATAATTTACCAATCCTGCATGCATGTGGATTAAGAATAACACAGGTTTTGGGACAAATTGTCTCTTATTAATTACAATAGCTCAACTGTAATTAAAAAGGCAAGACCATTTTATATCAGCAAGGAATTTTACCCCAGATCTTTCCCTCTTATATATTAATTTCACTTTAAGAGAATACTTTGCAATTAGACAAACATCTGACAGCCCAATGTGGATACAGTCTTGGTTATCAACCTTTCTATCAAATGCCATGACAACGTGATTTAGCTTTGATTATTCAGCCGTACTTCCCATTTTCAGAACATCAGACTAATTAGCCCACCAAGTCAAGCACTCAACAAGTGCCTTGTACTGCTGTGCTTCTGTATGTCCAGTCCTAAGGCTAAAGGCACTGCTTTTAATGACAACTCTGTGTGATCTGTGAAGCAATTGACTCCTAACATAATTTTTGGCTATTTTGATGTTTTAGAAGAGATATGTGGTGGAAAAAAACATGAACTGCACTAAACATCTTAAAAGAAATTGTCTCCCTAAAAAAAACTCAGACCCAAAACCACTCCAAATTTTATGGCATAAATAATTTTGGTAAGGGCTCATGGTATAATCAACCATAGCATCACCTGAAAGAAAAAAAAATAATTCTAACTCTCCCTCTCCCATTTGGCTGTGTTTTCATTTGAAGTGCAATTCTATTTAATTACAATACACGGAATTACACATAGAGTATTCTGGAAATGTTTTCAATTATGGTATAAAAAATCCCACCTGCAGCAAATTTCTGATTTGATATTTAAATTCTCTGACATGTAGTATTTGGCTCCATAAAAATCACTGCACTCATTAATGCTCAGCTGTTTATGCATATACTGTTTTGGATGCACTACCGGTTCATTCAGTAAGAGCTGAAATACTGTGCCCTTGGGAAGATGCTGCTGTGGGGCACACCCTGAAGGTCACAATGGGAATAGTCTGAATTTGTCGATGTCGAGACATTTTTCTCCATATAGAATGGCAACACTGCTAAATGGAGCTTTATAAGACCGGAAGAATGTAAATACAACAGCATTAGCTGTTGATGAACCAGCATGAAATACCAGCATTGGCTCAGGCACTTCTGTCCTGCAGGACCGCTGGCCAGAGGACACTGCAGTTCTCAATGCTGTGTGGACCAGAGAGCAACAGGACAAACCCGTGGAGAAGAATGGCACTGAGGCTGCTAATTGGAGGCACCACCTGCCCATGCCAGCACTCAGAGAAACACCTCTGCCCCAAGGAAGTGTTGCTGGGCTAACTCCATCCTCCTGGTTATCCACTCTGGGTATGCTGAGAACTCAAAAATACTGCAATCAGATACCACTGGAAAGCAGTCCCTCTTTCTTCATTTTCCTGTTCAGCTTGTTATTCATAACAAAAAACATTGATCAGACATAAGTGGTTTTCAATTAACCTCATTCTACCTATTATTTATCTGATTGTTTTCTCCAAATGCTTATAAATTGGTCTGTTTTGATGTTCATAATTGCTTTCCTCTACATTAATCATTCAAGCAATTTCTAAAGTATTAAAATTCAGATTATTTGTTAATAATTTCTATGGCGACTTTTCTCCTCCACTGATAGAGGAAGCCTGTATTTTTCCTGTTTAAGCCTATGGGAAGTCTCTGAGCTGCATGAGCTGCACTAGCAAAAATACTTCCATAAGAATGAAAATAACCCCTCCTGAATTTTTTCTAGGCTACATTCTTAGAAGAAACTTGGCATTACAACTGCGTTCTTAAGAACAACTGAAAAGGACCAGGCAAAATGTTTTACAGTTCAGAGTAAGCATCAAAAAATATACTATTTGTAAAAGGCAGTAATTTTCTAAGTGTTTAAGATTATTCTGAGCGTATTTATCTCCATGTCTTACACTGCTGAGATCCCTTTATAAAATTCTTTGAATGTTATTTCTCTAATATAACATTAAGTTGTAAGGAAAAATCAGTCTACTTCAGTCAAAATTGCAACATACACAAAGCTAGGGAAAAAGCTTTTTATTCATACCTGAAACTTGGAAAAGGAATTTAGCCAACTTCACACAGTGTGTGAAATTTCTTACAACCCTTTGATGTATTTGACCTTTTTTTAACTTAAGAACAATGGGTACTAACAAATGAAAACAAAACCTCTTAGTTTTGACAGTTCTTTCCCCTTGACTTAATCCCAGTGCAGCGCAAGTGCTTTTCAGGGACACATGCAAGCCTCTTTTCTGTACACTCAGAAATAGTTTGAACGCCTGAGTTGATTATGATAAAAGTGTAACTGCAGAATCCAACACGGAGCCAAAATGCATTCCTGATCTCCTTTCAGGTTTTACCTGAAATTGTTTAGTACTAGCAGGAATGTCCTAGCTAGAGAAGAAATACTTGTCTCTAGAGTAATAGAAAAGGATCAGACCATCACATAAAATTAACAGTTAATGAAAAATAAAAGCACGATGCTTTTACAAATAGACCAGTTTGCTTATTTAGTAAAACTCCCAAACAAACAAACACCTGTGAAAAAGTTTCACACGTGTAGGTTCTGGAACCAGAAAAAACCCCACACACCACCACCCAAACCCACAGAAACAGATTTTGATTATGCATCTTGACGTTTATTTGTTAAATAACCTTCTTTCTTAAAGCACTAGTTTGTGCATCTTTCTCCCCTCTCTCAATCATAAACCAAAGAAGCCCTGAGAGTTTGTACTCTCCAGAACCATCCTGTGTTGCATTTTATTAAGGCACTTAGAACCGGGTCTGCAGCATGCTCAGAAGTCTTTGCTCAAAGAATATGATTCTACCCCACGGAAGCAAAAAAGAAAGTGATTCGAAGCCCAATATCTGCATTAAAACTTTCTCAGTCATTTGACAGTCTTTGAATCCAGTGAGCCTCAACTGCAGTCCATAAATTCGCTTAACTGTCCATTATAAAAGAAAGAAGTGCTTTAATTAGGAAATTGTAGGTCCCTGTCTTGCAGTGTTATTCCTTGGGTCTCCTCTGTGGCTCATATGTACAAATGGAACAGTAAGAAGTCAGTTTGTTTCTGAGGAAAAAGAGGCAGGTTAAATATTCAGTGAATATCCCGTTATATGAAAAAAGTCCACCTGCTAAATAGACCAACTGGCCATATGCTTGAAGGGTCTCCCTAAGTGTTAGTCACACAAATTCAGTTGAGAACAACCAAGCCTGTGCAGGAAAAAGCCCCGGGCCACAACTGTCACAGTCCTTCCAAAACATGGTGCAAGAAGACAAATCTGTGATTCAGGTATAAACCCAGTAATTTTACATTACATTTCCAAATAAACAGACACTTTGAAATGGTGGCAAGCTAAAATGAGATCTCCTAGTTTGATGATATACAGATTTGAGAGCATGCCTAGGCAAAAATGAAAGCTACATCTTGAAAAAAAGAAAAAAGAAGAAAAAGAAAAATAAGTTTATTTTAGACAGATTAACTCAGGAGAACATCTGTATGGGGGAAAACGTGTTTAAACCCTGGGGTGGGATATCATGACACAGTCACTTCAGTTTCTCACTGTGTGTTAGACAACCATTCTACTCAGGCTAGATGACAAATCAGATGTGACTAGTTACATAAATATGAAAACAAATAATGGCACTACAGATGCATTTTGGCTTCCATTTTGACATAAGACTCTACTTTCTATGCTCTGATTTTCACTTTTCCATTTCATGTGCTGATTTGTGATATGATGCTGTTGCCACTAAGAAAGTTTTAGCGCAAGTATTTCAACATATTGCGTATTCCTTTCATATACTTTAGTAGGCTCTGAAGTTCACAATTTCTGTTTGCATCTACCCTTAAGTTTGAAACATCTAAAAGCACTATTAGTAATGCACTTCTTCCCAGGTCTTAAAAACCAAAGTATTGGAAAGTTATACAGTTCTTTTGCTTTGGAGTTCAGTGAAAAAGATAATCACAAAAATCAAACCATAAACAATGTAAATAGTTATATGTAGCAAAGTTACCACTTTGAAAATCTATGAATACAGATTAGGATCCAGAAAGAAAAAAGTTATAAGCAATCCTATCAGCCTGGAAGAACAAACAACTAGGATGGTGATTGCTCAAATAAGATGATTCCCTTAACCTACAAAGCAATCTCCTTGCGACATCTGAGCTTCAAGAGCCTTTCTGCACCTATTTTGCAGTCTTGAAAAACCATTATCAGTGAAGTGCCTTGAGAAGAAAGGAGGGTAAATCAGCTTTGGTTGTTGACTAATCAGATGATCACAATTAATTACAACACCAATCAGTTCATTAGATTATAAGGCTCACCTCTTTCTGATCAGCTACTTAGAAATATTAATGCAGAGGATAAGAAGTGACAAAGCAGAACATTCATTAGAATATCAGAGTGTATGAAACTCTACTCTGACTGAAACAAATTAAGTTACAGCACAGCAAAGAAAAGTAGAAGGCAAATGCTTTTCAGTTGTGTGTATTGTGATATCCCTCAGTGAATTGACAGCTATGGACATTACTCTGGCTGGAGTCTCTCTCCAAATCTAGAAATCTTTAGGAATGCTGCCTTATATGTCATTTCTCCCTGTTCCTGCTCACTAGTGTATTTGTTCTACCTTTTCTTTCACTGTTGTTAGCCACATGCTCTGTATTACTCACAATTCCTTCAAAATTTTCAGTTAGTCATCTCAAAATTCATTTATTATTTGCTTATATTATTTCTTTCTAGTCATGTAATTCGTTATATCATACTGTGAAATTGTGTTTTATCATTTCTAGAACAATCTCTACCCCCAATTTTCTTATTTTTATGTTTTAACTTCCTTAAAAACATCAAGGTATCTATGAAGCTTTCCAATAATAGCATCTGACAGCTGTAAAGATTTTTTGAGCTAAACACCTGTAAAAAAATCTTACGATCATAAATTGCCTTATTGTAAAAAAAATATAATATGATGCGTAATAAATTGCAATTCTTATGCTTTGTCTCAATGTGCCTTCATCATAAGGAATCCTACTTTTTCATGACAGTTAACCTGAAATTGCCAGAGTGTGTGTCCTACCTCGGATTATGTCACATTATCATATTCCCAAATGGCTTGATGTGCATACTGAGAGATGATGCAAGAGCTGTCCCTCTAGGGTGCCCTTCAGCCTAATCATTGGGCACCACTGCTGCTTGAAATGACCTGCAAACACAGAAGGGCATCACTCTACCACAGCCTTACCTATCCTCACCTGGTCCATGCCATATAAAGATGAACAAACACTCTCTGCTGCTTGCACTGCTCTCAATGCTCTCTACCTCTTTGGCTCATACCCCAGGGATGGTGTTTGACAATTTGGATCTTCTGCCAGAACAAACCCCTTCCAAAACCCTACACTGCCCTGTTTTGGTGTCTGGCTCTCTTGTGTGCCACAGTAATTGCTTAAATTTTTCCATTTAATTTTAACACATATCCTTTGAGTCAATTCCCTCATTCCTGTTAAACTAAATGCCAAATTTCCCATTGGTGCCTTCAGATGCTCATGAAACTCTTGTATGAGTAGCACTCTCTACTTTGTCATTTCCTTGGCCATGAAATGTACTACTATGCTTCAGGTATATTTACCCTCCCATCTGCAAAGATATGCATTTAGCATGTTAGTGTATGTGCCTCATCCTGAGTCTTCCTATAAATTGCACCAAAACACTTGTATGCAGTGAAGAAGAGGCACCTCACCCTCAACCTTTCCTCTCTTCCAAAAAACCTACTTTGCAGGAGCTGTGTGTATCTGATTGAGTAAAGGTTTCTGCAGAATCATTATCATTGTGTTCTTTATCTCATCATCACCTTTATGCATCCTATTTCCATCAAGTCTCACCTTATAGAGGGGGTTTACTATTTCTTGTGCCAAGAAACAGTGTCTTTGTGTTCTAGAAACCCAGGACTGACCAACAGAAAAAAAACCCAAACAAAACCAAAGAGTGGGAGGGAAATTATGTGAACTGAGCAACCAGGAAAAGTTAAGAGCTGGTTTTGAGCACAAAGTTACTGATGCTGTGGCAGCCTCCAGCCTCAAGTCTCTAGATAATTGTTCCTACACTGAGGGATTTCAGCAGTTATTTTCACTCTTTAGCTCACAGATAAGCATTCTCTGTCCAAGAGATACTCAGCACCATCAGACTTGATGCCACATGGCCTGATTTACGACACACCCCATGTGCCCAACACACCTCTAAAACATGCTTTGACTGCAGTGATGTTATACCTGAGAAAAGTTTCATCCTTTGTATGCTTCATGGGCTAATCAGAACAATTAGCAAAAAGATAATTAGAGCTTATAAAGGTGTTTTTTATATTCTTTTATGAATAAACATTCTAATTTTGTAATTATTATTTTACCATTTTCAGTTAATTGTCAGTTATTCAAAAACTCCAGAACAGTGCAAACACAACTCCCCGAATTATACTAGAATTTCTCGTGTTAGGTATAAAGACTGCAAATTATTTAATACAATTTTAGGAAGCTCAGCACTTACTTCCCAGTTCTTAGTTGATTTCCATTGACAAACCTTGCTGAAATAAATATGCCAATAGCAAATACTCAAGGACTTTTTTCCCCTTCCTTAACAGGTGGCTCTGGTAAAATGACACTCCACCAGACAGTAATCATGTCATGACTATCAGTACGCCTCCTGCCCTCTTTTCCCAAATAAATGTCCTTTAGACCACTTAGGTCTTGAATTTACACATTTATAACCCAAACTCTACTTGAAGTGTGGCACTATAACATGCCCTGGAAGATTCAGGCAGCCTATTAGGTTGTAAACTTGATTTATAAATCCACCCTGTTAACTGAACGAAGCATGACAGCCAAAAAAACTGCAGTGTCAGAGAAGTTGATCACTGCTGTTAACACCAGAAAGAACAGCAGTAGCAAGCACAAACTTTCAAACTACTTTAAAGATTAAGCCCAACCATCTTCCTTTATTTAAACCAACGGTGAAATCAAACAAACAGCAGGGAGTTCTGAAAATATTCTAGTATAGAAGTTCAGAGAACTTCAGAAAAATATGGAAGTATCAATGAGATAGAAAAATAAAACCTAAATGTCCCAAAGTTGTATTAGTTAAGTGAATTAATTAATAAAAAATCCTCTAGGTCTCCCCTATCTCCATTTCCTCAGAAATTGTAATATTAATATTTTGTATAGAAATTTAAAGTTTGATTGCAATTTTGGGGGGATTTCACTGAATTTACAGACTTGCAAATGGCACTTATACATTGTACATGTCATGGTCAACACTTTTTTCTGATTGCAATTTCAACTTGATGGAAAGAATTATGTAAAGCAGATTGCAACTGCAATTCTGAAATTGTCTGTTTAAGTAAACACCTAATTACACATGTCCAATGTTGTAACTACACATTTCAATTTTAAATCCCAACAAAATACCACTTATCTATTGATTTGTTTAATGAACTACTCTATGATTTACAATTAGTCCTAACAGAAACCAAAAGAATCCAAATTAACACTTATTAACCTACACTGCCGTAATTGAAAAAAAATATTTTCAAATACAAATCTTTCTCTATTTCTTTGGCTGACATTGAAAGCAATCATACTTGCAACTGCTAATCAGTAAATCACTATGAGTTACAAAATGCACAGTGTGGTTAGACAGTTAAGTACTGAAAACTTAAATTATACCTAAATTAAGTTGCCTCTTAACTGCAATATAATCCTCTTTTACAGAATGCTCATGATATGTTGTCTATGGTGTCCCTTTTCACCCATACAGGCCCACGTGGCACCCACTGCACGGGATGGATGTGACAATTGCTGTGTAGAACGGGTTGTTTTCTATTGGCCAGTGCAAGGGAAGAGGAATAACGGCCCTGAGATGGGAAAGAAGGAGGTAAGGGAATTTTGTTCTGTTCCAGGTTTTGTCTCAGAGCTTGCAACTGCTTTATTCCTAGTTTTCCACAGGCTTGACTTGAAACTCTGGAGTCACTCACGTACTCTCAGAAATGCTGGTTGAAAGAAACATGTGGAAAATCATCTGCAGTCAGTCTGCTGCCTAAGAAAGGACTATCAGCAACACCAGCCAAGGGCAATGGTTCTGTTGGAGCCCTGAAGACATCAAAGGATGGGCAGTCCACCACCTCTGTGTTCCAGAGTTGCACTACCTTCCTGAGAAAGTGTAATGCACAATTGAACCTTCCAAGTTGAAATTTGTGAGTTCCTTCTTGCATCCTCTCCAGTTTCTGAGAGTTATTATTGAACTGGGGTGGGGCCCAAAGCTGGACACTGTATTGCAAAGGTAGTCATATCAGTACTGAGTAAAGGGAGAAAATCTTCCACAGACCTGCTGATCACAGATGTACCCCGGTCTGCCACATGCATGATGAGAACATAATGTTGCCTTATATTTGGTTTGGTGTCCTCTATAACCCCATTTCCTTTTCAAAAGGGATGCTGCTCAGGCAGAGGGTCTTCAGCCTACACTGATAAAACAGCTAAGGAATAATAGACTGCATTGGTACTCTATCCACATGGCCAAACACTTTATCACAGAAGGCAATGACACTCATTAAACATGATTTGCCACTGGTGAACCTGTGCTAACTGTTCCTTATTTGTATGTTTGGAAATGGATTCTAAGAAGCCACACTCCGTGGTTTTTCCAGGGCTTGAGGTAAAGGTGATCTACAGACTGCCCTTTTTGTTCTCCTTAAAGACAGAAAAATTGTTAGCCTTTCTCTAGTTCTAAGTCTCCTCCTCAAAAGACGAGCATGATAGATCCCTCACAACTGTATCATTCAGGTTTTCTTGCAGTACTCTTGAGTAAATTCCATCCAGGGTCATGGATCTGAATACATGTAAGTTCTTCAGATAGTCTTTATCCTGTTGCTTGCCCATGGCTGGCTTCTCTTTGTCCTTAAAACATGCTGAAATGTACAGGAGTCTGGGAGCAGGGTTTGTCTGATAAGACTGTGGCACAACTGGTGTTGAGTTCTTCAGTCTTTTCTCTTTTGTCCATCATGAATTTGTCTTCCCTATGCAGTAGCGCTCTTATATTCCCCTCAAATTCCATCTCCTTTAAGGATACATATGCCTGTAAAGTCCCCTGCTATGACCTTTCATGTCCCTAGTTAGCTTCAGCTGGTCTTTGATCTTCCTCCTTTTATCCCCAAATGCAGCTTTACACATTCCTTTGTTCTGCTTTCTACTCAGTGGTCTCTTTTTGAACTTCAGGAGGATTTCTGTTTACCCATGTGAGTGGTTCTGCCATCTTTTCCAGCCTTCCAGTACAGCAGGATTGTTTGTTCCCAAGTTGATTGTTGGTTTTTTTGTTGTCGTGATGGGGTTTTTTAGGTGCTTTTTGTTTTGTTTTGTTTTTACTTCAGTGCCCACCCTTCTGCTCTGAAACAGCTCCACAAAGGATTCCAAATCCATAGAATGTGTGACTGCCATGACTGGTGCTGCTGTCTGGAGGAATGATCAAAGCCTAGGCAGGTATGGTTAACAACCAAAGCTGAAGCGGACAGTATGCCACTACAACTGAGAGTAACATTTGAAATGTACAGTCCAGGCCCACAGGAGGTTCATCCCAAATGAAATAGTCTGTGCTGCTGGCTGAATGTGCTGATGTGAACCTGCTGCAGGTACACCCACCCAGTGCTGCAAGTTACCTTCCAGTTCTACTGCCAGCACCATTCCTGCTTCCTGCCCAGGTATCAAGGAGTGGCAGCAGCAGTACTTTGAGTGAGGCAGTAGGAGGAGTTGTGCTGAGGCCATTAAATTAATTTCAGAGTAACTACGAAAAGAGCAGAGCAAACTCCAAACTGGATTTGCTGGAAACCATTCTGTTTCTCACTGCAGATTTTGAGCATAAATAAATGTTTATTATTGGTAAAATAGGTTAATCGTTTGTTTCTTACCGAACACAGGAACTTCAGAAAACAAACAGCACAAGGACAGACCTCCAACAGAGAGGAGTAAATGTGAAATGATTAAGCAGGAAAGGAATGAATAAGCTTAGATGCCTGCCAAGAGTCACATTTCCAACACTGCTGCATGTCTGCACCAATGAAGACTCCAGCTATTCAGATGTCACTGTAAACATGATCAGTCTCCTTTCTTTCCTTATATAAGAACAATAAATAAGAAAGAGAGAAAGAAATTTTCTTATTAGTACTATTCAAAATTGAGAATAAAACTTGTGAATGGTCTCATTGTTACTCTCATAACACATTCCTGCACGCGATTTAAGAATGGGAGCCATTAGGTTAGTTTGGATTATAAGCAGCAATGGTAGTCAATTATTTTATTGTATGCAGTTACCTCAAAGGTTTTTGATAGATGAAGGTCAGGACAGGACAGTTATCAAAGTATTAAATACATTCCAGTTCCTGAATATATTTTTACCTATTACATCTGATAATACAAGACATGCTTTGCATTTGCATTCCCCAAACTCTCCATGTACTAACTGAAAAGTAACTGGAGTACCCTCCTACAAAGTGAAATATATTTATTTTGCTAAAGCAATTAAATCAATTAAAGCTCTCATGTATTTGTAGGAGAGGAAACAAAAATCATATCTGGGAATTATGATAAACTTTTACTTTGTAACCTCTAAATCTTTTGAGTTTATAGTATAAAAATAGTTTACAGCAATGATCTACCCAAGCTCTGGAAAAATGGCTGACTACGTAACATACCCACTAGCAATAAAACATAATGATAGGGCTCATGCTATGAAAAACCAACATTTGTTTACATAAATTAGCCCCCATTTAGTAATTACAATGTATGTCTGCCACAAGGTCAGGCAAAATGTAACCCTGGCAGGAGTGATACTGCATGTGTTACAGTCTAGACAGAGATATGCTGGAGAATTATGGGGAATAATTAACCAGCTAATGCTTTCCATGTATTTCATGATATGTGGAGCCACAATTCTAGAATAAAATGTTTATGCGATCGCAACCACTTCCCACTTTCTTAAAAGAAACACTACCAACTGCTGTTATTCAGGCCAAAGAGTACCAAAAAAGAAAATTATACAGATACATACAAACCCCCACACAGATGAACACAGGTCCTTCTGTTTTATTAGCCAGTAATTACGTGTTTTCATTGTAGATGATAATAATAGCGAGGCATTTAAAGTACCTATATACTCGAGGGAACAAACAGTAAAACAAACTGATAATTCACAGGTCATCCATCTATACACAAATGTGACATACAGCAGTAGGATGCCTCTGAACAGGCAGTACTTCATTCAGGTGTCTAGTTAATAAATAAGACACCTAAAACAAGTCATAAATTGCTTTTATAATCAAAGAAAGGTCATTATTTCCCTGAACTCCTCTAAGGTGGAAATGCTGCCTACTTAACTTTGGGTATCACAGTTTTCTTTATTAAAAAATATTGAATAAAAAAAAATTTCTGGGAAATCTGTGATTAATTCAGTGCCCAAAGACTCCTTTAGTTCACTTTTCTATAAACTAATAGAAGACAAAACCAAAACTATCAGTCCTCTCAAAGGTAAAGGAAACAAAAAAAGCAAGCACATTGTTCCTGTCAAAACAATTTTTCCCAAAAGTTCCCATGTAATTCCTGTAAATGCTATGAAATTTCTTTTTGGAAAATTGCATCATTCATGTGAATTTCCCTCTTTCCCATTTCAGTGCTGGTGATCCCTTCTGTATGGACCAGCTGTCCTCAGTACCTTCTGCAACCCAGTGACAGGGAAGGGTGACACAGTGGCACCTGGGAGTGGGCTGAGGGGGACTACACTGTTTTCAAAACAGATTCATGGCCAGCACAGAAGACATCACCCTAGTTACATCACTGTCCTTGATGTTAAATTAGTAAAGCTGCACACTCCTTCTTTATTTTGTCCCAGTTGGCTCTTCTCTTAATTTGTCCCACTTGATCCTTCTCTTGTGCACAGCAAATATTCATACAAACTCACAAATGCTTGTTTCTGCCTCTTGGCCATGCTGAAGGTAAATACAAAAGTAAAGCCAATACTCTCTGCTGTGCTCCCTTTATCACATGGGCTATAAAAAGGATGACCTCCCACTGTGCTTTTTAACTAAAAACGAGATCTCCCTTGTTTCTGTGGGGTTATGAAACTGAGGTCACAAGCTGTGCCAAAGGCCAGGCAGCCTTAGATCTCTCTACTCACTGACTGCAAGAGCTTACCTGAGCAGCCTGGAGAGCAACCAGACAGTGAGCACAGGCAGCTAACTCGAACAGCTATGTAACTACCAAAAGTGCGAATAATATTGCACATTTTCTCAGATTTGCAGGAATTAGAAGACATTCCTTAGTGTGAAGTCTGGCAACCAAAGACAGCAGGTATCAAAATCAAAGTCAGTCAATTTGATCAGTCTACTGAACAACTTCCTCAACACAAATCAATTACATAAAGTGAACCCAGGGAATTAAAAAAATTTTTTGCAAAGAAATATTCTTATCTATTCTACTCAGTGTTTTTATTTCATTAGAAGATTAAAAAACCCCAACCTAAATGCACATTTGTATATGCACAATACTTACATTGTGCCCTTTCAGCACTATCTCTTTGGAAACACTTTCCAAATATTGTTCTTTTAAATACAGTAAATCAGATATAAAGATGGATGAAATACAGCAGGGGAAGAAGAGGAGGTATTTCACAATGCTCCTGTCCTTCAAGAGAAAACGCTGAAGCCGTAACCAACTAACTATAATAAATGACTACCTGACAAAAAGAAATGAGCCGTGAAAGTAAAAAAGCTACACTAGGACAAATACTTCAGAAGTACTTTGTCACTGAAATTGTCTGCATGTAGTGTGTAATCCTAGCTAAAAATACTATCACAGAATCATGGAATGCTCTGGGTTGTAAGGGACCTTAAAGATCATCTAGTTCGAACCCCTCTGCTGTGGGCAGGGACACCTTCTGCTAGACCAAGTTGCTCAGAGCCCCACCCAACCTGGCCTCAAATGCTTCCAAAGATGGGGCATCCACAGCTTCTTCAGACACTCTGTTCCTGTGCCGCACCATCCTCACAGTAAAGAATTTCTTCCTCACACCTAATCTAAACCTACTCTCCTTCAGTTTGAAGTCACCAACCCTTGTTCTGTCATTACATGCTCTTGTAAAAGGACATCTATCAGGCAGATACTAAATGTTTTCATACTACATGCTTGGAATTTGTTCTTTCTTTCTCAAGAAAACTTTCCTAACAGTAATAAAGAATTTGAAAATACAATATGAATCTAATTAAGGAAAGGCAGTAGGAAATAAACCCTAAAATCTACAAACTCCTAGTATCTTTAACTCATTTTTAAAGAGGGAAGTCTTTCCCCCTGCTTGCCATATTAGACAGAAACTTAGTAGAGACTTTGCTGGCAGAGGATATGAAAATCCTCTCCTCCTGTGTTGTTGTTGCCTTTCTGAGGCACTGTCCACAAGGCTGTGTGCATATCAATGACCTGTAGTTGGACATCAGCACCACCTTACACCTTGCCTGAGCTTTGAACCCTGTCACTCCATGTGAGTGTTAATTTGTATGATGTCCACAGAAATATTTGAATTGGATAAAACTGAAGAAATTGAATTAGTGAAGGGTATCACTTGCTTTTTATTTCAGTCTTTGCAGAAGCCTCAATTTATGTCCAAGTTACTGTCCACTTTGCTAATCGTCTCAGAAAGGAGGAAACCAATTTTATTTCAAGTCATGGTCTTCATTTTTCTTTCCTTACTATATTGTCCACTCTGATCAAAGAAAAATCTTACAAAGTGCTGGAACTCCTGTATGGAGATGTGTGGTGACAATAAGAATGCAATCTCAACATTTGCTGGGCAAAGTTTCACAGAAGATGACATCCAGAAACGAACTTCTTCTTCTCAGTCTTCAGTTCAGACATGTTGAGTGGACTGCCACTAAGCAGGCCTGGCATCTGCAATCTATTTTATCACACCCCTCAGGAGCTGTATTTTTATTTATTTACTTACTTCATCAGAGGGGTTCCTGGGAAAGTATTTCCGAAACAGATAAAAGCAGCAAAGTTTGTACGTGTGGTTAGTAAGGACTGCAGGTCTTGGGCCTTCAGTGCTACAGATATTACTGGAGAGCATTTCTCACCAGCTCTCAGTAGCTGACCAACCTGCAGACACGTTGAATGCCATCAAAGCCTTCTCACGGGAAAAGACTCAAGCTCTGGATCAGCTTGAGTTGCTGGCATTAACCACTCTTGTGCCTCAAGTGAAACAGTTCACATGCCCACAACATTCTGAAAGGAGGTGATAAAATGTTTTCTCTGTGATGTTGCTGGCTTATCCAGGAGGATGAAGGAAGCTCAGTGCACTTCAAATGCATCTCTCTACTGTAAATCCCCAGACTGAGCAAAGAGATGGAATGATCTTCTCCCTCCTAAGCACAGTTTCTTCAGATTTGGAGCCATGTTATCATAAGATGAGGGAAAGCTGCAGAAGTATGCCCTGCCTTTCCTTCACTATGCAGAGCTGTGTGTTTTCACATGTTCCTTTTTCATAGTGCCTAGTAATGCAAACAGTTTTAAGGAGATAGGCTAGTCCATGTACAAATCAAGTGCTGAGCACCAAAGAACCCAAAACTTACTGAGTATTATTTTATGAACTCTGGGGGAACTGAGTGAGCATACACACTCTGAATGATTGTCTTTCTCATCCTTCTGAGGTAAATAAAACATCATCTTCTATCATCAGTCACCCATGACCATGAGTGGTGCTAGCGAATTGTCACAATCAGCTTTTCCCTCATGCTGAGACAAAAAAATATTTCTGTGGAGCCAGGCCATGTGAGTTTTTCAAAGTACCCATTCAAAAAGGACTATCCAGGATTTCAGATGGTCAGCAAAGCCACTACAGAGGTAGTACATCCTGGTTCCCACTGACACCTGTGGCCCTGGTGATTCTTGCCAATGGGCCCAAACAGTTAAGATACAACTGGCTCTATCTCTTCATCTTCCCATGCAGGGAATGCACGGACACACTAAAATACACGCGGTGCCACACAGGCTTAGGTGACTCCTTCCCAAAATAAAACAGCTGTGCCACTGTGATACCCAGCTCTGCAGCTGCCAGTGAGGAGACCCAGTATTGTCAGCTGAGCTTGGAGTCAGCTCAAGTCTAGTCAGCAGCACACCAAGACGCACAGCACACTTCATTACAGTGCCTGCCAAGGACACTCTTGTTACTGCATAAATTAAAATCTTCCTGAAATGAAAAACCCCCACAAAACCACAAAGTCTAAGTCTCTTCACAATACAATTTCACTTTCTTCAGAGCATTCCCATCTACACAGCTTAAACCTTACAGAAGGAAAGGTAAAATAACACTACCTAATAATGTAAATATGAGTGGACATTTAATTTTCCCATCAGGCACTAGTTAAAAGCAAGCATTCTACCTGAAAGGAATTAAAATCACCAAAGTCTGGGAAAATAACCAGTCATTCAAAATGTACTTGAGATATTGAACACACCCCACATCCAAGTCTAGGACCATTCACCTTAAAAGGCAGCACTTGATAATTTTGTCATTGTTGCTGAGCCCAAGAATATTATAAGATGCAAGAGATTGCACTGAGGCACATTCATTCTTTTCATAAATGTATATATAATTTCCATAAGTAGTAAATTAGTAAATTATAGGAAGAGCACACTTCTGCCATAGCAATAAGCAATTACTTTTAACTTTATGACAACCAGGAAAGTTTCTCATTTCTTTCCCCCTAAAAACCTCCAGGTAAATTCATGTTAAAGAAAATAAAATACGCTAATTGAAGATTAGAACATAAATTTCAGTTAGCACACTCTGACATACAGGTCAAATTTTTCCAATCTGTATCCAAAAATGAAGTCCCACTGAAACATGAGTGTGTTTCCATTTTTCTCAGGGATCATGTCAATAGAATTTTGAAGACTGATGTTGGCAGAACAATTTTTGGCTATCTCTGTACAAAATCGACACATTGGGAGTTTGTTCTGCATTTGAAGGCAGATTTTGGCAGAAGAGCCCAGCATCCTGTATCAGACAAAACGATGCTCGAAGGAGGTATGTCACCAAAGCTTATTGGATGTTTGCTAAGTCCAGGAAAGCAAAAAAGTGTCTGGAGTCATGCTGTACTATTTTTTGGACCAGAAAATGAATACAAGAGGCATTCCATAACATCAGTTTAAAAATAAAATTTCTGTTTATGATCTTGATCAGCCTGAGCCCAGAATGAACTTCCAGAGCTATGTGGAATTTGTAGCATTAATTTGGTATGTTGAAATAATGCGTTTACCAGGAATGCTGAAAAAGCATTAAACTTCAGAGCACTATTTGAATGCCACTGCTATAATTAATACACTATGACCTTGTATAAACCTTATAAATTTGTTCATGAATATGCAAAGTAGGAGTAACTACACTGCGAAGAAAAAGTGAGGTGCTTAACTATCTGACATAGATACACATTTAATTCTGTTGGTACTTCTCCCCTGAGTATTTTCTGAATAAAAATATTACAGCAGTAATCAGAAGACACTGATCTGTTCATACTAAAATCTCTCTCTCCCCTTTTGTCTTAACATTAGATTTTAATTTCAGCTGCATTTCTGAACAATGTAGCATTCAGGAAGGAACAATCTCTTCAGGATCTTGCAGAAATTACCCTTCAAAACTTTAGGCCTAATCAGGATGCAATCATTGTGGCCTCTCGGATTGCTCTGTGGACTGGACTGGACCTTTCAGGATCTTGAAAAGGTGAAATACACATTTCACAGCAGACTGACTCTCATTCATTCCTGGTGATTTTTCCCAATTTGGTTTGTGGCTGGAAAACTAGGAATACGGCTGTGAACATTTACACATGAGCTATTGAAAGTTTTAGGTGTTTTCAGAAATACATCTTGCATAGTTCATGCCCATGAAAGCAGCCTCTCTGAAATTTGACACTAATGAGGTGCCTGAAATTTGACACACCTGTTACCAACATCATCAAAACACTAAAAGTGATTTTCAGACCTGGTAAGTCAATGGCAGAAATACAAGAAATACTCCAGAAATACTCCAGAGCCCCTAAAAACCAGGATCTAGAAATACTCCAGAGCCCCTAAACCCCAGGATCTTTGGTTGACACCCAGATATTCAGAGGGCTGCAGCACTTCTCCTATGAGGACAGACTAAGAGATCTCCATCTGTTCAGCCTGGAGAAGAGAAGGCTATAGCGAGGCCTCACTGTGGCCTTTCAATAATTAAAAAGGGCTTTATTAAAAATTTGGAGATGGACTTCTTACTTGGGTGGATAGCAACAGAACAATGGGGAACAACTTTAAAACAAGAAAGGGGAGATTCAGACGAGATGTGAGGAGGAAATCCTTTAGTGTGACCACGGTGAGACACTGTGACAGGCTGCCCGAGAAGTGGTGGCTGCCGCATCCCTGGCAGCGTTTGAGACCAGGCTGGGCAGGGCTTTGAGCAACCTGCTCTAGTGGAAGGTGCCCCTGCCCATGGCAGGAGGGTTGGAACTAGATGATCTTTAGGATTCATTACAAGCCAAATAATTCTATGAATCTTTGATTCACTGCTTAAAATATCTGCCATTGGGAAAATGCAACTTAAGAGTTTACTCTTTTCTCTGTTATATTAAAAGACAAGAAAAAGCAGTTCAGCTCATTTTTCCTCCTGTGAACTATGTTTCTGTACAGTACTCTGGGAGGCACTATCAACTTTACCAGAATTTTAAAAAAAAATCATTGCGTACACGTAATACAAAACTTCTGAGCAAATACATTTAAAAGTAAGCAGTATGTCATTCAGCTCTAACCTGGAAAGACAAGATGTAGAAGCTGTGATAAAGATATCTTCATTTATATGAAGTTGGAAATTACCTGTTAGTTATTTGCACAGTACATGTCAGGAACTCTCCTCAGTTCCTCAAAACAATGGAGAGTTGACACAGCCTCTCTGTTCTCCATGCCTTGTAATTGCTGGGACTCAGGAGGAAAAACCCACATAATTTTAATAAGAATTTAAGTTTTAGTGAAAAGGGATGGAATGTCACTAAAATCACACGTTAAAGCTAAGTTTTTCCTTGGCTTCCTCTGTGCTGACTTCCAGCTCCAGCTCCCAGAGAAATTCCAAAGCCGAGGAGAGCTCCCAGGAGCGTGTGTGCTTTTTCAGAGTGCACACACCAGTATCACCACTATAACACTGAAGCTTAGGAATCCTCTAACTTGATTAAATTGTAGTTATGGCCAAATGATGTTAAATTTAATAGTGCACTATTTAGTAATGGTTTGCAACCCTGTGGATTATGAAAAATACAATGTATTTCACCACAATACTTTCACATAAAGAAGCCAAATACTTGGCATCAATCTTCAGATCTGATTGTCCCTGGATGGTAATTACAGCAGCTTTGTAATTTTAATAGCTCAAAATATATTAAAAAGATAAGAATAGTGGTGATAACTCTTTTCTGCCAGAGAAGACTGGATCTAAAGAGGTTAAGGAGGAAAAATTCCAAGTTTGGATTTGGAAACCTTCCTCTCTGAAAGTAGATAAGCCTGTCTAAGTATCCCTCAAGGCAGTTTTCTCTCTCCCATGCCTCTTGCTTGCTGAAACTCCATGTACTTAATGTCCTTCCCTTGACTAGGCTGCCTTTGTCTTGGAAATACACAACTAATTTGAGTTTTGTCCTAACTTTGGATTCCGACAAGCCTCTTTCTGACAGAATGCACAGGCTTTCTGTTACCTGATGGACAAAATTGCAAGATCAACCTGAGAAGAGCTCTTGGGCTCTAGAAAAGCATAGGAAATACTAAGATGGGTCGGTAAGTCCAACATCTCTATATCCATCACAGAATCCACAGCAGTGGACAAAATGTGACTGTTGTTAATAGGAAGAGAATCACAAAATCAGCAGCAAATCTCCTGGTCCTGGTGTACAAAATCAGCTCCATTGATACTCAAAAGAAAATATTCAGAGCTTGCACCAGTCAGCAAAGACAGAAAGGTATTACAGGTTCCATATTCAGCCCTTCTATATCTGACTGTACATACACATAAACACACATATACACGTGTACATACATCCATACATTCATCACTTGAGTCTCTCAGCAATGTTTCACATACACATGTCTTTGTGCATGTTTCTTTAGAATCTAAACAGAGATAAATAACACAGTCTGTGCTATTTATTTTAAGCCGCCCCCAGATCTTAGTTTGTCAGTATGCAGCAGAATGTTCTATTCCAAACAGATTACAGAAGGTCCTAAGAATAGGAATTGATAGACTTTGGATGCTTAGAAGAGAACTGGAGGAGAAATAAGCTGGTGAGATAACTGCAATAGCTGTAACTGTCTGTGAAATAGA
This sequence comes from Pithys albifrons albifrons, assembly GCF_047495875.1. Taxonomy (NCBI): domain Eukaryota; kingdom Metazoa; phylum Chordata; class Aves; order Passeriformes; family Thamnophilidae; genus Pithys; species Pithys albifrons. The sequence goes on from NC_092461.1 coordinate 25,626,970, forward strand.
TCATTCACTCGCAAACCAGTTAAACCATTTGATATTCAGGATTCACAGCTAACAGAAATTGTTTTAACAAGGCAATTTGTTTCTTCCAAAAGTTGATCTATCCAGAAAATACTACTGGGTCACTTATATTCAATTTATGTTTTAAAAGCACTTTTCCCCTTTGTTTTTCTATTCTGAGAGCTTGCTACGTATTTATTCAGTTGAAAAATAACCAAAGGTATTTTGTGAAAGGTTTTACAAGTAACAAAGTATGAAGTATGAAAACTGGAAAGCTATGGGAATTTATAAACAAAAAACTACTTGAGTGATTCTCCCATACAATTTCTGATCAACTAATGGGGTGAGGAGAAATATTTCAACAGGTCTTTGATTTTCAGTATTGCCCCCGGACCTTCAGGGTATGCTGAAAAATTCAACAGAACACGGAAGAAAGAAAAAGCATTTTATGATTTGCTTCTAAATCCAATTTTAAACCAGTAAAGTCTTAAAATTCTTTAAAGTCCTCAGATGATACTCTCTTAAATTAAATTCATCTTAAAGTAAGAGAAAAACAAGATTACACCAGATTGTGCATCAGGACAAAAACTCTTGAAAATATTTTTGCATGGGATTTTTTTCAGATAAGGGTCTGGACAGGGATCTGTAGTTTTGTGATAAGTAAGCTTGAAGTTTCAGGTTAAGACAACATCATGCAATGTGTCTCCTGTTGGTTTGAAAATTTCTGATTAGGGATTGTAAACACCCCTCCCCCACTGCCCCCCATAAACAACTGAGATTCCAATTCAGTTTTCACCTGACTATCCCTAGTAAGTTTTAGTGAATCAGAAATTATAAACCAAAGTTACAGTATTTCCCTTGCACAAATCAAGCAGTTACAGCTGAAATCCAAAAGACAAAAAAAAGAGGTCAAACTTTACCAGAGCTTAATGAGGTAAGGTTCTAGTATCTCAGTAGGGAGGCAAGTAAATTGGGTGCTTAATCCAACACAAGTCACATCGAGGTCTGGCAATTTATGCAAGATGAATATTTAAATTCTAAGTGATAGGTATAATGCTGTATTTAGATTTTTGAATTATCTAAACAATTTCAAAGTATTCAAGCCATGTAAAATTAATTAGTACAATATTGTATTAAAACTAATTTCTTTTTTCAAATCAGAGAAGTAGGAAAAGTGCAGTTTTTAAATAACATCTTTAAGGAAAAGAGAAAATAACAGGAAAAGAAGGCCTGATATTGCTGCTGTTTTTCATATGATCTCATAATGATTTCAGCTGGATTACTAGGTGACTGGAGCTATAGGCTTAAGAACCTGGTTAAGAAAGATAATGAATAAGCAGATAGGAATACTAAAAATTGTAGTTAATAGCCAACTTTTTAATTGAAAAAGTGTAAGAAAGTTTCATCAAGAAATTGAGAAAAGTGAAGAACAACAGAAGGAATAATAATTGGTATACTGTAGTGAAAAAAACCCACAAAACAAAGATCTGACTATTACTGTATAATGGCCATTAAAAACTACTTATTAGCATTGCATAAAGGATGGATTATATTGCAGCACCTCTCAGATATTAATTTAGGGTTTCAGCAGTCAATATACCAGACAATCAAAGTTACAGAAGCCTGATAAAAAAACAAACTCAACTCCTCCTGGCATATTTGCTACCATGAAACCTATGTAGTACGAGCTGATGTCTCTAAAAACTGCCCATATTACATATTCAGAAACATTTATCCAGCATCCTGAATATCACTACTATTCCTCTGATTTTAAGCACTGTCACTGAGAATCCTGATGCAGCTGAATTTTAACCATGTCCCCTCAAAAACGAGCTCTAGCAAAAGCAGAAAAAGAAAACAGCAGAGGACAATCCAACCAGAGTCTTAGAAGAAATTCTCCTAAGGAAGATGACAATGCACTTCCCAGTTAGCAGATAAACACAGCGCTACCTCAGCCAGCAACCACATTACATCTTCGAAATTTACTTCCCTTGTCCAGTGAGGTCTTGACATGGAAATATGAAGCTTGTAACTAAGTATCAAACAAAAAGTGCGTGAGCTGTTCAATTTATTGAGAGTGGTGGGTATTTAAGGAATGGCAGCTAAAGGAGTACCTGAACAGAACATGCAAGACTTCTATCATCTCCACAGAACTTTATAACATTTTTTTCCTGTCATTCACTTGTTTCCTCCAGCCTACAGCCCCACTGTAACACATGAATTCAACAGAACAATCCAGTAAGCTGACCTATCTCACAGGTCAGCTTACACTTTTCTCTCTTGTAAAAACTCAAACCTGACTTCTGGCTCAGAGTGAGATATTTTCAGCAGTGACGGGGGAAAAGTAAACAAGAGAATTCCTGCTGGTGTGAAGCAGTAGTGAGTTTCAACTCTCTCCAAATGTTCTGACTCTGCCAAAAAGCATCCACACAGACTCAGTGGGATGAAACTATCTAAAGAAGATGGATGGAGGCCAAAAAACTATTTGAAGCCATTAGAGAGGACAGAAAAATGCCTTTGGGAAATAGGAAGGGTTTGATATTATAAAGATATTAAAAAGCCATACTATGATTGAAGGGTCTGGTTTAGAAGGCAGACCAACCTGCTCAGGACAGCCATTTGAGCTGCTGCTACAGCTACAAGGGAAGGACTGCAGAGTTATGATATGCACAGTCTTTTGCAGGCAGATATGAGCTTATTTAGCAGGAGCTGACCAGAAGCCATTCTGCTATGACAGCGTACCATCAAGCGTGTGGTAGTGAGCCTTGCTGTAAAGCAGGTGTGTCACAGGAGGCAACGTACCATTCTCACGTGGCCCCGAGTCCTCAGGCTGACCCAGAGTGCAGGCTACAGTAAGCTCACATCAGTGTGCAAATGGGCGTGCACATACACTCACAAGAAAAAAAAAAGAAAGAAGAAAGATTTCAAGACCAATGTGAAATGAACCCATCAACTATGAGGTAGGAGGAACTGAGATTTGCAGGATCGGGGATGAGCATCAATCCCTGAGAAACAGCTGGGAAATATTAACAGGAAGATGGAGCTTACAGTGTGGGGAGATCAACACCAGACACACTCAATCAGAGCAGGGGCATTGCAAAGCCCAAAATTTATAACAGATGCTTCTTTCAAAGGCAGCTCTTTACCTGAGACACGTCTAACATTGGAAATGTGAGATGTATAACCTGGTACAGGTCTTTATGTAACAACTTCCGTCACAGCGATTTGAGCAACTTTTTCTTCCTAATGATTTGAATGCAATCCTATAAAGTCTTTTCAAAGTCAATACACCTCAGGTACAAATACCTGGCTTCAGTCACATACCCCAAGAGAGATTATTCACATAATCACACCTCTATTTAAGTCCAGTACAAGTCAATTTAAAATATGAAAGTTATTACCTTCTATCTTTCATTCTTCTGATTACATATAAACCACTAAAAATATTTATTACTTTTAAACTTTTCAAATGTAACTTCAGAAAGGGGAAAATTTTGTTTGATATAAGACCACAAAGGCAAAAAGGTGCTTGCTACAGATATGTAAAAAATACGGCTATTTTACTTTGTGTCCTATCAATTTTTTTATTATTATTTAGCTCCTTGATGGATAATGTATGCTTTGGATGCAGCATACAACACAGACTGTATTACTGATACGTGCTATTCACTGTGTAATTTCCTGTGATGTATGTAAAAATCTTAACTAATCAATTTTCACGTCTCTGAGATGGATTATAGATTATTTACTCCAATATACCTGGAGAAAAAAAAATCAACGCTTCAAAAAACTTGCCTAATATCTCAAAATATTTCTAGAAAACAATATGCACTGAAATTCAGAAATTGCTATGACTCAATCCTTTAGCAAGAGTTTGTCAGATCTGAAACTCTTCTTACTCATCATTCTCACATCTACAGGACTTTCAGGAATGGACAGATCAAATTGCCCATAATTACATGAGTGCACCTTGGCACTGCATATACAAGTTTAGTATACAATCATAAACAAAAGTAATTGTCATACTTGTTAAGGATCTATTTCAGTCTTCTAGCTGGACAATTAAATTGGTTGGTCTTCTATTGAAATTAATTTCTCATCTTCACAGAGCAGAAAAAACCTGCTTTGTATATTTACCATAACTCCAGCAATGGCATCTGGAACTTTAAGACATGTTCCTTTTTATGAGCATTTTCATTACTTTTTGTGCTGATTAAATTGGGTGTAATAGTGAGAACATATTGACTTCACTTAAGCAACTGGGTAAACAGGACAAAACCACAAGGAATAAAACATATACAAGCCTGGATGAAATCAGCTAAGAAAAGAAAAACAGAAAACCCCCAGCAGCACTTCTAGAAATTATTTTTGAATGACCTGAAGCTTCTTTCCTAATTAATTTCCATCTTCACATCACTGAAAGTCATGAACTTGGGTGGCACATAAAGCAATCCTTTACTTTACAGATGCCTAAGACTGAGAACCATCAATTCAGAGCAAAGCAAGGGCCAGCAGATGTGCAGCACTCACCTTAGGCACCCAGTGGCATTGCGCAGCACCTGTGATGAATGGAGCTGGAGTTTATGATCATCCTGCAGTGGAGAGTTTTCCCAGCCAGAGTGAGGGATGATCACTGCATTGGTCAACACTGCGAGGGCATCCTGGATGATTGGCATTTTCAGTGCATCACAGGAGGAGAGATTCCAGAGAACTCCTACAGAAAAATAAAAATAGTAATAATTAACACTTCTTCAAAAAAAGTTTAAAGTTTTTGTTTTAAAAAATCCAACTCGAACCAATATGTGTCACAGCATTGATGTGCTTAACTAAGCTGTTTCTGTCAAGAATAAAACAGACGACATTGTAAATGGGGCTGACTGATACCTGCACACATTTGCAGTGGGAATACAGCTTTGAATACACAACAGCTATTCACACCAACACTGGAAATTTGTCAGAGCTAGGCCTAAAAACTGAGCAGCTGGTTATGATCTAGGCTACACAGGTTGTGAAGCACACATAGAATGAAGGAATATTACTAGAAACTTTTTAGGGCTTGGTCTTCAGATATCTTCCTTCTAAATAAAATTAATAAAAAACAATAGTAGAAAGCACGTTCTGATTTATATTAAAACTTTCACTGTTGATAGAGACACAGTGAGAGAACAAAACCTCCACCCTGTGATCTTCAATGCAATGCAAGTTACTGTCTAGGCTAGTTGGTACTACAAGCAAAAAGACTTCCCCCACAACCTGATACGGCAGAGTAGTATTATCCAAGTCTTCAACTAGTATTTTTTAATTTTGTATCTTTACTATCCTTTTTACACAGAAACAAACTTAATGGTGCAACTTACAAGGAGATTTAATGGAGTTTAAAAAAACCAAGCCCTCTTCTGCTTCAACTCATAATGTGCCAAAGAAAAGGAACAGAAATCAAGAGCCAAAGCTTTCTGAGCACAGTTGCAAAGACCAAGGTCACTGCAGATATCTGACACAGAAAGCAGGCAAGAAATGGTTGGGAGCAAAAGACACCCTGCTTTCCATTTTCAGGTATGTATTTGTGTATTTGCTGGGGAAGCACATTTGGTTTTTGTGCTGTGCCAAGAGCCTGCTGCTGCTGGGCAGCCACTAGGGCTGGGGGAAGCTGGAGGGAGACACACATTTTTATTTTAGACCAGCACCCTCCCAGGAGCAGCTGGAAGAGCAAGCCGGTCTCTTCATGCCCCGCCCCTTGCCAACACTTGTCCTCTCTCTAGAACCCAAACATCCTCCACCATACTCTCCTTCCACAAGGACAGTAGGTTGGCTCCATACCTGACCTTGAGCGGCAAAAAAGAGTTTGGACTTTATGCGCATGAAGTTTTCAACCAAAAGAGAAAAATTAATATCATCATCATCATCATCATGGTATATGGGAGGTTACAAATATGAACGCTACAAAAAAATTTAAGTGAGTGGCAGGGAGTGGAAAATGCTGAAGGAAGGCCTTGGGAACAGAGACTCAGACATTTAAAAATATAAGCAGGAAGAACACCACTTGCTCAAGGCTTTCTTTTGCATTTTGTGCTTTGACAGAGCAGAGCAATTAACAGGAATCAACTTATATTTTTGGGTTTCCCTTTAAAATTAATTACCTCTATGGGGAGACTGTTTCAGTTACAAATTTCATGTGGAAATTATTTTATATGGAACTGTCTGCAAAGATGATTATGCAATTTAATGTAAAAAATGTGATCAACATACTAATAAAAACCACATGAAAATAATCTGCATGAAGCAGACAGACTTTACCTACAGACAAAAAAAAACAACGAAGCAGAAGTAAGAATACTATTCATTTTTTATTTCAGAATTGCTACTTTTTAAAGAAAAGAGCCTTTGTATAAATTTTGTTCTGAATGTTTTTATGAAAATTAATTCCATATTTAAAGAAATGAAGACCTTCATAAACATATTTACACTCCCTTTTCTATGACCTGTTCTTGGCAAGCTTTGTTGGCACATCTACTATTCTTGAACTACCTAACATTTGCTGGTTTTAGTGAGCAAAAACAACAATGTGGTTGCCTTTTTTTTTACATTTATCCAGACAGGTTTAAATGATGTGCTTGGTGTAAAAGCAGAGAATCAGAATGCAGATCTTTCCCACTTTTGGGTTTAACTTAGTTCTTATGCAAGACAGTGTGCTGCATCTTTGTGAAGAAGTCCTATTTTGCAAGTGAAGTAGCAAAGAGTGCTCTGATGGCAAAAAAATCAGTACTTTGGGTTTCAAGATGTAGTCATGAACTAGAAAAGCAGAAAAGAACACAAAAGATGCAAACACAAGAGCCCTGTCTATCAAAATGCTTAAAATGTGTATATCTACATCATTTTCTATTCACTTTCAGGTCCTTGCTAATTAAAAGTAAACTCACATAGACATCAGGTTAAGTTGGTATTGAGGAATAGCTGAGAAGCCTAGAAATATTCTCTAAACCCTCTTTCTCTCTGACTTCACTAACCATAAAATAAACTTCTGAGTATGATGGGATCACCAGGCTAAAACAGCTATTCCACCCCCTCCCAAAATGATTTTAAGCCAAGGCAGAATCAGGCAAAGTGGCACTGCCCAGTACGCCTGACGCTGTCTTCAAAGTTTTTGCTCCTCACAGTTTTAAGGTGTGAGATAATCTTCTCACATCCTAGGACAATGAGTTTTATCAAGTTTTAAGACTGAGTACTACCAACCACATAAATGAAAAACTCCACCAATTTTCTTCTGACAAATGACAATTTATTCTCCTGAGCAGCAAGTCTGCTGCTTGCTGAGGCTGGCATTCCACATGTCTCATTGTAACCTTCCTTAATTAAGGATTTGCAGGTATGAAAGGGCACTGGCAATTCACTTCCCATTGTTTTTGCCGAGGATGACCCGGAGCTCAATTTATGTGAGGTCTGAGAAGATGATCCATTGCCTTGACTTTGCAAGGGTGAATGACAATAGAACAAATCTTTCACCCGAGGCACCTTCCATTATGGAGCTCCCTTTTAACCACATGACTCCCAACGTCTTTTTCAAGCATGCACATGTGACATGCCCGTCCAGACTACAGGGAGAAGCTGTTACTGAGACCGTTTGACACCTTACTCTGAAAGCCCGACTGAACTGGCTTTCTCAGCACAACAAGCAAGTCCACAATAGCCTCAGAGGTGCCTTGACTGCCCCCTGAAGATTTTGTCATCAGCTGCCCCCAAGGAAGGGAACAGACTGGACTCACTCTTGACAAAAGGTGGGAGCCAGCCTGCTGTACAGGGCTGAGAAGAGGGCTGTTAATCCAACAACTCAATAGTCCAACTCTACAGTTTAGCATTTGTAGGCTGATTGTTGTAAGAGCTAGAAAATAAAGAACAAATCAGTGTTGAATATCTCTTACTTTCATTCATGGTATATTATCTCCTTCTTGCCCTTAAAACTGTGAGGCATTCAGAGTAATGCAATAGTAGCATATTGTGTCCCATTTGCAGATCACTGTAGGTTGTACTGGATGCTTTGTAGAAAGAGAAAACCAGCCACACCAGACTGAATGTGTGTATTCACAGGGCGGAGTTTTACACCCTTACATATAACAAACTGAAATACAGTGAAAAACTATCTAGCAATCTCATTTTAAGATTAACACTGAGGAGAAACTGGTATTGGAAGTATTCATCTGGTTCCAGTTGGAAGATGGATTTTGGGTCAGAGTATTAATTACCAGTCTAGCAGATATCAGATGAAGGACTCTCAGAGGACTCTACAGGAATGTTTGCTGTGGAGATCTTACTGCATCAAGTTACACCTTCTGGAGTAGCTTACCACAGGACATGCATCTGCTATGGTCTCCAGGTTACTCATCACACTAAATGTAAATCAGCTTTTCTAAGAAGACCTTTCACAGATTTAAAACATGAGTATAAATTTTGAAGAAAGGTTGCAATTGACCTTTAAAAGACATAACTGCACAGATACAGTTCATAAGGAAAACTACACATATAAGGCAGTTTAGGTTTGTTGCCACTGGAAGAAGTAACTGAGAGAAGAGAGAACCAGTAAATTTTTATTTAACTTTCACTTAGACAAACTTCATAAGAATGAAAACAAGACCAACCCTTTTAAAAGCACAGTCCAGGCTGATGAGATGTTACTACTGCTTAGCAGACAAAGCCATATTTTCAGCTTAGAAACAGCACTTCATTTTACACAAAATAATTTAAGCTCTTACAACAGATACTGCATCATTGACCCTAAAGAATCAACACGAAATATTTATAAATTTGATGTCACTCAACTTAATGGAACAGCCTGAGCCAAACCCCCATAATCTCTGAATCATGCTGTAGCTCAAACTCATCCTGATTAAACACTTCAGTGTGTTTACTTTGACAGTGTTTTTTAGAACTGGTACTTGCATACGTATTTCTGTAGTCAGATATAACAGAGGACCTGACAAGCCACACGCTGTCCTTATCCCATTCAAAGGTAAGAAAACAGAGCCATATAGTTTCAGGTAAAAAATATCCTAACAAGAGTGCATTTGAAAAATCAAGGAAGTGTAATTAACAATTTAGTGCATGATTTAATGCTACCTCGAAGTATGACGTTTAAATATATAAACAAACCTGTTGGAACAACTTAGACTACAAATATAAATGTAAACCAAGAAACTAGAAAAGTCATCTTTTCCAAAAACCATTGCCCTTGCTGTGCTGCCACTGCATTTTTTTTGTAATTGTGCTGCAAAAGATGTACTTTCCCAAATAAATGATATGATAAAGAGATTGTAAGTAAACAAATATTATTAGGAGAAATATGACTTTGATTCTTCTCAATAAGGGATGCTTAAGTCAACCTTAAAGTTATATTAAGGTTTTTCTTATTTAATATTCATTGTAAAAATAAAAATACAAAAGTCTTCCAACACATCCAGGTTTTCTTTTCCATCATAATTTCATAGTTCTGTCATGGACTGATGCAGAAAACCATTTGGACCTGCTGGGAGACTGCACCCTAGGAAGGGCAGTTTATACACCAAAGACACACAGATACTACAGGGAGTTTCCCTCAAGAACATGACAATTAAGATTGAAATCTGAGTGCTAAATACTCTGCAGACAAGCCAAGAGAAAGGATCTTTTGCTGGAGTTCTCAGGAAAAGCATTTCTATGCCAGGCTGGCAAGTGCCAGCAGAGCCATTTGCTGGCAGCTTTGCCTCTGGGAGCCCCCACTGTAAGTGCCAGGCTGCTCTGCAGAGCAGGAGCCACTCGCCCTCCCTGGCAGGAGGTGGGGGCTCCTGACAATTACAGCACTGCAGCTGGAGACATGCTCGACATCAGCCACATTTCCTAATGCAGTGTGCAGTAAGACTTCGCAACCAGATGAACTGTCAAGGTGAGGAACAGGCTCAGTAACAGCTTTCTGTAGGAAACAGGAAGTGGCTATTTAAATTATGGCACCTGAACAGCTCACAGCTCATAAGGCAGCTCCTTAAAAGCATACTGTGAAAGTAAGTTTAAAATTGGCATAACAGAGGAGGAATTTTCACCAATTTTCTTGACACTTTTTTTAATCTGGTTAGTGAGTACCTATGCATGCCTTCCTGTAATTCACTTCTTTACGTGCACAGAGGTGGTTTTCTATCTGTGTATAGGCAGATGTAGGAAAAGTCCATGCTGAGAAAGAACAGCTTTCAGTAAAAGCCCTAAGCAGGCAAAAGCTTTAGGAACACTCAGCAAAGCTGCAGCGAGAAGAATTATTTTCCCTTTGCAGCCACTCATAGCCTTACAAAGCAAAAGCTTCCACAGAGGAGAATTATTTTGGTGGCTTTTTTTGCTTAATTACAAATACAGCTTGATCTTGACTACATGTAAGTATACACTACATATAGTATAAACAATAATTTCCTCTGAAAAGCTAACTTTCTCTTTCTTTTCTTTCTTTCTTTCTTTCTTTCTTTCTTTCTTTCTTTCTTTCTTTCTTTCTTTCTTTCTTTCTTTCTTTCTTTCTTTCTTTCTTTCTTTCTTTCTTTCTTTCTTTCTTTCTTTTCTTTCCTACTGCTCTTTTCATTCCAAAATTACCTCTCAGATCTTATTAAAACAAAAAAGGGAGGACAAATTTAATATTGGTTAAAAACAACTTCTGTCCAATTGCACTATCTAAAATCATCTGTATTTCTCTCATGGGACTGAATTTTTGACCTAAGGTTGGCTCCTGTCTTTCTGCAACACATTTCAAATTAACACATAACCGTGGAAAGGAACAACTGTCAGGCAAGAACATCAGACAGTTATTTGCTTTCATGTTAATCAGTAGAGGAATTACGACAAGAGTTGACTTAAGTTACTGTGGAAAGATCAGTGGTTCCTGCTTAACTTGCTTTCATAGCTGATGAAACTAAATGGGTCTATAAAACACAGAAGCTACACCAAAAGCAATTCATTCTAAGCGAGAGAAAGAAAGGAGAATATGAACCAACTGCTTTCAAATAGCATTTTATCCTAACACATGACTAACAGCAATAACATTCCCAACTAAATACTTTATTAGCAAACAAGGAAATCAAACAAGGATGGATATATGAATGGGAAGATTTTTTTTCAGTGCTTACACACATATTTTACAGAACAATTTTTTCAAGCACCCAAAATCAAAACATATGCCTGATAACAGATCCTAACACAGAGAGTAAAAACATTAAGTTACAGCTCTTAAGTAAAAAACTCTTTTCTGATAAGAACCAAATAAAAAGTTAGTCCTTTCTATAAAATTGCATCTATGTGCAAAATGACAAGCTTGGTGTACGGTTGCTGAAAAAGAAAATAAAAAAGGGAATACTTACTAGTCAAATTGTTACCTAAGAAAAAGAAAGCACTGAAATTAAGAATATTTGGGAGGGAAAAGGGAGGTTGGCCTTTGAACCTAAAAATAATAAATTGAAAAAAAAAAGTGTTCACAGTGAAAAAGTAATTTGATCATAGAATGAACATGTTTCACCATACCCTCAAACTTTCATTTTGTAAAGAAAACTGTGAAACATTCCAATCTGTTTCTAAACAAAAACTGTTTTCGGAATAGAACTTAAGTATTTTGTGTTGCAAATCACAAACATGTCAAACTACAGAGCGGGTTTAAACTGCAAATGTTTTAATACTCTATCATTCAGGCAGGGGCATCAAAATTATATGCCCAGCTGAATTTTTCCAAAGGATTACGACTTGCTGAAAAAGTTCAATGCAGCTCTTATGTCAAGCCATATGCTGCAACAGATGTCCTCTGTTTATCACTCCAGATTACCTTGTTTGATAGTTCCTCTTAAACTTAAGATTTGACCAAAGTAAAAAAAACAAACAACAAACATCATTTATGTAGTATATTAACAAGCAAATTATTAAATCAGTTTCACTGCCATGAAATTCGATGTATTTTCAAAAGAAGATGCATCTTATTGATGCAAGGAGAAAATAGTTATTTCCCATTCAGAGAGAAAAAGAGAGCAAAAAAGGGACCAGCTTGGGCCTTGTGTTGGGACTGAGTGGTAAATGCAGGACAAGTGAATGGGAATTTTCCTGGGACATGGGAAGAAGGAAGCAGCTGTGATGGGAAAACAGATGAAATCACCCCCAAGCACATCTGTAAGAAAGAGAGGAGAGGGACTGCCCTGCCATTCACCTCCAAGGGAAACAGGCACTGCAAACCTCAGGAAGGCTTTGTATTGCTGTTTACAGTATGTTCCCTTTTATCTATAAAAATTCTTGGCTGGAACATCTAAAATGATAAATCAGTGCCACAGCCTGGTGCTAAGAAGGCAGGGCAGAAGATTGGAGAATGCATCTATTTTAAAACCTCTCCTTATTTAACTGGGAGCAGCAGGGGGTGAAGTGGTTAATCTGATAATTCAGAAGCAGTTGAGAATGGCTTTTCATGAAGACAACAGATTCTATCAGTCAATTTTTCCATTTTCAGAGTGAAAATAGTGACAGCATATTGAGAAAGTGGATAAAGATTGTCCTATAATTAGACAGTAAATTGTAATAAACTTGGTGTAAAATGATCCAGTTGAACTGTCAATATTGTTTGCCTAAGTGTTATTTGGTAAGACAGCATCATTTCTGAAGCAAAATTACACAACTTATTAAATTACTTCTAGATTTGCTGTTACATATGAACTATAAATAGAATGTGTTTTGAATGACTCGGGAATTTCTTGAAGATATCATAGCCTATAGCTTGGAGTTTGAATTCCCAGTAACATATGGGGGTGTAAGCTGTACAGCCTTTTAGCTTCCAGTTTTGCAAGGAAAACGGTTACAAAGATTTGGTGTCTCTTAAGTGGTTCCACAGTGGGTTCATATGAAGACTTTATAAAATGTCAATTAATTCCTGGTCTGAACTTGTTTGACAATAACTTCCACATTTCCAGAAATGATGGCAGGATTTTCTGTAGGTGTTGCTAAAATCTAAAATTTAAACTGCCACACTGTAGAATCATACTGTAAGTAAAACAGCTTCCTCTTCACACGGCTGTGCCTTGTTATAGCACATCCACTGAATATGAAATGGCAGCTTATTAGTCTGGAGAAGCACAAATAGGTATTTTAAGCACTTTCTGAAAGTTATGAAGATCATAGAATCATAGAATCATAGAATCGATTGGGTTGGAAAAGACCTCCGAGATCATCAAGTCCAACCCTTGGTCCAACTCTAGTCCATTTACCAGATCATGGCACTCAGTGCCACGTCCAATCTCAGTTTAAAAATCTCCAGGGATGGTGAATCCACCACCTCTCTGGGCAGCCCATTCCAATGCCTGATTACTCTCTCTGGAAAGAATTTTTTTCTGATCTCCAACTTAAATTTCCCCTGGCAGTGCTTGAGCCCGTGCCCCCTTGTCCTATTGCTGAGTGCCTGGGAGAAGAGACCAACCCCCACCTGGCTAGAACTTCCCTTCAGGTAGTTCTAGATAGTGATGAGGTCACCTCTGAGCCTTCTCTAGCGATCATTGGAGATTCTCTGTAAACCCTTACAGTAACTGATGACTGGGGTGGAAAACCAGAGCAGCCAGGCAGCCCAGTAACCACTACCCCGGCATTGCCAGTGCCAGTAACAGGCCAGAGAGTCTGTACTACCTTAGTGGAGTTGCTTCAAGTTGTGTTGGGGCACTTGGACCTTCAGCCTGATGAAATGAGCAGCTGCTTCTGCAGACCAGGGGGCTCCCTTTGTTTAGCCCAGCTTTGATAATGGTGCAGCACAAGCCTAATTTTACCAAGGTAGCAGCAACAAGTAGTTTTTCTGAGTTCAACAAATCCTTAGTTTCCTTTTTCCCCATAGCAAGATTTTAAATGTAACAGCAAGGAACCATAAACGAGCCTATGCAAAATTTTGGCTGCAAGATGAAATGCATTGTTTTTACAGCAATTTGAGACTTGAAGGGGACTTGACAGAGTTTGGCACTTCATATGAAATTCTCACTGGCTCGCAAAACTCAGGGCAAGGTTGAAAAATATCTTGCTTAAAATCACCTCAAGAAAAGGGAGGGAGTCAAACTCTTATGAAACCTTTGGGATCTGTAAAGGCTTTTTTACTTGAAGAAAGAAACACTGGAGAAACTATAATATGCAATTCCTCATTCCGCCACTGGCTTCGATCCAGAGTAAATAGATAGGAATTTTCAGCACGCAAATAATCTTGTTAATGCTGAAAACAACTTTTATTTAAAACACTAATTAGAAGTAAATTAGTTGAAAAGATTTAATCAACTTTTAAAATTGACTGTGGTAGGATATTGCACTTGCAATTACATCCATTTAAAGAAAGAGTAGGAATGATTTATTAGATCTAATACCCTTTGCATTTCCATTTTGAATGAAAAGCATTTAAAACACACAAGCAAACCTTAGTGTCTGAGCAAGTAGATTTGAAATTAGTGAATCTTACCCTAAACCTGTTATTTAAAAAATAATTAAGCTTAAACTCTGTAAGTCACCTCCCTCTGTGCTTGTTAAGTTCCTCAAACCACTTGTTTAAAGTTTTTACAGAGAATTTGCTTACGTGTAGAGGAGATACCAGGCAAGAAATGAATGAACATATTTTCTTGCTAAAACCAAACCAAGGACTTCTGAAAGCAGTGTTCTGTGCTAGCAGTTATCTATCTCCATGCTTAACCTTCCTAATTCCCTCGACTTGACAGGACACAGTGATCAGATAATGAAGGAGGAGGAGAAGCTAATTCACAGAGCTGCATCTTAAGAGGCACTTTGTATACTTTCTGCATTTATCCCCTGTCTCCATTTTCTTTAACTACATAGAGTTATGAGCCCCAAATGGTATTTGGTAGTCTTACTCTCTTACTAAGGATGTATTGAAACAAAGTTATGTCAACCTTGTAGCAGTATCTTACCATGGTTATGCCATCATGACAATTTAAACACATATATGGCTTTTCATGTCTGTTTGAAAAGCTCGTGATAGCCAGGACATGCATTTGAACCTAACCTATGTAACTTCATAATCTAATTTTCAGCTAATCTAATGCTGAAATCCTCTCTTTGCTTCCAAAAGAAACCACTTTATACATTTATCTTCCTTCCTATCTTTCTATATTACCTATCAAAAGCTGCTAATTAATTAGGCCTTTGACTGGCCCAGCTTCCTTATACTTGTATTGCTCCATTAAAAAACTTGAATACAATTAAGGAGTGGGATATTTCATAAGATCAATATTAGAAAATCTAATATAAACCAGCAAATAAAAGGGGAGATTTTAAGAATTACATCAAGGTGAAATACTGTAAGAATACAACTTTGATCCTTCTTTACTTAAGTCTGTGGGAAAGTCACCTCTGAGTGGAATAAAACAGCCTTACTCATTTTCAAATCAAATTGCCAGAGAACAGTGGGGTTACAAATAGGTGCCACCTCTAAATGAGTGTTTATATCACAATAAAATTTCACATCTGTGTTTACACACTTCAGTAACTAAGCTAATGTCAAGGGCACTTTTGCAGAAAATTATTAAATTGATAAACTGCTTCAAGATCCTAAGCACTAAACAGTTCACCCTTTGCCATAATATATGATTTACTATATAAAATATCACAAGTGTAATACTTTATGAAGTCCAGTTGGAAAATAACACCACAAACAGGAAACAACTGCAGACCTGTAATTCTGACTTCGGGAACACCCAACAGAAGAACTGCTGTTGTATTAAGAAGTTAAAAATTCTAAAGAGCTGGTCAAAATTACCTAAAAAAATGAAATCAAGTTAAATCTTCCACTGAAGTAAGCAAAAAGATCCATTTAAGTAGCACACTTCCTTAAATGTGCTTTACCCAGCACTGCAGGCTCACTAACTTGCAGCTACACAGATTAGCAAAGACAAGGCTCAAAGGGTCCTTCTGGAGTGTCTTGACTAATCTGCCAATAATTTATGCACATAGTAACAGCAGTGTGCAATCAAAAGGAGGTTTCACCTGCAGTTCCCTCACATCAGATAGATGTAAGGTGGACAACATGTAATTGCTTTCAGTAACACTGAGAGACTATTAATGAGGTTATAAATCCCTCACTATAAACATATGGCATCTACTAAAACCGGACCAGAAATGTAAAACGACTACATAATAATGTTGCATAACGTGGGGTGACAACAGAGGACCAACCACGCCAAAACATAAACTGGCCACAGCTGAAATTAAAGACAACACTAATGAATACTGAATCCAAAAGCTGGGAAGTAAATGAAATTTTTTTCCTGTCCAACCTGACTGTGAGCCAAAGACATTTGGACAACTAGTGCGGCTTTGAGACGAACATTTTGTACAAAACATCTTACAATATTTTTCAGGAATAGAATATATGCTTTTTGATTCAGTGAACAAAATTCTAAATGGAATATACAGAGTCAATATCTACCTATTGGCATATAGTATATATATTTAGTGTTAGATAGTTTATGCTTTTTACTTTTTTTTTTGTAAATATGATAACTTTTATATTTCAGTAGAAAATAGTTAAATCTCTGACAATTTATTGTAAACCAAAATAAACAGGAGGCTGGCTGCTAGCACAGGAAAAAACAATTTCTCTTGACATTATTTATAGCTCTAGCTCTTTATCATTATGTGCTTTCCAAAAGTGGATTATCCAATTTTACCTTTCAATCAAAAATGGTGTATACAGTTCGAAAACGGGTGAAACAGTCATATAAGTGCCCTCTTTAAATGGAATTTTTTCTATTCAGCAACCTTGTTGTTCACAGGCCAAAACTGTGTTTCTAGTTGTGACAGATTTTGTTTGTCAAAAATGAGGAGAACAGCAGTTTAAATTATTTTATGTGAGACAGATACCCAGTTACTCAGAGGAACAAGGAGCAAGCATAGGCTGGATCACAGAATCATAGAATGGTTGGGGCTGGACAGGATTTAGCAACAGCTGCTGGACCTCACCTTCTCCACAAGGCATCCATGGGATTCCTGTTATCCTTGCTAACATGTCACATTTTTCATGCCAGTTTTTACCCCTGACAGCAAAACAAATGGAAAGAATGCTAAAATAGAATTTTGTGGAAGGGTTCATAATCAACTTGGGAAAGGCAAGAGAATCAGAAATCAGTTACTCATTATCATCATTACCAAGTGAAAACATCTCTTTCTACCATCTGCAGGATCTGTGCTAATTTTGTACTGTGTTCTTGTCTATTTATATTTATTAGAAAAATGTTAACATTTAATTATTTTAAAATAGAAGGCTTTTAATTTTCCCTTCTAACAGGAGCTTCTGTGGGAACTGGTAGCAGAGAGCTGGGGTGAAAAGATGGCTGAGTTAAGTATGGCATACCCAGCTTACACCTATTCATTTTCATTTACAGACCTACAGGCAACAAGATATTGTAATTCCAGTTGTCTTTGAGTCTCTGGAAATCACCAGAGGCTGCAGGCCAGGCTGACATCTCCATTTCTATCAGAGCACTTCACTTTTGCATAAATGTATATATCCATTGGTATACCTCAGTTTATCCAGATTCCTCTAGTAAAAATGTGTGACTGTGGAAGTGTTCCTGTAAGAATGATCTTTCTGTATTTTAGGAAGTATTTCCTCAGCATTAACACCATTCAACTTCACAACAGCCAGGCAGCACAGGCCCCTCATCACGGCTTCTGCATGGGAGCCTGGACTGAAACCATTTGCTCGACAAGTGAGAGCCTTGAAGCTCTAACACTTTGCTATAAGGTTAAATTTGTGCATTCCAAAATTGAAGCATGTGAAGATTTTCCATTATTAGCCCAAGACCTCTGCTACTGAGGAGGAGAAAAGCAAGATAAAGGAAAAAGTGAAAAACTCTGTTTTGGAGAGATTATGGCAGAAAGAAATATCTGGAAAAGAGGAAAAGCCACAAATGGTGCCGAAGGCAATCCTGACAATCAGTGAGCTACTGGGATGGAAAGCTGGTCTTCAGGTTTAAATACCCTTCCAAAGCCAGTCTTGAGGCTGCTAGAAATTTATGTTATAATCTACTTAAAGAGAAGCAACAAGAAGGAAAAAATGTGCATGTTTGAGGAAGGAACTAATATGAGAACTTTCGCTCTGTCAGGCAAGTGCTTCACGGTACTTGGGGCAGGCAATGAACACTTCATTGCTACCAGACAAATTGAGCTGCTAAAAAACCTCTCCTGCCCATATTTCTTCCCTTGCAGCTGAGTGCCTACTCAGAGTGATTCACACCTGCATCTTGCCACATTTCTGGACAGGTCATTTACACTTGAGAGGCTCAGTTCTCCATCTGTAAAACCGAGATAATGACACTTCCCCACTAAGAGAAGTGCCCTGAGGACAAATGTTGGAGCAGTACTTAAGGGCAACAGTGTCAGAGCCTGTATGAATTCCTAAGGCAGAAACTTTGTGTCCTCTCTAAAAGTAACAAACAGGAGCAGCTTTTATATAGACAGGATGCACAATGAACATGAGATAGAAAGGCTCGAGGTATTACATTTACTCCCCAAACAGACATTTGCTATTACTTTCTCTGTATCTCCTTCAGGCTATGGTGATCCTACTGAAATAATAACTTTCCTGACACCTCAGCTCAGGAAGGCTGATGGAAAGCATCAGGAACTTCTTTTATTTTTCCTTGTGCCTGCCACCAAATCAAATCTTTTAATTACTGAGAGACCTGCTGCAGAAGCTCCCTTTCCTTCCCCAGAAAGGACAGAAGGAAGAAATTCAGCTGGGGTAGCTGTCACACTGCAAGACTTTACAAAAAAAGCAATGGAGAACTGATTCAGATGCACGACTTCAGCCTGTTTCCTAAGAGATGCAAGATGAGAGCTGCAACTATGAGTCTGATTTTGGAAGGAAGCTTTGCAGAACACTAACACAACCAGGTTTGCATTTTGAAAGCAAGGAACTGGGATTTACATTCTGAAAGGCACAAAACATGGCCAGGGCAAGCAGTGGCCTTCTGGGGTGTACCGGCTATTAAAAACAAACAAAAACTCCCAATGCAAAACCAGGAATAAAATAAAATCTTGAAATACCACTGACTTTGACTCCACTTCTCAGAGCCACCACCTTGCTCTTCTCCCCTTTCATATATGTCCACCACTCCTGATGCTCACCATGCCTGGGACCTGCATCTACTTGTACAGAGGCAGGTCACTGCCTGCCACTGATGGTCAGCACATACTCCTCTCAGTGATAACACTTTGAGGGCATACAAGCCCACACATCCTTTCTTTCCATGGGAATTTGGGCAGATTTAACAACACATTGTGCAATGGAATCAACACAAACTGTAGCCCAGTATATTTTCTTCAAATGACATAATGGCATTATGTGTTCCATTTACAGATGGCATGGGAAGTGCCACTGTGACTGCTGAGGTGTTCTGCTGATGGCTACTAGCAGTTTGCCACTTCCTACTCAGAATAAATAGGCAGAACGTTCCCTGGAGCCAGGACACCAACAACATCACCAAGAGACAAACAAGTATGTTGAATCTGAAGAAGTGGTTACACTTTATTAGATCTGTCAGTAATTCTGTCACTCTACAGGAGGTATTATCCGAGCTCCTGTAACCCAGTATCTCTGCCCCATTAATCCTGACTAACAAGTAGGAGGTGACAAGTGTTGCAACTAAGACACAAAATTAAATATAAAAATCTACATTTAATAAACACTATGCAGTTTATTCAGACACCCTCAAGGAAGGAACCTGGAGCCAAGCAAAGGATAGTACTATCAATTATATCCTAAATGAGGCCTGACAAAAAAGGTAAGTCATTTCTGCAGAAGCATAGATAATGTGTACTCTGATGATTCTGTGACAGAAATGAGAAATTTTCATACATATTTTAGTAGGAAAATCATAGTGAAAATACAGGCATTGAAAATAGGATGATGAAAATATTTTTTATTTGTAGCCTTAAGTTAATCACCACATTGATATTAGCAATCAAATAGAATGAAGTCACAAAGTGAAAAATAAAAAACCTCCATCCTCTAGCTTCTGTTTTGCATATTAAATAGGACAGCTTAGGGGCAAGGGGAAAAAAACCTCCAAACATTTCAGATCAGTCCTGTTTGACAGCATTCCTGTATTTCTGAACACCACCCCCACTCCCCTCTCCCTTGAATTTCAGAAGGGAAAAGGTCCAAATAATCTTAAAAAGACCAGATTGTACTCTGTCAAGAAAAGAAATAAACTCTCACTACCTGCATGCTCTGTGTATAGCACATCACATATCATGCTATCAAATTTCAGAAAAAAAGGCTTCAGAAGATGACGCTGTCCACCTCTCCAATGCAGTTTTCCATTTTCTTACTGGAACCTCGAGAAAGGCAGAAAACCCCCAAACAAGTCCTCCTGCTCACTAAAAGGAATGAGTAACAGCTTCTAAGCAAATTCAGTAAAATATGATTTCTGCATGGCCAGCCCTGCAGCAGACAGAAGGGAGAGCAGAGGATTCCCACCACAACACACCTGTGTACAGAGCACATCGCCTGCAAGAGCATTCACGGCTAAACAAGAACAAAGCAAACCAGCAATCACAGGCATAAACCATGACTACATCTCCAAACTGCATTGTATTGAAAGCTGTTCATACACTACATAGATCCAAAGGGCTTGGAAGTTTTTTGCTGTGGCAAGTAAGATGGTAATAAATAGTTACTGATGGAGCAAGTGGCATGCAGCACAGAGCTGTGCTTGGAAGACCAACAGAGAGTCTGAACAAAAAATATGGAAAGATTCAAACCTGTGACCAGTTCTCTGATTTCCAAATCTGTAGTCTTGCGGAGTAACCGTACTAATGCTGGGATACCACCACAGTTTTTCAGAGCAATTTTGTTGTCATCATTTGCCTTCCCATACACCAAGTTTCTCAAAGCTCCACAGGCACTACGGTGGACTTCCGTCATCCGATGGTCCAATAGGTCCACCAGTAACTGTATTCCGCCTTGTCTTCTGATCTGAAACAGGCCAAAGGGATAACCATAAAGTTAGGGAACAAATACTGGTATTAATAAATGCTATCCAATGGAATTAAGCTGTGGTTGATGCAAGCTGTGGGCACGGTGTGCTGGTAGCTCTGCAAAGCTGCTACAGTACACTGCTTTGATTCCTTGTATTATTTTTTCAGTGGCAATGTAACTGTACAATGACAAAGCTGAACCTCTGTAAAAGCAGCCAAAGTTAGTGAAGGGTGTTGCCTCATCGAGTTTTCTCATGGTTCATCAAAGTTTACCTTGGCAAGGGTTTCTCCTGCACTGGAGACACATCAACTCCTTCAAGAGTGTAACACATCACAAGTCAGAGGAAAAACCACAAGACTACAGCAAACCAAAAAAAGCACTTAATGTCATAAAGGTTTTAGGAGTCCTGCCTTTCCATTTAATTACTGAGCATGTGAGCAGCTACTGTAGTCTCAGTAAGGATATCAACTAAATTGGGATAAGCAAAGAAGAAAGGAAAAGGAGGAAGTCTGCACAAACATAAAGACAAGGATGACAAATAAATTGTGGCAAGCATTCTAATAAGATTGAGGGAGAGACCCTTCAGTGATAGAGGAACAGAAGTCTTATGCATACACAAGGTGGCCTACAAAATAAATTTCTAATGCAACATCTTATATAAAATATCATTACAGTAAAAGCACAGAAGTATTTCAGGCAAATGATCAAGAAGGTCAAGAATATCAAGCATAGTTTATTATAAAATCTGTTCCCAACAACTACATTTTTATGATTCTCTAGCACTACTTGTTCCTCAAACAGCAATCAGTCTTAGACCTAATTTTAAGAAACCACACTGATTCATAACTAACATCTGAGGAGTACAGTGCTTTAGCTTCAGGCAGGTTATACAGAGATCTCTGTCAAAAAGTTTCCCCATATGTGTAGTTGGCTAAGGCCCAAAGCAAGCCATGCACTTCAGCTGGACATTTTACTTTTAAGACAAAAAGGTTTTGAAATATTTGTGAAGCTGTTCTTGCATGGGCATGTGTTCTTGAGGCTCTGAAGGGGGCAGTCTTGGACGACAGAAAGAGTTAAATTTCAATAAAATCTATTAGAAATTCATGCTTCATCTACTAAATTAAAAATCTTGATGTATAACAGACTCATGGCATTTTCACAGAGCTAACACTGGCTTAAACAAGACCAAGTGCAAAGGAGGTTCCCAGGTGACCTCATCACTCTCTACAAATACCTGAAAGGAGGTTGTAGCCAGATGGGGGTCATGACCTCTTCTCCCCTCCCACATAGAAAGCAGTAGGACAACAGGAAACGGCCTTAAATTACGTCAGGGTTGGATATTATGAAAAAATTCTTCACCAAAAGGGTTGTCAGGCACTGGGGAACAGGTTGCCCAGGGAAGTGGAGGAGTCACCATCCCTGAAGGTATTTGAAAGTTGTGTAGACGTGGCACTTAAGGATGGACTTTGCAGTGCTGAGCTAATGGTTGGACATGATGATCTTAGAGGTCATTTCCAACCTAAATGATTCTATGATTCACTGCAAACAAAGACTGAAAAATGATTCAGCCCTTGAGGTTCCAAAACTGAGCTGTATGAAATT
Source organism: Pithys albifrons albifrons (assembly GCF_047495875.1). NCBI lineage: Eukaryota > Metazoa > Chordata > Aves > Passeriformes > Thamnophilidae > Pithys > Pithys albifrons. The sequence continues at coordinate 25,649,558 of NC_092461.1, forward strand.
ATTCACTGCTGAAACAGAAGTTATGTCTCTTTCTTCTACCAGTTTATTCGACATATGCATAGTTTTCTAACAACAGCAAGACCAAAAATATAAAGCACTTGTTTAGTCAAAAAGTGTATATACCAACATGTTACAGTGTTAAATTAAAATGTTTTAATGCCTGTACAGTTACCACATAGCCTTGGCCTAAACCCCAAAGTGCTAGTGTTTAAAGATGTACTAGGATATACCTTAAATAGGAATAGTATCAGGACATCATTCCCAACTTTCTGAGCAATATGCAGGTCACCTCAAAGACTACAGCAGCCAGCACTACGTGAAGACTGCAGAGAAGTAAATACTTCAAAACTTCAAGCAGAGAAGTTCACTGATCTTTTTGAGAGTCTGTGCTTTTGCTGCTCAGAGAAACCATGACATCTTTCCGTTTATAAACCAGAAAAACAGGTCAAAAGCAAAGGTGCTGCAACATATCTCACTGGTCAAAACTTTCTCTTGTGAACAGGATGACTTGCAATGAATCAATTAGCTCACTTCTGAGTGAGGAAAGATTTACCAAACTTACGTGGGAGAGGTGAGGGGTGAGGCTTGTTTGTTTGTTAGGTTTTACAATCCATCATCATTTAACCTTCATATTAAAATACATTTGCTTCCCTACTAACCAGATTTTCTAATTCAGCCATGCTACATGAAGAGCCACCTACATGACAAAACAGATGACATTTACTAACCAGAATAGGAACAAAAAATTATGCATCCGTTTTACAAAAGGTGAATCAACCACCGAGCTTCACACTTCAACCTCTGAAAAGAAACAAGATCTGATAGAAGAAAGAATGCAGCTAAAAAATAAATGAGTTGCCTGGTGTGATGAGTAATATCAGGAACGACAGAATGAAAACATGCCTGCTGATCTTTGTGAATTACATTTTTAAAGCACAATATGTTGAATGAATATTTTAATTGCTTCACTGCTAAAAACAAAGAAAGATTAAGAATGAGAACAAACACTACTCTGCAGCAAAAATCATTCTGTGTATTGCAATTTATCTAGAGACTCAACAGGCTGTGCCTCCTTTCAGACAGACTGTGCCTCTTCTGCTTTCCCCACTCTCCCTCTTGGACACAAGCAAGAGGAAGCTCATGCTCCTCAGCAGTTTATGGATGGTCTCAGGTGACAGGTTTTGCTATATTCTGCTCATTTCTAAGGGGAAGTGTGTAGTTCTGACACATTCAGCCAGTATTCCTGAGCTGCACCTTCCCCTTCCAGTGGTGGTGGCTGGCAGCACACTGGTATTCAGCTCATGCAGCTCCTCCTCTCCCAGGAACCTGAAGTCAGCAGCAAACCAAAGAGATTCAAAGAGAGTTTCTTAAAAGCAAGGGCATTAAATATTAATCTAAAATGCATTTCTATCAGAAAAAAATATGGGTAATACAACAGAAATGAAAAGGGTGTTATATAACACTTTACGTAACTTGACAAAAATTTTAAATTTTACTGAAGAAAGATCCTATTCTTACCTGGGAAAGACAAGACTTACTTTGCAAACTTTCTCTGAATTTCAAAGCTCAGATACTTGGCAGAGTAATTGTGTCATGCAGGGAGAGAAGAAGCTGATTGTTCACAACTGGGAGCACAGTTTCGGATGCTGTTTTTTATCTGGACTACTGTCTTGCTTTGATGTGTTTGGTTTTTTGTTTTTCAACAGCGCCGTATTCACCAGAAGTGCCATCTAAACAGCTGTTTAAAACTGTATTCTGCAGCAGGTTCAACTATGCCTGACAAACTGTGAGACTGTGACAGATGTTACCAGAATCTATTTAATTTATGTGAATAAAGGTAAAGGAAATGAAATTATTTGTTTGAGGCAAAAAAATGGAATTGTTTGTTCAAGTCCTTTATGGAGTTAAGAGCCACAGCTTGGGGGACAGATCTGACCCCGTGAGTCTCCTGGGGCAGATCTCAGCCGAGATAAATTAGTCCTGGCTCCAGTTAATTCAGCAGCACTACTGCCAAGTGTCTTTGCCAACAATACTGGGATGGGTGGATAAGCAGTAATTTGCACCAATGGGGCATCAAATCCCAACCCTCCAAAGGACTGTTGATAGGTTCTTCTGTCTCTCTCCTAAGTCAAGATGAAAAGAAAGTTTCTAAATACAGCATTTATTGACAAGGCCACTGCTTTGTTAGATCTAGGAGGAAAAGGAAACAGAATATTGCCAGTTTGTCAGCCTACTACAAACAAAGAGCAGACTACCAAGTTGTCAGGAGATACAGGAGATCAACTCTTCTCACACAGACCAACCCCAAAGTAGCCTCTTCTGAAGTCAAAAGAATGTCCTTCAACTCTGCAGCACAACTGAGTTTGCCCAGTCGTATCTGTCCATGCCTTCAATGCACTGTTCCCTTTCCATGCCATCTCTTCTCAAAATAATAAAAAGGAGGATCAGACCACAAGTATTAATAATGTTGGGTGAATCTGTGTTGCGTTGTTTCTCATGACTCTCTTAATCCATGGATACCATCCATTTCTGAAAGTTATTTTCTTTCTTTTTTCTCCCTACAAGTATTTTGTGCATGCCTTTGGAAAATGCTGTGAGAGAGCTGTTAAACAAAGAGCTGTGTTCTTTCACATGTGGCATTATGGAGTGCATGGCAAATCCTCATCAAGACTAGGAAGCTCAGCACGTATGTGTCTGAATTCATTCTGTTGAGTTTTCCTAATAAATTAGGAATTGATGCCAATCAAAGTGAAAACCGAAAGAACAAAAATTACATGAATTTTTCCACAAAAAAAGATTTCCATGGAAGAATGCAGAGAGCTGCTTTCGTCTGATGAATCATATGTTTTCTTTTACCACGGTATTGTCAAACTTTCCTTTTAAAGTTGGCTCTCTGCCATTAATGCCACTGTTTACTTGCTGGTCAGAAGCACTTGCTCTTGTCAAGTCCCATGATGCCACGACACAGGCAGACAGGAGAGGAAAAGGTATCAGACTGTCTAGCAGACAGACTGACAGAAGTGCACTCATGTCAGCTTGATGCCAAAGTCTCCTCCTCTGGTATCATAGGAAGTTTTTTTGCATTCCAGCTGACCATGTGTTTGTAGCCACACAATGAAAATAAAAAGTGATTTTGGACTCAAGAAGGGGTTCAGGCCAGTGCTGGAGGCAGTGAAGATGTTAATTATGTTCCCAATAAGGACAGCTTGGATGTCTCATGCCAAGAGTGAACAAAATAAGGTGAGAGACCTCTCTGCCTACTGAGCTATGAGAGGACTGCCTCTGGAATATGGCTATTGCTCACAGCCTTGCAACAGCAGAAGCAAATCAAAGCTAACTGACATTAGCTCTTTTGACCACTACTAAGGTTTTGAATCCTATTTTGAATTATATGCTGTGAAGTCTGTGAAATAAAAATTATTCTATTCCACCCAGAAGCAAAGAAACACTTTCTTTCAATCACTGCATAATGAAAATTGTCTCTTCCATTCCTTGGAAAGCTGCAAAAATTAGAGCTAGAGATACAAAAAGTAAGAAAAGGGAAGCTTCAAGTTTTAAACAGTTTAGCCGAAGACTGTTGGATAATGAAGTATTCCAAAACTGCCTAAAAATACTGCTGTGATAGAAACCAAAACACCCTTCCTCTTCTATTTATACTCAGCAAGTGGGTATCTGAGATATTGTTCAAATTTTGCCAGTAGGTATAACTGGAACATCCTTTTCTGCATTTAATTCTGACTACCCTGCCTTACAAAGTAAAATATAAAGGAAACAGAAGAGGATTAAGAATAGGTGACAAAAATTGTTAGAGACTGACAGAGTGTGTGATAAAGTGTGTTCTAAAATAACCCAATCTCCTCTTACCTATAAGATGTAAAGTGTCCCCCTATTAACTGCTCTGCATTCCCAAGTCAAAGATTAATTCATACTTTCCACATTTTTCCTAAAAATCACTTTTGAATAACTCTTCACCCAAAGGAGGTGAAGGAAATCCAACAACAATCAAGCCTTTCTACACATCATAGATATTAACTGCCAGCTTAACTGACATAACACACTGCATCATTCACCACTTATTCAGTGGCATTTCTGTTATTAAGGAAGCTGTTTCAATATATCAACATACAAGTATTTAAACACATAAAATTATTTTTAATGCCACTGTGTTAGATATGGAACAGAACTAAAAAAACCCTGACCATTAGCAAAGGTGGCAGTAAATATCCAATAAGTACCAATTCAGTTTAGGTCTGCTTTTGGAAATTATTAGTAATAATTGGTTTTATTGTTCTTAGATGCTGGTTTTCTAACTAGCAGAGTAAGTGCTTTCCATTTCACATCTGAGTAGATTTTAAGCAATTCTGTTCCTTGGAAGGAGAAGCTACAAGTGAGCTGAACCAAATGGCCAAGGATTTTTAAATGGTAGCAGGCAGTATAGTGTTTGTGAGACACTCTTTGCCAGAGCCACCCTGCTCTTCTCAGACTCACTGTTTGAGCAGATCAGTGTCCCCACACAGACCAGGCCAGCACAGGAAAGTCCAGGAGGCCACAGACTGCAGAGCAACTTGACTGCACTGACCATTTACAGACAGTATCCACGAAATTATTACATTTCCAGATGTTTTTCTACAATTATAAACTCTCTCCATTATTAATCTTTGTCTTGCTTACATTACTAAAATGACTTTCACCTATAATGAAAAAATAGACTATTTTTTGGAGAAGAGTTTGGAAGATGGGAGCCTCACTGTTTAGCCTGTTTTGGAGGGCTGACTCCTAAAACTTAAAATGGATATGAAGGGGAAAAAGCAAATCTCCATCAGAACAGAATATTGGAATACTATTTAGCAGAGCAGGTCTCTTAATATAAATGTACTAGTTCAAACTTTAAACCCTCTTCACTATTACTTCTGATGTGCCTATGGAGCAGCAGGAAGACAACACAAAATCCGTATATTGCAAATACACGTGACACTTATTACAGACAAATTTACCTGTAACATCACAGGGTAATTTAGTTTCATTAGAATGGTAATTTACTACAAGTTCAAAAAAGTGCTGAGCAATTTTAGCTGAAAATAGAGCAGAATGTTATGCAAATTGCTGCATTAACTCCAAGTCTAATTTGTTTAAGGAATCTAAATCAGGGTTTAGATCTAAGTCCCATTTAAGAATGGCCTTCTCATTAGGACTTTTCAGATCAGATAAAAGGCAACATAAAGCTGTGAACAGGCATAGTGTAAATATATTCAACCACCAGTCCATATATAATGTTCTGCTTGAAGTTACATAAGAATTGTTACCTGTGTGCTAAACTGCACTGCATGGAAAAGGAAGGGATCTTTTTTCTGTGTTGTTAGAAACCAGGTGGGTGTTTGGTGGAATTACTGTGTGACACACGAGGATGCACAGCATGGGACTGATCAGGAGCTTTTCTTATGGGAGTGGGTATCTTATTTCTGCTACTGAGTACAGCTTTGTTTTTCCCCTGTGTCTCTTAAGTGACCTCTTTAGATCTTGTGATCTGTATGTGGGGTTAACAGAGACTCAAATACATTTTCTGAACAGGAGGAAACTCAAAATCATGTTCTAAAATTGCCCTGAGCAGGTATGAATAAATGTGCTGCTCCCTCAGTCAGTAAGCCTTAATGTATCTAATCTGTGACACATTTTGTTTTTCACGCTTGGTAGGAAGACCATACCTATTAAAAATCAAGTTTTTAGTGTGATTTGATATTTTACTAAAAAAAATCCCTGGCTGGGTATAAGTTACTTATAATTGTAAGGCATTTTACCCTAAAACTCTTAAAAACCACTACACTTGAAGGACAACACAAGCATCCTATTTGAATCATCATGGACTAGTGGGATCTCCCAAGTAACACCTCTAACTGCGAGCACAGAGCTGACTCCAAGTGCTTGCCTGACTGTGAAGGCATCCAAAAAGCAATTTTCAAGCCCACTGTTAAAAGCACCATCTCCTAAAACAAATAGATCAGCATTGACCTATGTTATAAACTGACACAGAGGAACACACATCAATAAGGGAAAACACACACATGCCAAAGCCCTTAGAAGGTACTGTAACTATTTGATATTGATTTGGGGTCTTTGCTTTTAGAAAGAGTAAAAATCTGCACATCATCACTGTGCACTTTATAGATAATGCAAAGGCAATATTAATTTGGAATGCAAAGACACTGATATTACTCCAGCACCAACTTAGTACTGCCTGAAATGAAATGAAAAATAATGATTAACACCAAGGATGTGGATCATTTACTTTCTGGTATTTAAAAATAATTAGGTATCTATTTGTGAATGAATTCCTTATTGGTGAAAAGAATTGATGTATACACTTTGAAAACATCCTGCTATTCCTATAACCAGATATCCAGTGAAGTTAAACAAGATACACAACATTCAATGTTGTTTTAATGTAAACACAAAGTAGTTTTTTTAGAGAAAGCAGTGGGTCACTACTTCAAACATTCTTACAGCAATAGACTTTAGCACTGGATGAGACTTTCAGAAGCTGTACTTTGTTCAGTTAGGCATATTATTAGTGGGATTTAGCCACTGTGAATGCAAATATCATCTAGGAACAAGATGGGTCACCAACAGAAAGATGACAGAAAATTAATTTTTTCAGTTATTTAAGTCTGAACAACAGAACTACTGTATATGACATTTCCAGCTCTAAATGGAAATCCAAAAAAATCCTTTTTTGATACTTGCTGTAGCTATCTCAGACAGTTTGCCTCACAGAATAAACATGCCACTTCTCAGACTAAAAATACATTTACAATTTATTACATCAAGCATCATACTGCCCCCTCATGATCTCTGCTCCCAGGACATTCCCTACTGCGACTTAAGAAGTATTCTCTTCTTGTAATTGATGTATAATCCTTCAAAGAATTGCTCAGTCACATGAGAATTTTCTCTCGTAAAGTTGCAGCATTTGGGGAACAAGCTACTGCCTCAAAAGCTCATTCTCACAACATGCCCTTTAGGTAGGAAGTTTTGCTCATAGCAACTCAGACACATAACATTAAAATACCTGGTCACTAAGGCAAGATAAGGCCTGTAATTTAAGAGTTTCAGTGCTGCAGAAAGCTGCACTGCAGAATCTTTCCTCCATCTCCCCATTTACATGAGTTTTATCAATGAAGTAAAAGTCAGCACATTAAAAACCTGCCTCATATCTAATGTACTTTGGAATACCCACAGTTCAAGATGCAAAATTATTTACATATAAAAGTATGTATTATAGTAAATCTGTGTGTATATACATATATATACATGTACTGGATTGAATATTTTCCCCCCTTTGTCTAGCTCTGGTTCTCCTTACCTTACAAAATCCACAACTTTCCTCTATTTTTCTCCCAGATTTCCTGTACTCATTGAAATAGTGGAAGACAGAACTTCATGCAGTGTCCAGGACACGCAGACACAGACTTACAGAAGGTCCCAGCAATGATCTCCATTTCATTCTGTATTGCTTTCTTGAACTTAACCTCAAATAAGTCAATAAGCTTCAGATGACACTTTTCAAAAGCTGTCCAGCACAACTCTAGATATCTTTTAAAATCAGCAGCATACAGGCAAAAAGCATAGAGAAATGAGAAACAAGAAAAATAACCATCAAAAATAGTGTGACCTCACTTCCAACAGACTAACTCTGCTTACCACCCTACAAAGCTTCTGAGTTGCAATTATTTTTCAGTTGCTTCTGGACATAAGGATAGCAAAGTAGCAGTTCTAAAAAAACCCCTAACCTCATCAAAGCATTCACTCAAACCCATGTAACACTCCTGCATGGGGAGTAAGGAGTGAGTGCCTTTATTTAGGGCCTTGCTTGGTTAACTGTGTGCCTGCAACATGCCCAGTGAAGGGAACAGCCAGAGCCAGGAGTGCTGCTGATACAGGTGGGCAGAATGCCCATCGATGCCTCAGCAACTGTACTGTCAGCAGCAGCTCAAACAGAAAGGGTTGATTTGGAATTGCTGTACCGTTCATAATTTTGCTTGATCTAATTCTTTACATATGTTAAATGATCTCTACAGTGGGCATTACAGTCTCTATATTTTAGAGAAATGAGAATGCAGGAATGTACCAAATCTCTTTGTAAAGCTAAAAAGATATATTCCAAACATACTATATTCCAAACAACACTTCAAGCTGTGTATCACAGATCTAATGCATTTCCATATCTGCTTGAACCAAGGTCTCTAAAAGATGGCAACCTTAGAAATGTCAGTCATTCATCAGTAAGTAGTACTTTTTCAGGATGAGAAGGAGAGAATGTGGCACATGAGTAGTAAAAATGTACAAAACTTCAGACTTTCAAAATGGGTAATTCTTAATATCTTGTTTTTTCCTTTATCCCTTCTGTGGAGCGAGTCAGTATGAACCCTGGGAGAGCAGGACTGACTTCAGCAGCATCGCTATAGATTTACTCTGAGATTACATTAAGGACTGGTTCAAGTGACTTCCAGTAACTTTCTGCAGTGGCTGGATAGACAGGTAGGCATTTTTATTTTAGAGATCCAGGTGTTCTTATGCCTCTACAAACATGGGTCTTGTGCTGCAACCACTCTCAGTAACTTGGTAACAGCCATCTCTTCGTATTTTTAAACACATTTTGAAGACCAATTGATGGTCTTTACCTTACAAGTTTTACTTGACAGGGCCTTTGTATCAGGACTACGATCCATACTATTCAGATAATTTTGCTGCCAAACTTTTTAGTATAGATAGTTGAGAAAGCATCAAATTACAGATATTGATATTGATCTATCTTATTTTATTTCTATATATAGTGTACAAAGTCTTACCATGGCTTGCTGGATTATGAGAACAGTAACAAAAACCCATTCTCTACAATAGGAAAGCAATCCTCTGCATTCACACATCAGCCTAATAAATCAGAGAAGCGATTGGCAGGAGAGTTATGAATAGAAAGGAATCCACAGCACATACAGTGAACATTATACTGTTTGAAAAAGCTGCAAATGTATTTATTGCCCATTCAAAATGTGGGAACATCACATTTCTTATGTCAAATGACATGGTTTTTGTGTGTATTACCCTTCCTTCCCTGCCAACTAATATTTTCAAATACAAAAGATACAGCTTTTGCAAATGTTTTAATACAACTGCTACGTGCTCTCCTCAGACCAGTGGAGAGAGATTCCCAACACTGTGCAATGCTCTTCCTGCACCTGCTGCATACCACAGAAGGCCTTCAATGCACACATAGCACTGATCTTTTTTTCCTCTTCTGCTAACTGCATGAAAAGCATTATCATCAGGTAGTCACACCTGTCACATCTGAATTTTTTAGCTAATTGAATGTATTAGCTAAAATTCTATTCTGTGTGCTTATTTGGACTGTCCAGAGCTGAAAAAGATAGAAACCTTTAGCCAGTATCATACTCACTGAGGCAGAAACTATAGGGGAGAGTGCTAAACCCAGACAAACAGGAGGTCTAGACAAGTTCTTGTTCAAGACCTCACTCACTCCCTTCAGCCCACAAGAAGAGTAGTGCCAGGACCCTAAACAGCAGCAGAACAGGTGTCAAAATCTATATCCCAAAGATGTTTGTGAATAGTGCTAACAGTCTGCAGTGCAGGGCATAAATACGACAGCCCAAAGAGCAAAGTTGCAATTATCCATATGAAACATGGACATTAATTAACTATTATTTATTTATTTATATTACTGATGGCTACTTATTAGTATCATAGAAAAATCTTAAAGAGAAACTTCTAAGGAGAGTGGGAAAAATATCCATATGGTTATTCCCTGGAGGGGGAATAACTGGACAGTGGGCAGGGAGAAAGATGAAAACAGTGCAATGCAGTGTGTGGGATGAAAATACCAGTAATATACTCTCAATATTAAGTCCATCATTTTGTGAAATAATGTTTTCAGTCACTTCATAAATTTGATTCAGTCTCTTTTCAAGATGAGAAAGAATAGTACATGAAAAAATGACTGAAAACAGGAAGGCAAGAGAAATGTCTGATGATTGCTTAACTCAAAAAAACCCAACCACAACTAGATGTTCCATTACATTTATGGAATAATACACTGTTATTTAATTATTTTTAAAATCACACCAGTTTTCCAAACAGATTTTTTATTCACAGTTGAGGCTTTTTTCAAAAGGAATGATTTTGAAATGTGAATGCAATAAACCCAAAGCATTCACTGGGATCCTTAGCAGAGCACAGGATTGGAAGACAAGAACTGGCCCCAGCAATCTGCCACTACATTGCTGTGCAGTCTGCAGTTAACATCCTAGCTAACACCCTAAAGCTTCCTTTCACTCTATTAACCAAATGTTGCTGCTCTGGCTCTTGCAATTAATTAAGTTATTGAACAAATGGAACATTTTCCTAATCTTAAATCAAGTGAAATATATGCCAGGTACACAGTAACTCACTATTATAAATCAGGTACACTATCCTGACAATGAAATCAAGAATAGCCATGGTTAAATGACTCTAGAGGGATCCCAGAGTGCAAAATGCCACTTCTTCTCTGCTTACAGAATGTACAGACTGTGGGGACATTGCACAGCACTCATTAAGTGACATTCATTAATACTCAGTCTTAATCAATGTAAAGACGGTGCACAAAACAAAGACATGCAGTCTCTCATCAGAAAAGATACCAGAAAATGGTAGTTCATAAATGAGATGGCAAAACTAAACATAGAAATACATTCAGAAACCCTTTTCACACAGAATCACAGACTATTCTGAGTTGGAAGGGACCTACGAGGATCATTGAATCCAACTCTTAAATCAATGGCCCACACAAGGGATTGAACCCATGACCTTGGTATTATTACAACCAAGTTTTAACCAACTGAGCTAATCTCAGGGTTGTGAAAACAAGGCTGTCAGTATAAGATTTAATTACTGGACAGAAGGTAAACTTCTATGCTTTTTTCCCTACAGAAGACGTGAAAAGGCTTACCACTTTATCCACGTTTCTGAAATTTATTGGGAAAGACAGCAAGAAAAAATCAGTGATATACTCTCATAAACATTATTTGGTAACTCAATGTTGGATTTTAGTTTGAGAGAGAAAAAGAAATACAATACTTTGCTGCTACCATTCTTCTAAAAGAGAATAATATTTTAGGACCATTAAGAGTTTATGTGGTCTTAACAATGTTAACACAGATTACTGTGCAGAGACCAATGCAGCCACTTCTGCCTCACTTGTTTTAGTTAATATTAAAGAGGAAAAATGTTCAGCCACAGGCCTGTGCTATTGGCAATAAATTAGTGCTTCTTTGATTCACACAATGCAAACTAAAACAGGAGAGAAGGTCTCATGGACACAGCATAAAGGGACATCCAGAGCAGACATATCAGGCCCTTCAAACTGGCACTGTAGTTACTGAAATGCTGCCATAAATACTCCCTTGTACACCTATCGATAGAGAAGAGCTTGAAGTGCAAAAAGCATTGGGAGAAACAAACCATTTATATCTGCCTGCCTTAAAAGAGAAATAGAACTCAAGGCATTGATTGCTGGAATAAATAAAATGGAAGGGAGCAGAGTGATCATGAGTGGTTACACAGGTCAGAAGATGGGATCAAAAGGGTCCCATTTAAAAAAGAAAAAAGCAATAGCAGAAAACAGAGGTTGCTTTCAAAAAATCAGTGGAAAGAAGGTGAGATAAGACTTAGTATATCCAAGGGAATGGGAATTTGATCATGGGAAAAAAGGGCTTTGTTTCCATCAATCAAAAAAAAGAGAGTTCATCTTTCATTCATTCCAGATTTGTGTTTTACAGATCTTCTAACAGGCTAGAGAAAAAGGTAACTTCAGCCCCTATATCCCACCCCAAATTAATGGGACTGCAAGAAAGCCACAAGATGCACAGTGCCACAGGAATGGCCACAAGAATAGCAAATGCCTGCTAGGAAGTGGTGGAATAGGAAATTCCTTGTTTCGCTTTGCGTAGTTTAAGTCCACTGCCTGATGTGAACAAGCAGAGGTACCATGTTGAAAGGGCTCTGGGCACACTCTGAAATACTCACAGAAGATGTAGAAACACCTTTATTTTAATGACAAATGACTGCGAATGATGAGTGTCAGCAAGGTGAGAAATAAGATGCTTTCAGCAGGCAATCACAGTTTTTAGAACTCCTCATGATAACGTCTGGACTGATACTTTTCTTCTGAAGGGATTACATGGAATCACTCTCCAAAATAGTGTCCAATCCAGCAGTGTTTATTAAGGATGCAAGGGAAGGCTTCAGACAGGATAGTTCAGCAGTTACTGTTCTTTTATTCAGTATCCTTGCACTATTTTCCTGAGAGGAGGACCTGAAGTGTTGCGACTTTGCTGGCAAAAATTAATTTCCTAGCTTGCAGAAAGCAATCCTTGGTGCCAAAGCCCCCCAGTGACCTGTTACACCTCTGCAGCTGATGGCAGGCTGCCATTTTCCACGAGAGCAAAATGGCACTGGCGTGTGAAACTGCACCATTCAATCCCTTTATATGGTGACCTCATACAAAGGAGGAAAATGTCATTATAGGAAGAAAAAATGCTGTGGAAGAATGAATCCTGTGTTTAATAGAATGTGCTCTTTTAAATAAATGTTCTCCACTGAGTATTTTAAAATGCTCCTCTTTTCCTATATCCCCTGTCTGTTCCTTCTTGGCATCCAGGAGCAGCTACTTTGGCTCTGCTCACAATTTCACCATTGTTGGGGTAAGAGCCCTCTCCTGAAGAGAAAATGCCATCTGAAAGGTCTTCTTGTGCTCTTCTGCCTATCAGCTTTTCATTTTCTTTCAAATATCTGATCAAAACCTCTTCTCTCCTTTTGTTTTGCCTTTTAGTTACATTCTTCACTGTCACCAATGAAAGAATAATTTTTGTGAAGAATTACTGAAATATTCTGAGATTCTGAATTTCAGAATTATTACGCCTAATGGTAATGGGCTGCCTGGTAATTTTGACAACCTTTGGCCTTCTACCTCCTTATGTCCCCTTTTACACATGAGAGACCTTCAGTAGGGATGGGTGACTGTCCAACAGGAGATGAAAAATCCAACTATCAGACAACAGCAAAAATAATCCAATTTCTTCAACTCCATTCTAATGTCAGCTGCACCACCTAAGCACCCAGTACAGGGAATAAAAGTAGAGAATGAGAAGCACTTCTGAGAGCAGATGCAGCACCTGCCTTGCAGTTAGCAAGACTTAAGGGGACTCAGAAGTAGCATTTGTGAAAAACTTTCAGCGAAGAGCAGCAGTTACAATCGTACTTTGAAATAAAGACTAGCACTAAATGGTTCTGAGCAGCATAGAAGTGGCAGCACCTGCAAGAAGTAACACCATCATCTTTATCAATGGTTCATTGCATTTACCTCCTGCTGTTCTGCTGTGATCAGGGCTGGAAGGGGAAAAATAAAAAATCTGTCAGAAATATAAAACCTAATTCACTCCAGAAGGGGTTTTTTGGTTTTTTTTTTTTTTTTGGTTTGGTTTTGTTTTTTTTTTTTTAAATTAAATGACTTCTGACACCTTAGTATCCAGCCTGGGGCATCTTCATGCAAACAGTTACCAGCAGTGTTTGAAAGTCCTTGAAGTTAGAGAAAGGCATTTGCAGACCTCATTGCTATAAAAGACTGAGCAGGACATTTACATTTAGAGTGATGTCACTCAATTCAAACGTACTGTGATCAACATGTGCTTTAAAAATAACATCTGCCATAAAGAATGCAGACGTGAAGGGAAAAATATCTCTAGTTTCATTAGCCAGAATTTAAACACTTTTGACTGAATACTTTTTTCATGGTTGTTTTCTGTAGAGCATTTCCACTTTCTTTTCTTGAGGGGACAGAGGAAGCAAGGGGTAAGTGTTCCACATTTCAGCCACAGAAATTGAAATATTTTAGAAGAGAAAAATGAATTGGTAATGGAAATTGGAAAAATGAATTGGTAATTGGAAAAATGAACTGGCAAAACCATAAAAGGTGCTAGGAACCTCCAAAATTCATATAGTCTCAGCTGCTATTTTCTGTTTCTGTCACAATTTTAGTTGATCCTGTTCCAAAGAAGGAACATAAAGGCCTTTGTCCTACCAAGTACATGAGGGGGAATTTTATACATATCCCACCAAATTAGGAGAGTAGGACAAGTTTGCCACTTTACAAAAACAAAACTGGAAGACTGAAAGAATGGTCAGGTTCAGAGGACAGATCATTAATCACCTTTTTGGTAGGTGATGCAGTATAAATCATGATTAAAAGAAAATAAATAATAATAAAAAAAGTATTTCAGGGCAGTTATTTCTAGAAACTGTGGATGAAATAGCCATTAATTGCAGTGTGACAATTTGATGCTCAGTACTGATAAAGGTAAACCAACTTTTTTTTTCCTGTCAGCTCCAGACTTGAAACTTTACCAACAGCCTTACATTTCAAATTTAATACAGCCAGGTAAATAAACTAAATTGTGTAATATTATTCTTTCTCTGTGTGCATGTTCAAGTGTACAATACAGATTAACACTTAGTAAATTATTTAGTGAATTCAATTTGCTTTTTCCTCAATGCCTGTCAGGTGTGCAAAATACCAGCAGCATTCTTAACTTACACATTTCTCTGTTAATCCTTTCTCCAGTGTTTGGAAGACCTCCAAGACAGTATTTTTTTTTAGTCCAAGTCATCTACTATGTTAAAGCCAGGTATTTGTTGAAAAGCACTCTCTTCTGTGCTTCAAAAAACCCAAAATTCTTCTGCTCTGTAACCTCAACAAGAGATTGCAAGAAAACCAGGATGTGTCCTGGTGCTTCTTTTCCTTGCATCTGGGTGTAAATTTAGTAAGAATCTGGGATATCTGCTGTGATATTCCGTTATCAGTGGGATTTTGAACTCTCACACAAAAGGTTCCTCAAAAAGTTCTGATTCAGTGGAGAACTAAGTTTACTATGGAGCCATTTGGGTTGACCATGATCCCAAAAAACAAACACAGAAACTGTTTTAAGTGCTCTGCTGAATCGTGATCTAAACACAACAGGACTTACCATTAAATGATAGTGGTTGGTAGACAGATAGGTTCAAATAGAGATACAATAGTTTGCTAATCTTATATGCTTTAGTCTGAAAAGCTCCACAAAGCATTAGAAAAGTATACAATACATCCCATTTTTCTGTCACCTTTACAAAAGTCAAATTACCAGAAGATTGAAAGCATATTCTCAGATGAACTGTTTCCAAAAGAGTATTTTGGTTTGTTTCCATAGCAGTGCAGGTATTACCAAGTGAGGAATGTATCAAAGTCCTGAATAACAACAAATGAGGTGGAGGAATCCTTGTTTTATCTGGTATCTTTTTTCACTGAAGAAACTCAGAATGTTCCCTAAAGGTCTACTGCTTTATACACTTACCTGCACCCCTCCAGCTCGGGAGCCTGAAGCACACAAAGAGTGATGTCCTGCTGGGATGGGTGAGATCAATGGATGCCTTAACATTCTTAAGATTTGTAGTGTATAGATTTTTAAAACAGCTGTATAGTTTCTAACACTTTAAAATAGCAGTTAACAGTTATTAAACCCTCTTTCTCAGACTTCATATCACATCTTTGAAATTCCTGAAATTCTGTTTAATGTTTTTTTCAAGGAAAAAAATGTTTTTAGCAAGACGTCTTGTTTGGGGCACATACTTAGAGGGACATGATAAGATATCCTTGTAGTCAAAGCAGAGGGCCCAGAAACCTTGAAGAGGCTCTAAAGAAGGCATGTGATGTGGGGCTGATGATGGTGAGGAAGTTTGGGGTCTTGAAACCTCTGACTCAAGTCTGAGGAGGAGTGCCAAGAGGCAGACCTGGGGGAGGTTCTGGAGGTGGGCAAATCTGAGGTTGGATGTACCCATTATATGTGATAATTAATTAGTGGTGTAAATTGTAAGAACCTAACCCAGGCACTCAGCAATAAGACAAGGGGGCACAGGCTCAAGCTCTGCCAGGGGAAATTTAAGTTGGCGATCAGAAAAAAATTCTTTCCAGAGAGAGTAATCAGGCATTGGAATGGGCTGCCCAGAGAGGTGGTGGATTCACCATCCCTGGAGGTTTTTAAACTGAGATTGGACGTGGCACTGAGTGCCATGATTTGGTAAAGGGACTGGAGCTGGACCAAGGGTTGGACTTGATGATCTCGGAGGTCTTTTCCAACCCAATCGATTCTATGATTCTATCTAAAAATTTAACTGTTTTACTCGGAGAGGGATCAATTCTTTTCCTGAAAAACTAATTTCTGAAGAAGAATGAGAGAAGAGTACAGGGAAAGAGTGCAGTTAAAATATTCAGTGATACCTGTACCAGAGTTCTCTTCTCCAGTGCACAAACATGCTTCATTTTAACATTCATGTGAATATTTTTTATTACTTTTTTTAAGACATTTGAGGTGATGTGTGCAACCAGTGCAGTTCTGCCAGTGCCAGAAGACCACCTGGTTCCTCACTCAGGACCTTGCTCAGCATGAAAAAGGAGGAAAGCTGCTACAGCCAGACAGACGCACGGAGTGTTGTGTTCTGAGGTGGAGGATAATGAAGCACTAGCAAGGAAGCATCACTGCACAGTTCTGACAAGGAAGCAACAGCAGATCTTGATCTCAGCTTACCTCTGCATGCCAGGCTAAAAGATGCCAGCACAGCACACCACATGTCCCTGATTAGCAGTAACTCTGAGAGGGCCAGGGGAGGCAGCTGAGGCTGGTAACAGCTTCACTCATTCAATTTTAATTGACTGCTGTGTGTTTGTCAGATCCCTCAGAGCCGCCTTCCTTCTGGTTCAGCTTGTGCCAAAAGCTGAGCTGGCCCATGAACCACGGGAAACAAGCAAGCAAGGAGTACCTATCAGCCCCAGGTACAGAACAAAGTCTGCCCTGCTGTTTGAATTGCAGTTTAGATACAATCCACATTGAATTTGAAGTTCATAAACCAATGATGACTGTTCAAGCTGCAAACCCAGTGAAATCAGACGCTATTCCCACAACTATACATTAAAGCAGGCTTTGATTTAGAATCTTTTTGCCTAATTTTCATCTTCTGTGCTTGTACTTAGTGTCCAAATGTCTCTTTGAGCACCCTAACAAAATGCCCGTATGTTTCAATGAGATCAAGACTTCACCACTAGCTGATTACTGAACAACCACTGTTACAGTGTTTAAATGGTATGCAATCAAAATATTCCAAAGAAAACAAAACATTGCATGACAACAATATTTTATGAATTTCTCACTTTCTGTAACAGTAACAAATGACTTAAGTGAAAGCGTGAGTAAAATGGATCCAGGTATATATGCATAATTTCTCTTGTAAGCTTTTTTAAAGCACATGTAAATAACTGGCAATGATAAATGACAAACAGCAACACTGCTGAAAAAAGGGTTTATAAATCTTACCTCTGCTTTTATTTTATTGTCTCCGAAACACAGGTGTTGTAAGTAGGCTGCAGCATTTGACTGTACTGAGGGAAACTGATGCTGTAACATCTGTATAACTTCTGGAAGCTCTGGATCTCGCCATCCGAACTCTCTGCATGAAAGCAAACACCAAAGATTCATCAACCATTCTGCTATTAGTGGATAAATGTGGCAACAGTTGGGTCCACAAAGAAGACAGGAATGTTTAAGTAAAATCTTGATTTTCAAAGCAAACATTAAATCAAATATAAAGCTATTTTTAATTTTAAACTGTACTTCTCTGAAAAAAAAGTATAATTAGAAGAAATAAGTTCATGGAATTAGTTCTCTAACTGATACATTTCCCTAAATAAAATGGCTTTATGAAATTTTAATGTGGGAAAAGAAAGAAAATACATGTCCATACCATTATCCTTTCTCTATTAAAATTAAAATATGGAGGCTAGAATCAGAACCACAAATGGTTTTCCATGAAATGCTAATTTGTCAAAAAGTTCTTTTTTAAGTTACCGCAATATTTATGAGATACAAATTTTGTATCTCAATAACTAATTTTGCCTTTTGGTTTATTTTTTCCAGATATGGTCAATGTAAAACTCTTACACATCTTTAGCCCTCCTTGAGCTGAGTGTCAGATGAGAAGACCTCAGACCTTCGGTGGTTCTGTGATTTTACACTTGTACACTGGATAACTTTTAAATCTTTGTTTCTTCTACTCTATCCAAAGCAGCTAGACAAATACACAGACTCAGTCTTTGCACTTTTCCTTACTCCTAAGAAACACAAAATGGCATTACCATCACAGGACAGAACTGAATCCAAGTATGTTGAGCAAGTTTCTGCAGGTATTCTTCAGTTTCCAGACCAGAACTTAAAATCAATCTGTCAGTTCAGGTAAACTTTCCTCCTCTGTGTTTAAGCGTAAAATCATTCAGGAAAAGGGCTTTGGACTTTGTGTCCCAAGAGCGAGAGATACATGTAGCTGCTCTCCATATGCTTAGTTATCAAATGCCTTTTCCCCAAGTGCCATATAGAATCATAGAATCGATTGGGTTGGAAAAGACCTCCAAGATCATCAAGTCCAACCCTTGGTTCAACTCCAGTCCATTTACTAGATCATGGCACTCAGTGCCACGTCCAATCTCAGTTTAAAAATCTCCAGGGATGGTGAATTTACCACCTCTCTGGGCAGCCCATTCCAATGCCTGATTACTCTCTCTGGAAAGAATTTTTTTCTGATCTCCAACTTAAATTTCCCCTGGCAGAGCTTGAGCCCGTGCCCCCTTGTCCTATTGCTGAGTGCCTGGGAGAAGAGACCAACCCCCACCAGGCTAGAACTTCCCTTCAGGTAGTTCTAGACAGTGATGAGGTCACCTCTGAGTCTCCTCTTCTCCAGGCTAAACAACCCCAGCTCCCTCAGCCTCTCCCCATAGGACTTGTGCTCCAGTCCCTTCACCAGCCTTGTTGCTCTTCTCTGGACTCGTTCCAGCACCTCAATATCCTTTCTGAACTGAGGGGCCCAGAACTGAACACAATACTCAAGGTGTGGCCTCACCAACACAGAGTACAGGGGAAGGATCACTGCCCTGGTCCTGCTGGCCACGCTATTTTTGATACAGGCCAGGATCCCATTGGCCTTCTTGGCCACCTGGGCACACTGTTGACTCATGTTGAGCTTCCTGTCAATTAGTACTTCAAGGTCCCTTTCTGCCTGGCTGCTCTCCAGCCACTCTGTGCCCAGCCTGGAGCGCTGCCGGGGGTTGTTGTGGCCAAAGTGCAGGACCTGGCACTTGGCCTTATTGAACTTCATCCCATTGGAATCAGCCCATCTCTCAAGTCTATCCAGATCCCTCTGCAGAGCCCTCCTGCCTTCCAGCAGATCGACACTCCCTCCCAACTTGGTGTCATCAGCAAATTTGCTGATGATGGACTCAATTCCCTCATCTAAATCATCAATAAAGATGCTACATGTTTAGGCTGACAGAGGGAAATTGGGGAAAGGAGGTGACTTGTGAAAAAGTTCTCTGTTGCAGTTACCACAACCACCCGGGAGCTCACAGCCAAAACCCCCACAAGATCTGTTCCAGGGTCAAGCTGTAATATTTGACAAAACAGTCCTGGTCACCAGTTTCCTTCCCAGATTAGAGAGATTCTGCTGCTCTGAGGCGAAGTAGATATCACTGAGGGAGCTCAAGGTATCTCTGCAATCTGCCCCAAACAAAATTAGGCACACTTTAAATATGACATTTCTCCACGACATATCTTGGAAACAAGACTCATTTTACAATAATAATGCATTACTACAGAACAGAGGGATTTGTCTGTTCTCTTCTCATATGGGACATCTGCCAGACTAAGAGTTGTCATTACAGCTGTATCTTTATGAAGATTCAGAATATAAATATGAGATGTAAAAAATACACTCAGAATTTCATTGGCCATTTCTCTTCTGACAAAGCGCATGTTAACTCATGATTATTTAATTTCACATTAAGCATTTAATGAAAGAGATCATGAAGATGTAATAAATCACATCTGGACAATGAACCTTCAGAAGACACAGACTGTTGGAAGCTTCCACAAGAGATATCTGCACACGTTCACAAAGATTTAAGATATAACTGATATTCTGAAAAGGTAGAGAACATTGTAAAAGGTATCAGGGAAGGGTAGAAACTTCAGCAGCCAAAGATGGCAAACACCACTTTTTCTCTGTATACCATCTTACCCTGCCTCTGTTACTAGATAAAAAGGAAGGGATTAATTTGTTAAGCACTTACTGCTGTTTAAGAATGGGTAGCACAAACTCATAAACAAATCATAAATTGCCAGAGATAACAGAAGCAATGTTATCTGATGTGGTATCTTCCTTTGTATTTGCTTTCTTCCAGGTAACAATGTTAATGCTTGCTAAAAGATTCTTCAAACCTATTAGACCTGACTTCTGAATAAATGGCCTTCAGCATAACAAAGGCACCTTCTAGAATTTTTGTTTAAATAAAAACAAGAAATGAAAAGCACAATCCACCAGCCTTACTGAGGAAAAATGATCCTATCTCCACTTTATTCTCAATTTTAATCCTAGATGCCAAGTGCAGGTATCAGTATTTTGGGGAAGATACAAAATACCAGAATAAAACAGCTTGTTTGACAAGAGAACCAGGAAGAACATTAGAAATGAGTTGGTTTACAGCAGGTAACTACATGACAGTGTTGGAACTTGTGTCACCGAATCCTCTCCAGAAGGAAATTTCTTCCTTCACAGAGTGTATGACTTGAACCAACCAAAAAACAAACCAACCAAAAAACAAACCAACCAAAAAACCACATCAACCAAAAAACAAACCAACCAAGAAACCAAACCAACCAAAAACCACTTAACAAAAGGCCTGTTATGTGCAGTAGTACATCATCATGGACCCTGACAACAACTCATCTTCCTCTTCTTCCTCCTTTCCTGGAATCCAGGAAAGAGGCAACAAGGGGGCAAAAGGAAAAAGGTCCCTTCATTGAAGATACAATTAATTGTTCTGAGGAACCTGCAGTCTTGACAAGGTATTTACATAAGAAAACAAGGCTCTCCCTACTTTTCCCCTCTGATCTCCCAAAGAAAAGTCAGCAAATGAGGGATGTACCAATACTTGTTGGAAATGGCTGTGTGCACACTGGATGTAAGTAGAAAATTAATTCAGAGAAGAAACTCTCAGCACTGAATACTGAGTTTGTTATGTAACCAGTTTTATGAGAGATAATGAACAAAGCAGGGAAAAAAGTTTAAAAATTTAGCCCTAGTCTGCACTGTCATTTTAAGCAGATGGTCTCGAAGATGATTATATTTTTAGTAGTTTCCAAATGAAATACAGTAGCTATATAAAACCAACAAAAACTTCTGTCAACAGTTAAGGCTGCTTGAATAATTGTGATAATTTTAGCACCCTTCAGGGCAAGAAAGACTTGTTTCTAGGGGTTTAAATTTTTAATTTGTTTTATACAAGTCTTTTATAGGTGGAAAAAAGTGAGAATGAGAAAGAGAGGGGTTTTTTTAGAGAACAGCAAGCTTGCAGCTCTATTACTAATCTTTTTTTTTTTAAATTTAGTTTCATTATGAAAAGTTTAAAAGGCTACTTAATGAAGTCAGCTGGCAGAGGTCTGGAGAAGGGCTGGAATTTCTTAAAGACAAAGGCACAAAATGTATCTGGAACATTTTGCATAGATGTGGGGGAACATTCCAGTTATACCTGTATGACAAAAAAACCATTTTAAAATAGAGAGCCAAACAAAAAGTAAGAGAAAACAACTAGTAGGGAACTCAAGTGCTGGAATAAACTGATCATTGACTGCCTACCAACAAAAAGCAGTGCTAGGGTCAGTATTTGATGGAGATAAGTGTCAGATTAAAGGAAAGGAGACGGATAATGAAAATCAAATCTAGTTTGGTTTCTGTGAAACATCTGATACTGCGCCACATGGAAATTATTTGAATTGGCAACATATGAGGATCTAATCACTAGCAAAACTGTTAAGTAGAATTAAGAAAAAATTGGAAGTGTAGTGAATATCCTACACAAACACTAGCTAAGCCTGTGTCCCTTATTAACATGCCCATGCTTACAAAATCTGAGTGAGGTGATCCACACAGATGGTGAAACACAAGCCAGAAGGCTGGAGTAAATCTGAGGAGGTGCGTGGCATTTTGAGAATGCTAACAAAGTATCTGTGTGGTTGATCCAAAAATAAAGAGTAAGGTAGTATCTGTACATCCAAGATCTTCTGCTATTGCCTATGATTTCCTTGGAAGAACAATAATCTGTTCAGATCAGCTAGAGGCTTCTGATGGTGGTATAGGGTTTTACACCAGAGAATCACAGCTGTCCAAGAACTTCACAGCTTTGCCTGAAAAACAGTATTTGATGTGAAAAAGTGCATTTTTTCTAGGAATCATCCTCATCTGAGTTGGCTGACCAGAACACAGCAAGGTGTTTCATTTTCTTTCTCTGATGTATTCTAGGAATGTAGGATCAATCTCTTTTGAATCCTGCAGAAGGTTTTAGCTTGAAGTGGTGACTAATGCAGATGCTCCATGGATGACAGCAGACTGTCCCAGGGATGGAAGAGGACCCAGAGGGGAAGCTACCCGTGAGCTGACAATATGTATGCCTAGACTATCACCACAGGCTACATTTTATCTGTGAACAACTGAAGAGAATCAACAAGGAGCTGTACATGAGACACAACTACTCTGACACACAAGCAGAAATCCAGGCTGACTTGGGTACTGAAAATAATGCACTGAAACCAGTTCCTGCTCCTGCCATTTTATCACATACACATGTCAGAAAGCAGAAGAGATGCAAATTAAAAAAGGTTGTCAGCAACACAGCTGAGTGCACTGGCCATGTAGGGTCACTTAAAGTTGATGCTGAACACAGAGTATGCACTGCATCTGAATATCTGCTTGAATTATGCCAGAATTTTCTTCTTCTGCTACTGAAAATGCTGATGGCACACAGAAAAACAAAAGCAAAATTCCTGCTACATCTGTATCTGCACCGATAATACTAAATAAGTTTTAAAAACACAGGTCTCCAGCTGGTAACTGAGGATACTGATTGCTTCTGCAAAGCCTTGGAGAAGCAGGTGTGATGGCTCTGGTGACTCTCCAGCCATTGGTCACAGTGAATGTCACGAGAGCATGGGTTCTTATTTCTGATCTGTATTATTGGAGCAGAATGTTCACATCTGATCAAGCAGTTGGCCCAGGCAAACACTGGCACCCGGAGCGACTCCTGTCTCAGCAGCATTTCCCAAAGGCAGTACTGGGAAGATGCCTGCTATGAAGAACCATATGCTTGACAAAGACTGAACTACCACCAAGTATTTGTCAAAGAAAGAGAAGGCACAATTTTTTTATTACAAGACTGTATGTTTAAACAGACTTGTCTGTATGTTCCTGCCTGTCTTAATACACACATGTATATGTCAAACAGTCTTAAACTGGTGAAGGAGCAGTTTTCATTTATCAAGTAGTGCTCAAAGGCAAAGACAATTCAATCTGAGCTAAGGATAATCCTTCCTTGATTTCTAACTCTATATTGTGGCACTGCTAATGTCAGTCTAAAGAGTTTCTGCTGAACTTATGACTACAGAGATAGACCCTTCTGTTTGCTTCCTCCCTCAATTCAATAAATAAAGCCTGAAAATCTCTTTTCCCTCATTTCTGAAAGGAGCTGTGGAAATGGTTTTCTGGTAATACTGGGAAAACAAACCACATGTAGCTCAAGATCAAACACAAGGAGAACTAATCAAATGCCAAGAGAAGATCAAAGAACTAGCTCCTGTGTTTAAAGTGAGAAATTAACTTCTATTAAAATATTTGGGAGGCAATATACCAATATTACAAGAATCTCTCTCAAGAACTTTATCTTTGAACATTCAAAAAGAGCTAAGACAGGATGTTAAAAATCAAAAATATTTAAACATATTGCACAGACAAGGACTGTGATGTAAAGAGCAAGAAGTTACCTAACAGCTTGTTCCCTTATTTTCTTTCCGTGATTCTATGACTGTTGGTCAAATACAAGACAACAGATAGTTATTAGGGCGGTCCTGTGGTGTAAAGGAGAGCACTCTGGACTCTGAATCCCAAGGTCCTGAGTTCGAGTCTCAGTGGGGACCGTCCCCTGGCAGTTCAATGCCTCCCTGCCATCCCATCCCGTCAGATCTCGGATGCTCAGCAGGGTCAGCCCCGGTTAGTACCGGGGGCTGTGACAGTCCCGAGGACTTCACTGTCACTGTCCAAGCTCGCTCGGCCGTGGCAAATGGACCTGAGGACTGAAACGGTGGGGCCAGTTCTACGCTGTGCCTCACCTAAAAAATCCACTGTGCAGGCTGGAAGGGCACACCCACGTGGGCAGAGCCCTGCCCAAATCTTCGTCTGCGAAGTCTGGTCACACATACTTATTACACTTATTTTATTGTGAGTTAAACGTGAAGCACTTCCTTTAAGCATTTTCTGCTTTTCAAACATATTTCATCACAATCACACAAGATCATCAGACATATGTCATCATAAAGTAGATATGTAAATCTCTGTTCTACTCACTTTGTAAAACTCTCCAAACTCTTTACCATGCTTCTCCAGTCAAACTTGGTCCAACAAGTATACAATAACAAGCAATTGACCATCTTCATTTTCAGACCCACAGTGACACGAACAACACATACCCACAAAAAGAATTTGGGCCTAATACAACCTCCTCGGGACAGCAGTGAGCCCTTATCAGCAGAAAGCTCCCTCCACTTCTCTTTTTATCCTTTGAAAAAGATAAACCAAACCCAGACTACTGGAAAATTTAGGAAAAAACAATCTGACACAGTTTAGTCTAAATATGGAAGCACCAGAAGGGAGGACAGAAGAAAGGTACTGAAGATGCATCTTCTATGAATAAAAATGCTAAGTTCTAATGAAATGAAGAATACATTTTTGTTTATTCTGACCTGAAAACTGTAGCCTGTGTGGAGTGCTCCAAAAGACTGATGCACAGGCATCCAGCATCACACAGAGTAAATGTAAACATCTCACCAAACCTGCAATTCCCAAATCTCACAAATCCGCACGCTTTGTTTCCTTCTCTAATGGAGTTCTTTACCTTTGCTGAAGAGCTGCTCTTGTTAGATCATTGCAAATTTAGCAGATTTGAATGCAAAAGAACTGTACAACTATTGGGCAATCCTGCCAAGAACCTGGATGCCACTCCTGGGTTATGACATTTTCCATGGTTTATGCTTCCATGCGGCCTGAACTAAACCCACCATGCAGTAGTGCTTACACAGATTCATCACAAATGTGTTTTTTACAATGTATTTATGTCTGCTAATGAGGTGCAGAAAAGGATGAGATGTGTCAGATGTACAGGGTTCTTGCTCAGCTCTGCCAAGCAGCGCAGGAGATGCTCACGTCTTTAATACAACCATAAACCTGGGATCTCAGGGTTAATCCAGTACTTCAAAAGATCATCTCTCCAATACTGACTTGCACAGTGGCAAATAAACCCTCCTGCAGTTCTGCCTTGGCATCCTTTACATGCTCTGATAAGGCATCACTCTTCTGTTTTTACATTACTACCTGTGATTTAGATTTTAAAATAGAACAACCCTAAGAAGTGAGCCTGTGAAGAGGCAAGATGAAAACTACTTCAACATAACAAAAACAATCCTGGAGCTGAACTGTCCATAGATTTCATGAACATTTTCGTTTAAGAGGAGATTTTATGATGACACAGTCGAGTAAAGATCATCTAACGACACTGGCCTACATGATACTATTTACAGCTCTAAGTTACTCCCTCCAATACAACATAAATATATTC
This sequence comes from Pithys albifrons albifrons, assembly GCF_047495875.1. Lineage (NCBI taxonomy): Eukaryota > Metazoa > Chordata > Aves > Passeriformes > Thamnophilidae > Pithys > Pithys albifrons. Next base: position 25,675,392 of record NC_092461.1, read on the forward strand.
ACAAGTGTATTACCTGCTTCAGGTTACCCTCATTCCATTTACAAATGTCTTTTTAGTTGAAATGTGTTATGAACCTTTATGAAATACTTTTTCACTCTATTGGTACTTATTAAGAAATATTTACATCTCTCACATCCTGTGAGGAAGCTTCTGTATTTTTGATTCTTATGAAAAAGCTGTCTGTGTCCTGAGGTAGCCATACCCTGCTGTAGCTGGTACAATGCTCTCTCTCCATACCCTGCAGTAGTTGGTACAGTATCACCTCTCCTCTAGACTGTGGGGTTGGAGCAGGGATTTCAGTGCTTTAGAATATCTTTAATTCTGCCATTTATACTGTTTGGTTTGTTTAGTTTGTTTGGTTTTGCTAGAAAGTGGTTTTGTCTTTTGGGGCTGTTGGGCTGAAACAGTCTTGAAAAACTGTTTTATCTTTTTCTCTGCAGGCATTTGCTTATACAGGGCCTGCTTCTGCAAAGGCAAGGAAGAGGCAAATTACGTAAGCTATCAAGATGTCTTTCAGCTGCCTAATTTATCTTCTTTTTCCCTGCTATGCATAACATTTTTCTGACCTTCTGCTACAGAAACATAATACACTGCAGCTGTGAAAACATGCCAAGTTAACCCCTCCCTGAGAGAGCAGCTCACACTTGGCCTCTCTCCATCTACAGGAGTTCACACCTCACAGAGCAGATTTCAGGAGATTAGGAAATGTTGTTCCCTGGCAGAACTGCTGTTACAGATGCAGATACACTTTCCTCATAGATCAGAAAAGCGGAAATGTAGACAGGAGATAAAACAGTACACAGACCTGGGGGATTCCAGCCTTGACCCTGTCACTGACTTACACTGTCAGGCAGAGTCATTTACTTTAATGCCTTTCTCTGAGGTTTGAGAGATTTTCAGTCCTCAGAGACCTGTAAATCAAAACTGTCCCCTTTTCTAGAACCACTGTTCCCACTCAGAGGCTCCTAAAACTTTCTGTATTTCAACAACAGGAGGATAAAAGCTTTTGATATCCTGCTCCCATCTGACCATATAAAAATATATGCTTTCTAAAGAACAAATGTTACTTCACAAATCCATGATTTTCCTAGAGAAATGGGAGAAGCACTTTAGTGATGATCATATTTATTTTATTTCCCCACATGCATGGCAACACCTAAAAATTGCAGCTATAAAAAAAGAAAGCAAAAAACAGCAGCAGGAACACTTCAGCATTAGCCTAAAAGCACCACTGCTAATGATTTAAACCACACTCATCTGCAGGAGATAAGCCCAGAATTTCTGAAACACCAACTCTGGAAAGCCAAGAAAAAACCTAGATAAATTCTAATACTGAATTAAAAACCAAAAGAAACAAAACAAAAAAAACCCCCTCTGCACTGAAACAAAAAGCCCCAACAAACAAGAAAAGCCCCCACCAGATAACAAACATTTCCTTCTCTTAAAACTGGATTCCTATTCAATCTACTAGAAAAAGAGAAACTATTTCTGTTCATAAAAGCTGTACAGTTCTATGTAAAACCTTGAATTTGTTCCCTTTCAAAGGGAAATACAGACTAATTGTTTCCCTTTGCTGCCTTTCCTTCTGTTTTCATTAAGCATAAAAAACCTGATCTGCAAGCCAGCTTGGTGTACCTCAAGGTACAAGCACCAAAACAAGGCAATAATGAAAAATACACATGACACTCATGAGACAGAAAGTTCATGGGATTAGTAACAAGAGAGTCAAATTGTTAAAAAATTTCTCAAATAAAAGCTGTTGGATAGAAGGAAAAATATACACGAGCAATAAGTAGCTCAAATTTTATTGTACGGCCAGACTTCGTGAACAAAGATTTGGGCAGGGCTCTCCCCACGTGGGTGTGCCCTTCCAGCCTGCGCAGTGGATGTTTTAGGTGAGGCACAGCATGCACAGAACTGGCCCCACCATTTAACTCCTGAAGTCCATCTGCCACGGCCGAGTGAGCTTGGACAGTGCCAGTGAAGTCCTTGGGACTGTCACAGCACCCGGTACTAACCGGGGCTGACCCTGCTGAGCACCCGAGACCTGACGGGATAGGATGGCAGGGAGGCATTGAACTGCTAGGGGACAGTCCCCACTGAGACTCGAACTCAGGACCTTGAGATTCAGAGTCCAGAGTGCTCTCCATTACACCACGGGACCGCCCTGATACTCAAATCCTAGTGCTACTTACCATCACATGCTTTTCATCTTCCTCAAAGCACTGTAGAAATTCTAAGGAACTCTCCTAATGTAATATATAGATACCATCATCTTCACAACAGGAATGAATAAAGAGAGACAGCACTTATAAGGCTTTCTCGCACAGAGGAAAAGTTTTAAAAAATGGAGAAAGTTAAAAGGGCCACTATTAGATCCTTAGTCCCAATCTTCAACTCTTTGAACCCAGAGATGCCAATTCATTGTTAGGTGACTGCAAAAGATTTTCAAGTGTGTAAAAAATGCAGAGGAAGTGGACAGCACTTCAGGGGAGTGCAGGGTAAGAGGAGACCTTCTGGGCTACCAAAGCCCATTTTTGACTGCAACCCTCACGCTGGTTGGCACCGATGCTGTCACGTACCTTGCTCAGCTGAAGAGGGTTACTTGTAGGGAAATTTTAACCAATCTCAGGTTCTGTTGATACTATCAACAGTTTCAGTTTATAAGTAATAATAACAAAAAAAGATTTGTCACACACCCTTTCAGAAGCAGCACTTTTTTTTTGTTATTGGTATTGTTTCTAACAGGGTATTTCAATTTTGTCCTTCTACTCAAACCACCAATAAACATAACACATATCCCACTTTTCAGAGTACTTAGAAAATAAGACAGTACTCCAGCACTTGCAGGGGAAAGTAAATGGGAAAAGAGTGGTTTCTAGCTGAGTATCTAGCATGGTGATGTCTGTTCTCTGTTTGAGCCACAGGATGACCCAGACAGTCTTCACAAGGACTCAAAAGCCAGTAGAAGAATGATGAGTTTATTAATGGACCGACATGATTAATAGAAAGTAATACCAAGTGCTCTACAACACAATGGAAGTCCCTGACACTCAACTGATGTATCAGCCACAAAAGCAGACCAAGAACAGAGTATCCCAGGCAAAACCAGCTCAGGGTCTTACCTAAAATTAATGCAAAAGCTGAGTCAGAAAAAAAAATATTTTACATGGACAATGATCAGCTGTTAGTGCAGAAACAGGCTGCAGATTTTAAGTAATATAAAATAGACATCTCACATGTATATTTGATAGTTGCACCCCAGTAAAATGCAACATCCTTTGAATGGGGAAAATTAGCTCCTCCCTTAGTTGCCATTCTGTCAATTTAGAAGTGGAAAGTAACTTTTATATCTGTGAAAAAGAGAATGAGGCTGCAGATCATTCTGCACAGCACTTCTACAGAAATGTTTCTAGCTGAACTGTGAAACACTGTATGTATCTAATAAATTCACTGCAAACAATAATCATGGTACTGATTCAGGCCAGTTGCCCTTATTAATGAATGACAGAAATACGGCCAAGTATCTGCCATTTAGAAATCAGAATCAGTATCTTAAAGAGGTCTTTGAAACTTGAACATATTAAGGGAAAATATGTGCCTCAACCCACCAAAAATCTTTCCTCAGCCAGTGGAAGTACAGCTATCGACAGGAAAGGGATGAGTCACTCGTATTTTATTTAGTTGTTAGTTGTATGTATGGTACTTATTTCCCTGCAACATGTTCTGGGTGGATTTTTCATTTGATATGCTGAATTCCAGTGCCAATTGCTTTCACTGATCCAAGAATTTAGCTGGTGTGTGACACCCTGCAATATATTCTGCCAACAGCAAGAAATACAGACTGTGAACAGCACACAAGTTTCCCTTTTGACATCAGAGCTACTTTCTTTTCAGACTTTGGTAATCTCTCCCTCCATATTTCCTTATTGAAGGTGAAAGGACATCACTACTCCCTCAAACCTTGAACCCATTCTCTCTCTGCTCAACTGACATCAACTCCAGCTGTAATATCCTCCTTAGTTTCACATTTTGGTCATTTTAGGACAAATCTGTATGATTTTGAAATTCATATTCCAAATTGTTGCTGCAAATTCCAAAGTACATAACAAAGTTCACAGATGTTCAGCTGTGTTGTTTGCACAAGGGGAGCCAAGAGTGGGAAAAGTCTGAGATTTTTTTTAGGTTTGTGTCAATACTTGCTGCTTTTCATAAGTTTTCTTCTAATGGCAAATATGAACTCACACAGGAGCTGGTGTTCTTGATATAACTTGATAAAAATGAAACTGATATCCAATTTCATTAAAACTCAGAGTGGAAAAGCTGTGGGACTGTTCCGCAATAGAGGATATTATATCTGGTGTTATTTATTTATTAGGGCAGAAATCACTATATAGGCTATTGAAATTATTTTTCTCTGTTTCATAAAAATATGTCCCTTTTCTATGTTTTTTCATTTCAGCATAAAGAAAGGTGATCATGCAGTAAAGCCCTGTAGGTAACACTGCACATGAAGTTCAGAGCACACTACACTTCACTTTAAGATTACACTTTTTAACCACTGCTTCAATTTATATTGGAATCCCTTTCACTCTGAAGTCAATGGAAGAAATGGATGCTCAGGGGTGGCTTATAAAGATTTCTATATATGAATTTCTATGCACAAACCAAATTGCTGTACTACATTTTCCCAGAAGCTGATACTGATTTACATTAAGGACAATGTTCTGCAGCCTTCCTTTCACACCCATGAATGTCTGAGACTTGGAGCTAAAATGAGTATGTTTGGAACACACAAAATTACGTCTTTGCTGGCAAACTCCTCAAGGCTTTCAGTGTTTCAGCTGGCGGGGGTCAAGTAATTCTGTGTTCTTTGGCTTCCAGGACTATCGTGACTATGCACCTGTGCAGTATTCTAAGTGGTATTCAGTGTATGTGGCCAAGCATGTAAGTATTTAGTTCTTCCCTTCCTTAAGCCATACTAAAGACAAATGTCAGCTGGCTGACAAACATAAAAAATAAAGTTAGATACACAGAGAAAAACTTTCTACCTTAATTTGATACACAATGAGATTCAAAGCAATTTAACTTTTGTCGAGAGTACAAGACACCCTGATGCTGTAACCACTTTAGTAAGAATTACAGATACATAACTGTCAAACACATTTTACTTGCAGAATGTAGCTTTTAAGCAGACATAAAGTTAAGTATGTTAATTAGCTACTTGTGTCCACTGCAATTTCAAAATAGGAAAACTAAGAAAAATTCCAGCAAAACAATAATTAAGAGAGATTCGAGTACACTTCTCATTGGCTTTGCAATATATTCATTTCTTGAGCTTTTGTATAAATGATTGCATCTTTTTTTTAACTTTTACGAGTAAATAGCAAAACTAATTAGCTGCACACTATTAAGTTAATGCACGTTTATCTACAACAATTCAATTCTGACTGTGAAATAATCTTTCTAGCCCGTAATTACACTCCAGCTTAATTAGCATAATTTCCACGGCATATTCTTTAATAAGAAGCTGACATAAGGGTTGTTCTTAAACACCAAGGATATTCCAGACAAGTAGAAAAAGGGAGACGGGCATTAAACACCTATTATATTCCCAAGATAGTACACATAAAACAAGAGTGGGAATTCAATACTATCTGAACCATCACAAGCATCTCAACATGCTTTCATTGAAGATAAGCAAAATACTTAAAGGACTTGAGATGTCCCTCAGCCACTCCACTAGAAGTGATTCCACATCCTTCACAGCTCCTTTATCCCCTGTCACTGCATCTCATCCTCCACACCAAGGGCAGCCTGCAGATTACTCATTATCCTATTCAGTGTGTTTGTTTCCTTCTAAAAGAAAACACAACCCTTACATTAATTTAAGCACAGGCAGTCAATTCCCACTGAAGAGAGAGTCACTGCAGGTGACAAATCAGTCTCCAGGCTCATTTCATCTTTGGTTTGCCAGTGAAGATACAGCAACGAGAATCTCGATTAGCAGCACCTGGGCATCTTATTCCTTGGTATTACAACTAGTTATCCATGGGCCAGTGCGGACAATGTGCACGTGGGACATACGTGGATAATGGCACTGAGCACAGCTGTGCTCGATGTTAACCGTGAGTCTGGAGGAAAGGCTCTGCCTCTCTCAGCAACCCTCTGATTCAACCTGTTCTTGCCCCACCAAAGCCCTCAAAGCACTGGGTGTCAGCATGTGTATCAAGTGTACACACCTGTGCTATGAAAGGGAACCCCAACCGTAACACAAACTGCCATGAGTCTCTGTCCTAGTTCAGCAGGAGGGACCAGTTGACACTGTGTGGGGGTGATCAAAGCTGTGTATTCTACCCCCTCTATTCATTCCCCAAGGACAATGAGCCATTAGCAGCAGCTGCCCAGGGAGTCATTATCACCTTCATACCCAGCCTGATGGGGTGTGGCTGCTAATGAGCCATCAACGGTTCAACAATACCCCCTGGCTCCCAGAGTTAATCACCCATTGTGTGAGTCCCCGCCCAGGGGGAGGGACTGGATGCTCCCTGAGGGTATATAAGTGGTGGGTAAGACCTTGGGAAGGGTTTGTTGGATCCAGAGGAGCAGCAGGACCTTGACAGGAGACCACTGCTCTTGACTAGAGTACGACTGCCACTCTCGACCCAATTACAGCCCTTGCCTGCACCAACAGGTTTTTCATTTCCTTTTGCTCTGGACTTGGGGGAGCCACAGGGGTCTCAGCACAAGGGCAAACAAACTTCCTTGGGTTTGTGCCCCAGGACACTGGGTTATACGGCTGGGTTTTTGCGAGTCGAAAGCAATTTCCCTTTTGTGTCAGTGTATTTATTGTAATATTATTATTAAATTTTAGCTCTGACTTATAATCTCTCTTGTGGTAAGTTCATTTCCTCTGCTTGTTCGCCTTTAAACCAGCACAGTCTCTCCTGACAGTAAAGACCTAACATGAAAAAAAAACCCAAAATAACCTTGCTTGTGTCTTCATCTGTTTCTAAATAATGGTAGTTTAAAATGAACTGCTATCTGAAGTGCTCTTGGCTTCTGTGAGAGACTTTGACTAAATACATGCTGGTGGTGAGGATGTCCTTGTACCCTTCCACAGCTCTGAATGGTGACTTTCACCTGTGAAGGATTACCATTTATTGCTCAAGACAATGAACGACACTGACTCAGATTTTCCAAATCACCAAGGTGATTTAAAGCTGAAGTCCTATTCTCATGTAACCTCATAAAGGATTTTAATTTAATCAGGTTTCCAAAATGCCTAAGACTCTCCTGAAAGTGTAGACTTCAGCTTTTAAATCACATAGGCATTTTTAATAACTTTACTTGCTCTAATTAACTTTTTATTTTGAGGTTAGAACTATTAGGCAAGAGCAGGACCAAAACGGTCTCTGCATACTAATCAGTCATGGACTTCTGCAGCTGAAATGTAACATGTGAGATGTCCTGAAAATTCAACAAAAATTCAGAGCAACGAAAACTGGTTAAGTCAGTTCGTGGAGAAAAACAAATTGGCAACACCTATTTCAGCTTACTGCTTTCTGAGGAATATGTAAAAGTAGGCAAGCTCTGCCTGATTAGAATTTAAGATAAGGAAATACATCATAAATTAGCTTCTAAAAGAATTTTTATTCAGTCATATAAATGATGCATCAAGTACTGTCTCCAGACTATATAAACACAGCCAGCTCAAAAGGTTTCAAAAGCGCAAGGAAAACTGAAGTTGGCCTGAGAAGCTGCTCTGCTGCCCATTCTGCCTTCCCCCCCAGTGATGCAATCCAGTTTTGCAGGAGCCCCTGCTTTGGCAGAGCAGGGAAAGAGGGAGCGAGGGAGTTCTGCACCTGCAAAACCTGCTTGACATTTGTCCCAGGGCTGCTTAGGAGGATGCTCCTGGGATAGGCATCTTGTTACCTGTTGCAAACCAGCCAGGGCTGCTCACAGCCACAGCTCTGCAGCTCCCATCAGTTTGCAATGCAAGGCCAATAGCAGCTGAGACTTTTATTTAAAGCCACTCTTTTGAACTGGAGTTATACACACCCGAAATTAAAAGCTGGCTTGCCACAAGCAAAGTAATAACCTTTTATAGAAGGTTAACTTTTCATGTTATAGTTAAGACCAGAATACACAAACAATAAAAATAACCACATTTTCCAAAAGATTGAATTACCTTTGCTCATAAAATTTTGTTAGCCTTCTGTTTAAAATCAGGTTATCTATAAGGACGGTATGATAACTGAGATTATCAAAAGGTGCTAATGACTTTGGCTGCCAAACTACAAGGGTCTGGCTGCAACTGAGTCTTTGTCAAACTGTGCACCCAAAATCAGTGTGCCTAAAATCACTAGCCAGTTTTGAAAATCTTGATCTGTCACGTTTGTCTTGTTCTTTCTTCTTGACAGTTATTTACCTCTGCCCCATTTTCTTTCTAGAATATTAGAGCACTGAGAAAAGAAGAAAGCAATTCAGCCTTCAGTCCTGCAGCTTTGAGTCAGGAGATAAAGAGTTATGGCTTGAAGACATGAGATAAAGGCAAAGCAATATACTCACAGCCACAAACTCCATGAATTAAACTACCAAAAAAAACCCCTATAGGTCAGGCTGAGATCATGCAGAGTAAGCACAGCAAGAGATGAGGAAATAGGAGGCATAAATATAATGTTATTTTTTCCATGTCATTTCATCTCTCTACATCTGTTTTGCTATCTATTAAAGAAGGCCCTTCTGAAAGCCTCTCCTGAAAGATTTTTGAGAGCTTGCTGTAAAAATGACTAACTCCAGGGCAAAATGTTATTTTCAGTGCTGCCACAGAGGTGCAGAGTAGTCACTGAGACCTGGCTGTTTTAAAAGGGTGAAGATCTAAGACAAAAGAAAAAGCACATCAGGAAGCACATTATTGACTACCATTTGTTAAGCAAGCACTGTGTGAAAAGAAAATGAGAGAAGCTTAGTAAAAGGCAAATTGTTTCACACGCCTAAAGAGATCTCTGCTTTTTCATTATGTTGTCAGTGCTTTGCCCTAGAAGTCAAATTTTCATGGAATAGATTCCTCATATCCCAGTTCTGAGAACTGATGCTGACTGGAGAATATATGCACAACACATATCTAGAGAGTGGATTAAGAAAAAATTCCTCACCTTATTAAAAATAGTCCCAGTGTATGCAGTTGCAAGAATGGTAAATGACAAATACTGAGGGGAGCACTTAATATAATGACACCTTCAGTCAGCATTTTACCTGATCTGTTACCACACTGTCAATAAAACACATGAATGCGTCTCGCAGCTAAACACCTGGGGAGGTTTCATGACTGTTTAGCAGGTTAGACTTGCTCTTGATTTTTACTGTGATAACAGAATGACTCACTGACACTGAGATGTCAAAAGAAGGACTCATCTGTCTGAAAAGCCAGGGCTTACTTTACATACTTTGAACAGATGACAAATCTTAAACAGGCCTGGGATGTGCAAACAGTATAGTTGAATATTTATCTGATACCAGACAAATACTGATCACCAGACTCACCAATACCTATCAGCCTTTATTGCCATCTGTTCAGCTGTCTCAATCATTCACCAGCTGGTGAATATCTAAATACTACTCCCACCATCTCCCCTAAAAACATTTCCACCATCCACTCTAACAAGATAAGAAGCTTACATTTCTGGAGAATGCTGCTAGCCCTGGAACTGATTTTCTTCTGGGTTAACAAGGCATAACATTTTGAGCAGTCAAAATTTTACTTATCAATGTGATTGCTCAGCACTAGATTTACTTTTCAGACATTTTAATTTTTATACTGTAGCCACATACTTACATGGCATGTTTTATTCCATTCTAAGTGTTAACAAAATTAAACCACCAAATAGTTTCTTTTTAAATTGCAATTCATTGCTGTGTATTTTATTAACTGTAATTTCTGGGTTACAGTTTGACACTGCATTCTGTCCAATAAATGGTATCTGCAACAGTACAAGGCACAGCATCAGCCTCTCAGGGGGCTGCTTCATGGAGAAAGTAAAATGTAAATGAGAGAGAAACAGGAACACCACATGTAATTTTCCATTATCCTGGAGAAGACATTTGAGAGTTGGAGATCGAATAAGCTGTATGACTATTTAATGAGTAATTAACTTGTACTGAAAGGAGGACACAGGTTTGGTACAAGTGCCATGGGGTATCGATCAAGAGGTAACACTCACCCAGGAAACAGGTAACTCAACTAACTAATCAAGGCATTTTAAATCTTTTATTCACAGTTCTGTTAAGCAATTGTTATGAACACAATTATTAGCACATTAAACCTTATATGTCTTTCCAAGACTGTTTTCGGTGGATTGTAAAACTCATGAGGCAAATGTTTCTCTAAGTTTAGAAGTTTAACAACACACTGCAGACCTACCTTATTACTGACTTCTACGCATTTTAGAGGAAGGATTTTTAAGGAAAAACTGCTCAAAAAGGCCTGTTGTGAGGTGAAGTTATAAGCCTTGCACATATAAAGCATAACCACTGCCTGTTTTTTGGTGGGTAGACAAATGCCCATGATCTCCAGGTAGGACTGCACTAATTGATAGGCAGTTTCCTACACATCAAAGTGTTAAATCAAAGAACTGTACCCCAGTTCTAGATGGTCCAAAGCCCCATGTGAACTCAGGAAAAGGCAACATTCAGATAAGTTACCCTCCATGAGTATCTAATGCCATGTGAATCCCAGAGCAGAGGAGCACTCAACCAGGAGCCTGTCCAAGTTGCTTAACATTCCTCTGGAAAGAAATGTGCATCTGTCCACCCAGATTGCGACTGGATTGGGGTATCCAGCTCTTAGAGATGCACTGACTGAAGGAACTGCTGAAATGACCAGAGCTGTTTCAGCAAATCCCATTTTGTAGAGATAACAGCTCGTGAATGTTTAATAAGCAACAAAATTGCTCTTTAAAAAAAAGGCATGGCACCCACCAATGCTGCAGAATGTCACATCTCTCCCTCTATTCCCAAATCTTTAGGTTTTCCAAAGTCATGTAAAAATTTTTAGGCATTTTTAATGTTTGTAATGAAATCCCAGTTGTTAAAAATCCATGAGAATTCAAACACTTCCTAGAGCTCTAGTGGAGGTGGAGTACTACGCAATAATTATCAATATTTTCAAGTGGTCTATTTTGAACCACACTGCTTAAGGATGTTCTAAGGCTCACTACTGCTCCAACTCTGGTTGGGCCTCAGGAGTAATGACCATTCAGCACTCAGCAGTGACACAGCTTAAAAAAAAAACTTATGGTTCTCTACAAGTTTCATTTGGCAGTGTTGGAAGCCAGGACAATACAGCAAAACTAAATAGGGACTTGCTTCCTATAAAGGCTTTGTTTAAAGTATATTAGGGCTATGCTGGCCTTTATGTATCTGCAGATATCTCAATTTCCATTTCAAAGGTTGGCACAGACATGGCAAGCCAACAAAAAAAACCAAAAAACCAGCCATTCTCCCTTCCTCAAAAGAAAACAAACCCCTTATATAACGATCTACTCTAGGAATGTTTGCCATGATTGGTAGATGAAAGGACAAGGAAAAGAACAATCCACTTGTGCAGAGTAAGGAGCTCCCAGGTAACAGATCTCCCTAAGCTCCAGTGAGAGAAGCAGCAATTAGCTGTGGAACACTGCAGTCCTGGGACAGCTTTCTGAACCGCTCAGGCAGAGGATGCTAAAGCTGTACCAGTAGCTCCCAAGACAAAAGAAAGCAGTGCCATAAAACACCCTCAAGGAGCACTGAAAAGTGCAGCCAGCCCTGACAATGTGTGCTGCACAAAGGTTTTTTCACTTAATCACTAGGATTTCTGCATTTCCCTATGACCTTCTACACTAGGTTTGTCTTTAAACAGAATATTCACTTTGCATATGTAAGATTTGCAACTATTTCAATAAAGGATGTGAAAGCAGCAGGGGTGAGTTTTCTTCTCCTTTAAATAGCAATTGATCTTAGGTAGAGATACAGAAAAACCTTACAAGTTACAGACACTTTTCTTTCTAAACTCTTTCCATGAACATTGAAACTGACAATTAATAGTGCTAAATTTTGTGGAAATACACTAGAAGATAGTAAGGTCCAACTGTCTAGTCAAACACAGAAATAGGGGGAAAATACAGTATCACCAACTTTACCACCAATTAGCTTTAAAAATGCACAAAATTGTACACTGGAGGTTAAGCAAAAGACGTACAAACTCAAAAGATGTCTAGATGTCTTTCTGCACCATTCAGCTGGACCATGAACTTTGTCTAACATATATTTAACAATGCCTTTTCTATTTTCTAGAAAAAGAAGTGTAAAAACATTTCTTTTAGTTTATATATGACACTGATGTTCAAATAATTCACACATTTTTAAGCTAGTTCAGGGACAGAGAATTCACCGAAGTGGATGAAACACTACCAGCTAATACGTTCAACAGTCTTTACATTTACAAACAGAGCAGTCTAAAAAATATCCTTGCAATAGGAAGGAGGCTAAGCTGATACTACTATTCCACAGCAGAGCTGTGTTCATACAAAGGATTCTGACATGGGCTGTTGACATTTGGGAACAACTGAGCTGTCTTGCTTCACAAAACAAGTGAATTAAGGTCAGCCAATTTTTGCAAGGATACTACAGCTTTCCATTTGCAACATTCTGAATTTTACATATTAACTGCCTATTGTTGATACAGCACATGCTCATATGAGTCTTCTTTTATCATGGATAAAACAAGAGGGACAATATATGCAATTAAGATCTCTATATCTGAACTTTTAGCCTGTACATACATTGCTGTGACCATGAATTCAAATAGAGGGTTTAAGCAACTTGCACAGGGAGCTATTTATTTCTTATGCATTTCCTAGTCCGGGCTATATCTCAAGCAAAAATGCAAATATTTTCAGTTCTTGGTAATAAAATGAAAAGTCTGCCCATGAAACTTTTGTTTTCCCTCCCTCTGTAATAGAAAGAATATACAAAATTGATATAACTAATACTTCAGTTCCTTAGAAAAAAACTTTCTAAGACTTTCAAAAACATTGTCATTAAGTATAGCACAGGATATATCAATGTTGCTATTTAAATCTGAGATACAGACAGCATCACTGAGTCACAGTATGGCAACCACTGAACTCAGTAATTTTAAGCTTCTGAAAGGTTATCAGTTTTTTTCCTTCAGTTCAATTGTTTGGCCATACAGCTTTTTGACCACCCAGTGCCACTGCCAATTTGGGATGAATGTATTACATTACACTGAAACCCACAGCGGGGTAGCTGCTGGCATTCTGGCTGCAGTGGGAGGTGGGTATTTGAGTGCCAGAGCGACTCAACTCTGAGCACACTCCATTCGTGCACAGTGACGTTCTGTCAGCAAACTGCACCACTGAGCAATCCCAGCTTTATTAGATTCTTAAATCCTAATTTGTTTCAGGTCGACATGACATAGTATGTTTCAGCTCCTGCTGTTAGTGATATTGTTGCAATGAAGAAAAAAAAAACCCATCTGTATCTTCCCACACAGTCAATGACTGTGAGAAACTGTGCTAATGCATTTTTTTGCTGCTATGGAGTGTGAAGACATGAAAACTTATCTCTACCACAAACAGCATGAATGAGTATTTAGATTTCCTAGTAGGTTTTTTAGTGTGTGTGTGTTTTCTTTTTTGATTGGGTTTGGGTTTTTGGGGGTATGGGATTTTTTTGATTGGTTGGGGTTTTTTGGGGGTAGGGGGAGGTTGGGGTGTATAGCATTTTCATTGTACAAATGGAGATTTTATCTAGGCAATTGTGTTTTTCCAAAATCCTCAGTCCTCTACAGTTTTAATTTTTGAACACTGTTTTGGGTCATGTAGTTGTGTCATTGTATTTGTTTTAAACTAGCCTGGAACTGTTGAAACAGAGTGGAAAACGGCAGTTGGCTGTGGAATGCCACAGACATGATCTGAAAGGCTATTTGGGACACACTTGTTAACATCATTTACGACTCACAAAGGAAAAGATGACAGAAGAAAGAACAGCATGTGGTAAATCTGGATAATTAAACTTAATAAAAAAGATCTAACTTTGTCAGTTGGATGAAAGATCCTCTTGTAGGAAAATATGTCTCACTGGTAGGGTAGATATTAAGAAGACTGCTAAGCGTTAGATAGGGACTCAGTCCTTTTACTCCACCACAAACTAAGGCTCACAGTAGTTTTGACAACAACTGTAACAGAATGGGCACTCTCAGATTCTCTTGATATATGACATAAGCCCCCCTTCTATATTTGTATCTAAAAAGTACTACAGAAGACAAATTCATTCACTGCTTATGCTACTCAGAAATGGTAATACCAACCCACATTATGTTTTGAATGATGGAATGGTTGTCATCAAGGTTTTTGGCCTGAAGAACCCTGTTATTTCCTCCATACAAGATCTCTAACTGATTATTCTTTGGAAGTTTTCAGCAGGAAGGTCTGATGATGAGAAGTAGATCTGAAACAGGCAGAGGTTACTGGCAAATTTGGGAAGCAATTCAGGACCAACTGTCTGACATAGTAAGGAATTTGCTAAGATAAATCAAAGTTGCCAGAAATGCTACTCTGAGTGACATTTTACGAAGTAGGAAAGGCCATTCTGGGTTGGGCTACCAGGTGATCTCAGGCACTCCTTCCCAGCCTCTTGTTACTGATCACTAAACAACCATTTTAATGGAATGGCTCTGTTATCACCACAAGACACGTCTTCATGTCTGGTATTGGCTTAAAAAGCAACATTGTATAAGTGAAGCAATGATTTTCTCCATATATATTGCTTCATATTTACCCCAAATCAATTTTATCTGGTTTTGGTGTGGCATCGCTCTTTCTTTAAAAAGAACCCGATGTTTATTCTCTCACACCACACTGTACTAATATGTGAGCTAATCAGTTCTGCTCTTGATTGCCATTTCTATTAGTGTGATGCAAATGCAATACAGATCTGAGCTGCCCAGACCTACTTCGAAGCCCATCTGGAAAACAGGCATCCTATGGGACATTTTCTGGGGGCTAAAAGGACCACTGTAGCCTTCAGTTTGGCTATTTTGTTTCTGTCTACTCTTGGATGAACATTACCTATCTGGTCCTGGCAATTTGTTATTTCTCACTTAGCATTTGTTTCCCAAATTTTGCCATGGATACAGATACTCCTATGATAAGTTCATTCCCCTTTCCCTTAGAAAAGCTCCTCAGAATAAAGGAAGTGAAAGCTTTTCACCTTGCTCTTCAGTGAGCAAGCGCTGGCAGGGGAATTCAGAAAGAAATAAATGTTCCTCTAGTGTAACAAACACTGTGATTCACAGGCTGAACTGACTATTGGCAGTCTCCACAATCTGATACTGAGGGCATTTTCACTGAACCGCTTTATTACCTTCTTCTTGATACCATCTAAGCTCTGGTCATTTCTAAGCTTTGCCTACCTTTACTTCAGAATGTCTGGCTCCAGAAACTTGTATCATTTTAAATGACAAGTGGTATTTTTCCAGTTAAAGAGCTGGAAATTCATTGAAAATGGGCATGTATGTCTATGCCATCAAGACCTGTGAGAATCAAACCCAAGGCAGTGTGGGCTTAGGGAGCAACTAAATCAACAGATAGCACTTACCTGTGTCTCAGAGCTACCAGACCGAATATCTGATCATCTCTTAAGCAGCAAAGGAAATCTGGAAACCGTCTTTGTAAATCACAGTATATAAGAGAATGGGAAACCTGCATGTCTTACAGAACAAGATAAGCCTGTCAGTATTTCTCATGAGAAAAGGAGTAAAACATGAGATTGAAACAAATGCTGTGGGTAGGCTTGGAAACCTTTCTGGTGCATTAGGGGTGGTATGATGTAAAGCCCCATCTCAGACTCTGTGAATCCAGCAGGCTCAGTGCATTATGTTTTGGACAATCCATGGCCTGAGAACACTGATTTTATTTATGGCCCAGTGCAGAGCAATTTAAAAAATGTGTTATCTCAAAAATAAAATTTATCTACACTTTTAAATGAAAAATTTGAAACAAAATTCAAGGTTAATGGTTAGACAGTGAAACTTGGCATTCAATATATTATGGATCAGAACTTCTTACTAAGGCAATCTTGTGCTTCTTCACATAAAATTTGTGATGATTATACATTACAAATGAGAGGAAAAAATGTGTGAACTGGATTGAAGCACTCCCAGATTTCCACATTCCTCTGTCTCCACAAGGAATTGTATAGACACAGATTAGATTCAGCATGTAAGTCTTGGCAAATCTTGCTGTCTTAATAAGAAGCAGATATTTTCCTGACAGCAGGTATAATTCAGATTAAGCATAAGAATGAAAAAAGAACTAGCTAAAAGAACACAAACACGTGACTCAACATTATGATACTTTCTAGAACAATGTATTAATGGAAAATAAAGTGTGTCTGATTTTTAGAGGAGCTACACTCCCAGTATTGAGCAGTGCAACCATGTGGCACTTCTGGCATACAATACCCTTCAATGTAGTGGTCATCTCTGTTCAGTAGTAGCTGAATTCTAATACACTGAACTTTGGCTTTGCTTTTCCTGCTTTGGTCTTTTCATTGAAAAGATGTCATAAACTGAGTTGTGACAAGAAAAATATAAAAATAATTCCAATCATATATTTTAATATTAATTTTAACTTAATGAGAAACTTCATAAATTTCTTTTTAACAGCAACAAACATTATGTGATCTGCTTCATTATTTTCAGATTTTGCAATTTACTTTGTCAGTGAAGAGTAAAAATTTGATTTAGATAAAGACAATTATTTACGTTCTTTTCAGCAAATGTTTCTCAGCTGAACTAGAAAACAATTAAACTCTCTCTGGAGGAATAGCAAAATTCTTGAAAATAGCAACCCATACACAAACTCTTAATGAGCTTTTGCTTTCGTGTCAAATTTCATGCACAGAGGGTGCCTGTCCATCTTCTGACTAATTCTGAAGAATACTTTCTTGCATGGTAACCTGTTCAGCTTTCAAACATTGAAGTTCTTCTGCACTTGACCACAGAAGAGTCTAGCAAACTATTGCATCTCAAGTATAATACCTCTAAAATATCTGATTTGCCATCCACTTTCATTCTCCATCATTATTTCTTCACATTCTTTTTCAAACACATTATCAATTTATATGTAAATGCAAGTATTTTACTTATTGACTCTTCTTTTATATTTCTCTTTTCTTCTAAGGTAATGTAAGGAAGGCTTCCAAAAAAAGAATTGTCCATAGCTTTCATTACTCTGCTTCCTCACTCCCTCTTTTGCTTTTTTACTATGGACATCTCATTTAGAATGTTCAGACATAGATATTATTTTTAAACATATGTTTTTCCACAACCTAAACCCCAAGATTTAATAATAATGACTAATGTAGAGCCTTTCAACAAGCTCTCAGAATAGGTGACAACACTCCAACTGAAACTATGTGAATTAGAGACACATCTCATGTGACACAGTACAAAATCCAAACCTAAATCCTAGTAAGATTTCACATAAATAAATAAATTCCCCAACATACCACTAAAATATTAAAATTGCAGTAAGAAACACCAAAATTACAGCTGTGCATTCAGTTTTCTGTAGTACAAACAAAAACCAAGACAATCATAATGAAACAATGGTCATAGAAGATTTATGATTGCTGGAAATTTATAACTGAAGTTGGAAGCAGTCCTTTAGGAAAACATCCAGGAGATGAAAGATTAAATATAGCAAGAGAAAGTATGGCTAAGTAAATGAATCAATGCTTGCAATGTAAGTCTAATGTAATCCATATGTCAAAGTCTGCTCTGTTACACACTGCTGACATCATTCAGCACTCAGTAGCTACATACCCTCCTTTACACAAAACTCATTCTGACACAAAATCTCTCTGGAAACACAAATCATCTATTCTGTGCAGAATAAACAAAATAATGTATTATTATAGTGCAACCAAATACATATATGTGGGCACAGTAAAGGAAAACAAAATATGGTGGTGGAAGATCAGGAACAGTTTCTGTGAGATACCTGAAGGACCACAGCATCTACCAACAGCTTAGGATGCTTCGTGTCAATTGCGGAATCAACTTCCAGAACTGTCTTAAAACGGGGAATTTCTTGGAATAATGGAGTAAGAGTGTGGATTCACTTGGCTTAGTTGAGGATGATGGACCTTTGCTCCAGTGGTTCTACGTGGTTAAAGCTATTCAGTTGAGTGAGGAGGCTGAGTTCACCACTGCTAAGATCAACGCTCTGACCACACAAAATGCTAAAACAGGATGGATGCACATTGGCACTGGTCCAAGCCCTCAGCATGATGTTCTTGCTAACAGCTACTCCACAATCCTGGTCTCAGAGTTCAGGGAAAATCATGGGAAATGGCTAGGGAGCAAACTGGGAGATGCCTCAAAGAAGGCAGACACACCGACGCCTTGCCAGCTTCAAGAACGCCCTCAAAAAATGGCAAGACTGTCTATCAATGTGCACACAATTGATAAGGGTAGCAAGGCAACCTTAAATTGTGACCTGGCTCCCTCTTCTGTGTGACTGCTTTCTGAAAGAAGATGGAGCTCCTTTTGGTCTGCTTTCTTCCAACTTGGGAAGTCGTGCTCTATTTGCATTTTACTATTTTGTGTATTCTGTAATTGGTGCTTAAAGATAAATCCCTAATAGAGTTCCCCAAGTAAATTCCTTGTTTAAACTGAAATCAAAACTGACAGAAATTCTGATTTGACCATGGCACACTTTAATAATCTTCCTATTTTTCAAAGCCAGAATCTAGATTTCTCTTCAGTAATTTAAAATATGTTATATGAATATATTAATTTGTGCAAAAATATTTATATGTTTTTGTTTTGTCCCTCTTGCATCAACAAGAAATCAGTCAAATCTCCGATTTCTGTGAGTAGGCTCAAGGACAGATACTCACTCAGTAACACACTGGGGATGACAGGAAGGAGGAAAGGAAGGAAGATGTAAGAAGTCCTTGCTGGAGTCAACATGAGTTTTAGCATAGAGTGAGCAGAGCTTCTGGAAACATCAATGGAAGGGTTCTGACAAGATAAATGGGAAGTTTGAAGCTGGGGGAATTTGGCGACATCTGGAAATTTGCCAGTCAGGTGAATCACCATGATACAGAAACTTATCTTAAAGAACTGTTTCCCATCCAGATCAAAAAATAAAGATAGAGCTCTGTTGAGTACCCCATGTACAAACACCTGATCCACAGGAAAGCAGCCCTGATACACCAGAATGCAGACAGTGCCTTTGGGAGCTTTTCTGAGGAAGCTGGACAAAAGGAACTCAAGACAAACACAGTTCATGGGGTCATGGGCAGCATTTACAGAGACACCGGTGAGCAATCTGCTCTCCAAACACAGAAACCAAGTCCTATGAGAAACAGGATGATTGGCCTGGAGCAAAGACTTTCAGCAACTTCAGAAAGCACCATCAAGTGCAGACTAATGCCTATGACATCATGTGGCAGGACAACATGGCATTAGACCATTGAAGGGAAAATGCCTGCAGTGCTGAGGCCCTTTTATTCAAAGACAGCCACATATCCTTATTTTCTGGAACCAGGGACCTATGATGAGGGGAAGAGGTGGATTGTTACAGTGGGATTGGCACCAAGGAACTAGGTGTTTTCAAGACCAGACAGCACCATGCAGTCACTTACTTGTTGGATGCAAAGGTCATATGAAGGGCACAAAGGTTCTGGATCCCCAGGTAAGAAGCACTGGGTCTGAGAAGCCTTTGTGTCTGCCCTCCATGGCTGCCAGTATCCACGGAGAAGGCCAGAGAATGGTTGTAGAGAGAAATCTAGGACCTTACAAGAGAAGCTGAAGTCAAGGCCTTCTCTGTAGTAATGTATACCATATAGGACTGCAAATAGACAGAAATACAAGGATGTTTGCATAAGAAGTGAAGTTTCATATTCATTATGGAGCCAAGACTCTTCTGTATGAGACATTTGATGCTGGAAACAAAAAGCCTGCACCAGAGGGATTGAGCTCATTTGAATCAACCTATTAACACTTCAAATCCAGAAGATCATGAGTCATCTTCTTAGACTCAAGTGAGGGCTGGGGGATGGGAGAGCAGAAGATGGTGGCTACAGAACAGCACGCAGTGTAGGGTGAGTCCCCCACTAATAAAGACAAGCAAACAGTAGAACTCCTGCTTAAGGAGCCTGTAACAGAAAGTGCAACTCTTGACTCTGATGGCAGGCAAGCTCTTGCTTGAACCTTTGCAACTGAAGACTCATTCTGCAAGTGACCAGAATGTACTTCAGTTCAACATCCCCATGTAAAATGTGAAGGCCACAACATTCTCCATAGTCTCACTCAACTTCAGAGAAGGAAGCTACAGAAGAACGAAAAGACTGTCTTAATAAAAAGGGTAGTGAAGATACTTAACACAGTATCAGTGCTCCTTTGCAACACCATAAGGAAAGCACTATGGTAGAGTGAATTGCCTATCAAAAGGAGCCTGAGGAAAGACAAAAATAAGCTAAAAAGATGACAAAAGTTGATTTTCAGAAAGTTCTTCTGAGGTCTTTGAAATCTGTTAACCTAAAAAGCACACAAGTTAGTGAAGTGGGAGAATGAAGAACTCAAGAGCAAGTGTGGATCTTCAGCTCAAGACAGGCATTGTGAAATGATGTGGTTCTACCCACAACCATATCTACAAGCAGGTAAATAGTGACATTGGAGCCAAGTGTGGTGTAGTGAAGGGGAGTTCAGAAGGCATTTAGGGCACTGATTGCATCACACCCATGAGATGATTCACTAATGGAAGAATCATTTGCAGAGTGGTGAAGGATAACAGCAATGTATTATTTAAACTGTTTTGCAATGTGCAAAGTCTAAAAGAAACTATGAATGGAGAACTTGAAGAAATTTTGTGCCATTTTCATTTCATTCCAAGAGCTGAAAATAAAAATCAATTTACTGAGATGGATAAAACATGTGGTTTGAGACTGAAGTCACATCCAAACTGGGACTCAACAGTTTCCTAACACAGTTTCCAAATGCTCAGAAAGAGCACATCATTATTTCACTGTCAGGCTAACAAGAGCTAGCTAATAAATAATAAATAAAATAATAAATAAATAAAACTAGACTCTGTAAATGAAGAAAAAGAGTCAGGGCTTTGGATAGTCTCTCCTCTGCTGGCACTCCATTGCCATCACTCTGGGCTCAGAGGCTCCAAAGGCAAAGCCACCCTCACCTGTTGCGTTCCCAGCACCGTTCTTGGGAAGGCAGTACCTGAAACGTGCATTTGGCACATGCCTGAGAAAGTGATAAAATCTGAAGAGATGGGAGCAAAAGCTGGGAGGAGATAAAGTGAGAAACACGTTAAGAATTATTTGCTGAACTAATCACCATTTTTCAATCTTTGCTGCCTAAGGAAATATAGAGAACAATATTCCAGACAGTGACTAATGAGTATTTGCTATTTGGTACCAAAGCAGCAATTGTCAAATCTTTATAAAGAAATTGTTTGCAAAAGATAATGAAACTTTCAGAAAAAAAGTACTGGTGTGAAAAAACAAGAGGAAAGGGACAAATAGAGGAAAGTAGAAGAATATTACTCTAAAGTAATAATCCATCTTGGGAATTTAGCCCCTGGGTGCTTTCCCTTTAGAGATTTTGTATCACTTGCATCAAGTCTTAGGCCAAGAACCAGTATCTAAATCCATCTGAATCTATTAAAAAAATAGCTGGAGACACTTAAAAGCTTTAACTGAGCTTATTATATAGTGATTTCATGTGGTAAAATGAGATCACTGGCACACATGATTTAGTGAATATAATTTAAAAAAAGACAAGCTGAAATAAATGTCTACTGACCATCATAAATGGACTACTAACAATCACAATATTTTAGCTACGTTTTTAACCCTCTAGTAACTCCTTTGTGTTGAAATCATTACCATGTGCTTTGTGAAACTCAAACATATGCTTCCAGGGAAATTACTGAGCTGTTTTTGTGGATTTCTGGCACTGATGACACCTTTATTAAGTTGATATTCACCAACATCAACTCACAGTGAGAGAAAAGCAATCAAGATTATTATATGCCATCTTGACACGAGTGCCATCCCTTTTACTGCAGGTGAGTTAGCTCAGAACCTGGCCCAAAGTGCAGAGCTGGCACGCATATCTGAGTACAGAAGTCTCACTGATTCAACAGATTTTGACCTTTTTGATATGGATGCACTTGGTTGTCTGCATTTAGTTCACTATAATGAAGTATGTGGAAATTAACTAGCCATATGTAAACAAGTAAATCCAAGTTCTATTTTTAAGACTTTCTGTTGTATAATTAGTACATTTCTATTTTTACCTCAAGTAAATCACAACACACAGAAAGAATCTGGAGAAGGTGGGGTCACTGCTTGAACTGTCATTATTCCTTTCTTATTAACAAGTTGTGTGATCTGAAGCCCAAACATGGAAAATGTGAAAGGACACTCTTAATAACTCCAAGGAAAATACTGAGATAAAAAAAAATTGCCCATAACAATATTAGAGAGAACACTGGGTCCCTGATATTCTTTGACCTGTCTGGAATTTTTCATCATAAAAGGTGAAAATCTTACTGATACTTTAACATTTGCATAGTGACTGAGCAATACTGGCTTGAGGTATTTTGAGAGACACCTAAAGAGATTACAGAAAAAGTCAAAGCAAGAAAATGGAAACTAGTACATATCAGGTAAGTTTCTTACTCTGACTGGAGAAAAGGAATTTTTAAAGCTAACCTCAAAAACTGTAAAACCAAGTAAGAGAAATCCCTGTAAAACTGTAAAACCAAGTAAGATTAACTGGATTATATTTAAAAATAAAGAGGATTAATAAATGCACATGAAGCTTGTCTTTTCAATAATTATTGGCCTATTGATATTCCAGTTGATCAATTCCTTTCACTTAGTTACTATGGTGCTAGGTTTTTTAAAGTACATTTTCCAACTTGTTCATGTATTACTCCCACTTAGATAAAATCACAGCAAGTTGTTTCAAGATGCCAAGCAACAGTTCCTGAAACAGCAGCTACATGATTTCAAGCAATGCAAAGGTTATGTGCAGCGGAAATGAAATCACATCAGAAATTTATTATTAAATCTGTAATTTGAACATGTTCTCCTAGACATACACTCCTGAATCTGTAACAGTATTTACTGTGGAATAAAGTAATTTCTTAAGTGTATGGCTGAAGGGAAGTTCTAGCCAGGTGCGGGCTGGTCTCTTCTCCCAGGCACTCAGCAATAGGACAAGGGGGCACGGGCTCAAGCTCTGCCAGGGGAAATTGAAGTTGGAGATCAGAAAAAAATTCTTTACAGAGGGAGTGCTCAGGCATTGGAATGGGCTGCCCAGAGAAGTGGTGGATTCACCATTCCTGGAGGTTTTCAAACTGAGATTGGATGTGGCACCGACTGCCATGATCTAGTAAATGAACTGGAGTTGGACCAAGGGTTGGACTTGATGATCTCGGAGGTCTTTCCCAACCCAATTGATTCTATGATTCTATGATTCTGGAGCAATACCTATAAGAAGCAACTCACAGAAATGCTATGTTACATATACTATGTGAAAAGCTGTGCAGCTTACTGTGCAATCACTGTTTCTTTAAAAAAAAATCTTCAGAAGAAACTGTAACAGGAACAATCAATGCCTGTGGAACTTTCCTCTAAGATTCATTAAAAATAATAAAAACAATTTGGTATCAACAGTGGCATTAGATCTTCATTTTCTGAATTTGCATTTATCATTAAATTAACATTTAGTGAATTCGTATTTATAAAATACTAAGCTATCTTTAGCTGCTAAATACTAAAGCATTTTTCAATACATATTATAGAAGCAAAGTTTAAGATGCTGTAGGGAGTAAACCCTGCAAGATATATCAGCAAATATCAAGCAAATGCCAAGCATAACCCAAAACAGAGGTCTTTATTTACTTATTCTCAATTTTTTTTTGAGACTGTTTGAACAGAAATTTTAAGAGAAATAGATGAAAATACAGGTGAGTAAATCACAAAGCTTATGCTCTGAAATGATTCTGTGGGGTTTGTTTAAATTTGTTTTGTTTATAAGTTTTAAGGATAAAATGCAAACCACTGTTCCATATAGAATGAAAGTAATGTAAAACTATTAGGCACAAAAATACCTGTTGCTGAAATACAGCCCCTCCCAAACAGCAGACATAAATGCTAGTTCTCTGTCTATCCCCAGAATTATGCACCACAGTGTTGGCAGGCAAGTACTTGATGCCTGAAGAAATATCAGTGCAAGAAACACACCTGGCATTCTGAGTTGCTGTAGAACAGCTCCAGTTACGCTGCTGCTGCTGCTGCTGCGCTGGTGCTGCCGAACTGCTGCGTGACTGATCTCTCTGTGCGGCTCAGAACTGCTCATGTTTTGTTTTCAAATGTGGTCAGATGCCATTTTCACATGGCAAAATGACCAACTGCAATGGATGCTGTAGCCTCTGCTCTGCCTAAGACTGGACAATACTTGAACCATATTTCTAACTTTCCAGAACAGTAGTGAGAGATTATACCATATGCTGGTTTTCTGGTTTGCACTGTGAAGTTTTAACACAGCCCTCAAGCTGTGATGTGTTTAAGTGCAGTGGAACTGATTACTGACAAATCACTAAAGGCAGAAAGTCTATGTTTGCTCAATACTGTCACAAATTCTAGTAGTCTTCCTTAAATCCCAATTTCACCTCTGCCAAACAGCAATACATCTTGGCAGGAAAGGGCAGTTCCCTCTCCCCTCATCCATCAGCAGATGCCTCTGGAACAAAGTTCTCTGCACTCCCATAAGGCCACTAGGGAGAGGGAATCTCAAGGGTCTCTTCTAGTATCACTATTTCCTACATAAGAGTCTCTGTATCGAAATAAATAAATTATGCTCATTTCCCCTTAATTACATTAGTTTGTAATTTCCAAGTCAAATACTATTTTGGCCTATTGGTTTTTTTGCTAATAAAAAATAATTGTGCCAAACCATATTGTCCTCTGTCCTGACACATAAAGTACACGATTCTTCAATTTATAAGGTTCAATTTATGCAAAACAAAACATAAAATTGAAGTTAACATATGTTTTCATTCTTTCCAAATTAATAATGAAGACAGGGAGTGGGGCTGTTCCCATCATCCAGCTTCTGGCCCCATATGCTTTGCTGTCTCTATCCCTACATCGCTGTCTTATCTTCTAAACAGTGTTTAGCTTTTTTTTTCCTCCTACAAGATCCAGTTTTTATTTCAGCCGCTCTGAATTCATGACAGACAGTATCAAATACTACACAGCACAAAAAGGCTACATCTCCTGTATCTGATTTCTTCCAGATAGGCCATATGTTTCTCAGGTTTGAAGAATATAATTGAAAGTCTTCAAGTTTTCAGTACATGAATGTTATTTGCATGAATTTTACACAAAGGAACGAAGCACAGATGTGTTTCAGTTACCAAACTGGTTTAAGCTCCTCAGAAAATTTGAGACATATGTTCTTAATTCTAACTTACTTGTAAAATTAATTAAAACAAGGAGAATTCAGGCTAATAATCTGATTTATTTTTAGCATTTTATCCTCAGCTTTTCTCACAGGACAAAGGTTGTGACAGTCTGAAAAAACCCCTCAAGATTTAATAGTGAACAGACCACAAGCTGAGCTTGTTTACGTTAATGTACCAAGTAAACAGTTTGAGGAACTCACCAGTGAGCTCCAGTGTAGCCACAACGAGTACATGGGATGGAAGTGAGGGCAGGCTGTGAAGGGAGGAATGCAGAAATACTGCCTGGACATGCATGGGTGCTGTTAGGAAAGCTACTTTTAGGCACACAAATTAGAAATAGTTCATTGAGAATAAAGAGCCAAGAGTAATCACGCTGGACAACACCACTACGTTCTGTAATGAATAACTAGATCTGTGAATGAGGAGAGTCATGAGTATCACTCCCTGTGATTTTAGCAAGGCTTTGACACAGTGTCCCACAGCATCCCTGTACCCAAGCTGGGGTGTTATCTACCTTCATTTGTACTCGACCTGAGAAGTTGTTTTCAGTGGAGTTTCTCAGGAGATCTATTCTGTTACCTACCCTCTTTTATATCTTTATTAAATACATACAGAAGACAAAAAAATGCATCCTCATCAAGTTTGTGAACAGTATCAAATTGGCAAAGAACAGTCATAAAGACACAGAAAATTTAAAGTTGGAGAGAATCTTAGTAAGTCATTTAGTACTGTGCTGGTTTAAAGGTGAACCGGCAGGGGAAATGAACTCACCACGAGAGAGATTATAAGTCAGACCTAAAATTTAATAATAATATTACAATAACAACACTGACACACAAGGGAAATTGCTTTCAACTCACAAAACCCCAGCAGTATAACCCAGTGTCCTGGGGCACAAACCCAAGGGGGTTTGTTTGCCCTTGTGCTGAGACCCCTGTGGTTCCCCCAAGTCCAGAGCAAATGGAAAAGAAAAACCTGTTGGTGCAGGCGAGGGCTGTGGTCTGGGCGAGAGCGGTGATCTCCTCCTGTCAAGGTCCTGCTGCTGCTCTGGATCCAACGAGAGGTTCCCGAGGTCTTCTTACCCACCTCTTATGTACCCTCAGGGAGCTCTCAGTCCCTCCCCCTGGGTGGGGACTCACACAATGGGTGATTAACTCTGGGAGCCAGAGGGTGTTGAGCTGTTGATGGCCCATTAGCAGCTCCGCCCCCCTCAGGCTGGGTGTGAAGGTGATAATGGCTCCCTGGGCAGCTGCTGCTAATGGCCCATTGACCTTGGGGAATGAATAGAGGGGGTAGAATACACAGCTTTGATCACCCCCACACAGGGTTAGCTGGTCCCTCCTGCTGAACTAGGACAAGTACTCTCCTCATTCAAAGAAAGCCTAGTTGGACCAGGCTCCACAGCACCTTATCCAGCAGAGTTCTGGATAACTCCAGGAATAGAGATTTCACAAATTCAGTGGACATGTTCCAGTATTTGAACTGCATGACAGAAACATAAATCTTTGCATTTAATTCAAAATTCCTCTGTTCCAGCTAGAGTCTGCTGCCTCTTACCCTGTCTTGAGGCAACTTTGAGAGGTGCATGAACAAGGGCAGGTGAGCCATGCAGGGGGACCTGGACAGACAGGAGGAATCCACCAGCCAGAACCTCATGCGGTACAAAACGGACAAATGCAAAGTTCTGCTTCTAGGAATAAACACCTGTAAGGATACAGGGTGGAAAAAAAACTGTCTAGGGAGCAGGACCTAACAGCAACCCTCCTCTATCAGAGAGGAGCTTATACAAAGTTGACCTAAGCTCTTTACTGTGACCCATGACTGGAGGATGAAAGATATTGGTCAAAAATGAAAATGAGGGAGGCTCTGACTTGACATAAAGAAAAAAATGTTCAAAATCAGGAGAATTAAGCACTGTAAAATGTTGCCTAGGGAGGCTGCATGATCCCTGTTCTTGGAGTTTCTCAAGGCACACCTAGACAAAGCCCTGGGCAACTTGCTCTAAGCTCGGTGTTGACCTTGTACTGAAAGGACCTCTAAGAGGTTCCAGGGTGAAAATTTCTACTTTTCCAACTAGCTCTTTTCAAGAAAGTCCTAACCTTGTAATTAAAAACAAAGAACAAAAAGCCCTTCACAACCAAGCCACAACAGAAGGAAAAAACCCACCATCAGGGGCACCGACATCTTATATTTGGCCTACATAGTGTTTTCCCAGTTAGTCAGAATCACATGCTGTGATCCTAGAGCAGATAATACATCTCCAGCTGAAACAGCAGAAAGGTTTATCGTAAGTGATCACCACTGCTGGGAATTGTTATGCACCAAATACAAGAGTCAGTCAGACTGGCCAACAAAACCTATTGGGTTAGCTTCTACAAGACTAAACATTATGGGAAATAATTAATGCTGGGAGAAATGTTTTGTTTGCTATTTTGTTCAGAGGGGACCACCTAACCTCTGACTCAGCATCATTCGATTCATAGTCTCGTTCTTTCTATTAAAGGAAAACTGTGAGAAACATATCCAGACTAAACATATTCCTTCCTAGATGTTAAACTCCTAATACTTTATAAAAAGAAAATTAAAAGGTGCAATTACTCTTAAGTGAATAGTATGTTGTGAAATAACTACCATATAAACTATTAGGTACATACTCAGAATGGGCCCTCGAGTAGATTGGTCATGGGTACACATAAGAGACTGACAAATCCTGATAAAAACTGCAGTGAAATAAAGACATCTGAAATGGTGCATTAAATCTCAGTTAATCTTAATTCTGTGGAATCCTAATGGAGACTTTGCTTTTTCAGTTGATGTTAATGCCTGCACAGAATGGAATCTTCCTCTCATTCTCAAAAATGACAGCTAATTCCCACCCCTTTTGGTCATCCCACAGTTCTGCTACCTCTGCCAACGTTAGAGAGAAATCTTTTAGAAGTATAACACCAAAAACTATTTCACTGAAAAGCATGCTACAGCCTACATACAAACCACCAGATGGAGAAAGGAGGCAACTTGCATTTGCATAATGACTTTAACTGGAAATGCTTTGCAAACACAGCATTAACAGCATGCAATATATCATTGTTACTACAGTGGCATCCCCAAATAGCACCAGTGGGATCTAGGCCTCGTTAGAAGATGTACTCTATAAATGTATATGCAGAGACATAAACCATACTTTAAAAAACCTTTCATCTATTACAACATATCATCTATCCCAATTGACTACAACACAAGGAAAGACAACAGATTGTTCAGATGGCAACTGTAAACAAATTTTACAAATAGCTAAACTGCCCCTAATTATATCAGTTTTGAGATCTCCTGTCACTCCTTCACAATTTATTGTATGCAGCCCCTTTAACCTCCCGATAAAAATATCCATAAACTCCCTGCTTCTAGTCTGACACTTTCTCTATCAACTGGAGTTTTTCCTTGCTCCCTGCATTCCTCCAGAAGGTATAGAAAAGGGCTTTCCTTAGCTACCATCTGAATTAGGAAAAGATTGGACAAAATAGTAACTCCAGTAAAATTCACAGTAGAGTAAGGCAATGTTTCTCTGTGGTCTTGCCTTAATAATGCCTCCTGGTGCAATAGCAACTGACAAGGACTTGACTAGTCTCTCAAAGGGCCAAAGAATTGGAGACTCAGATCACTGAGATGACTCTCTTGCTATGGATAAGGGTGACAGAAACGTACCTGTCTCTGTGCCTCCCTGCTGCTCCCCATCTCCTGCTGCCCCATTTAAATGGACAGTTTCTGGTCAGTTATGTTAAACTCCTTAAGCTCTTACTATTTTCACTGCTTCTCTTCACAGAAGAAAGTCTAGAGCTAATTACTACCTTGTAGAGGGAAAAAAATGGATCTTTTGTTACCTACAAGGGACTATTCCGGGTGGTGATCATAAGAGAAGTGATGAAAAGTACCATCCTAATTTAAAAGCTTGAGTCTTTTATTAGCTTACAGAAAACTAAATGTCTAAGAACTACCTCATATATTGTTATAATAATCACGGGGTTTATGTTCTTTTTCCCCAGATAAAAGGAATGTGCATGTTAACAGGAACCACACACATGGACAGAGGTCATAAACACACTCCATTCTGTCCACAAAGTCATCTAGTACATACAGCTCTTCTGTGCACCATTGACACAGAGCATCAGTTACAAGATTATGCTGAGCTCATTCACCATTATACCCATAAGAAGACTGCAGATAGGTTTGGCTACTTATCTTAAGTCTAGTTTAACAATGAAAGGTTTTATTTCATCTGTCATTGTTGAAGTGTGCACAATTTAAATCATATTTTTCACTGAAATGCTTCATGAAGTGTTTGCATTAAGTCCAAGTTATAATTGTAATACCTTAAATTTAATTTTCTGTGCTGTCTTCTATCTGTATTTTTTAACTAAGATGTTATGCTGATAGATGTATTCAACACTGATTACTAGAGAGAAACACAGGAAGCTCAGCCTAAGTGAAACAGATGCATGAGGAAACAAGTGCTCAACAACCTTATGGCAAACTGAACAAAAAATACTGTTTATATACACCAGCACTTGTATTAGGCTTACTTGATTTTTTAGCAGGCATATTAGGAATTCTACATACCTGAACTGAGCTTTAAACTTAGCAAATCCTAACAAATTCCACAAAAACCTTAGTAACTTTCGGCAAAATTTTCTTCCAAGGGAAGTGTTGAAAAGTATCAGATCTGACTCTGCTTCAGAGACCATTTGTCTTCCCATGCCAGCCTTCCTAACAATGAGGTGTGTTCAGATTGCAGCAAGGTGAATACAAAGTCATCTCAAATTTAAACTGGTTTCAGCTGCAGCCTAATTAAAAAAAAGCAAAGGATATAAATAGGGAATACAAAAAGTTTTTTGAGAGTATTAAAAGATGATGGATGATGATCCAGTGAAGAACAGAGTGCTTTCCCGAAGGCTAATGACAGAACCAATAACTGTGCAGGGACCAAACAACAGCTATGGAGGTTCAAAGTCTGAGCCCTTAGCACATTTGGCCACTGCTTGATACTATGTTAGTCTCCAGCTTCCCACCTTGTGCTCCTTCTTATGAAGATCTACCCTGCCTTTGAGTACTCCATGGAAGAAGACTCCAGCAAAGACACCTTTGCTCCTGGAACAGTAAGCTAGTAACCACTCTGTAGCAACAGGCTGCAACATCCACAATTGCTCTTTTTCACATCAACACAACTTTCACTTCTAAACTCTAAAAAAATTTGATTAATACATCTCAAAATTCTTTGTATATACAGATATAGACACATAGCCGTATATGTATTCACTTACAAAAAAACCTTGACATCTTTTTCTGAAATGTATTGGTCCAGTGAAACAGCTGGCAAGGATGAATGGCAGTCATCCTTGGATGAGTGTGTAAGCCAACTCAGACAGAAGATCACCTCATCCCACCTCCTGTTCAGAGCAGACTAAACTTCAGACCAGATTGCCCAGGGTTTAAAGTTGCCATGTTTTGTGTCTTCAAAGTCTCCAAGGATGGAAATCACAGTACCTCTCTGAGCAGTGTCTTCCACAGCTTGAGTCTCCGTGTAGTAGAAGAGTTTTTTCAGAATGAGTTCTACACCTCTCCCATTTCAACCTTTCCCTCCCTCCTGCCCTTCTACCACACAACACTGTGAGAACTCTTCTTAAGAGCATTCTTATGACCCGAAAAAGACATCAGCAAAGACTTCTGCATGAGCACCATTCTCTCAGGCTCTCCTCATGGGACTCAGGTTTAGCCCCCTGCCAATCTTCCATGCACCCTTCCTTGACCTTGCTCTAGTTTGTTGATGTCTCTCCTGCATTGGGTGGGGTGCATGTGCAAAAACAGACACATTAATTTACCTGTAGCTAGACAAGTACAAGTAAAGATGGACAGTTATTTCCCCCACTGTCCTGGCTGTGCCCCTGCTGACACAGTCCAGCTGTCTGTCCCTGCAGTCAGGACACACTGCTGACTTATGTCCAGTTTGTGCCCACCACGGACACACATCCCTTGCTGCAGATCTGCTCCCAGCAAGTCAGGAACCAGCCTTAATCACTGCATGGGCTTTTTCCTTCCCAGATACAGGACTTGGTATCTGTCCTTGAACTTCCTACGGTTCAGGTTGCCCAGGTAGATGCCTCAACCCTGAAAACATTCAAGGTCAGATTGGACAGAGCTGTTGAGTAACCTGGCGTAGCTGAAAATGTCCCTGCTTACTGGAGGGAAGTTAGACTAGATGATCTTGAAGGGTCCATTCCAACTTAAACTCTTCTATTATTCTAAGATGGCATGTACAGCGAAAGAATGCAAGACTGATAGCTGCTGGAGGGTGCAAACTCTTGCTTAAAAATGAATACTAATTTAAAAAGAACAGTGTTTTAGGGATTATTTAGGGAACCACAGGCCTGTAAAACCCTGGACAAATTTTTAGAAATCATTCCTAAAAACTGAATTAATGAGCACATGCAAGCACACAAGCCACTGGAAGCTTATAGAGAAGCCAAGGAGTGCATCTTTATAAAAAAGCAAAAACCTTGGATTATAACAGTTCTAGGAAAGTACCAGCTTCATACTGTGAGACATCTGTGAAATCAGTATGAATGTGATTACAGAAACAATGTAAGACAAAGGAGTCATTATCCTTAACATACATAACTGTGGTACATCTGTATCTTGAATGCATGGTTCTAATAACACTCTCAAAAATAATTAAGTAAGCCTTAATGAAAATAGAGAAGGCTGTCAAGGAGCACTAATACTTAAGAACAGCCTCTAAAGTATATTCTTCTATAGTATATACTACTGTGTACACAGAGAATGCCTCAGCCTGGAAAGCCAATGTGTTACAGGATGAGTGGTAGAGACCTACACAATTATGATTGCAATGGAGAAGAGGAATAGGGATCTATTTTTCAAAACTGTACACAGTGCAAGAACTGATGGGCATCCAATGAAACTATCAAGAGGAAGTTTCCAAAGAAATGTTCAAACAAGGTGCATATAAACTGAAGAACTCCTGGAACACAATATGGATGCTAAAGCTTACATGTGTTCAAAGAGAGATCAGACATATGACAAGTCTATGACGGGGTATGAAGTGTAAAGCTGCCACATTCCTGGCTTATGGTGCAAAAACATTCTGCACAATAAGAGCAGACTTGTGCTGTCCTTCGTCTTAGTGTCAGTCCCTGTCAGAGAGGATACAGGACTCAACAGCCCTTCGATCTAACTTAAGAGTTACAATTCTGAAATTATGCTGCTTTCCCTTTCAGAATGCTGCAAGTGTCCAAAGCTCATTTAGGATCTCAGACTGAAGCCCTCAGCAGTTTGAGAAGGAAAAAGTACACGTCCCCTTGCATGCTTAATAGTGATACCAATAAATAAAAAAGCATGGCGTCTTCAGAGCTGAAAATTGGCTGAGATACATCCTTTGCAAAACAGTTACCCCTTAAGTTAAATGGGCATTTAGCCACCTAAAGGGAGCTGATGAAGTGACCTTTTTTCAGACAATCAGGGTGCAAGGAAAGGCTCATCTCCTAGGTACTGCTAAATAATTTTCTCTTTAGTCAGTAATATCCTTCCTTCACTCGGCTATGAAAGTACAGGAGCATCTGCCTTTGTATAAAACCTGTATATATTGCCCAGCTATCACTGTTTCCCTAAACTGAAAGAAACAACAGATACTATGGCTATGGAAAAACAGACTCAAAGAAAATGCTTTGAATTACTAATTTATTTATTTTTTCTTCATTCTTAGTAGCATTTAACAAACCTAGGCTTCAACAAATTGCAAAGTCCAGCATTTCTTGATTAGGCTTTTCCCTTAGTGACAGTGGCATTTCTGACTGCAGCTGAACTCGCAGGGACAAGGACTGTTTTGGACTTTGAACAAAGTATCTTATGCCATTATTCTACTCTTACATTTTACCTGGCTAAATCTGGCTAAAGGACAGTTGCAATTTTAAAGATAAAACATCCTGAGAATGTTTGGCACAAGAAATTATGTTTTAAAATCCAAGCAGTCCCCTTCATGAAGGAAAACAAGATATGCATTTGCAAAAGGACATTTACCCACTTTAAGATAGATGCTCTAACACACTTCTCATGCCTGTTCCCTCTTCCAGACCTTATATATCTCAGAAAATAAGACTATTTTTTAAAAATAAATTTTATTTTCTAAGGGTTTGTCAGCATCTTCAGATTGACTCAGGATACAGCAATGAAGTAATGAGCAAAATGATGGTATGTATACAAGCTGTGGAGTGATTGTAGCAAAGCTTTTCTACTTCAGATTCTGAATCCTCACAGAGCAGCTCTTCTGATTATAATACATTAACATTATTTATAGCCACTGGTCAAGCAGGAAAAGAGGTTTTCCCAAAACAGGAGGTCTCAGGGCCATAGTAGCTAAGCTTGAGGCAACCTCAGAGCCATATTTATCCCTTCTCAGTGAAGAACAACCTTTTTTTTAATAAAGTCAAAATATTATGCTACCTAATTTCCACATTATGCATCCAAGTTCAAGTCTGAAGGTCAAATAATCAGTCAGTCAGCTGCAGTGACAGGCAGTGCAGCAGGCATGTATTTCCACTGCCACCAAGGGGGTACAACCCTACCCGTGTAGCTCAGAGCCCTCAGCATATTTGCACCCAGCAGGGTTCCCATGCAAACAAACCAGGGCGTGCTACCTTAGGAGCAGTTTATTTGCATCAGGGGTGAATTCTCTGCTGATTTTGTTGGAGTAACACTTCAGTCTGTAGTGCTGTACCTACTTCCTCTCCTTACAACAAAACAGCTTCTGCGGCCAGATCTTCCAGATCAGTCCCGTTGATGAAAGGCACCCTAGCCCCAATAAACTCTGTGATGTAACCCTAAAAAGGATTTCCTAGCAACATCTTTTAATAAAAAGAGAGGAGGCTGCATAGCTAACAAGCTTCCTAAGAAATATCAGTCTGAAAACCATAAAGAGTTGCTTCTTTCCATGTTGTATAGTGTAGTAACTACTGTTTTGGAAGTTTATAAACTACTTTAACCTATATAAGGTAAGAAATGCACTCAGCATTGACACAAGCCATCTCCCTTTAGGGTTTTATTTAAGTGAAGTCTGTAAGCAGGGCAAAAAAAATATTGTGGTGGGAGAATGTAAAAAGACAGATGATGGGGAAGCCCCCAAGGGAAGTTGATTTTAATACAGATCTTGTTCTGTGCTCCAGAATATCACAGCATTAGAAAAAATGAGTACATTGCTTTATCACCTAAAGGCCCAAGTGACCACCAAGAAACTGTTACTCAAGGTAAACTCCAGCATCCCACAGGATTCTCAGTTTAATACTATGAAGTCAATTACATATCTGAAAAAATAAGCCAAGACTTCTTTCATCTGAAGTCTAGTTCATCTTTTTCAGTGTATGGAGAGATATGAGTAGCAGCATAAATTAGCACACTGCAGCTCTCATGGATAATTTTCTATGTGCTGTATGACAAATTTGTAAGTGTCATGATGGTTACTTTTCAAATCAGATGATATTCCCATGCTGTAGAGAAAAAGTTTGCAAATGTGTAACAGGAACACAACTAATACTGCTAGGGGTTTTTTTTTGTTATTTCATATGTATTAGTGTTGCTTTTTCACCAAATCATCTTACCACATGGCTGAGCAAGGCCACTACAATTTGGAAGGCTACTCACAACTCATTTGTACCAATGACAGTATCCCTACTCCTGAGCCTCTATGTAGAAATAAAGTATTTAACCACCACAAAGCCAACTGACACAGCAATCTTAAAGCAATCTAAACTCCTCCCAGCCAAAACCCAACCAAGCACAAAAAACCCTAACCAAAAACCTTTAAGCAGGCACCTTCAGCTAATCAAAATATATCCCAAACAAAATATTCCAGGTCAACCCCTTACCCCACTTCTCTAAACACTATCAACAACTAAAGGGTGAGTTCATCCTTTTTTCTCTAGTTCTGTACATGAACTAGAAGTATGAAGTAATATCACATCTTACCTGTTAAAATGAATTAAGATAGTAGTACCTCAAGAAATTTCTAAGGGTTTTTGCAATTAGTAGATAAAGAGATTAAAGAAAGTAGGTAAATATCACTGGACCTGAAGCAATTGGTGGCAATACAATCAGTGTGGATTATGGCTTTGCATGCATGACTGTAGAACAGCTATCAAGAACACGTGAAATGGATCATGTGAGACAACCAACTTCTGCCAAAGTAGCAGAAAAATAAAACTATAATCTGTATCAAAAATTAGTGTTTTTCAGAAAAGCAGCATTTAGCTTCATGGGTAAGGCTGAAAGAGGAAAATACCCAAACAAAAACTATTACATACTAAATCATGACTGCTTCTACAACCCAAACTGGACCAATCTGTGCTGGAGCTGCACAGCAATGTGATGGCCATCCTGTGACATGACACAGACTGAGTTCTATAGTAGACAGTGTAAACAAAACATAAGGGGTGTCACATGCCTTTTTTAGTCTCACTTTTCTTTCCCTGTAACTCCCATCCATCACATAATTTATTGGACTTTAAGAGATTAAGCCTGTTTCAGTGATACACACCCACCCACAGGTTTATCACCTTCCTTAGTATGATCAGCCTTCTGCTGAAGATGACAGTGGAAAGTAAAGTTGATAAAATGTGCAGAATCAAAACAAACCCAAGCTAGAAATAATATACTCTGTAGTCATGCATTCAAATGGTGTCCTCTGGAAGTCCCAGAGACAGGTATCTTACTTTCACATGAGCAAACAGATTTTCTTGACAATCTGTGACCATTTTTACTGGAGAATTCAGTAATTTCAGAGTATGCACAAGCTAGACAGAGTTTATGCTGACAATTCAAACTAGCTTTCAGTTATAGACGCCTCACCTACCTCCCAAGACAGCAATTGATAGTCTCATTTTTCAGACTGCTTTGCAGTGCGATCTTGGTTCTGCACATTGTTATCAAACCCCAGGCTGACTGGCTCAAGTTCATATTATATTATTTATGCTGGCTGTGCAACACTAACAGTACTGTACATCTATCTACCTTTAGAGAAAAGTGGCATCACCTTCAACACTAAGAATTTAAAGAGGGGTTGCAAACACTTTTTTTTTAGAGCATTTATGGTGAATCAGGTACTATACATTGTCAGAGAACAGTTAAAGTGGTGAAACAAGAAAGATAAATTTTATAAATAAAATGGAGATCTCATAAGACCTTTGAAATACTCAGACATTTATACAGTCTAATTGTAAAAAAATCTGTGTAAATTAACTTCATTTAAATATATTGGTATGAACTAGTTTAAATAAGTGAATGACTGAATTACATAAAGTCGTTAATTTCCAATCAATAGAGGTTGTTCTAATAGAGAATTTCTAGCAAATATAACTACACCCCAGAAATACGTAAACTAAAAAGAAACTCTGATTTTGATTATGTAGCTTATTCTTAGTTCAGCTATCCGGAGTACTCATGACATTCAACAATCCTCTACATCAGTATCATCAGCTTTGGATATCCAACTAATTACTCATGCAAGTGACTATAAGCAGGAATTAACTTTGCCTTCAAACACATTTCAGACATAATTTGTTACTGCATTGCTTTCCCTCCTGCTGCAATTAGGATCCATGGAAATGAACATCTGATTGACAGAACCCTTAAGGACTTGGGGTTTTCCCCCAATAATGCCCACTACATTTTATTTATTACATCGGAAACAAAACGTTGGCAAACAGTTAGTTGATGAAATTTCCTGTCAAGTTAGTAGTCACAGCTTCACAGAAAAGCGTAACTGTCATCAAAGCAGACAGCAAAGTTGAAATTACACAGTAAATCAGTTCGTGAAGTGGAAAGCTGTTCCATGTGAATGCATTGAGAAACCTCTTCCTCTCAGCATTTTATACTCCAGATACTCCTCTGATACTTTCTACACTCAAATTCTATCAAACAAAAGCTTTATTCACATATTTGAAAGCATAGCTTTGTATTTTAGAATGCAAAGAACTGAAATGTGATTGTACATCTCCTTTAGTGATAAAAGAGCTGTAGAAGGGCACATTCCTTACTGAATGCATTTATGTGCTTCTTCAACCATATAAAAATAAAAAGGCAAAATACAGACAAAACTGAAAATATTTTGAAATAATTTAGAACATTTAAACTGTTTTGTAAATTCAGAACGAAGATACAAAGACAATTCACAAAAGAACATATTAAATAACTTTAAAACCAAACTTTCAGGAATGCCATATTTTAATATGTCATGGGTTTGTATTATCTTCAACTTTACTGATGTTTTGCAATGAGAACCTTCAGACTTCTCAGTAAGTGCCTTTCTATGAGGAAAGGGAGACTTCATCCCTTTGTTGTTGTTTTTTTTGAGGTGCAGAATTCTGCAGGACTTATTTGCAGAGCTACGCAGACCATCACGTTCATACAACCTGCAAGGAACTGCAACCTCAACTCATGGCTTTCAGGTCACCCTTAATTCCGAAAATATTCATTAGCTTTCTATGACAGAAGATTCTTATCCTTGACTCCCTCTCTCATATGGCATTCCATATGGCATACCATAAATTGCATGTCTCTTCAATTCTGCTCCAGTCTTACTACAATTTGGGGAGCCGACAGGGATGAAGGAAGGCAAAAAAAGACATCCTTCCCCTAAGTGCCCCCATGTAGCTCGAAGATCAAGTAACACAATGTAAAGGAAAAATATTTCCTACCACAAACCAAAATTCCAGCCATGTTATAATCAGGTTTTGTGCTTCTTTTAGTCATAAATATAATATGCCTACACTCACTAAACTCTTAGGTGAAGTGAGGTTAAGTTTTCCCATTCTTCAGTACATATCCAGCAACTTTGATAAATGAAATCCACACATGGTTTCCAGTTGTTTCCCAGAAGTTTGATATGCACAAAATCCTCCTACCATTAACTAAATCATAAATAATTTCTCACCAGCAGCTTACTGTCAACACTCACAGCTTCTTCTGCCAACTCCAATATGGTTGTCCCTGTTAGATTTCTTCATGAAAACTTCTGCCAGCTAGAAATCCGCCGGTAAGAAAAAAGCAAATAAAAAAAAAATTTGTGGACAAAAATTGATACAGCCTAGGCATGCAGTGTGTGGTACTCACCCCTCAGCAAGTATGTGCACTTCCACCACCACATTTAAGCTGCAGTTTACCCTCCAAGTCATTCTGAATGATGAGGCATTAAAGCCTTACACTTCACAGCTGAAGCAGCATCACACTTCCTCTTCCACTCTCCTTGTACGGAAGCAAGTAAGAGTTTACCTTCACTTTCCCAGCTACTCACAGCACTTTCTGTAGCCATAACAGAATCCTGTTCTGAATTCCTCCTCCTTCAGTAGAGAAGTTAGAAGCTATCCCAAGAAAAATAAGCCTGTATCCTGCTTTCTCAGGGAAAAAGACGGTACGTGCATGAAGTAAGGGGACAGAATTCCCACTTGCATCAGAGAACACTTTAGAGTCAAAACTCATGTGAGATGAGATGGCTGTTCACCCTGGTACACAGCACATCAACAGACACTCTAGAAGTGGCAAGGAATGGGAAATAAAGACAGCAGACACTAAGGAAGTGTTATCTGACAGGACACATGCATGCTACAGTTCCCCAAAGCATTAGAACAGGAAAACCTGAACGATGTTCTGCAGGCTGTTATTTCAAATTTGAAGGGACCAGAAGTGCCTCTTAGGATGAAAATAGCAGGAGGCAATTTTACAGCTAGGAATATTGTTCTTTGAGTTCACAAGCAAGTCTACTTCACTGTAGGTCTTCAGCACTTTTCTGCTTTACCCTTTGACAAATAGAGAAGAAACATTTCCATGCTAATTTTCTGGTCGTTTTAATTCATACCAGTTTTATCTGTCACTTTCCTACATATTTTTAGTTACTTGTTGAAGATCACTTAACTATGTCTAGTTAAAGTGTCAAACAAGAGAACAGGAAAAGAAAAAGGTATCTATTCTAAGGACTTCAGAGAGTAAAGTGTTTGGTTTGGAAATGAGGTAACACAAGAGGGGAATTTTTCGCTTACCACAATAGATTTGTATTCTTGCCATGTTTTTGAGATTCTCTAGCAATAAAAAAAATCCATGAAATTAGTTTTCATTACTTTCCCTAATTCCTCGAGCTTCCATGGAGAGCAGTCTTATCCAATAGGCTATAAAAACATGCCTCTCCATTAGGAACATTGGGAATCTGCTTCCTACCCAAAAGAAGGAAGCATAATCTTATGTAATGTAACATGTAATCATTTTAAACTATTCCACAGGTCCCCAGCAAAGGGATTTTGAGTCTAAAAATTAAAATTCAACACTAGTCAGGGATAACTGTTCTTAAAAAAAAGTTAACAAAAATAAAGCCAAAATAAAACAGTATTGTATCAGCCAAGAATTAAATTTCACTTGAAAAATAATAACTCTGATGTTTTATATGGCAAGCTTCTCTCTTTACAATAAAGAATTTGGTCATATACATGTGAAATATATAATAAATATAAATATTCATTTAATACAAATATTATTATGATCCCTTAATAACTAATTAAAAAGTATGAATACTCTTCTAAGTTCAGGCAAATCCAGGTGTCATTTCTAGGTCTTCCAGTAAGAACAACATATTCTAGCAAGCAATTAAGCAGGAATACACCAAAACCTACTTATTCCTTTACTTCTTTTGAACTGGAAAACTACTTTCAACTATAAAACCACTCATGAAACAAAGACAGACAACTTCAGTCTTACAAATTGGCTCTGCTGGGGGGGGAGCTTCCAAATATCACACCTCCACTAAGATGTTAGGCTTTCTTAGACATATCAGTTGACATAAAGCAAGTCAGAACTCTTGTCAATTCAGAACTACATTTCCTTGTCACTTATTTTGGTTCACCACTTAATATGCCTGCAGAGGTCATTTGGTGCAGCAAGTGTCAGTCTGGTTGATCACTGAAGTAGATTTGTGTCCAAGGTAAAGTATAAAGGTACAACAACTCATTAATGTGAAACCAGAGCAATAAATTATTCTTTTTTAAATACTCAGATTACTTCTATTTGTTTTTACCAAAGCATCCATACTTTGTATTTGAAACCATGGAAATAACAAAGAGAGTCTCCATAACTTGCCCATTACCAAAACACTGAAAATGAACACGACTGTTCCTTGAGCTGTCTGTCAGGGAAAGACGTCACAAATACAACTGAACTAAAATGATACTGTACTTTCCACTTCATAATCAAGCAAATCCCAAGGGCATCAATAAAACTACTCCATAACTTGCCCATTACTAAAACACTGAAAATGAACACGACTGTTCCTTGAGCTGTCTGTCAGGGAAAGACGTCACAAATACAACTGAACTAAAATGATACTGTACTTTCCACTTCATAATCAAGCAAATCCCAATGGCATCAATAAAACTAACTGCTGCAATTGAATTTGCATACATTACATTTGCAGCTCCTGAGCTTGTAATTTTAGAGGAGACAGAGAAGATACTTTGGACTGACCAGCACAAAGACCACAGAAGGATAAGGGCAATGACTCTACCTGAAGCAATGAACACAAGCAACAGTCATATCGTTTCTGAAGGTGACACTGGAAAGACCATATCCTTTGAACATGAGGTTTCTATGTGAGAAGTGCTGGAGAAGCTGTAATCTACATCAGGCCAGTACTTACCAGCACTTCATAGAATCAGAGCATCACAGAATGGTTTGGGTTGGATGGGATCTTAGATTATCTAGTTCTAACCCACCCCCCCACCAAAGGCAGGGACACCTTCCAGTAGACCAGGTTGCTCAGAGTCCCATCCAGCCTGGCCTTGAACACTTCCAGGATGGGGCATCCACAGATTCTCTGGTCAACCTGTTCCAGTGCCTCACCAACCCCACAGAGAACAATTTCTTTCTAATATCAAAGCAAAACCTACCATCTTTCAGTTGAATTGACACAAGGAATTTCAGCAGCAGCCATCTGTATTGACACTCACACAGCACCTATCCTACTGCTTCTTGTAAACCAAAGCAATCTCACATGCCTCTGAATAAAACTCACACCCTGCTCCTGTGCCCCACATCCCACCCACACACACATGCTGGCAGTGCACTGATCTAGGCCATGGAAACAGCGACTATGGGTTCTACATATGTATACATACTATATATAAAATTTATGTATGTGGAAATGTGTATTTATAGTTTGTGTTTATTCGAGATACACAAAGACTGAAGTTCCTACAGGAGGTCTTCCATTGTCCTGTCACTGAAAAATCCTGTTTTCTGGGCTCTCTTTCCAAGAAACTTCACTGCCAGCATGTGCTGAAGTCCAAGCCCTACTTAATACTATACAAATACAAATATACGCAAACATATCTGTATACAGAGTAGGCTAATCTTAACAAATGCCAAGTGTGGAGTGGTAAGGAAAAACAGGTTTTTATTTTATTTCTGAGTTAGTTAACTAGACTTCCTAGTTGTGCAGTTAGATTGCTAGCTCATTTCAAAGATGTGGTTTTTTGCTATTCCAGCAACCAAGCTTTCAAAAGTAATTTTGATTTTTAAAAGATGACATAGTTGGCTACATTTTCCACATAGTTTTCATAGATGCTCAAGGTCCTTCAGAGTTCTGCCCTGGGCTGCACTCTTAGAAAAGCTCCTTTAACACAAACCTTGAACACATGTTTGCCCACATCTTCCAAAAAGATTTCTGGGATTTCCATATGGCATCCTTCCTACAGACTTTCACAGCACACCTGTCCAGAAAGAAACTACCCCCTTTCTTAACTCTTAACATAATTAAACAATTTAACTGCTTTTGTTTCTAACTCTGCTTGTTCTTCATCTGTCCACCTTTTCACATCTCATTTCAAATTGAACACAGGTTTTTGGGAACAAAGATATGCAATTTTATGTGACTGTAGCATGTACAGCAAAATGAAACCACTAGACCATTTAAATGCTACCAAGATGTGCAGAAACAGCAGCACCAATCCCTGTTTTTACATTTGCTCTACATATTAAGAGAATGCTGGCCAGTAATTCACCAAGCACTTTTCACAGCCTCCATTCCAAGTGGCATTTTCTCAAGGGAGTTGCATCATTATGACTATCACATGCACATATTGAGAGAAATACATAAATCTGCACACCAGCCTCCTTTTCAATGGAATCCTAAGAAAATTCATTACAAAGCCTAAATTTTACATGGGTTTGGGGAGAACAAGGAAGCAAATGTTCTTTGCCAAAATATTCTTTCCCTAAGGTAAAAGAAACAAAGCCAGAGATCGTATTTTTTTACAATACTATAACACTCATCTGAAAGTGGCCATCTCTCTTCCCTCTGAACTTTCTAAACACTCAATCGGTCTTTAAATTCCCAGAAAACTCAAAAGCTACATTTAGCTTTCATTCTTTTTTCCTGGCTTTTACTTCAAAAGAGCATTATTATTTTTCTGAACTTACTAACCCAAACCAAATGCCAGCATATGAAAATACTACTTGCTGTATTGAAAGTTTATTTTCTTTTCTTTTTTACTCCTGAGACATGAGTTCAAACTTCAGTCTTACAAGAAGAATCTAAAATATGTCTCTCTAGAAGGTTAATTAAAATTTTAAAGCAGGATCTATGACATTCCAATTGAAACATAATTCTTACTCTACAGAGATATTGAAAGTAGAAAATATTTCTCTTGTTACATTGACATTTTACCATTTGAGTGATATGCTATTAGACAATTATTATCCAAGAAATGTTATTTTCTTGTTTGCATCAGGCAGCTCTGTCTGAGAGTGACCCTGAACTGCTTCTAGCTGTTGTGAACAGGCTGAGACTCAGTTGTTGCACTTGAGAGAGGTACAGGGAAACTACAAGACCATTTCAGAGGAAAAAGGCTGAAAAAGTTTTCTCCACATATTTTTCCTTGCTCATGTTTTGTGAACTTGTGTACATTTTAAACACTCCCCCCAACACAGGCAGTTTCACAAGGGGAGAAAAAGATATTGAAAAAACCCAGTCTCTGCTTGTCCTGCGAACAAATGTTGAACCCTAAACTACCAACACCAAATTCCTGAAACTTACTCGTTTTTACTGTAATCTGACAAGAAGTCACATGACAGTTTCATCTTCTGAATTTTTAATGAAAATTAACAGGCCTCCAAAAATAAAAATTTGCCTCCTAACCACCAATGATCCAAATTCAGTGTCAAAATTCCACTCAGAATTTTCTTTGCATTGTTGTATTTACCCCAATCAAAGTTACTTTACAAAATAAATGGCATTTCCTCTTTGAAAAGACTGCAGGATTTAGCTTATATTGCTTATATTCAGCACAACTGGGAGCAACCCAAGTTTAGCTTTCCCAAGAAGCCTGCAATACCAAGAAACTAAATCAACACCACATGCAGGGAATTTCATTTTCCAAAGAAGTTTAAAACGTTAGAGAAATGAGCTCATAAATAGCTTTTCTTTAAAATGTTTCTCAAAACTACTTTGTGCATTTCACTATGCTTCAGGCTATGCAGAAATTGTCAACACAAATGAAAGAGGCTACATTCACTATTCTGCATAGCTCAGCTGTCACATACCAGCTCTATCATCCCTCCACCATCCACT
The DNA here is from genome assembly GCF_047495875.1 of Pithys albifrons albifrons. NCBI lineage: Eukaryota > Metazoa > Chordata > Aves > Passeriformes > Thamnophilidae > Pithys > Pithys albifrons. The sequence continues at coordinate 25,719,627 of NC_092461.1, forward strand.
CCATTCTTAACTGTACAGAGACAATGTAAATAAATAATAATCTGAATCAAACTTTAGTGAGATCAATGAATAGATTGTTTTCCTGATTTTTTTCCCTAGTAAATACTTTTTGAAGGAAAAGAGCTCCAACAGTTCTTCCTTTCACCCCTCCAAAACACCTTATTTGTTTTCCTTTTAGCAACAAAGTGCAGACTTTTCCTTATCATTGGTTCTTGGAAAACAGTTGAGAAGCCAATGACTACTATCATTCATTCTTACTGCTAACTAAACAAAAAAGAAAAATCCACACCACAAACACTTTCCTGATACAGAATGAAACTTAGTTATGTTTAGCATGACTAAATAGCAAAATCTAAGCCAAAATCTCATTTTGTTTTAAAACAGTAAGAGGAAAGGAGATGTAAGTTCAGTATCAGGCAGCTCTGTGTTGATGAATATGAAGCAAAACAGGAATAAGGTTTCTGCATTCACAATGCAAGTTATTCTGAGAAGCTGTTTGTGTTATTATTATGAGGTAAATCTGGCTTAGCAATAAACCTGCTGTGGATTAGAAACTATTAGGCTCAGTTTCACTGTACCCATGTGTACAACTGATATGATTACAGGCATAAAAGGGGGTGATAAACAGGCTCCTCAATGGAAGTCTTTCCACCTAGCTGACTTGAAAATTGATCAGCAAGAACACCTAACTGGAAAGAAAAAGGTGAAAAGATACTCAGTGAGCATTTCTCTTGAATTTCTCTGTGAAAGGCATGCACACACACAGTTGGTGATGAGATTATTTCCTTCAAGAAATTCCCCTTGTGAACAGGCAGCCCCTTCCTCCTGTGCAGCGTAACTAAACTGCTCTGAGGTCTCTCCTATCAGCTCCAAGAACTGGCCATCCATGTTTACCGAAACCAAGTATATAACCTTACACACTTCAGATGAAGCTTTTGTGCAGCATTCTCTGCCTGAATGTTTTTAGGTGGGGATTTTTGTCTTTTTTTTTTATCCCTCATGAGGGGAGATTCTGGTGTGTAAATCATGCAGAAGCAGAAAGGTGACAGATGGTTGCTGGAGCCACGCCACAGAAAAAGCAGTGGCTGACAGGATCTCTTATCCCTTAGCAGCTGCAGATAAAACCTTGACAGTTTAGGATAAAATTTCATTTAAAAAATGTAACTGCTGACAAATGAAAAAAAAATCCACTGGAGAAAACTATGCAAAGATTTCATCCTGCAGAGATGATTTCATGCATTTAAAAGAATTTCTACATACATGAGAGATGAAATGCCTTGCCTAAACAAAGGTTCTGCAATTTGGCTACCCATGGAAAACTCAGTTAGGATGGTAAAGCCACAGGAGAAATCAAACCCCCTTCCCACCCTTTTTCCTGAAAAAGCTACCTGACAGAAAACATCTAACAGATCCCCTATATGCCCACTTGTGTGCAGCCAGAACTTTACAAGACATTTGGCAGCTACTCTGATGCAGAAAAATGTCGAGCCTTCCCTATTAAAAGCTATTGAAAGGAATCAGAGAACTATACAAGAACCTCAAAAGGCATAAAAAGGGTAGTGCCTTACAAAAGCCAGTTTCTTGAAAGGAAAAGAAATTCCATTCACTTTAAGGCCATCCAGGGCCACAAATCTATGTAAAAGCTACATGTAATTATAGGGGATCACTTCACCAAACTACAGACTGAACTTCTATCCATGAATCATTGGACATGAATTACAACTGACCAAATCAGTTCAAACATTTGATGTCTTCAACTACAGTGAACTTCCCTGACAGCAAAATGCCTGTTGAGAGCAGGCCCAGACACCCTGACTGTGCAAGCAGGTAACTCACTGCACAGTCATGTTTCAGACCTGCAGCCCCAGGCACTGATCCAGAACGGGCACAGCAGCAAAGTCACCCAGCTCAAGGAAAGCAGCAACATCTCAGAGAAACAAGAACCTGCAGGTTGCTCCAGGCTCACGCCCTGCCTACACTCCCAGCAGGCACCTCCTGGGCTTGCAGGGGGTCAAGAAAAGGGACCACTTTTCCCATTAACAACAAGGGCCAGAGTAAGTGAGGCTGATGGATCAGCACAGATTCTGAGAGAGAGTAACAATGATGTTACACAACCCTGGCTAACAGGAAGCTAAGGGAGTTGTTGATACTACAAAACCAGAATACACCTGTGTTGTAGGTACTTTCCTCTCCTTTCCACCAACACACACGATACCTCTTATCTGCAGCTACTGGGTCCAAACTTTCAAACTAAGTTTTATACTCAATATGCTCAAATTCAGGTAGGTGAAAAGAAAAACATGGCATGACAGAATAAAACCAAAAATCAGCCCTCCCCTTTGAAAAGAAGTCTGTAAAATAAATACATCATGTCCTTCTATGGAAGAAAACTTCAAATTATTTCTAAAGAGTAAAAAACTCAATTTAAATATTTCTTTAAACTTGTGTAACTTTTGCTCATTTAGACAAGTAAATTACTTGTTTTGTGGAAGAAAACAATTATCAAACTAACTTCAAATTAATACTTTCTTTAAACATGTGTAACTTTCTGCTCATTTCCTGAAGTAAATTATTTTATCTTGGGACAGAGTTTACACAGCTCCTCCTTTCCTCACATGTGCCTTCCTCCTCCATACTTTTACCTTTGCTATGTTCAGGAAATTGAAACATGTCCCTCTGCCCTCCTTTGGGCTAAGAAAACCTGTCCATTTCTTTCCAGGTTTTGGGCTGTCCAGATGCCTGCACTTCACTACACAGCAAGGACAAACTCCAGATTATTAGCAGTTGATGGCAAGCTAAGCAGCAAGTGATGTAACTGGTGCTGCAGTGGCTTAGAAAAACCAACCAACCAATACCAAACAAGTAAAAAGTACAAATATTTCACAGTAAGTCTAGAGACTAGGAGTTTCCCTGGCAACAATGGTTGCAGTTTTCTGTGGGATCAGTGGTGTCTTTAGCTTCCTAGGAAACCATTTGCTTAATGCTAAGAACTGTGATGCATCTCTGAAACTTGTTCATTGAGCTCCTAAACTGGGGCAGAAGAGTGGGATGAAAAAGCACAATCCAAGTGAAGATGGTGGAGGTCACCAGACAAATAAAGGCTGGGGGGCTGGACTTCACATCAGGCTCTGATCCCAAAGGAAGGCTATGAAGATGGAGAATGGCCTTGAGGGGATGCCATACAAGATCACTCAGTCTGTTCAGCCTTGAGAAGAGGAGACTGAGGGAAGATCTCACTGCAGTTACAACTTCCTGGTGACAGGAACTGAAAGGGCAGGCACTGATCTCTTCTCTGATGACCAGTGATAGGACCTGAGGGAATGGCCTGAAGCTGTGTCAGGGGAGATTCAGGTGAGATATAAGAAAAGATCCCCAGAGGGTGGTCGGGCACTGGAACAGGTTCCCCAAGGAAATGGTCACAGCACCAAGCCTGACAGAGTTCAAGAAGGACTTTGATGATACTCTCAGGCACATGGTGTGACTCTTGGGGATGGTCCTGTGCAAGGTCACGAGCTGGACTTCGCTGGTCCTTATGGGTCCCTTCCAACTTAGAATATTCTGTGATGTTGAGTGAGGTGGCAGAGATCTGTTGATTCCCATCTAACATATTTAATCTACACAGAGCTGAAGTTCTTAAAGTCAATCCCTTAATTTATAAAAGCTGTAAAGTTCTGAAAAAAACTAAAAAAAAGCTGTTGATCATTCTTTCCCTTAAAACATTTTTAACTCTGTTCTGCACTAGAAATATCCTTTTCAACAGACTCTTGGTGTTATTATCTTTTAAAAATGTCCTGCACTCTCAATGCTGGCTTTTGATTCCTGCTTATAAAATAGTGGTTCTGTATCACACTGAGGTCCAGCTTCCGAAACCAACAACCTCTGCATGGCCATTTATGTCTCTGTATTGAGGATGACTTTCAGTTGCTTCTTTTAATGAAAAAATTGAGACTATGTGTCCTGATTTTATCTAGCTTCTTCAAAATTTCCCCCATTCATCATCTCCACCTAACAGATTTCCTTCCCCTTTCTCCCATCATGCTTCCCATGGAGGTAAAAGCAAGATTATCCTTTGAACTTCAAAGCACCTTAAAAATTTAACTTATTCTCAACATCCCTGTAAACAGTAAGATCATTATTATCCATTTGGCTGATGAGATGTCCAAAAGCTACTACTGAGAAGCTTCTTATGTGGTTTATCTTGCCAGAAGATCGTAACAGCTTACATGAGCCCAGTAAAACCTGGAAGTATGATTCTTCTACATGTTTTTAATGTCTGGTTAGAAAATATAACATTTCCTGGCTCTTACAGTCACCCATCACAGAAAAGCACCACACATATTTTGCATCTGTCAAAGTTTGCAAATGAGCCACAGGATGCTGAGCAAAATGTGTGGCAAAAAAAGGCAGAAACTGCACTGAGATGTATATTTGCCATTAGAAGCTCAGTTATGCCATGCAAGAATCACACAAGAGCTATAGAGAATATGAGGTACACTGCCCACTGGCTTCTTCCTGGATGAATGAAGCCATTAAAATATACAACAGATGAAGAAAGCAAGAGTGGAAAGAGCTTTGTTGCTGTTTAAGTGGCAGAACAGCACTAGGGAGGAAGGAGGGTGAGAAGTAACAAAACAGTTAAAAAAGGAAACATCCATCGCATCTCCCCCTCAGCTATTAGATGTGCACTTACCACCACTATGTGGCACTCCTGCCAGTGTCCCCTGAATGCCCTGCATCTCTGACAAGTACAGAACTGGCCTTTCACTTCTCTCCCTTCAGCATAAAGGAAAGGAATTACCTTCTGGTAGAGGGAGAGGATTGGAAGAGCTGAACTTGCAGATCAGAACAAGAGACAGGGCATCATCTCTCTCAAAACTGTATCTTGCATCCTACATAAATAACCTACCAAATAAAATGGCTACACGTAACCTGCTCTAGTCTCCTCATAGTTTAGAAACTGCAAACACCCCTGGACAGACTCGGTATTTAAACTACATGAACCAGCACCATCCATGTTACTGTAATATATTGAAACTGATGTTCTGTAATTGCAGTAGGGCAGGTTTGCTAATGATAGGATCAGATTTCTTTAAAGACAGGATGGCAATAAAACTGAGTGGCCTCCTGCACTGTCAACAAAATACTACTAGTCAGAAAGGAGAAAAAGTGTCAAGTAGTGCTCCATGAGTTAAAAGTACAGTCACTACATTCCCAGTGATTACAGCTCAGAGATATTTTATTTTTGGTTTGTTTGGTTTTGCTTGGCTTTGGTTTTCCCCCTGGTCCTGCATCCAAGCATTTCTCCCAGAGAAAGGAGATTGCTAGACAATATGGGGTAAATTCTAGAGAGAAAAAAATAGCTAATACAGGTGGATGCTTCTGTACATACTGAATTACATTTGCTGTGCTGTGAAATGACTCCACCTGTGTCCAGTGTCTCCCCAGCCATTTATCAAACACCTCAATGTAAACAGTGGAAAGAAAGGAACTGTGTGCTCAAATATACCCACAGATGTTTCACAAGTTCTGGATATCAAGTCTCTACCTCATGTTGAGGTTGACATTTGCATGGGCCAGTTAGAGCCTTGTTTATTTAATTACGATGAAGCCAGAACTAAGTATTCCCTAGGAAAGTGTTTTCCAGCCAAGGTTTCCAGCCAAGTCCCAAAATACCAAACCAACAAACTGTAGGACACTATGAATTCCATCCTCATCTATTTTAAGGAGGCAGGCTTCATCCAAAATTACCTTCATCAGGAAACAGAAACAGATTGCCGTTTCTTTTATAATACCTGCTATGTTTTCTAAAAACTAATTTGTGCACTATGTAAAAATTCCTACCTTCCATGTAGAAAATATCTGTATGAAGAACTGTGATGTGCTCCAGACTTGCTATTCTGGAATTGGGTGTATTTTTGTGCTGCTTAGACTTTTCAAATTTATTCTTTTAGGGTCAGTTTTTCATACTCAGAGGAGAATGTATTAAATCCCGAGAGACTGTATAGTTTCTACGTAGAAAAAATAAACTTGGCATTTCCTTGCTGAATGAAAGATAAACACAAAGCTACAAAATGAGCACTCTCAAACACTGTCCACTTGGTTCTACCAATACAAGGGTTTGGGCTCATGTAAACTTGATGCAAAAAAAGTCTTAGTAGGATGTTAGTAGGATTGAGAAAGTTGCATCATTTACTCCTAGAGGTAAACATACACTGCCAACATTACATGCTCTGATTCACTAGAAGGATGCTTCCCATGACTTCCATACTACCATCACCTTTGGAAAACCACCTTCCCCTTCATCCTTAATTTCAGAAAAGGGTAAGAAGAACTTTTAAAAATTATTGAGTGAAAAGAAGAGCTGCCCATGATGCACTGTGTACTGTTCTATTTCATCCAGACTAGGAATGTGAACTTCAACCTTCTACACCTTGGTTTAGTTACAGCAGAAGTTCATCAAACTCATCAGTCCCATGGGAGTCTGAAAGTCCCATCCCACGTCTCAGGCCTGAAAACAGCAGTGCTGCATCGTGCTGCCACCACCTATACAGCAGGCACAGCAAGGCCTTCTACCTCACCAGGAGTTTCTGAAGGTGACAACTCTTCCCAAAGAATCTACCAGACATGTTCCCACTAAGACTTCCAACATCCCACACAGGCAGGTTTATACTGTCATTTTCTTACCTCTTCAGACTGTTCCAAGTGCCTGGCTGCTATTCAGATTCACAGGAGACTAACACTGTTAACACTGAGACAATTCTTGGAACAAAGTGAGACTCCTGTAGAAACATTTACCTTTTAACAGGCCATGTTCCAAACTCCGTGTGCTAATCTCATAAGCAGTTTACTGGAGCACAGATAACCAGAGTTTATTTTAGAGTTTATCACTTTTCCTAAAGAAAAAGAATGTTCTCTAGCTTGTATTTTGCAAGTGTGGAGTGCATTTTTTGGGAGGGAAAAAAATAGAAAAAAAAGTTTTGAAACTTACAGTTCAATCAAAATGTTCTGATCTAATTTATATCCTTTCATAAGTATAAAGAAAGACAATTTCAAAGTCTAGAAGATACACAGAACTGTCATCTCCTGCTTAGGAGAAAATTAAGGTCAGTAAAGGTAATGAATGGGAAGTTGACTGCAAGTGCAGAACCATGCAGGAAACATTTCAGGGTATTACAGTTAAATCATGCAATACCTGGAAAACTCTGTTTCTATGCTGACCTACACCCAGGCAGTCCTAAAGGTGAGAACCACTATAGGACAGCTAGTTTTAATTTCTTTTCTTGCAACATCATTCTCTACCACTGATGTTTTGGGTTGTTTTTAAAACAAGACCCCGATTCTTATTGCAGTTTGTTCTATAACAAATAACAAGCTTTTACAGCTTTGTTGCCCAAATTAACCCACTTTTTTGAATAGTTAGTTCTAACAGTTCTGAAACACATCAAAGGTGAAGCCATAAAGGAAACTTTTACGTGTATATCAGTATAATTCAATGCATCATGAAAATGGACACTGAACTCTGAAATCCACTTTAGTAGCCATAATGGAGTGTGTTCCACATAATTCTTGCTGTTAACTCAGGTTCTGGCCAGCTTCTTTGCAGGAGAAGATGACCTGTGTATACTGGTGAGTAAATAAAAGCAGGTGAGAAGTCACACAGCAATGAACAAACATGTAGACTGAACCCATCAAACCAGACACAGTGAATTCATTAACAAGCAGAAACTGTTACCATAAAACCTCATAGGTATTTAACTGAAGGATGTAAAAGTATTCCATTTTTCATCTGTTCTGCAGGAAGGGCAATTTATCACCTAGAATACATGTACATGGTTTCTTAATAGGCTAAAAACTCAAAAATCAAGTAATTTGTACACATTTGTCAAGTTTGGATTTTGGAGTAAAAACTGGAAGTCACACAGACTGACAACTGGATACCTGCATTTCTATTTCTAGGACTCCCCAGTTCCTCTAAAATTTAGGGATAGGCAAAAAAAATTGAGGAATAAAATGAAATAAAATACTAAAAATGCAAAATATAGGAATAGACAAACCATAGATAATTTGCTGGTGCCAAAAGACAGCATGAAAGTAGGCTGGAAAATATCACATTAACATGTATTTCTGATACTTTAAAATACTCAAGACTTCTCTCATTCACAGTTCAGTAGGAACGAAATAATTATAACAAAAATAGTGTGTTCTTTCCCTCTCTGTGCCGCTTTTTCATATAAGAGATTATAGCATGAAACAGTTTATATCACAACCCTACTGCATATTTGTCTTCCTTTTTTGATATGAAGCAAACATGAAAGAATGCTCTGAAGAATCAATCTGTGATGATATCAACTGCAATGATATCACTTTTTCCATTTCTCATAAGCAGAACTTAAGTTTTATTTCTGACAGTGATAAGGGGCTTATTTCCCTTTTTAAACAAAGCCTCAGTCTCTCCAGCAGTATAGATGTGTAAAGTTTTTATTACCTGTTTATGAGCTCATATGAGCTAACAGTTCACTTGCATAAATTAAAAATTATCCCTTACCACAAACTTGATTGTAAAGTTCTTGATCCTTTTTTTTCTTTTTAAGTTTTTGTCCTAAACTTTAAGCTAATGACCATTAAGCTGCATTTTATGACAATTGGATGATGCAGAACAGATGTTGAGCTAAAATTTCATTTGCCAAATGTCAGCTCAGAACACATATTTAAAACTGTATTAGTAAGACAAAGTACATGGTGAAAACAATAAGAAAAATTGTCAACTACATCAGTGCCTGCCAACCATTTTTCTGGGACTTCAGACAGAAATTCTTCCTGAACTGAAGATTCCAGAAAATGATGTTCAGTTCTAGGAATGTTAATTGCTTATTAGGGTGAGTATGTTCTCTTCCGGATATCTACTTTTTCATCTTGAGCTGACCAATACATAGCAAGTACTAATCAAAAGCCTACAGTTTGTATCCTTTTGTCTTGCAGAGTTTCCTCTGCTGGTGAGCTTTTGTTTGGACCTGTGGTTGGACAGGTAGGTTCAGTGCCTGAAAAGGATGCCTGACACTTGTCCCCATGATTCGGGACAGTCACAAAACACTCCAACCAACCAAAGCACCAACAGGGCTCTAAGGAAACTTGTAACTTCTCTGCTAACCAAGTCCATTCCACTGACCAGCATGTTTATTTTTTCTTGCTCTGTGTGTGTGTGGCTCGGCTTCGCGAATGAAGATTTGGGCAGGGCTCTCCCCACGTGGGCGTGCCCTTCCAGCCTGCACAGTGGATTTTTTAGGTGAGGCACAGTGTGTGCAGAACTGGCCCCACTGTTTAAGTCCCAAGGTCCATTTGCACGGCCAAGCAAGCTTGGACAGTGACAGTGAAGTCCTCCGGACTAGAACCTACAGCACCCAGCATTTCCCAGAAGGTCTCCCATCCAAGTACTAATCTGGGGCTGACTCTGCTTAGCTTCCGAGATCTGATGGGATCAGATGTCAGGGAAATCTTGCTGTGTAAGGTATAAATGATAACCCTTTGAGGCATAAAATGCAACTTAACACAAGCACTTGGGCTGAGTTTTCCTTCTTTTAGGTATACCTACAATGTGTTACTCTAAAATAATTTCTGTCCTTACACATTATTTCTTCAAGCATCTGGAAGGTCTTCCATCTTATCATTTCCACACTTGTAATTTATCCACATTTTTGTAAACTATTCCTAGAAACCAACACATTAAAAGCATCCTGATTGCTTTTGTTACTTTTCTCCAAACTCAATTCAAATTTTCATTGTTTTTCCAATGGCTGAATGACCACCAACTGCTGTAGGCCACAGACAGTTCCACAGGCCAGTCTGCCTAGAGGGGCTACAGCTTCTGGGGACGAAAGCACAACATGATTAGGTGTTTGTGACATTATTCACACCAGCAAGCAAGGGCAGAAGTACTAAGTAAGAGACATCACCACAGTTCATGGATCAAATGAATGAGTTCAAGAGTAATGCAAACCTATTTTACAAAAGTTATTTTGTGCAAATTTCCAATCCATCTAGTAGTAATTAGTAATAATAGTTAATGATGCCCTCTAAAGAGTTTATGAAGTTTTATTTATATCTGGATGCCTGATTGCTCCTACTTTACCTACAGAAATCAACACTCACAAATGTACAAATGCTATCACAAGAAAGAACCAAAAAAAAGCCAATGAAAACTTTGCAAGAAATCTTTTACAAGCACATATCCTAAACATTAACTGGCTAACAGTTGCAAAGTGATAGCACAGCAACTAAACAGAGATAACATTTTCTTAAAAAGGTATTATGTTCAGGACCTGTAGAGATACTGCAAATCTGTCTTTCCTGTCCATAGGGCACAGTGCCTTCAACACCATCATTGCTCTGGCCCAGGGTGAGGCAGGGGAGGAGTCAATTTATATCTACAGATCAGTTTATGATTTTTTCTTTTTTAATTCAGGGAAAGAAGTCTTTTCAAATTGTTGCTTAGACACTTCCAGCATTTGTGTTGATGGCAAATTTTTGGGCTCTCCTATTATTAAATTACACATAGAAACAAACAAACAAACAATTAAATAGATCACACCATCTGCCATAGAAAAACCTAAGTATAAATTAACATTTCCAACAAGTTTAAACTCAAATTATCAAAGGAGACTTGTTTCTTTTCCATCAGAAAACTGAATAAAATCACAAGATGCACTGAGGATTCCATCTAGCATTTCCATTGCTGTTATCATGGAATTGAAATCATTTGCCAGAAAACTCGTATATCCATCTGCCTCCTTGGGCTTTCAAGTTTCCTCCTTGCACCTTCCCTAAGTAGATCAGGATGGTCACTGGCAACATTAAAAACTGGCTACCCATTTGAAAAGCATGCACAGTAACACTCATTTCTGCAAAGCTGTAATCATACATTCTGCTGGCACATACTGACTTTGGAAACCTGTACAACACACAGCCTGAAACACAGGCCTGGTTATTCCTCAGGCTCGTTGCACAATACCAAAATACCACTTTCTGCAGAATTTGTGACCATTAACTGCAGACAAACCAAGAACTGCAACAACTTCCACCCAAGAAGCAACTTAAAATTCAATCCACAATGGCTACAGAGACAGAATAGTCACACCACTCCTCCCATTTTCAGAGAAAATGACTTTTCTTTAGCTTTTGAGGAGTGGCACTACCGAGAGCAGGATAAACACACATGTTCAAGACCACACCTATCATCTCACTGCACAGCAGAGCTGATGAGAGCTTTCCAAGTTAAAGCATTAGGACAATGCCGATATGCAAACAAAGTCTTTCATGTACCACGACAGGTGTTTTTTTCATATTCAACAGCAGAAACATACAAAGCAAACCATAATTACAAAGCTCCAAACGAGCAAGCAATAGAAGACAATGAAGAAGGTTGCACCCACCTGGGATCTTTCTGAATGCTATCAATGGAAGGTGACCTAGCCAAGGTCCCTTCGGGTGGGATGGCTGGCCCAGATTTGCTGTATGGTGATTCAACAGAAGGACAATACTGCAGCTGTCGGTAGGGGTCTGCGTAATTGGAGGCGGGGCCGGCCGCATAGCTGGCCCTCTGGAAGGTCGCGGTGGCGTTCTGTGTGCCGTGCTGACTGCCTGTGCGCTGTAAGGGTACGGAGTCGACACCAGGGGAAGATGGGGCTACGACAGGAAAGTAGGGACAAAGTAAAAAATTGAGGACCTGTTCACAGAAATGGTTAACCAGGTCTAGGCAGAGGGAAAAAATAAAACACACACATATAAAACAGGGGTTCAAAAAGAATGAGAAAAAAACAAACAAAAGAAACAAGCAACATTGTCATTTTCAAAACCATAGAAGGAAATAATTGTCAAACAAATTCTAAATGACATGCCAGTTCTGGACTAGAAGACCTCAACACCAGTTAAACAGATTGTAGCAGTGCTTTCACCTGGAGTTTTAGCTGCACTAACATGAAATGAAAGAAGTGCAGAAGCAGCATGGGAATAATCAAAGTAGTGTTCACAGCCACCCGTGTGAGGCTTTTGCAGTCCTTACAGCGGTGAAAGTCAGTCAGATTCCTCCCCAGCAGAAGAAGAGTCAAACCAGGCTCAAGAGTGCAAACTGAGATAGATGGCTCTATGGCAGAGGAAACACCCAGCCATCCCAGATTTGTAGTCCTGGTATCCATCAAGCAGGTAAAAAACAGACACCTGCCACTGAGAGTTGCTGCATATGCTTCATTAAGCCATCTTCTGCAAATTTCACCTTAAGTTAAGACTTAGGGGACTGCTGCTGCTAACTCAATTTGTAAGAGAACTAATCACAAGGTGACCATGCAGATGTCTTAATGCGTGCCAGCAATGGCTGTGCTCACACACACAGCTCAAGATTAATGCATTACCCGTTCTGAGCGGCTTAACCAATAGCTTTAAACTGACTTAATGCTTTTGCAACTCAAAAATCTTATTAATCTTTCTTGTAGCCCATTATCATTCTGTTACAGCACTGGGTAGCAGAAATCCAGTCTGCTTTATGATTCTTATTAAACACACAGTATTTTTCAACCAAAGCCCAGTTAATGGCACATTATCACTGTAAGGGCCAGAGGACCAATATCCACATGATCTTTGGCCTGGAGACAATACAAATTAAATGCTGGCTCTGCTCAGAAGGAAATTTGGACTGTGTGAAGCAGCACGTGAATGCATGGTGGTTGCCATTCCCTCCTGTCCCAAGACAGCAAGAATGCTTTTGCCAAAAGGAGTGGCTTGATCCAGGGCTATTGCTACTTGAGCCAAATTCATATGCTGAACTGCCGACAAACCCACATATTGTGGACACAGGTTTTTATAACAGATTCCCCAATCACTTATCATGGACATGCACATTTAAAAATAAATATTTAATGCATTATAGGTCCTAGAAAGCGATTTTAAGCATTTTATCCCCAAGTGTCAGCAAACGAAACTCAGTGAGTGTTAAATACAATTAGACAGTTTTGCATGAACCAGTACTTGCAAAAGTTACAACACCTGAAAATTTTAAATTTGTATCGAATCTTTGCCTTATTTTTAATTTTTTTCTTATGGCCTTGAGTATTTAATTTTACATTACCATGTACCATAATTTTACTGCAAACACAGGTAAGTGGGATCACGCACTTACCTACTACCCCATCTCTGGAAGTGCTCAAGGCCAGGTTGGAGGGGTCTTTGAGCAATCTGTTATAGCTGAAGGGGTCCCTGCTCAGCGCAGGGAGTTGAAGCTAGATGACCTTCAAAGGTCCCTTAAAACCCATTCAGTCTATGATTCCACAATTATGTTTACTCACATATACAACAACATTTTTCACATATTGTTTGGCTTAATTGTTAGTACATATATATATTTCCTTATGAAATGAGACACACAGACCTTTTCATAAAATTGTGTAACTCCAAATGCAATAACAGTATTAGCATATTTAAATATCTCATGCACAAATCATGATAAATTGAGTGTTAGAAAGAAACAAGGCAAATATCACATTTTAACGGAAAATAGAGTTCAAAACCAAAATCGGGTGCCTTGCGAGATGAAGAGTATTAAAACAAGTTAGAGAAAATACAAGAAATATTTTCAAGTAAAAATGCAAAAATGTAATTTTCTACTGACATAGCATACTCATAACACTGTCACTCCATAGAATATGCTGTTACCTTTTGACAAATTATATGGGGAATTACAAAAAAACCCTGCAACACCAATACTGCTGAAAACAAGAGCTTCATTGTAATGTTAATTGCTTTGCGAAATATTCCACAACATTTCCTTCCTCTCCTTTGCAGGACAGTTCAGTAATTATTAGAAAGGCTTTATTTCTATTTTTCCCTTTGGCTCGCTATCAAAATAGGTATTTATATGAACTAAAACTAGCTGTCATCCCAACACCTACAAGCTTCTCAAGTCACTCTGATTCATTTCTCAAATTATCTTCCTAGCAGACTGTTTCTTCCTTCTGAATTTTATCACAATTAACACAGAAGTGCCATATTCAGAATGTGAGACAAATATATGACTTAAGCATTCACAATTAAGCTTGCTTGGACAATGCTTCCAGATCAATTAAACCAAAACAAAAAAAACCCCAAACTACTAACACTTTAGAGTAACTTCAGCATCTAAGATGACTACAGCCACCTACCTTTCACTACAGTGAAAGAGCTGTGCTTTAGTAGACATTTTTACACAAGTAATTACATGTAAAACTGAAGCAAAGTCATCTCCTACCAATTTTCTTTCCTTGCTTAAACAAATCCCTTTGGCAGCCAAACCTACTGACTGAAGTGTGGCTTTTTTGCAAACTATTGAGATATCCCTTCTATTTAGCTATTAAAACAGCAAAGCCATGGTGATTATGCCTAATGAAGTAAATTCAGAAGTCCATTTGCTTCACCCAGCACAGTATGTCTTCACTGAGCACGGGGGCATTCAGAAGGGACACACTTGAAGTGTATGAGAAAGCATTCACTTATCAGATGTATTTGCAGATGGTCACGCAACCTTTCTATCTGTTTTTAAATTGAAGACACTTCTCTCTTTCTCTAACTTTCTCTTTCACATTTGACTCTCTCAAATCCAAACCAGCTACACCTCGACCAGAACCAGCTCAGTGTGGGTAAGACACATTACTACTTTGACAAGGATCAGGGGTTTGCCCCAGCAACAGAAGAGAGGGACAGGAAGGAATTGCAACAGAAATACTGTTTCTGGAGAGATGGGCTGCTTTTCCCTCTCCCACCAGCCCAGCATCTGGCCCAGCTGAAGCAGAATCATGGTCAAGTCACAATATTGCCTCGGGTCTGTGGCTGACCCTATTGTGCCTCTGCATGAAGGTGAAACTAAAAGTCATAACCAGACTGTGAAGAAGCAGGTCTAGTTTTGTGGACATCTTGACACCTCCTTGATTTAACAAGAAGCTTGAAGGTAAAGATATCCACAAACTAGACCTGCTTCTGGTCTTCCAAAGTCCCTAAACTGACAAGGAGATCAAGATTAAAATCAAAAAAGCAAAAGGCTTGAAAACCTTATATATCGTGTCTTACCTAAGTTAAAAAATCAAGAAGCACAGTCTCAGTGATTTTAAAGATTTAAGATTTTGCTTTAATTTGGCATGTCATTAATACCTTAAAAATACTGTATCATCTCAGCCCCTCCCTAGTCCAACTTCAAAATCACATCCCCAGTAAATGGAGCATATGGTTGTCACAGAGACATTTAAAATATTCTAACAAATCTTTACCAAAGAGAATAAAAAGCCTCTACTAACTATAATGGAAACCTTCCAAGGACCTGATATATGCCCTGATTATGGTTCTCTTGATTGCAGAAACAGCACACAGAGAATCCAGTATTTATAATTTTCTATGGCTTTTGCATAACATTAACAAAGATATCACAACTTTAATATTAATGCTGATAATTTAGGTGTCTCACCAAATGCACTCAGGCTCATAATGTGATACTCAGCTTAGAAATTCACTTTCAGATTTTGAATGTTCTTTTCATATCTGTGACAGATGTTAGAAACAAGTAACAAAATGCAAGAAAGTAAGAACACATTGATCTAGGCAGGGATATTATTGCACCAGATCTGAGTATCTCAAGGTCAAGTTCATATAAAAGCGGCTAAGAAGTTCAGATTTTCTAGAAGTGAAAGGGCATTTTGTCCAGCTAAGATAAGATGGATCAGACCTTCAGAAAGGATAAATTCATTTATGAGAATTATCTTGCTACACCTGATTGCTGAAAATTACTCAGTTGATGCTGCTGTTTGATCTGTGGATACTACCTTGCAAAATTTTCCTCTCATTATTTGATATTAGACATTGAGTTTCTGTATTAACCTTCTCCTAAGGCCTTTCAGACAGATTTCAAAATTATTTTCTTTTTTTTCTGTGTTTTTTTCTTCACTGATTTGCACCTGCAGTTGACTTCTACTCTCACATGAAAGTTGAAAATTGGATCCCAGTAAGATCTCTTTTTAGTGCGAGATATGTCCATCATCCCTCCATGAGTTCATAAATTATACAAATGCAGTGAATTCTGTTGGTAGAAAATCTATAGGAAGATTTATCAAACAGGTATCCTCCCATCTAATATACCATAAAATAACACAGTGCATTCTCTGTCAATTAGGAAAAAAACTCATCAAGGTGGGGGATAAAAACATTTTACCTCAAAATGTTGAAGTGAGTGTTTTAAAGCATGAACCAGCTTTCTTGCAACAGAAGTTTAACAAAGTAAGATTACAATCAAGCTAGTAGTGAATTGGCAATCCAAAGTGACAAGCACGGTCAAGTTTAACACTGTTCAAGACATATGGTATTACATGCAATAATAACACCAACATTATTATTATTATTATTATTATTATTATTATTATTATTATTATTATTATTATTATTATTATTATTATTATTATTATTATTATTATTATTACTATTAATTAATAATAATAATGATGATGATGATGATGATGATGACAAATTTGCTTAGCAGTTACTTTTAGAAGCACTTTTCCACAAGTGCTTTTCCCACAAGGGAACTATAAAATGTTAGAGAAACACATAGTTGAGGAAAATGGAAAATATTTACTGAAAGAGGGGAAAACTGTAATTGATATTACCAACTACCTACCTCTAAGGTAGTTAAGATTTTTTGAAGGCACTATCTTATTTTCTGTTCAAGGTACATATGCACAAGGAATTTTGTACTTCAGACATGCAAACTGAGAATAAAACAAAAAAAAAGCCAACACTCCAATTTCGATTTAAAATACTCAGGACCCTAAGCAAATACCAGCTCCACAGCTCTATATAGTTGGCAACTTTACTATATGATTTCATGTAGTTGAAACAGGAAAAAACATCAAAACTACCACAACTTTGTGTTTCTCATTATCCATTTGCTCCTCCCTCACTTCTCTGCACTCTATTTTGTCCTATTTAGTTGATCTTGCAATCAAAACTCCAATCTCACAAATCTTAGCTAGAGAAAAATAAAAAGAACATATCAGCAAATCTTCCCTTGCATTGCCATGAGATGGGCTCTGCCCCATCCATCCAGCCTTTGCTTTCAACAGATCAACCATTTAGGGCTTCCAGGATTGTTCCAGCCAATTCCTTCTGCTGGCTCCAGCTTTCTCCTATTTTGCATATATATATGGCCAAACTGCGCGAACGCAGATTTGAGAAGGGCTCTCCCCAAGTGCCCTTCCAGCCTGCGCAGTGGATGTTTTAGGTGAGGCACAGGATGCGCAGAACTGGCCCAACCGTTTCAGTCCTAAGGTCCATCTGTCACGGCCGAGCGAGCTTGGACAGTGACAGTGAAGTCCTTGGGAATGTCACAGCACCCGGTACTAACTGGGGCTGACCCTGCTGAGCATTCGAGATGTGACAGGATGGGATGGCAGGGAGGCATTGAACTGCCAGGGGACGGTCCCCGCTGGGACTCGAACTCACGACCTTGTGATCCAGAGTCCCGAATGCTCACCATTACACCAGGGACCCTCCTTCCCTCCAGTCAGTTCCATTATGCTCAGCTCAGTTTCTCCAGCAGGTGGACCTGAGAAATGACAAGTCTCTCTGCTTTCCTGGGTATGTCTCTTTAATTGAACACAACATGCCATGCAGGGGAAATGCAGGCAGACTAAAGAAATTGATACGGAACAGCATGGTACATAGCCAAAAAGGGTTCTTGTCCACCCACAAACATGTTAGTCATAATTTCCTCAAGTACTGGTTATACCTGGCTGTCACACCTCCTTGCAATTAGGATGCCTACAAGCTGTTGGAAGCAGGTATTCAGTAATATTTTTATCATCAGATGTTTTTGTGACATGTTGAGGAGAAAGCCTTTTTATCGAGGCAACATCCTTGTGTCTTACCAGATACCATCACAAGAGATTTATGTTTTACACACTTTCCCATCCCATCTTCAAAACCAGAGTTAGCTGTTTAGATGCTATTACTTCTATGGGGAATACTCCGGGCATCTCCAAATTAGTTAATAAGTTCATTATCACTGCTGGCAGCTGCAATGAAGGTGATAAACATATTCAAAGTGAGCATACATCCCAATAATGACTTATTAACAATTTGCTATTTGATTCTTGCAAAGACCTTACAATCATTTCCTGATCACTGCACTATCTACATGCCACTGTTGGCAGGAGAACTTCTTGCCTCAGAGAAACCAAGAAAAGATTGCTTGCAGTCTGTATATTGCTGTGTTCAAGACAACACTTGTTTACTCTTAAAATGCAAAAACTGACAATCACTGAAAACTGAAGAACTGAAGTTGCTACTGCACAGATCTATCCTTTCATTTCTATTTTCTAAGAGTGTTATTTACATCTAACGCTAATTGTAACAATAAAGTTCAATATTCCTTTTCTCAGAAACTGATGTTTTTCTATAATGCAGAAAGAGTCGTTTGAATAAAATACCTTCCTCAGTTTCTGAGCTATTTCTCTGTTTACAGACTAGCTGTTATCTGATCACTTTGAAGACTCCTTTTGTCTGTGTTGTTCCACTTCAGTTTTCAGATTCTCACATTGTGTCTTAGTTTCCTTTTCAAGCTTACTTTTTGTTTGTGACACATACCTGTTTCCCTTCTATTGAAGGAAAGCTGTGTATGTGTTTATATATTTATGAAAATATTTTTCTTTTTCCCCCCTTCTATTCAGGGAAGATGTATAACTGCCATTGCCAAACCTTCAGCATATGGAATAATAGTTTTCTTAATCACCAATTCAGACTTGGCATTTCTTTACTACTAATTATTTCATGTATGGGTTCAATATGTGATCAGTTGGTATCAATCTGAAATCACTTGGTTTCACCAGGGTTGGCACTGGAAGCAAATACATGCCTTATGAATAAAGTCATCTTTTTGTATCTCTAAGCAAATTTTAATGCAGAAATACATATGTGAGTAATTCAGTGACCTCCGAGATCATCGAGTCCAACCCTTGGTCCAACTCCAGTCCATTTACCAGATCATGGCACTCAGTGCCACGGCCAATCTGCATTTAAAAATCTCCAGGGGTGGTGAATCCACCACCTCTCTGGGCAGGCCATTCCAATGCCTGATTACTCTCTCTGGAAAGAATTTTTTCTGATCTCCAACTTAAATTTCCCCTGGCAGAGCTTGAGCCCGTGCCCCCTTGTCCTATTGCTGAGTGCCTGGGAGAAGAGACCAGCCCCCACCTGGCTAGAACTTCCCTTCAGGTAGTTATAGACAGTGATGAGGTCACCTCTGAGCCTCCTCTTCTCCAGGCTAAACAACCCCAGCTCCCTCAGCCTCTCCCCATACGACTTGTGCTCCAGAATGGTGACAGAATTTGTATCTTAGAAGTGTGTATTTCAGTTCTATAGATACAGCGCCTGAAATGAGTGAGTTCCAATGCAAGTTTATTTCGCAGCAGTAATTATTGCGACTTCTGTGAAACCTGAAGTCAAAACTCGAATGCAGCCTCTTCCATAGCTATGTTTGTCACAAGGCTTCACTACTGGGGCCCAATCTCACCTTCTCCAATTCTACATCCTTCCCTCCAGTCATCCTTCACTATCAGGTTCCAGGGTGTCCACCACAGTAACACAGCCTGTATCTTGAAAGCTGCATCTCAAAAACATTTAGAGCTACAGCATCATTTAAAAATCCACGTAGTCCAAAGGGACACCGTGGATTTTATGTAGGTATTAGAATTGCCCAAGACATTATATTATTTCAGATTTCCATCTCAAGGCTATAGAATGACTTCCTCCCTTGCCTACAACCAAACTAGGGAAAAGTCTCATTTTTCAAGTTAGCAGTATTAAAAAATATAATACTCCTGTTCTACCTCCAGGAACTGACTGCATTTTAAATCTGTCAAATTTTAATCTCAGTAATATATGCAACTTTCATGCTCAGACTTAGCTTCTAGCATGTTGCAGTGATGCTGCCTCTGCACAAAAAAACATGGTATGTACACATAATGTGATAATCAGATGCCAACTTTGGCTGCTAAAGGTGTTATTGCCAAGATCTTTTCTCAGATTGTGTCTTCTCTCTCTGAGTTGCATCCTTCAGTTTGGGGAGAACATGCAGTTCGATTCATTTGTTACATGAGCGTTTAAACAGAGAATTCAAGAATGCCACAGCCCTTAAGAGGAACTGCTCCCCTTTCAGAATCTGAGATACTAAAATTCATCACGTGAATTTCCTCACTGCAGATAAAATTCAACTGTGAGCAATGGCACTATACAAGACACAGGTATCACCTTCCTCCTCTTTGTAGTACTACATGGTTTCACAGTCTGTGCATGAAACAAAATAACCCAACCACAGCAAAAGCACACAGACACTACTGCACACAGACTCATCTACTGCAATGAAATTTCTGTTTTCACTCCTAAACCTCCTTCTCTTGAAAACTTTGTTAAAAGTTCCTGCCCATCTGGTCAGCATAAAACTGAACACATGGACAAAAGTCACAATTAATATGGAAAAAGATGTCTAAATACTAGGAGACAATAACAGGTTAACAGCGTGCACTGCATCATGCTACAGCCACAAAGCACATGGATGTCTTCTCCGTCAGATTTTGACTTCGTGTCTAGCACACTACAAACCTAAGTAATAAAGTTGTTACTAACTGGTATTTCTTAGAACACTTCACTGAACTTCAGCTAGTTTGATTAGTAGTTTCCACTCTGGAACAGACAGTTATTTTATTATTAAGGCAGTAACATTTGTGTTCCAGTGCCAGATCATGTGATATCTACACCTTAACCATGAATTTAACTTCTGCAAACGACAGTTTAAAAGTCGTTGGACCCATTTAAGTAAAAACTTAAATATTTGAATACTTGTACTCATAAAAACTACATGTAAACTGCTGAAATTATGACAAAGGAAGAGACTGGCTCTAAAAGTAGACAGTCTTACATATATATAAAAAAGATTAAAGTTTGTGTAAAAAAAGGAATAAAAATAATGGGCTGGTGATTTTTAAGACTGCCTTTAAACATAATATTGCAGAAGGAATGATCCTCTAACAAAAGCTTTAGTTATCTTAAAGACATTACTGGGTAGTTACCTCAGGCACAGCAGTGCTTTTGTTCAGCAAAGATTTACAAGAAGGAGATTTATGAAAGGTGTTTGAATTGCTTTTTATTTCATGAATGACAACCTCGCATTTCTATGCAACATTGAAGTACATAAATGAGAATGGATGTCCTGCATCACTAAAATCTGATGTGATGAGGCTTTAAGCGGAGCCTACGCCTGTACAGTAAATACATGATAAATACACTGACAGTCTCTGCCATAAACACTGTATTTTCTCAACAGTGGCAGGTGAGATTTACAGAGTATGTACTTCCCTGAGCAAGATTTTATAATCACAGTTCTCCCTCAATAGGTGTCAAAAGTCAAGGGACATCTGAGGAATACTCAGACATATTTTAAAGTCATATTCTATTAAGACAAGAACAGAAGAATCAGAAAATACAGAACAAAACACAAGCCTCTGGAGGTATTCTGCTCATGGTACAGAGGAAGAAGGCTGTGGACACTGACCAATTTAAAAGGTTTCTTTTCCAAGCAGTGAAATCTTGTCTGTCTTCAGATGGGTACAATTACTCTATGGAATCCAATCATGGACTCAATACTTTGGAACTACAAATATCTTATTTGGAGAAATGCATCTCCACTATAAGGGGCATATTGCTTACAGATTACAAAGGTGGTTCTGCCTGGTTTTGACCTTCTTCCACTTCCCCCACTCTCCATTCTTGTCCACTGCACACCACTGAAAACAATGTATTTTGTTACAAAATTTTAATAGGAAGGAAAAAAATAAAAAAATCCTTCTCAAAAAAGATGAAGACACTGTACCTTGAAAAAAAATCAGCTAAAACATATACACAAGAACATAACACAGGTAAGGCTATAACAGACACTGGATCTGTCAAATGAAATGGGATTATGATTTTCTATTGCTTTGAGGTGATTTGTTATTCTTTATGCAGATTACTAAGGTATTTTCTGCTCAATTTACTTTGTACTGAAGATTTGTTCACCGCTTGCTTCCTATAATTCTTTCTCCCAAAGCAATGTTATCAAGTGGATGTCAGTTAGGAACAGGTCTATTATAACAACATTACCAAACTGATAGAGATGTAGTGGTAGGAATAATTTTTCTTTTTAATTTCTCTGAAAACATTATGTCCTATAGCCAGAACTCCATGCTGTGTGATTTATCAGCATGATCCTCAATTAATCTGCAGCTGTGCCATCACAGTACATCCATGCACAGCACATCAGCCTGTGACAAACCAAACCAAACCAAACCAAACAAGTGAAACTGTCCCCCAACCAGAAAAAAAGCCACAGCCTAACCAGAAAGAAGCAATATTTGGTATTTATAACCTAACTCTTGAGTTCAGGAATAAAAATCCAATTAAATACAGATTCAAGAAGCAGTATAAAGGACAAAGGTTTTAATAGAAATGGGGGAAGTTAAAGCTGATTTTTCTATTGATCTTCCTTTTGCCTGAAGCAACAATTTTACAGACAAATAAAGAAAAATGTATTCAAAACCAAGGTTCCCTTTTTACTTTTAAATGATGTATTTGCAATGCATGAAATAGCATGTAACAGGTAACTGTTCATTAGTAGCTAGAGATGCCATTCTGAAACGGAATTGATACTATACCAACATACTCATTGATGCTACTTGTAAGAACCTGACAACACCTAACTGCTTGCATACAGGAATTTATTTCTTTTCCTCTAAACACCTTGAGATTCCTTTTACTTATTAGTCTGAAGACTAAGGAATTACAAGTGATACGTCTGGTTAACTAAACTCTAGTTCTGTGCTGAGAAACAATACTTAACACAACATGAGAAAAGATGAGACAGTGTAAGGCAACTGGGGTATAAACTGCCCTGTGGAACCTGCCATTGGTGCTGTGCAAGGATCAAACAGGAGAGTCTGATTCACACAACTGAAGTTATGTTTGCACACCTTTCAGGTGCCAAAAGCTGTGAACTAAGCCCTCTGCATGTGACTCACCATGACATTAAAACTGCAGTTCCACAGTGTAATTTTACATAGTCTCATTTCACTTCATGCTGTGTTAGTTTTTTAATTTTTTTTCATGATGTTTAAATCATAGACAACTTTAGTGATTTGAAAGATCTAAAAGCTAACAAGTTACCAAGGGACTGCTTGCTAACAGGTATTGTAATTGACCATCAAAAAGATATGTCTCCAAGTAAAGTTTAAAAAACCCCACTCATAAGTGTTTCTGTTATCATCTGAATACTGAGTATCAAGTGCAAGATGCTGAAAAACACTGGTATCAATACAAGTTATGGGATGAAGGAATTAAGGGCAGCCCTGCTGAGAAGGACTTCTGTGTGCTGGTTGAGGAGAGGGTGGACATGAGCCAGCAATTCCAGGAAGACAACTGTATCCTGGGCTGCACCAAAAGTAGCATGGCCAGCATGTCAAGGGAGGTGATGCTGTCCCTCTATGCTGCTCTGGTGAGATCCGACATGGAGTGCTGTGCCCAGCTCATCGCAGGAAAGATGCAGACCTGTTAAAGCTGGTCTAGAGGAAGGCCACAGAAATGAGCAGAGGGCTGGAGCACCTCTTCTATGAGGAAAGGCTGAAAAAGTTGCATTGTTTAGCCTGGTGAACAGAAGGCTTCAGGGAGACCTGAAAGGGTACCTGAAGGGGGCCTGAAATGAAGCTGCAGAACAACTTTTTAGCAGGGTCTGTTGTAATAGGACAAGGGGCAAAGGTTTTAAACTGAAAGAGGCTAGATATAAGGAAGACATTTTTTACAATTAAGTTGGTGAGGCACTGGAACAGGCTGACCAGAGAAGTGGTAGATGCCCCATACCTGGAAACATTCAGGGTCAGGCTGGGGCTCTGAGCAACCTGGTCTGGTTTAAGATGCCCCTGCCTGTTGCAAGGGATTGGATTACATGATCTTTGGAGGTCCCTTCCAACCCAAACTATCCTATGATCCTATCATGTTTTTTCAAACTACTTCATAACCATGAAAAACACCCAACAAGCTTCAAAGGATAAAAGATTAAGGTTTAAAACCTTAAAAAAGGTTAAGGAACAGTTTATCTTTAAAAGCAGACACAGAAAACTACTAACAATTTGTGATACCACACAACTGCAATAAAGTAGGCTTAATTATTGTTGAAAGAAGAGTAAATCACTCTACAGGATTTGGAGATCTAACTATTTTCATATGGGAAATTTTCAAATATTGGAAAATTGCTTCACAATATGAAAGAAATATTCACACTGACTTCTAAAAATATCAACTATATCCACTACTTTATTACATATCAGGACAAATATTTACAGCTTTGTGAGGATGATATACTTTGGCTCAATTCATGCATCCTTTGCAGGCCCATGCTCTTCTGGTACAGGACAACAAAGGAGCTAAGAGACTTGACAAAATGTTGACAATCAAAGACATGCATCAAATCAAGTTCTTGGGTATTTGAAAGCAGCACTAAGCAGCCCACGTAATACCCTTCTCTGGCCTCTGGCCTTGCTGTAAAAAAACTGTTAAAAAATTACTTGGACCTATTCAGCAGTTACTCTTCCCACAGATCACCGGCAAGGAAGGACTGTTGGGCAGCAGAGCAGCACTCTCTCCCGGAGCAAGGCAAGGTCTCTGCCTGACCATGCCAGCTGCAGAGGGAAGGCAGGGCAGAGGCAAGGAGATGGTGACCAGTGAAGTTTTCCAGAAGCAACTCCACAATGCCAGACTTCTGCCTACCAGGTCAATGAGATGGAAGTTTGAACCGGTCCAGCCTTTCCCAAGGGGAGGGAGCCTGCAGGGAGTGGGGGCAAACAGCATGTGAATCTGGCTCTGAGAACCTTGTACCAACACCAAAGAGCTGGGAGTGTAGTGGTTCACTTGTGCAGTGCAAATGAGGAGAGGAGCACCCACACAAAACAAACAACCTCCTCTCCCTGTAAAACACCAAACCCAAACAAACCAAGGGTACAATCAGGTTTGTATGGGCTGTTGCTACCTAGGGAGGGTGAAAAATGGGGATTTGGCTTTTCCTTCTCTACTTCTCCTTTAGGTCATGAATAGAGACCTGATCCACAACACAGGCACCTCATTAGATGGAACAAGGAGGCAGCTCAGTCATGTGAGAAAGCCATCAACTCAGTGACAAAAGAAAGAATGTCAGGTTTCCTTGTACACATCCTTAAACACTGCTTAACTTCAAGGGCAGCAAAAGTCCAGGCTGAGTACAGCCAGGAGGAAGCAGCAAACACTGCCATGGTCACCTGGGTCCTCTACTCATCATTCCAGCAGCATCTAATCCATGGAGAAAGACTGGACTTCAGAAGCAAACACTGTTCCTACTCTACTAAAGGAAGACATACTTTTACAGAGAGACAATACTAGGAGCAGTGCTTGACATAAGGTATCCCTTGGTGCAGACTCTTTTCCTTCAGCAAATGAAGTGTGAGGCAGGAGTGGGAAGGAAGGCGGAGAAGAGGAGGACAGCATCTGTCCAGAAACATAAAGGTAATTCTCACCTTCAGCAGTTTTTCCTTAGCTTCATCACAGGACAATGAAATACTGACTTTTTTTCCTGCTACTGCCAAGTGCTTGAACAGAAACCATAGCCAGGAGCTCTTTCCTTTGAAAAGGAGCCCCCTTGGCTGTTCACAGCTCTCCTCTCAGAATTCTCCCTCTGCACAGAAACCCAGCTTGCAAAGAGACACATTTCTGGTTTGCACCTGCCATCCCAGATTTCACAGGTCTCTTCCGGATCAGCACTCTCCGCAATGGTGCACAGGAGGTGGTGCAGTCTGTGCAGGCAGAGCTTTTGGCGGCAGTGGTGCACTGGTGGAACCACCCAAGCATCAGTGGGAGGAACCTTGGGGACATCTGGCCTGAAGGAGCAGAGATAACCTAGAGGGCGACCTGGCAACTGCCTGTGCACACAGGGACACTGGGCAGCTTTGGAGGGAGCACGAGAAGCGCTACAGGAGTGCCCCTGCTACAAACATGTTCCCCTGATGGACAGCCCTTGGCAAGCCCATGCCTGATAAATGGTTCAAGTCACACTAAACCACTCCTCAAAGGCTTGAACTGCATCATGACACCTTCCCCATGGTGACCTTCTCAGGCTGTGCATCCCAAGGCCATCCCTAAGCTTTTGTCAAAAATGCCAAAGTTCCCCTGGTGCCAATGAGATGCAGATATCCTTAACAGAGCTAAGGGGGGACAGGTTCACTCCTCCACTGCTATTGCTGGTTCATCCTTGCCACTTACGTGAGGTTGGGGATAAAAATATTCACCTGCAGCCCCTGAAACGTGAGTGCTCTTAAAGCATGAGCACTCTGCAGGTTTTAAGGCCTGAATGTCCCCAGTTCACCAGTGGTTTTATGCAGCAGCACTTAGTTTATCTTATAAAGCCCGGGTTTGTAGAGTTCAGAATAAGCACAGCTTCTCCATTTCTCATCCCTCCCTCCTAGACCACTGGGGACAGCACTCTTTCAAGGTTTTTAATAACTTTATGTGGAATGTACATCCTTTATACAGAAGAGGGCTCACCTCTTTGTCTGAAGATACACAATGAAAACACGAGTTTGCAGACAGTGATACCATCCTCCAGAGAGTGATGGCAACTGTCCACACAGACCCTACAGCTGCTGAAGCCATGCTCCTTGGCTGCAGGTCAGCACTGACAACCCAGAACCTGAGCAGTGAAGCTTCTTTCTCCTCAAGGCAGCTTCAGAAACACAGACTTGCTAGATATTGTGATTTTGCCTGTTTTGATTGGTTTCATGTTTAATGTGAATTAAATGTCAATAGCTATGGACTAAACCCTTAGTCCAAAGTTCTACTTCTGCAAATACGCAAGCAATCACTGATTCCGTGTCCCACTCTGGCTGAAAGGCAACTCTTCCTCCCTCTTGATCAACAGCTCTCTTAATATTCAGCAGTGTTCACAGAAACATTCCATCAAATAAGCTTATCTCTACTTAAATTAATAATTCAAGACCTTTGAGTTGATGAGGAAAAATAAGTAACAAACCTGCGTGAACAAAAATTATTAGTGTTATTTAGTTGGGTTACAAATACGAGTTGTGAGTTGCTATTCAGTAAGTAAATCAAGTTGTGGTATTTATGGTGTTTGAATACTCCCTCTAGCACATCTTTTGAGTATTCCCATTTCAAAAGCAGAATTTCACATTTCTTGCTACTTTTAGTGCAAGAGTTTGGGCTGGTACTTCTTTTATAAGAGAAGGCATTACCCTTTGGAGACCACAAGGGATTGTTAAGTAAAAGCTACCAATCAAAAAAGCCTTTGCAGCTACTGCTGTCAAATTTCGAAGATTATTTTTAGCTTAGACAGCACAACATTTACACTGTATGTAGAGGCTGGGTGGAGAATGGATGGAGCCTATTCCTGGGAGAAGGACTTGGCTGTGGACAAAAAGCTCAACATGAGCCATCAATGTGAGCTCACAGCCCAGAAAGCCAACTGGGTCTGGGGCTGCATCAAAAGCAGCGTGGCCAGCAGATTCAAGGAGCTGGCCCGCCCCTCTATTCTGCTATGGTGAGACTCCACCTGGAATACAACATCCAGCTCTGGGGTCCTCAACACAAGAAAGACGTGGATGTATTGGAGTAAGTCCAGAGGGCAACAAAGAGATGATGAGAGGGATGGAGAACCTCTTACATGAGAAAAGGCTGAGAGAGTTGGGATTATTCAGTCAGGAGAAGAGCAGGCTCCAGGGAGGGCTTATAGCACTCTTCAGTACCTAAAGGGGGCCTACAAGAAAGCTGGAGAGGGACTTTTCACACAGACCTGTAGTGATAAGACAAGGGGCAATGGCTTCAAACTGAAGAAGGGTATGTTTAGATATTAGGAAGAAATTCTTTACTGTGAAGGTGGAGAGGCACTGGAACACATTGCCCAGAGGTACTGTGGACTTCCCATCCCCGAAGGTGTTCAAGACCAGGCTGAATGGGGCTCTGAGTAACCTGGTCTAGTGGAAGGTTCCCAGTCTATGGCTACGAAGTTGGAACATGATGATTGTTAAGGTCCCTTCCAACCTAAACCATTCAGTGACTCTATACAGTCACAGGATGAATTTTTCATAAAGTCTTGCTAGTAAGGGAGATGTCCAGTAAGCTCCTACTATTTTGTACCTTCTGCAGTATCAGCCCCTAATGCAAACTGTCATCACCCGTTTCATTCACAAGTGAAATACAAAGAAAATACAGAACACCAAGAAAACAGTGAGGATATAGAACAAGCTCTATTTAGTTAACCCCATAGAGAAATTTTAGCTTATTGAATTTTGTTTACTGAATCTTGATTCATGTAAAAGGTGAAAAACTCTTGAGTGGGCTTTATCCTTAGTTGCATAAACATTCTTCAATGTAGAAAGCATTTAAGGGCTCATAAAAGAGAAAGTGGTGATATCTATACAAAGTGACCATTTCTTACTCTTCCAAATTAAGTGAAGTTTTCAAATTCAGGAAGAATGTGTTTTTTTTAAATTCAGGAAGAATGTGTTTTTTTTAACACCTACCCTCCCGAAAAAAAAAATTAAACAAACCTCCCAACTAACCAAAAAAGCCACATAGAAATCAACAAAAGTAAATGGTTTTCAGGTATAACTAGCGTAACTTTTATTTCTAATGGGAAGTGTCAACTGCACAGAAAAAAAATACAAACTTAGGACAAAGTCTTTATACTAATGTGCTTTCCCTTTTTTTCCCATCAGATGTGGAAAAGCATACACCATCTTCATGACTAAAGCTACTGTCCTGATAACCAATGGACATGAACAAAGGAGTGCAGTAAAATCTTGAAGCTCCCCACCCTGCCATAACTCATGTACACAGAAGACACAGGTCATGAAGCCTTGCCACATATCTTTATGGGGTACACAGTAATCTACATCCCTCATATCTTACAACAAATAGTCAAGACAAATAGCTATTCAGACCTGCAACAAAAAAACACTTAACACAATGAAGAAAAAAATAGTTTTATGTGCCGCACTTCAGTTGAACTTCTTCCCCTCTTTTCTGCTATTTTGAAAAAAATTGTATGGTCTCCATCAGAAGGGATATGTTTCTACTGGCATTTGTGGTAGACACAGGATTCTGAGAGCTGGTCCAATATAACTCAAAATTACTTCTGAGCACTGGCAGCTCTTCAGCCTGGTTGTGTGAAAGGCTGACAGCATCTGCAGCTGACAGCCACCGACAGACAGCAGAATGATTGGCCTGTCACACATCCATCTGCTTTTATTTACCCTGACCCTGATGATAGGGGTGTGGGGTGGAAAGTGAGGGAGGATCAACCCAACATAAAGCTGGACTGATGGGGTCATTCTTCAGAATGAGCATAAAGCGATGTTCAAATCCATATCCCAAACAGCAAAACAAAATACACCCTCACAGGGCATGTTTCTGCTACCCACATCAGTGTACCTTTTTTCAGTTTTTCCTCTTCCCTTCTGAAAACCCATGTTCAGGTATTACCAAGTACATCCTGCATCCCAGTTTAATTCACTCTAATTGTTATGTGTGTTGACAGGGTTTCCTTCCTTATGGAGGTGTTGTGCAAGTTACAGTCACAAGACAGGCTGATACATCAGGACAGAGAACCAAGGCATATTTTTGCAAGCAAAACAAGAAACCCTCTTCAGGGCATGTCTGGAAAAAAGAGCATCATACAGGTAATAGAAGCCACATGAGGAACATGAGGCTTAAAGTTCAATATATACAGTAGCTTCAATCACTACCACTGCTCAGTGATTAAGGCAGAGGTCTTGTCCCCTTCATGCAAAGAATAGTAATCTTTTCTCATATACATGTGTGACTCTACACAAACATAGACTATGGTAGCTTTTTAACAGAAAGGAAATGGTGTAATGAGGTTCTTCAAAAGTGTAAAGCTGTTATAGGTATTTAACTACAAAATTCTGTGGAAAAACTTCCTTTTAAGGATTTTCACTTGTCTTCTCAACACCCAAAACTTGTGTAAATCAATAAGAATTTTTGGACACACAAGAACAGCTAGTTTTGCCCTTGAAAAAATGAGTTTAAAAATTAAAAAAAATAAAAGAAAGTAAAGTATCTTACTCCAAAAAGTGCATGATGAAAATGGGAGTTATCTGAGAATGGACATAATCTTCCCTCTTTAATCAGCATAGCAAAGATAAACCACCAGAAATACTTACAATTCCTAAGGCAAGTTCCTTCTGCATCTGCTTTAGGCTATTTTGGCTCTAGCATTTATCTACTCTAATTATTTTATGCATTAAAAACCATAAATATCCCTGTTGATTTGTGATCTATTTGTGGGCTCCAACATACAGCTGTATTTCATTTAGTTGAGAGGACATGCTGCAAGTAGGACTTGTACACCAATGCATTTCAGGGATAATCATTATATTTTGACAAACCAGTGATGCTAACAGCTTTTCCCCATGTCATAGTGCAATTATATGTCTGTGGACCTATACCTAGGCATGTATCTGTATGAGAGAGGAAGAATGTTTACTTATGATTTACTTTGAAAGCAAGCAAAGAATCCTTTACCTCCATGCAGAAAGAAACTTTGCGGTCCCTTTGCAACACACAAAATACCTTTGTAAACAAGAAAACATCAGCAATTTCTTGAGAGACAACAGATCTTTCTCAAAGATAATACACTAGATCAATAGAAATATTTACTCCTTATCCCCAAATTAGCTTAACCTACTGTACCTTTGGCACATTCAGTATTTCTCTGTTATGTGCATGTATTTGAGGTTCTATTGATAGCTGTCATCTGCAAAAGATACTTTATTTGACTGGCATGCACATAATACATTTGGTTTAGCAGAGCAGAAAGAGAAAAGAATTAGTACTGAATAATCAGTTACACATCTCATAAAAAGACACTCATGCAATGACATCCACCTACCTGTACTAGTGCGATATGTGCCTGTGTGTGCTGGTTGCAGAGGGTCCCCCTGACTCTGGCTGAGACTCCTCATAGGGGGCTTCTGATAAACTCTGTCTTCGTAAATAGGGTCTATGTGGTGTTCTGGAGACTGCAGTGCTCTTAACTCGGAGCCAAGGTGGCTGTGCTGGCTGCTGTAAGATGCCCGAGACCCAGCTGCAAACAGATTGGTAAGAGACATTTAAGAGAGGGAAAACAACTGACAAAGACAGGATCTGACTGAATTAAAAGTTTACTTGAAAGCAGCACTTAAACATGAAAAAAGCCCCAAGCAAAACTAAGAGTTTCAAACAGTCAAATAGAAACAGCATGCAAAGGCAGCAACGGCTCCACTCAATCACTTTAGTTGCCTCATCCCACTGCCCATATCTACACCCAAATCCCGTTGCTTCAAAGGTAACTAGACATTTTGGTGAGACAGATATCATGACACTATCTGTTCTTAAACAGAGAACAAAAGACACACCATCCTCTCTCAAAAAAAAGAGCAAAAAACCCCAAACCAAAATCCCCAAATTTAAAGAAGCAAAAACTATGTGACTGATGAAGCCCCTCAACTAAACAGGTCCACAGAAGAACCAGAATCAGTGGAGGCAGAAGAGTTGGGGAGAAAAAAAGGAGCAGCAGTCAGAACTAGTTTCACCTATATGCCCACATCTGAAGATCTACAAGTGAAATAAGCTAAAGTTGATAAATAGATGTAGTTTTACATGAAGGCTGATCTTTTGGTTGCTTCACTTAAGTGCAATAGAATGTTTGTGCCTTATCAACATTTTGCCCTCTACACTCAAAAAAAAATTTCTAAGACTTTCTACGACTTGAATATCCTATGAGGATCAATAAATTAAACACACCTCCTGAAAAAACTACTTTAAGGATACAGATTTTTTTTTAAGATTATAATATTAAAGAAGGAAACATGTATTTCCAAGCTGTGCTTAGTTTTGTCACTTTGATCCTTCTGCCAATGTAGGTACTTCAGCTCTGTGGTCTGTTATCAGGATTCCCAAGAAAGTCGTGGGGATGCCACACAAACGTTACACATTTTGAAGGTAAGAATCAAGCCAGTATGCAATCAGCACTTGGCAAATGTTAGGTCTGTATCACAGCGTGGTAACATGTTACTTAAACATTTAGAAAAGCAAACAAAGACACAACTATTACACCCTTTGCTGATAGTCCTGTAATGCTGAAATCCAGGACACTTATAATGTTCTACTTGCTTAGCTTGTACTGCTCAGGCCATTGGTGCAGCCATTCCTGCTGAAAATCTGCCACAATCATCGTGTTGGGAGTGGTTTGTTGCTTAAACAGACATTAAATACTTTTAAAATGCAAAACACTGGTATAAAGCAAGGTGTGATAACAAGGGATAGAAATGAGAAAGATACAGAGACACAACATTGCTTAAACTTTAATACAAATTGTGTGGAGGAAAGGAATTAATTTATTCCATTTCCTTCTTTCTGATCAGCTGTGCCATGCATGTGTATTCTTCTGAATTCTTCAATGCTTATGCATGTTTTCAGTGCAATGCCTTATTTGCATTTTTCCCTTTAAACATTTCTCAGCCTGCCTTGCCCTTAGCACACTGCTGGAAGTAATTCTGTAGTTCCCCTAACTAGAAAGCTCACCAAGAATCCCTAAGACATATTTTATCTATAACTACAGAATTTTTTCAGAAAGTTGATATTGCTATTACAGAATTAAATTCTTCATGGTCTGCATTTTCAAAATGTCCTTTAACCCTGCACCCTTGAGACTGATTCTCAGAATAGTTGAACAGCTCCACTGAAGTCTATTATCCTTCAGAGCGGCCTAAAAACCAGCCTGTTATGATCATGTCCAAATTTCAATGCATACTTGGTTCAATCTCTACCCAGAGGAAAAAATACAGAAAAATTGAGGGCAACATTTCAGATGTTCAATAACATTTTAATCAACAAATCGGACTTCCTACAGAACAAAGAATTGCACCCCCATCTGTAAATGCTACAATTCTTTTGTCTGCTTACAAATTAACAATGCTTTTTGGAACATTAGATTTTTTTTCTCCATCCCTCTTCCTGTGAGTGGAAGGATTTTTCCCATTGAACTTAGTGGCAGTATAACTCAGATATTAACAGGGTTTCAAACAGTGATGGTAATCTTTGGGTGAGGTGGGCTTAATTCAACCTCCTCCATACTCTACCAAAAGTTCTGAATCTGCTAATACTAGTCTAACACTAAACAGAAGCTCAGTATTAGTTTATTATGTTAATATTAAACAATTTGCAAACTTCATGGGTGATTAAGACTGTAACACTGCTGCACTAAGCAGCAAACATATGTGTAACAACAGGAAACTTCTTGACCAAAACACTTTGGAGTTAAAGCAAACAAGACAAGGAGGATGTGACAAACATTAAAGAAAACCAACATAACTTGCGTGAAAACAGTTAAGTGGCAAACCGAAAAATAACTTGAAACCATCTGAATAACAAAGTTATGGCTGAACATCTCCCCAAAAAGTTTCAAGAGTTAAAACTCTATCATGGAATAACTGCCACTGTTTCTCTAACATTTAAAGAAAATGAATATTTCAACTAAAATATTTTCATTTTAAAAACAAAAACACTCTCATCAGAACGAGAACACTTTTTGAAGCGTGTCTCTTACACTCCTTTAGTTTAAAGTAAAACCGATACTTTTCTATGTGTAATTTTACTGCACTTCCAAAATACCAAATATCAATATTTAAAAACAAAGTACTACCAACCTTTAAAGTTTTCAAATCTTGTTGAAAAAAAAAAGAATTTTAAAAGGATCTAACACCATCATAATTTTTCATGTTTCTATTAAGACGGTATTTAAAAAACTGGAAAAACTGGAAAACTAGGAAGCAACAAAACATCAGTTTTCAAGGCCCATGGGCACTCTCACCTTCAAAGATGCTCAGAAATGGTTTCCCCAAACCTAGAGGCACCAAAAATGCACGGCTCATCCCAAACTGCACTTGTCCAAACCCTTTTCTCAGCCAGCTGCCCTCCCATACACTGCACCTCTCTTGAAATCAAAGCAGTGATGTACATCAAGGCCATACACATTTCTCCTCCCAATTCTGATAAAGGATTCATCCCTACTCCCTGGCCAACCTGCCCCAGCAGCAATGCTGTTGTTCCCCTGGAGAAGTATAGGGGATCAAGCCCATTCACAGACAAGCCTCCATTCAAGTCCAAAGATAACTCATTATAAAATTGTCAATTCTGCAAGTCATTAATTACAGATGATCACAGAATCATAGAATGGATTGGGTTGGAAAAGACCTTCGAGATCATGGAGTCCAACCCTCGGTCCAACTCCAGTCCATTTACTGGATCATGGCACTCAGTGCCACGTCCAATCTCAGTTTAAAAACCTCCAGGGATGGGGAATCCACCACCTCTCTGGGCAGGCCATTCCAATGCCTGATTACTCTCTCTGGAAAGAATTTTTTTTCTGATCTCCAGCTTAAATTTCCCCATGCAGAGCTTGAGCCCGTGCCCCCTTGTCCTATTGCTGAGTGCCTGGGAGGAGAGACCAGTCCCCACCTGGCTAGAACTTCCCTTCAGGTAGTTCTAGACAGTGATGAGGTCACCTCTAAAATGATGCAATTAATCTTCAGAGTAATTTACATCAGAGTCAACCCAGAACTCCTATGAACATGGTTGTGAAGGAGTGGGATTTTTTTTTCTCCCTTCCAGTTCAGTTTAAAAAAAAAAAAGCAAACAAATCCAAAACCATTGAAAAAACTAAACCATTACTTAGGGGTTCAAGAAACCATCCGATAAGTAATTCCTCCAATAGTCCGATTTTGCTTGACAAAACAGAGAAATTATTTGATTGCAATGGCAGAGATGCAACACAGACATGGAGAAGACTATAAGGCTGTAAAACAGCTGTGAGAGGCAGAAAAGTCTCCAAGACTGAAACCTGAAAGATGGAATGCCTCTTCTTCTGCATCTCCACACAGCTTGTAAAGTAGTCTGTGGCCAGATTTCAGCAGGGGTATTATGTGAGCCCCCAGCCAGGTGCATTGGATTGGGGTCACAAAGATAACCCAAGACCAGCCAGATGAAAATACACTTTCATGCATCTCACACTCAAGAGGGGTAACAGAAAGAACCCATAAAGAGTGCAGTACTATCTGGATTGATCAGCAAGATCAGCAAGATCTCCACCCTTCACACTTAAAGCCTCCCACCCTGCTAGCTGAAGGTTTCCACATTATCAGGTAAGTTCCTCAGCTGTACAGTGAAACAGATATTTTATAGGAAAATATTCTTTTTTGACAAAGTGTCACTTTGCAAAGGAAAATAAATACTATAACCAGACAAGTGTAACATAAGAGAAATACATAAAATAATCCCTAATTGCTCTTCAGAGCTTGTGCCAACTGTCAAGGAAATAAATACAACAGACACGTTTGAATGACACTGCTGATGTGAGGGTTTAGGTCAATAAAGTGAACCACTCTATTGGCAGCATTTGTCATCTCAAGGAACTAAAGACATTAAAACTATTCCAATGAATGGATACACAGGAATTTGCATATGCTTTAATCAAATGTAAACAGTTTTTACTTGTGCTCCTTGTGAAAGCCTTTACCACCAGCTATCCTACTTTGTAGCAGACCTAAGAAGCAGCCCCACACGATACTCTCTAAACATCTCTAATAGCCAGAGCATGTGGCACTGCCTTCCTCTCAAGGACTGAAGAGCTCAATGGAAACATGAAATATGCAAGTAATCATCTCAAGGTTAAGAAAAATACTCAGATTTGACCAGATAAACCATTCAGCCCTAATTTAGAAATCCTCCATCATAAAATGCATTGATCAAGAGTACTGTTAAGCAAATTCCCTATGTCTGTGATAGAGGAACATCATTACTGAGACATGAGCTGAAGATGAAGCTCAAGGACTGTTCTATTACCACTTACCAGTAATGTGTTTACACCATTTAACTTCATTGCAACCCCACACCTTCCAACATACAGTAGATCTCTGGCTACCAAAATCAGACTGTGAACACACTACTTCACTGTGCACTCAGGAGAAGCAACTCTCTAACAAGGAGGACTGATGAGCTAGAACTGGCTGCATCAATTTTTAATTTTAAACATAATGACAACTTTGTTCAGTTACAAGTTTAAAAAAATAAACAACAAACAAACAACAAACCCAACCCCAGACAATGGTAAAACTGCCATAAGCCCATCATGGATAAGGTGGTGCAGATAAAGAAACTGAAAGAAAATCACAGCAATTTTGTGGCTTTGGTGTGTTGCATGCTTTTTGGAGGAGTGAAAGAACTTTTTTATTTAAATAGCACATCAGGGCTGAAAACAATTTTTGACATAAGTTACTTTTAAATGCTTGTCCTGAAATGCTACTGTCCTTATTGAAAAAATAAATATATAGAGTAGACCACGTCATAGCTTCACTGTAATTCTGGAAAAGCAACATGTGAGAAAGAGGATACGAATAGCAGGATTTTTACTCTCAACTCATATGTAGCGAAACCTGTTTCACAGACACCAACCTGTTTTCATTTACATAGGAAAGAAGTTGATGTGAACACCAATGAGGAATTAGAACTGAACAGGGGGAGGAGAGTCAACCTTCACAGCTCAAGTTTTGATACTTTTTTTTGTGCCAGAAATTTATGCAGAAATATCTCCAAAATGCCTGTCTTAATATATGCATCTTCTACTCACAACACTGAAAAAGGTAAGTATGATCTACAATAAATATTACTACAAATAAAACTAACAAAACTTAGGTAATGTGAATATAACAGCAGTGTGTGATGAGAATTACTGTACCAAAGCAAACACTTCTAACCCAAGTACTGAAAGTGAATACCAATTGTTAAGACATGACAGATGGTTAAATTAACCGGTAAGACATGACAGGCCATATGGCAGCACCAGCTAATGCACACCTTGGGTACGTCAGCTTGTGCCCCCAGCACACCAAAGATCTGCTTTCACTAGAACCAGAATGCAGTCTAGAGTAAATTCTTTTCCAACTAGGTTTAGAATTTTCTTAAATACAGAATTCTCCTGTTTAGATTTTACACACACACAAATACAAAATGCATCAATTTGTTCTTTCCCCAAATACTGAAATTAAAGATTAACTAGTGGAAGTTTAGAACTACAACTAATTTCTCTCTTTACACCCTTTTTCCATTTCACTACACCATTCTCTCTGTTATTTGAGACTATTTGTACAAATAAGGAAGGAAATAATCCAATCTCCGAATTGACTAATTACACATGATGTCTTTCAACTTATGTCGAACTCTGGATGACTGAAAAAAGCCATGGATATGCTACTTTGGTATCCTTGCTCCACACTACAGGAGATCACCACAAACTAACAACATTCAAGCCCCAGAACTGAAGGGAAATACTTGCCACACCTGTCAGTATCTCAGACTGCTTTTCCTCAGGTTTTCGACTTAAAAGATTAAAGTTTAATACTATGCATGGTCTGGAATGTTTCTTGCAAACTATTGCTGTGCTGTCAAACCTATTACAAGTGTCACCGTCAGGATACTGCCATGCTCAGCTCACACTGTGGAATTTCCCAGACATAATTTGCCCATTAACCAGATTAAGTATCTTAGGAAAGTCTCCTCAAAACAGATTGGCTTTGGCTGCTTAAGGGACATCACAAAACCAATGTCTGACCTAGGGCTAGCAGAGCACTTTTCACATCAATGCTTAAAATAAAGGAAGAAGGAAAAAAACTGATATGCTTTTGAAAGTGCAATAAACAGGCCCAAAATAAACTTTAAAAATAATTTCATAAAGTTTACTATGTCTTATAAGAAGTATCTGGATAATTTTATCCCATTTAAACTTGTTTCTAACAAAATATTGAAATAATTACACTCCAAAGCACATTTAAAAGAAAACTAAAGCTAACTATATTTTCTTACATTGTCTATGATTTTAATAAGGCAAAATTACTTTACTGCAAAGTATTGCATCAGTTATTATAATTCTAAAAATCTAGGGAAAACAGAGAAAACCCACACCACACATTTGTGCTTCCTCCCAAGCATTTTGCTCTTTCAGCTACTGTCCTCATTCTGTTGAAAAGCATTCACCTGCTTAAAACATTTTATCAAAAATAAATGGTTAGTGGAAGAAGAGAAGTGTGACTGGGAGCAAAGAGATAAGAGGCAAAGATAGCCAGGAAGAAACAGCAGATTAAATGTGACAGACAAGTTCAGGGAGATAATTCCCATTTCATTTCTCATCTAAAGAACTGCCACTGAAGGAAGAACAATAAACAAAAACTCCCCCAAACCAGCCACTACCACATGGCAACAACTTGCTTCTAGCAAGAAAGGAAATTACAGATTTTTTTTTAATGCTATTAATGGAATGATCACATTGGGTGTTGCTTTGTTTTCAATTTTGGTTTTGGCTTGTTTTTTTTCACTCCTGTGTCTCAAGCTCTGCCTCTTTCATGGCCCTCAACCCTGACAATTTTAGAAAAAGGGAAAAGAACTTCTGTGCACGAATGGGAACAGACACTGCTATGTGGAGATACAAATCACTGTTCCCAACTTTCCTGCTCACTACCCACTTTGACTGAGGGCTGAGTGCCTCAGCAGCAGGACGATGTTACTAAGCAACACTGCCAAGCAGACCTGCACAAGCTGTTTGGAGAGCTCACCACAGCTTCACAACAACTGAAAATACTATCAAGCCTTTGTAGTAGAAGAGAACTTTGAAGTTTCGCTGAACGTCTTGATCTTAGAAAATATAAAAGTTCATTATTACAAATTTTGAGTTGTAAAAGCTTGTGTTGGACTACAGGCTCTATGCTAATAATTCAGCTCAACAAGTAAAGGAAATAAATACAAGTGTATTTGATGTGTCCCAAAAGCAAGTATCTAGAAAAAACCCAACCCTCTACAGGATATTCTGTGAAACCCTACAGTGACAAGGATTGCAAGCAAAGGGAAGAACAGTGCATCCTTAGTTCCCCAAAGCTGGGTCTTCCTTGCTCCCCTGAGGCACAAGGCCGTATCCCAAGGCATACTTGGGGACTCCACTTCTGCTCCTTAACCAGCAGTGCAGGCTGAACATCCCAAACCCCACAGGTCTGTGCAGGGCTAGAGATCACTGCCAGCAGCATGAGTGAACTCCTAAAATGGGCTGCTGCCTCCAGCAAAACAAATCAGGTGCTATTGCACTAATGCCTACCAGTGAAAACTCAACTTCTTGATCGTGTTTAACACTGTGGAAAAGCACAGCACCTAAAAAAACAGGAACACTCAACCCTTCCCCCAAACTGAGCATCAGCTCAGTCAACCTTAAAGGGAGCAAGTTCTCACAGCAGTTCTGGTGCAGGGGGAAGGGGAAAGCCTTTCCACATCAACTCCTCCCTGCACATAGAACAGAGAGAATATCTAAAGCTTAAATCCAATTGGAAGTGAAATTCTTGAGATTTTCACACAGAACTTGATAAGGAAGGTGCTTTGTGGAACAGCGGTTCCCAAAGGGACAAAAAGTCACTGTGCAACACCGTGTGCAAGGTAACACCAGAAAGCAAAACTCAGTTGGGTAATGAAGTGTCAGGTCTGCCCAGGTACAGTATCCCTTCAACCGGCTTTTGCTGGGCAACCTGAATTTTTTATCTAATTGTGCTGTCATTCCTGGCAGTTCATGCTTCCAACAGGTGGCTTCTTGCTAGCAGGGAAGAGCCAAACAGATAGTTCTAATGAATCCTGACCATGCATGCACCTTTTAAAAAGTATTAACTCACTGTGAATATTGTTCATACTTCTTTAGCAAACCAATGTTTCAGTGTGATAGATAAAGCTGCAATCCAAGATACCACATCTGGGGTTTGCTCACAGAAGTGTGTTTGCAACTTATGTTTTGTAATTCCTTTTACAACAAAATTGCATGTTATTAGATGTGTGAACAATATTAACTTTTGGAAATTTTATCTGTAACGCTTCGTACTCAAACTTGCCTTTCACTAAGAGAAAAGCATCAGGTAGCATTTGTTCTTTTATGTAAAGTCATCTTTAATAGAATATTAAACAATTTCTCCTCTTAGTGGCTGTCTCCTCCTCAGTGAACATTTGCTTGCAGTCCCCAGTTTCTGGAATTCACCAACACATGAGATACAAGTCTGTGACATTCCAGGAGAGAAAAATGGAGTTCATTATCTTTGTCTTTTTCTCCATGCCACATTCAAGAAAAGAAAGATCTCTCTGGATATTCTGTAACAAACTGTATTACTCATCAAGTTTTCATTATTCATTTGAGACTCACTGCATTTAAAATATGAGAGTTAAAACATGTAGCTTTTATTAAATGTATACATAATCAATTTGAATACAATCTAACTAAAGAATTTACTTATGCCTGTAAAAAAGTTTAGACCAGCAATTATGCATTCTTACAATTACACTCAATGGATTATCATACCATTATTCAAGCTGGTTTTAGGATGTTTCCATTATGTACACATAGAGGCCTCTGTTAAAACACTTAAAATAATCTCCTATTATTAAAATCATTATAATCTAAAGCAATTCTAACAAGCATAAAGGAAATGCTAAATGTAGAGACAAAGAAAAGGAATACTGTTAACACCATGACATGAGTAGCTTAAGGACTTGCGCAAAATTTATGTTGGAATAATCACTATATCCCATAAAATAAAGTTTTCTCTTTCAATTCATTATGCTTACTAATAAAGCAATCACAAAACAGCATGCATTTAGTATCCAACTCCCAGAAACTCAAATATCTTATGCAAATCCTTCCACAATAAGCAGCAAGCAAAGGAGGAAATGGATGGCTACAGATTTTTTTTTAGCAAGAACTTAAAAGAAAAAAGAAAAAATAGAAGGAAAGAAACAAAACCAGAAAAATGGACTTTGCAATGTGCCATTAGTCTCATGAATTCAGAATATCCCTGAAAAACATGGTAAGGAAAGGACTGTAAACAGAAACAGTTCCATCACTGAGCAGAGAGTTCGTGCTGAAACAAAAGGGCCATGACAAATGCTGCAGGAGACAAATGATGAAAGAAGTTCACTGGCAAAAGGAAAGCAGATCTAAGGCAAGGAACCCAAGAAATGTGTTCACAGCAGTTTGCAATAAATCACTGAAGTGCTCAGCTTCAAGCAGGACTTTAACACTAATTTCAACTACAAGCACGAGATGCATGTTAGTCCAAAGGTGACAAGCACTTGAGGCATTCTGAACTGTCACACAACTAGTTCCTGGTTATTCATAAATGCAAATTGACACCATTTGCAGGCCAAATGGGTGCCTCACCTGTGGAGCCAACAATTCCATGACCATATGGCTGGCTGAAGACATGTGCATCAAGTTTTGCCTGATATTACAAAAGAAGTCCAAAATCTACTGCAGACTGAAAATAGAAGTGGCATCACAACCACAATAAACTTCAGAGAAAAAAAGATTTTCAGCTAAGACAGTTAATTCTTGAACTCCTGGACTCACAAGATAGGCAAGACACAAAATAGATGGAGAAGACTGTTCAGTTACAATCCACATTAGCTTCAGATTCTTGCCAAAAGCAGCTCAAGATGCAACACAGACTAGGACCATATGAGCTAAACAGGAACTCCAACTTCGGACTGAAAGAAATGCAAAATTTGGATGAATAAACCTCAAAAACTTTGAAGCTTGCTCAGAGACCAGACAAAGTGCAATCGTGGCTCGAGGGTCATTGTACGCAATAGGGTTACCAGTTTCAAATCTTTTGAGGTAAAACAGAGGAGCTCACAAAGATCCTGCAGTCAAACACATCACGGTTGGTTAGTCAAAGCCCTAAAAGCAAAGACTGTGGGTGAAAAAAAGTCACTCAGAAGACACCTTTTGTTCACATTCCCTCCTTGGTCAGAGATGAATCACAGAAATACAGAAAGGTGTGGGTCAGAAGGAACCTTAAGACCATCTAGTTTCAACTCCACCCTACCATGGACAGGGATCACTATCCTAAAAGCTGCCAGGGCTTGACTAATCCTTCATCAAATTATTTAATCTTACCAGGATTCAGCATTCTTAACGTATAACACCTCCATTTACTAAGAGCAGCTATGAAACCTAGCAGCCTTTCCTCTGTTAAGAAAAGAAGGAAAGACACTAAGTCAGGTCAGTGTACAAGCAGCTTCTTCATTTCTTGATCATTCACGCAGGACAGTTCAGAAAAGCAAAAGGCTGGAAAGAGTCTGCCTTGCCAACAGAGGGTCACAGTTGTATACAGTTCACCAGATGAAGTCCTACCCTATAGAACACTTTCAGTTTTGCTTGTTGTGTGATTAGGTCATGCAATATTCTGTTTCTAATATAGGTGATTGAGATACGCTGTATTCAAGCAGGTGTAGTAGTGGTTTTAGCTAGGCCTCAAATTAGCAGGCTCAGAGAATCTACGTGGATTGGTAGAGATAGCTCTCACCTGACTGGGTAACCAAGGAAATATTTCATACCAGATGACGCAAACCTAAGATGTGTTGCAGCAGTGGGAGGTGTTAGTTTAGTTCCACCATGGCTGATGTACAAGCCAGACATGGTGCAGCTCCTGTCCTGGAGTAGGCCTTGCTCCTGCTGCTACTTGCCTTTTGTTTGAGTTCTGGGAAGTAGAAATATTTTGTTGTTATACTTTCTCTTTCTTGCAGGGTGTCTTTTAGAGTGCTTATGAATCTAGAGTAACGAGCTTTGTATTAACTGGGGAGTGGGAGGTTATTTCTTGCTATACATAACTTGTGTAAGTGTGTGTTATATTGTAGTTTTCTCTTAATTTTCTCTTTTCTGTATAAATATATGTAGTCAGTTTAAGCATAAACCTAGTCTGAGAGTTTTTTTCCCCCTTCTCCCTTTTCTCAGCCAGAGGCCAACTCTGTTCCTTGAGCAGTTGGCATTCTGCCAGCTCAACCCAAGAGAGCAGGTCACCCAGGTCTTTTCCTACTATTGTTTTCAGCCAAAGATATAGAACATGCAACTAGCTATTAGGTGCATTATTACCTTGGCTCCAATTCTGTTCTATTCCTCTGACCTGCAAAACTCTTTCCACACGGGATTTATCTTCCACTCTTCAGAAAATGCCTCCTAATATTCCACTATCAAGAAGTTTCCTTGGCTTATTTCAGGGTTTTGTGCCAAGATAATAAAATGAAAGAGTATTTTTTAAGGGGCAAAAAGAATCCTCCTTTGGGGACTTTCTTCGTAGCATCTTTTCTTTCCATTACTTCCATCTTCAAATGGCAAACTGACAATGTTCCTTTACCCGGGTCCCTTCCCAACTACACTCTTTAAAGAATACCCATCTTCTCTCGATTAACTAAGCATTTCCCAAGTGACACTACGGAAAATGTGTGCTCAAAGCCCTGACAGGAAATAGAAAGACATCAGATATAACCTAAGAAAAGGTCAGTAAGCAGGTTATTCTAGTACAATCCGTTTTTGGAGAATTCATGTTGCAAATTATCCCATTAACCATTTACTACCTTCATGCCTTCCTATCAGTTTTTGTTGTAATGTCCAAAAAGCACTGTGATTATCTGGTCTCCAATTTTCCTTTTACTCAGTTCTCCCTTTCTTCAGGGCGTATTAGCCCTAATCACACAAAGGGCTGTCATCACTTTCTTTCCCCCCCCCCCAAATATCTGAGAGTCCAACCCAGACTCCTTTGCAGACCACGCTCCCAGGACTTTGAATAGCTCATGACACCTTTTGGTGGGCAAATGTAAACATGGCTATCCCTGTGAACCAGGATGCTCAGGGAAGTTGCAGGTGGGAGAAAGACCCCATGGAGAGGTGTCATTTAGCTCTCCAGTCACAAGTAATCTTCCCCAGTATCAGAGGGTCACAGCTCCTTCTCTGCCCTTCCTTTCCTCCCAGGCAACACTCCTTTAACCCCAAGACAGCTTTAGTTCTATGATCAAAAGGTTTTACTGCCTGAGAGTAGCAGAGCTGGCTAGTTGATAAAGGGGATGGTTTGCACCAGGGTTGGACAGGGAGGACATACACATACACTATGGTGGAAGTAAACACAGAAAAGCATATGCAAAAATTCCTCAGTAAAGGAAGGCTTGCCCAAGATTTAAAACCACTTATATTCAAACTAATATGTCACTTTTCTATTACAGAATCATACAATGGTTTGGGTTGGAAGAGACCTTAAAGATCAGCCAGTTTCAATCCCCTGCCATGGGGAAGGACACTTACACACTGTAAGTTGTGACTTGATGCACTTACTAAAAATCTGTGTGATTGGATTGGCAGTTTCATATGCCATGCCTTATAATTGCAAGATTAGTCATCACTTGGTCCTTCTCATTTCACCATATTAAATTCTGACTTTTGCTTCTAACCACTTATGATAATGCATAGTTCCATGAATTCATTATCATTTGACAACATCTCTGTCCTCTCCAATACTACTTTTATAAAAAAAAGAAGTATTTTGTTCTGGGTCCATATCTAGGTAATCTTCCAATCTGACCCTACAATTTAGGAAAAATTGCCTCACTTGTCTCCCATGATTGCCCATAGAGCAAACGTGGCTCAGTGTAGTTTCTGGTTTCTGCCACTAATGACAGGTAATGTGTTTTACACATGAGCACACTGCATGGGCAGACATGGGTACCTCACCACCTAAGTTCTGGCCTTAAATAAAGGGAGCCTTTCTTCACTGTCCATTCTGCAATCTTCTTCTTGCTGTAGTTAATTATTTCCTTTTGATTAGAGGCATCTTCACT
Organism: Pithys albifrons albifrons; assembly: GCF_047495875.1. NCBI lineage: Eukaryota > Metazoa > Chordata > Aves > Passeriformes > Thamnophilidae > Pithys > Pithys albifrons. The sequence goes on from NC_092461.1 coordinate 25,764,489, forward strand.
GCTTTAAAGATGGTGCATGCACACAAAATCCAAAAAGCTATTAGATATCCCAACAATTGAATGCTTGTGGTTACTCATGAGCTGCACACAGTGACTTTCTAGATCTCAGCTACTCCATCTACTGCAAACAGTTTCTGTGCAACAGCACCTGGTTTCAGACCCTGAGGAAGCTACAGATGTCACCTGTGCTGCCTTTGCCCAGTGCACAAGCAAGAAAATCACAGTCATCCTAATTCAGATTGTACAGCACAAGCAAATCTTTTCACTGATGCCACAAAAACCTGAGTATCAGAAATTTGACAGAAGGGGACCTTGCCTTTGTCTGATACTCCCTATCCCATATAACAACACTTCCTTCTGCTCTGAAGAAGTGGATTTGAGGCCAGAGACACATGGCACAGAATAACACTCCTGGCAATTGAAGAGGACACTATTGAGACCTGAAGGCAAAAATGGGTGGTAACAGGCACAGACAGGACCCAGCCTCAATAGTACGCCCTTAGGACCCAGAAGTTTGGATGTACAATCACTTACAAGGCCACAGTCCGCTTCTGTAATCTCATATACTAAACAGAAGACAAATCAATGGAACCAAGACACAGCTGCATGGACTCGAGTGCCAACACTGGTTAATGTATTTCCATTGCTCTAATGTAAGTTCCATAAAAATGAGGTTCCTGAAACACCACTTTTTCACTTCATATATTCCATTGGATTTCAGTAGCCAAGAAAAAATGACAGACAAATTCCAGCTCCTTTGATTAACAATCCTTCTGCTAGGGACACGGGCTCTTCCCTGCTAGCTCTTTGCCCAACTTCACCTCCTTCTTGTGCTCCTGCTCAGCAGGTATATAACCAGAGACATTTTAAACTGTGTTTTGGTCCTTCCAGTGACTTACATGCTCCCATTTGAATCCAGGCCTTCTCAGGAACACTGCTAAATTTCAGGACCAGAGGCCAGAAACCATGTGTGTGGCTACAAGCAACTGCACAGGCCTCAGTACCGTCCACAAGCATATCCACCTAAAAGCCCAGAAACAGCCACTGCCAGTTAGTTACAATATCTGCACCTTCATATAGTTAAATCTACTTTCAGCAATGTTGCAGGCTGGTACTCGTTGCCTAAAAGCTTGTTAGTATGGAATATTAATTGATTTCACACCCCTCTGAAAGACCATTAGGAGGATTAGTCAAACAATTTCCCGTATCAGGAATAGGAAGCAAAAGGAAAGGTTGTGGTCACTGCGAGAACAGGACTCAACTTTAGACATATTTCTGGTGCTTGACCACACTGGAAGCCAAAGCTCATGTTCATTAGCTCAAAGATATATCCATGCACATGGGGCCTCTGTAATTGACCCTTGCCAATTACTCCTCTCCTATGAGCAAATTAACATAAGCTGGATCTGAAAGACAGAGGACCAAAAATTATGGCAATAATAAGCTATTTCAAAGGCATCCACCTTGATCCTTCTGCTTTTTGCCTGTACTCTGTCTGTTCTGGATACCTTGACCAACCTGGAATTGAGCACTGTTGTAAATGTTTCAGTTCTATCAATTAGAAACATATTCATGGCTGAAGAAACACACAGAACTAGAGGCAAAGAAAAGCAAAGTGTACATTGAGTTGTGTATTTGTATCAACTCCAAACCAACATCAGTATAGCTGATCTCCAGGTTACAATGTGGAAACAGATAACTTTGTATCAGAAAGATACCAAATTCTAAGTCTCTGACTAATATCTTAATTATTACATGATATTACTCAAAATCTTCCATTTGGGTTTCTTGTCTGAGTAGAATGAAGAAGAAAATAATAATCCTAGGACTGCAGTGTCTGTCCCAGAACAAAAGAGCATTAACAGTGTTCTCATGTGTAAAGGCTCTGACAGCAGGTAAAGGAATTTCCCAGCTAATAAAAACAAAGAAAAAAAAAACAACTTAGGAAAAAAATCTATGGAAAACTACTTTTGTTAAAATTAATGAAGGAATTTGGTTCTCCCTATAAAAGAGATACTCATGGGATTCTGTAAAAATACAAAATAGTTACTGGAAATAACTGAGTATTCTTTTTGTTATAATTGATCATATATATAGACCAAATCCAACAGCTTATCATAATGCAAAAAATCCAAATATTTTTCTTCCTTGCCTGTCCAAAGAAGTAGAATGATACATTGCACCTAGACTGTTTTATTAGCTCAGCCCTGTGTCTGAGGTGGGGATTTTAAGGCACAGAGAACTCAATTCTGGGGTGACTTAGCTTTGCTTTGGCTGCAGGTTAACAGTAATGCAGCCATTCTAGCACAAATACATAGTACAGTGTGATTTACTGGAGAACTCAAACACTTAACCAGATAATTTTTTAAAGAAGGCAATGAACAAGTGATATACACATGATCCAGTATCTTCATGCAATTAAAAGAAAACCTAAATCCATGCTAGTGGTAATGTACATCAGCCACCCCATACAAAGCTGCTTAAGCTGTTCTGTGTCCCTATGATTGCACACTGAAATGTTAAAACATTTCAACACTCACCATCAAACCGAAGACCTGCCATAAACCTCTACAGGAAACCAGAGTTCAACACATGCAATGAAAAGCTTACAGAAGAAGAAAAGGCAAAGGAAGGTCCTCAGCAAAGAGGGAGAAGAGTGACACAAAACAGATGAAGGAGCAGAAGGAACCAATTAAGACACTGATAAACTTAGAACTTTTCCTCACTAAAGAGTGGAAAGCATATTTTATGTAATTACTCATGGCACATTTTTATAAACTAGTGCTGTTTTAGTGTTAATACCACACATGCACACAGACAGTTCTACACAGAAAAGAAAAAATGATTTTCATTATGATTTTACAGGGAACTGAAAGATTTTATTTGCAAACACTAGGCTGAACACTGAACTTATCAGCACCGGTGGCACCAGGGCTGTGTAGAGTGATGCTGCGGCTCCCGTTTCAGTGGAATGTGCCACTACTATATGAAGGATAGTTGTATAATCTCTCCATCTAAAATTTACAAAGTGATTCACATCAACATTCATTTCTTAAACTGAACCTTTTAGGACTGCTTATGAAGCATGATGCAGTCTTCAAATATAATTATCTTCCTATTATTTTGTTTTTAATACAGCAATGTGTAAAATTACTTTGCACTGCCTTATGTATCCTTAGTCTTCCCTAATCCTGGATGAAGAGGCAGGAGTGGCTTGTAGAGACTGTCCCTGTCACAGTACCTGAGGGACAAACTACCTCAACAAGACACTTTCACTGCCTCCTTTTGCCTTTGCTACTAAATAAGCTCAGTACTGCTCTAGTACTATCTGATTCTGCCCAGCAGGAGATGCATCAGGAGAGCATGAAGCACCTGTGCCTCCTGAAAGGATTTTCCCATGTTTCTGCTGCTTGTTGTCCTACATGCTCCTCCTTTCAGGCAAAATGGGCTGCTTTGGAGAGTTTGGCTCTCAGCAGTGCCCTGCAGCTCAGTCCAGGTGTGGAAGCTACAAGAAGGTACCTACAAACTGTGCTTTATAGATTGAGGTTGCTTCTTGAACAGATGACTGAATATGCTTAGGAGCAGTGCAGAGCAGAAGACTCCTTCTAAATCTGTAATTGCAGATCACAGCAATGAAGCAGATAGACTAAGAATAAACACAGCAAGTGTACACTCATCAGAGCCACTATATACACATGTACACACGTACCCGTCCACGCACACGCTTGGCAATGGCAACAGCTCAAGTATAACTAGACTAAAAGCCATTTCTGAAGACGTTTCTAAGGTTACTCGGTTAAAACTGAGTCATTGCATACTGTTGCATGTCTTATTTGAAATTCAGGATGAAGTCTAAGTATTGCCATTTTTATAATTTCAAGTAGTTTCATAATCGAGTTTGTAGGAAATTAATATAAATAATGCCATCTCTTCAGTTAAGTCTTACAAAGATTATGTTTGGGCAATCTGTGTAACTTTTGAATTCAATCTTTTTAGAAATGAATCATATCTGAATATCTTGTCTTTTAAACACCTAAGTCTGGCAGGGATACAGTTTGGCTTGTTTAGCATACTGAAACCCAGCAGTATTCATGAACTAGATAGTTCCAGGACAAATTTCTGATATTATGCAAAAATAATTAAAACAAATGTATTATTTGTATTTCCAATAATTACTACAAATAATGGTTTTTCTATTGCCAGAGATTAAAAGAAGATTGCTTCATGTAACATCATCCCTGTGATGACACATACATACCAATGCAACTTCACATTAATCACGGCAGGCAAACCATCAATCAGTGCAATGTGACAATTATTCTCCACTCCTCCTCCTCCTCTCTCCCTCTCCCTCTCCCTCAAAAAACCCCCCAAGACCTTAACTCATCTTTGGATGTTGTGAACAAGAAGCAAAAACATAATTTATTGAACATTAGCCTTTCAAAATATAATTGCATTCTCTCCTTCTCAATGGGTTTGATTTCTAATACAATGACTGAAAAAAGCCTGCAAAATTATAATATAATTACAGGTCAAATACCAAACCTGTTCTGAGCAAAAATACCTATGGAAGAAAATTGATAAAGATTACTTTAGTAGTATCCATACCACCTGATCCTGACTATCTCTAAAGCATATGTTAATTTTAAGCCTCTGTGTAGTCCGTAGACTTCAGTGAATCCAGTGAAAGTCTAAAAGATTAGTCAGGCACTTAACACTGCTAGCAAACAACTAACTCTGGGATGGCAGAGAGGCCATGAGGAACATGCTTCAGAATGGCAAGTAAGGGGTGAGAACACACAATAGGAAACCTTTGCAAAAGAATGGGTCATGTGATGGAGTTCCTTTCAAGGACTACTTGAAAGGCATGTCACCACCGAGGGGAGGGGAAAAAGAAGGTATTTACTAACTTACTGTTGCTTGCACTGATTCATTTCAAGCAGCAATATTATCTCTGCATGTCTGCCACCTAATACTTATTCAAGTTACAGGATTTTCCATTTGTTATAAAAGAAGACCAAAGAGGGTTTTTACATATCTTAAAAGCAAATTCTTACAAGATACAGTGACTCAGAAGATTGTTATGTTTGTCCTGATCAGCAAAGCACTCAGAAAAGTTAGTGCTACTTTTTACAAACCTAGCAGCAGACTCAAACTGTCAACCACTATTTCCCTCCCATATTAAAATCCACACAAAAATATACCTGCCATTTCCTGAATGCATGTATCTATAGGCTTTTCTTTCACTAAAGCCATAAGTCAGTGAATCAGGCAACTCTCTGCAGTGGGCCTTAAAAGGAAGCAGGTTATGTGAGATGCAGAACTCCTACTAAAAGCTTTTATGTAAAAGCAATCCAAGAAAATGAATGTCAGTTTCTTAACTTTTATTCAAATCAAACCAGAAAAGTAGCTATTAGGAATACCTAGAGAATCACTATTGGCCAAGTAGGCCAAGAAAGTCTAAATCCATCTGGCAACTTGGATCTAGCCGAGGATGAACAGGTTCTCTCAACCCTGTAGCACTTCAGAGTCATTATGATGGACCTTAAAACCCTACAGAAACAAGCTTTGACTGAACTATCATCACAGTTTTGATGCTGCAATGCTATAAAAGATGGCTCCTTGAAAAAAACACCACAAACCAAAACCCTAATACAATACGAATTCCATTGCTAAAAAGTCCATAAACAGGAAAATGGACTGTGCCTGTTAGAAACTTCCCAAAGTAAAGACTTTCATCCTAGAACAAAGGTAAGAAAAATCAGAAAAATACTGGTAGCTCACAGCCACAGGTACGTAAGTTCTAAATTGATTTTTTTTCTCTGTTCCTTTGATGCTGAACGTTCCCTTCATGCCTTTTTATACTTAAACAACTGTTGCTATAGGATGAAGTTAGAAAACTCCTTAAAATACAAAGCCTGTGGCAATTCTAAACTTTCACTTGATGAAGGCAGGATTTTATACCTATGGCAGACAATCTGTTGGACTACACTGGGAGAAGTTATACTAATAAAATTAATAAACAAACCATTTTGCATTTTGAGACTGACTATTTGACAACAGGGTTTATATGTGTCCCAAGATCTCAAAGTTAGCATCATTTAATGATTTTGTTGCTTTACACGTTCTGAAACTAAGAAAATGATGGTATGTATACATATATGTATATAAATAAAGCTTTTAAATCCCCGCCCTTTAAATACAAAAAACAGTCCATCAAATAATTATTACAAGGAGATAGATTAATATCGTATTTTATTATCAGTTAATTCAATCTGTGTATTTAGACACACTGGAATTATACAGGATGCTGACAACAGCTGGAGCAGGGCAGAGGAGGAGGATGAGGTCTTAACTCCAGTAAGACACTTGTGTACCTGACTGGTAAACTCAGCCAAACTTCTTTATGTATCCTATTTATCTTCAGATCTATTTATGTCACAGAAGAGAACATATGAGCATAGCAGCTGTTACTATAGCAATGAAACTGGAAATTTTGAGAACACAAAAACCCACCCCTTGAAGGATGCTCAGTTTAGCAGAGAGAGCTGGTTTAGAGAACAGCACACCAGTATCTCTCTTCTTAGGATCTGCTCAAAGTCTGCGGTTACAGAGACATTAAATCAGTTGTAACAACCTGTTCCCTAAAGAGCACTTGCAGCCAAATCACCGCCACCTATTACTCGGCACGACTCGGTACGCCGGGAGTTCCTAAGTAACCCAAACTTGTCCAAGTACGCCAGAATCGCCTGTAAATCCGGGGAAGAGCGTTTCTCTGCAAAAGGCTCACAGGTTCTGATCGCGGCAGAGAATGGATTCGCCATAGTAACAAACCCCCACCCGCACCGCGGGTCGCAGTCGGGCGAGCCCGCACCGCCTGGGTACCGCGCACACCTGCCCGGCGCCGGGAGGGCGGGACGAGCCGGCACAAGGCAGGTACTTTCCTCACGCAGCGGGCAGGCATCCCGTCTCCACGGGCACGAACCGGAATGCAGCCCACCCCCATTCCTCCCACACACCGGTTTTCTGTCAAACCCCCGCCGCTCCCGCCCCTCCTCGGCCCTGCCGCCCCCCGTGCCCGTCCCCCGGCCCCGCCGCGCACCCGGAGGCGCTGCCGGCCCCGCTCTCACCTGCCAGGGAGCCGGGTCTCTGCAGCGTGGCGGTGGCGTACAGCTCCTGGGAGTGCTTGCTGTACTGATCGGCAGCGTGAACCAGCCGCTTGGTAGGCGACAGGGTGGCGTAAGTGCCGATGGTGGAGCTTAACTGGTGGATAGGAGAGGAGGAAATGTTAGACTGGACGGTGGGCGGGGAGGTCACTCGGATGGGGGACGGCGACAGTCCCGCCGAGGAGACGACGATGTTGATGGGCGAGCTGGTGCTGTAGGACTTGGCCAGGCGGCTGGGGGACTGCTTCGGGGAGGAGAGGCGCTGCGCGGTGGCGTAGGCGGCGCCCTCGGCGGCGGAGCCGGCCCGCGGCAGCTTGGTGGGGGAGCCGCCGGGCTGTGCGGGCAGCGGGGAGCTCACCCGCTGCGCCGGCAGCGTGGAGCTGGCGTAGTAGAGCGCGGCGTGCTGGGGCTCGGGCAGGTGGAAGGCGCTGCCGTGGCTGGGCGCGAAGGGCTCCCGCGGCTGCGGGGCGGCGGGCGGCGGCGGCGGCTCCGGCCCGCCCGGGTGGGCGCCGCGGCCCCCCGGGCCCTGCTGCGGGAAGGAAAGGCAGAGGCGTCAGCGGGGGCGGCGCGGCGGGGCCGCCCGGCTCCCCCCGGCCCTGCGCGGGGCGCTGCGAGGGGCTCTGGCCGGGGGAGTCCCCGGCGGGCGCGGCCCCCGCGCTGACCTCAAACCAGGCCGGCACCCGCGGGATTACGGGACTCGATAATCTGCTAAAGCATTCCCGGCCTTTCAGGGCAAAAACCTGCCGCCAGCTCGGTCCGAGCGGCGTCGGAAGAGCTCCCGACGGCTGCAGCCCGGCCGTGGGCGCAGCACCCCGGGCTCCGCCTGTCCAGCCCTACACCGGGCACAGGTCGGCCCCGGCTCACTTAAACACGGAGATACGCCCGCGCCCCTTTATTCTGTGGACATTAGAGAAGAGCAGCCGAAGTCAAGGAAAGGGCTTTAATGGAGTAACTATACTCGGTTTCCCGCAATCTCTGCCCTATGAGAGGCAACGTGCCGAACCGGGACAGGCACCGCACCGGCAGAACTGCGGCCGCGGCCTCGTGTGAAGGGGCGGAGGGAGGAAGGGGAACCCGGGCCAGCCCCCGCCGAGTCTCGCCGGCAGCACGGAAAGAAGCAGCGCCTCGGCCTGACTGACTCGGCTCGAAAGGAGCGGGAGGGGCTTGGGGGGCCTCCCCGGCCGCATCCAGCGGGGAGGGACGGGAGGAGTTCCCCGCTGCGACCCGCGGGCACCGCACCGCTACGTACCCCCTAAGGCGGTAATTGAAGGGGGCTGGGCAGAGGGAGCGAGAGAAAATCCTCGGGAGATGCTGCCTACGAGAAATTTCGGTTTGTGCCGGCGCCGCTTGTGCAGCCGCAGAGGATGGAGCTCGCCCTCACACACACGCGGCTTCCCCTTTTATTATCGGGGATCTTGGGCTCAGGAGAACATCTGTGAATCTGGGAACATTAAAATCCTTTCCTAACTGTGCCCCGCGCAGAGCGAGAGCTCAGCGCTCTGCTGGAAGATGCATTCTTGGATTCAGACACTATTTTTTTCTGGCTATGCAGGGGATTTACTTGAAACCTCAGAAAGCGCTCCAGATCCTCAGAGCTGACAGTGTAGTTTGAATCGGTCTGACCAGTGCTTTGCCCAAACACACACACACACCTCGCAGCTACTGATTTTCTTAGCGAGAAGAGGCTTGAAAATGTGAATAATGAATTTTGTGACTCAATTCAAAGAGGTGTGGTGAATGCTAAGAGCAGCATTGTTATGCATTTAGATAGCACTGTGTTTTTTTAGTAGCGTCCTACAGGGAAAAAAACCAACAAAAGTAAGCAAAAGCACCATGTTCCTGATACGAAATTTGATTTATTTTCATTAGGATACTCAATAAAGGATTTGATCAGGAACTGAGGACAAGGTAACTAATCCACGCAAAGAATAAACAAGGTTCAAAATACCAGAAATGTGTACTTTTACCTATGTATGCCCACTGGGAATTTTTCTGTTCTTTTTTTTTTTTTTCACTTACTCAAATGCTTTGCTACTGGGGGAAGAATATGCACTTTCCTAGAGAGGGACAAGAAACAAGGTTTTGGAGGAGCTGCTCCTGGTGCTCTGCTCTCAGTTGGCAGTAGGGTGGAAGAAGCTACAGCACTTGGAGCATTCAGCCTCTCCAGGGAGCACTGCAAGCCCCAAACCTCACTGGCTTCTGGAGGGTTTGCACCTCACAGAAAAATGGCTTTCCAGATAAATGGAGTGTAAACTGTTCACTCCAGGTGAGTAACTGTGTAGTAACTCCTGGGCAAGCAAGTGGGTCACAGATATAAGCAGCCTGTCTTCTTTTGAGTTGGACTGTTCTGATTGCAGCAGAAAGATACAAACATCACAGCATCAAGTACAAGCATTGAAAGTTTCATCAATGGCCAACAAACACAAGTTGCTCATTTGAAAGACTCCTAACAAAAACCAGGAAGGCAAACTCTGGGAACATCAATGAACTTTTTAAAGCTACTTTCATGCTGAACTACTTACCACATCTGCTTTAAACTGGGAGGAAGGGCTAATCTGCAATTGACTGTCCAATAATATATTTGACAGGAGTATAGTTTTCATTTTCCAGGTTTAGACTATATGATAACAACTTTTATAAAACACAAACAGGTTGGCATGATTTAAGACAACATGGACAGAGTAAATTTTGCACATAAAGAAAGGTAATTCCAAGCAGCTATTATTATCAATTGATATTGGTAATAAATTTTACTTGAACTGTTAAGTGGCATAATAACTTACTTTGCAATAAACACTGTTCCAAAATACAGTCTTCTGCAATGCTACCAGTGTCTTCTGCAACAGACTGCTAATGCACTGGTAACCTGGACAATTTTGTCTTGATATAAGGATTTTAAGGCAAGCACTGTCATCATGTATACAAAATTTCTTTTTCTAATCTGTTTCTGCACTGCTTGATCTGTCAAGGATTTAGAGTAATTAACTTCAACTAAACCAATGTTATTCCATATTCCTAATAAATCTCTATAAAGCTGCGGGCATTCTGCAAGTACCAATTAAAAAAAACAACAACCAAAAAAATCCCATTTCATGATCATTTATTATGGGGAACAAGGTGTAGTGGTGAGACACAAGAATTACATGCTTAATTAAAAATGCATGTATGGCACTTCTTAAAAAGCTTAGCATTTGCTCTGTGTGAAGGAGAGAACTTTTGGATGAACAGATTGCAGTGAAAACATTAGCATGCAGTACTTTCTAGGATGTGACTAATCTCAGACCTGTCTTAAATGTACCATCAGGTTCTTACATTTTTTCAAAGGGACAAGAGTACAGTAACATTCTACATGCATGTTTTCAGAAGCAAAATGTGCTTTAGTTTCTCCTTGTGTTTCTCCCAGTTTGTTGCTTAAGACGGCCATAAAGACATGTCATTGTTCATCCTGCAATGTGACATTACACTTCATTTGGAGGAATTAAATACTATGGTATTTTCCCCTTATTCTTCCATTTATCCACTATTGTCAACCTGATCAGAAAACTGTTTTTAAGGAAATAAACTAAGAACAAATTAGTTTCCCAGTTATTATATCCTCCTGCATCAACCTGTTTTACAGACATGAATAAAAATCAAGGACTTTCTTACAATAGCCCTGTAAATATCCATTGTAAGACACACAGATTTCATTTTTCTGGTATTCCAAAGCAAAGTAGCCTTGATTATTTGGATTCACTATATGGATTCTGGTGTATCCTTCCTAATAGCAGGAATGTGTGAAAAAAAGACATGAGAATATTATGACAGTTATGAAAATATTTTCTTTCCCATTTAAGTTTCCTGGAAAGATCATTTGCCACTGACATGGACAAAACCAGATCTGTAGAGCTTTATACAGAAAATTCCTGAGGGTGTCCAGTTAGATTATAAGAGACTGGATAACAGCCTAACTGTTGTTTGCCTGTTCATTCAAGCATTTAGTGTGCTAAATTCCAGGAAATTAGCTTGCCTTTTTTTTCCCCTTTTTTAAACAATTCCAATTGAAAATTTAAATCAGAACTTTAACTAAAAAGAGTAAATGAAAGAGTGCAATATAAGATTTCTGTTCTATGGAGTGGAATTGAGAGGGGCAAATAATAACTGTGTTGACTTATTTATTCTGCAGAAATTTTTTTCATGGATAAGGAATGGATGACTAGAAAGTTTATACAAAACTTTGGGGTCAGCTGCTAATTACTAAAACAGCAGCATGTTGATTCTTGGAGATTGCTCACAGAGGAAAAAATGGTGTGTAAGATCCACAAAACCTGAATAGCAAAAGCCTCAGAGAACAAGATGACCATCATGATGTCAGCAGGTGCAGCAAATCTATTTGATGTATCATCTAAAATCTCTTCAAACCATTTTCTTCTAAGGGATGTGAAAACACAAACCCAAAATCTGTTAGGTTCTGTGCATCTGTGCTTCATAATTCACAGGTACTAAGGAACAGAACTTCTGTCAGTGCAACCACCTGAGTTTTAGAAACAAAACTAAAACCAAAAAGGCCTTCACAGTAATTTCTCAAGAATGAGATAATGATGCAATTTCCAGGAAAATGTTGAAAAATTTGAATTATGGTAACAGTTACCTTTGAGAAAAGAAAATTTGCACTCAGTGTCTTTTATACTTCTCTGACAGGTACCAGAAGACAGTGAAAAGTTATGTTACATTTGACTAAGTCTACATATCCATCTTAGGTCTGGATGAACTTGTATTCACAAGCATTTTTAGTTTAGCATTAAATGCCAGCACAGGTTTTCAGCTTGTTTTGCTGTCTGGAACTTCCAGGGATGTCTTGGCCCTTAAAATCTCAAACAAGGTCATATCTCATGAATATGAACATGGTCATATGCAGCACACTGATGCCCATGAGAAGACCCTTTCTCTTGATTCTAGGGAGGATTTTCCAATTGTATGCTCAAGTGGTGTGGAAGACATCCCTTTGGCTGCTTTGGCTTTTGAATACTGGTGTGTGTTGCTGGCTTTAGGCAGAAAACTTACTTGTCCTTACGGGGGTTTCGAGGGACACCCTGAGAGTGCAGGTCTGTTTGCAATCTCAGCTGTGCTCTCTGCTCTTTCAGAGGCCCCAAGACTTGCGACTATATTGAGGGCTACTTTATTTCTCTCTCAGCCCAAGGAACCTTCCATAAGGCTTCACTGAAGGTATCACACTGCTCTGGTCTAATGTCTCTATCAAAACTCTTACAAAGGACAGAAGAGGGCATGGAAAATTCTTAACATTCTCTAGTCTTTGGGAGGCACCACTTCAGTGTTTGGGAAGGACCTGCAGAAGGGCCCTTCCTCTGCAGTACTGCTTTAATGTCATTTATAAATTCCTGACAATATCAAGAAGATGCTACCTATGTTCAAATGCATTTATGCTATCACAGATGCCAAACTATACCTCTGGATCCCTCAAATGTGGCCTATTCCATCTATTTCTCATTTTTTTCCATTGTTCCACTCCAAACTTTCCAACACTATCAAGAATATTTGTCAGCCTACCTGATCCTAATCTCAAAGGTCATATCATACATACAGATGATGGTAGGTATTAGGATTGTAGTTTTCTACATCCACAAACAGAATTGTGTGAGATCCTTTCAGAGTGTCCAGAGGTGGTCACTGTCTGGTTTTAAAGCAGCAATGAAAGCTGTAATCTTTACCTACAACAGGATCAAAGCAGCATTGCAGATCTTCACTGCCATAAGCTATACTAGTGAATTCTTCTCTGAGTGCCATATAAAGTTATCTGTTTTAAGATTTCATCTGTTTCCTTAATGACAGAAAAATTTTCATGTTCCTATTTAGAATCTAGTTATTAAACTCATCATCATCTTCTACACCCTATCTGAAGTGAAGTCCTTATTTTAGATTTTGTCTGGGTAGATTATGAAGCAGCCTATCATCTTGTGGCCAGTGTACAGTTTCTGCTTGACAACTGAACACGTGCTAGCACTCAATTCTTATTGCATTAAATAGGGCTAAGTGAGGTGTGGTAGTCTGATGAATGACAAACTTATGGCTTGTTCATAGAAAAAATCATATAGACGAGTTAGAAAATTAACTGTTAAATGATTTTACAAGGTAGTTTTTTTAATTATTGTTATTTTCCATCTACTTCTTGGTTTTTAGGGTTTTCCAATTCTGTGCCAGCTTATTCAGTCCAGAAGCATCAGGAGCACGAGACAATACACAACAATAGGGATTTACCTGTGTTGCTGCCTCAGCCTCTGAAAGGACTGCAGCATCACCAAAAGCTAAACAAGTCCTCATCCAGAAATGTAAACTTCCATTTCTGTGCCCTTACAAACACATGGCAGAACATGTGAAAAATCAGTATTTGTAGTACATGCTATGCTTTATATTCCTATGACATCTACTACATAAGATGACCATTCCAAGATTACAGTGAACCTGGTCACTCACAAGTTATGTGGTCTAAATAGAAGATTAATTTTTTGCAACTCATCTGCAAAACCTGCCATTTTTTTTTTTTTACAAAAGTCACTACTGACTCTTGACAAATAAACCTCATTGATTAATAGAGGATATATCAGCATCTGGACACCAAGTTCGAAGAGCTGTTTTCAATGGGGAAGCAGAGTAATTCTCTGCCAGAGGAGCAGTTTTTGCTAAGACATCCTATTACAGTAGCATTTAGAAGATAAAAGTTCTGTGTTCTAAAGCACTCAGAGCACTGGAAAAACTCTATGATCTATAATGAACTCCACCAAATTGACAAAAACATTAGATTGCACTTTGCAGCACTACACAGGAAATCCCAAGACTAATTAGTTTCTCTTTTTTATACAATTGCATTTTCACAAATTGTTCTTGCTGTCACAGCTGGCCTTGGGACTATTTACATTTTTTTTGCATGCAGTTTGGGCTATCACTCATGTTGAGAGATAGCTATATTCCTTGCACACAAATACCAAAGGAAATTGTCACAATCTGAGCAGTTTCAACTCCTGAGGCTTATTTTAATTATAACAGGAATAGCAAAACAATTCAATGGATTGACTTTTTTTCTCCTTAATTGTGGGATCAGCAATGGTCATATTCAGAACTTTTTAATTTTGACTTTTGAATCTTCCTCTTCTTGTTTACCTCTTTTAAAACCTCCTTTGTATGCTTTTTATGGTATTAATTCATAGTATATATGTCAGTTTGTTAATAATTTCAAAATATATTTCAATTGATCTGAAGTTCTCAAACATTCTTTGCAGAATCATAGTGTGAAAAATTAGTAAGTTCTCTGAGTTATTTTCCTGCAGGAACATCTACCACACAATGTGGAGGAAAACAAGATGGTCTTGGCAGTGCTGTGTGAATGGTTGGACTCATGTCTTTTTAGTGGTCTTGTCCAACCTAAAAGATTCTATGAAACAGAAGTATCTACACAATTTGAAATTAAATTAAACTGTGCTTTATTTCATTTTTTTAGTCTTAGAGGATAGGGAACTTTTCTGAGCAAATTGAGAGAATAGAGTATTTTATCTCTTGGTATCCCACAAACTGTGCAATGACTATAATACTTGAAATCTCTTAGCAATTTAAGGCTTTGAAATTCAAATAATACTCTCCTCTACAGAATGAATTATGAAGTGTCCCAGAGTCACACTGAGATGATCTGCTTTGCTGGGGTGGTTAAGATCTAAAGAGAGAAAATAATCTGTGCTGACCAATGCAACCCAGGCAGACTTTGTTTATGAACAGCAGCATGAACACTTCTAGAAATTTTTGTCTAAACTGAAGCTTACCTTCCCAGCAAGAGGCTTCAATGTCACAGTAAAAAGCACAGAAGGTGAGAGGCTTACATGTCAGAGCCAGAAGGGATTGTTTAGACAGGTAGAGAGATTTACAAAATTTTCATGAGTATCTGAAACAATCTTTCAAAATGTTTCAAATGCACAGGTGACTGTCTGATAACCTGCTTGTCTTTACAATATGGGGGGAAAAAAATGATTCTTATACTTGGGATTAGGCCACAGCAGCAGGTGATGGATGATATCCCAAAGAGGTTTCACATCTGGTGTCAGCCTGGCTTTGTTTTTGGTTCCTGGCACTTATGCTTTCAGTATTGTGCTTGTACCAAAGCTGGCAGGTCTAGACCTTAGTATAGGCTCCTTATCAGCACAGTCACAGACATTTTCTTTAAAAATAACATGCTGTTACCAAAAAATACATGCAAGCCAGGAAGTAAAACTGGCATGTAAATCTTTTACATCAGGATTACTTTATTACCATGCAAGTCAACCCACTACAGATTTACAAAAATCAAGATGGTAACTCCACCCTGCTGCAGGTGTGTTGAACAAGACAGAAAGTAAAGGCAGAAATTCATGTGCAGGCAAGCACCGAACAGCTGTTTCCTGGGAGCTACTCCACACAATATCAAATGTGAGAGACCCGGAGTGCTTCGGACACGTACCTGGCTGTAGCTCTGGATGGCACCTCTGGCCTGAGTGCTGCGGGATGGGAGCTGGGCGGCTGCTGTTTCACCCAGGGCGAGGGTCTGGTTGCTGTGGTAGCTGGCTGAGTACTGGAAGGAGGCTTCAGGTTTGGAATTGAGCTGGAGTGCACTCTGGGAGAGGAGGCTGGGCCCTGCGGTGACAGAATTGGAAAGAAGTCAGAAAGTCACAGTGAAAGAGCATACCTGTATTACCTGTCAAGTGAGCCTTGAAATTAACAGATGTATCTGGCTTCAGATTTTCAGAGTTTGGTTTATCAATAATAACAATCACATACATTATTTTGTTTCTTTACCACTCAGTCATCATTATTATTGCGTTCAAGCAATAGGCCATATTGTTTTCTTTGCAAGAAATTTATGGTTTGACTGGTAAAGAAATTCTATGCTGAAACAAACCAAACTGTACTATTTAGTAAAGAACTCTTGCTTTTAAACTCACAATAGTTGATGAGAGGTTTTTTCCCTAAGGATAAGCCTTGTTTATTTCACTTAATTATATACAGTCCTTCTGCCTGAGAATTTGAGGTTGTCCCTCCCTGGGCCCCCAGCACATTAGATCTATTGATTATTGCCTCTCTGTCCTAAACACAGTGATGTAATACTTTGGTGCCTGTAGGGATGGATGACAGCCTTTAAAATATTAATTGCTCCTCTCATCATGCAGGACACACCCAGATCTCAGTGTATCTTTGATAACTCTTCTGTCAGCCAAGATATCTTGCCTTCCCCATCACATCCCTGCACGGCAGCAGAGGAAAGTGTAGGCAGTGAGTTCATCTAGGGCTGCCACACTGAAGGGCACGTCAGGACTATAAACACCAACACTTTCCACAGTTCTGTAGTAGTTCTGTGAAACTAAGACATGTTCTAATATTCATTAGGTTCATGTAAAAATGATTTATCTTACCACCTACCCATAGTGCATTTCCCAATTTTTGCTCTGAGACCATATTCCAGTCACGGAACAGTGTTTTCATACACAGATCACGTGCACTGATCAGCTTTGCTGGTCACACCAAGCTGAGTGGTGCAGTTGACATGCCTGAATGAAGGGATGCCATCCAAAGGGACCTGGGCAAGCTCAAGAAGTGGGCACAGGGGAAATGTCATGCGGTTTATGAAGACCAATGCAAGGTGCTGCATCTGGGTCAACACAGGGTGGGGGTGAACAGATTGGGAGCAGCCCTGCTGGACTTGGGGATGCTGGTGGATGAGAGGCTGGACATGACCCAGCAATGTGTGTTTGCAGCCCAGAAAGCCATTTCTGTTCTGGACTGTATCAAAAGCAGTGTGGCCCCAGCAGGGTGAGGGAGGTGATTCTGCCCCTCTACTCTATGCTGGTGAGACCCCACCTGGAGTGCTGCATCCAGCTCTGGAGCCCCCAACACAGGATTGGGATGTGTGTTGGAGCCAGTCCAAGATGAAAGCCACAGAGATGATCAGAGGGCTGGAGCACCTTTCCTCTGAGAAAAGGCTGAGAGAATTAGGATTGTTCAGTCTGGAAAAGTAAAGGAGGCTTCAGGGTGACCTAATTGTGGCGTTCCAGAACATGAAGGGAGTCTACAAGAAAGATTGAGAGAGACTTTTTATAAGGGCATGTAGTGACAGGACAAGGGGGAATTGCTTCACACTGACAGAATAGGTTCAGATTAGATATTAGTGAGAAATTCATCCCTGTGACGGTGGTGAGGCTTCAGCATAGGTTGTCCAGAGAAGCTGTGGATGCCCCATTCCCAGAAGTGTTCAAGGCCAGGATGAATGGAGCTCTGAGCAACCTGGTCCAGTGGAATGTCCATGGCTGGAGGTTGGAACTAGATATCTTTAAGGTCCCTTCCAACCCAAACCATTCTGTGATTCTGTGATTTCATGATAGATGAAGAGCTACATTAAAGAATACCTGGGTAATCCTTTTCTATGTCTTCACTGATTTTAGTTTCTTTTACAATGAGGGCCCACCAAGTGACATACAAGAGGAGAGAAACTGTGGCCATTGCATGGGTTACAGAGAAGTCTGCCTTCAACCCAACAGCTACTCAGTGGCTCCACAGGGATGACAGGTTTATCTTCTGGTTAGCACTAACAAGCTCATGAGAGCACAGAAAGTGACACAAACATTGAGGGATGTGAAGTGATTATGATGATTTTGCCCTTACAGAACATGTGAAAAGTTCAGTTTTATAAAAACTCACAATGGAAAAATTCCAATGAATCCACCAGAAGTAACTTCCAGTACATTTCTGATACAAAGGCAATTTTTATGACCTTTAAGTCTTTGCTATGAGGATGTACAGCTGCTCCAAAATTTCTGCTTAGAAAATGTGCAAACAACCCCAGCCCTGAATTACATGCAGAGTATTTTTTTCTCTAGCCTGTTTCTCAGAAATGGCAGAACCATTATAACTGCCATTTTCCAAAATCCAACCTGGACTGCTCATAGTACAAAAAAATTGTAGTGGGCTATGTAAAGTGGAAGTGTTTGCATCTAAATGTAGACTGGGATTATGATACTGTTTTACATATCAACACAATTTATACTGCAAAGTCAACTGCTTTCATCAGAACATTTCAGATACAGGACAAATTTAGAACATAAGTACTGGTCCTACTTTCCTTATAAGTACAGAGGGAGGCAGGGCTCCATGTATGCTGTGAAGTTTGTAAAATCCACAGAAGAGCTGAATTTAATCCTGCAGGGGTGCTTATAAATCCAGAATTTGGTAGCTTTCCATTCCCTGACTCTGCAAATAGGGTTTACTAAGCATTTTCTATTTAACTGGTTTTGTTGCAACTTTTCTTTTTAAATGAAAGAAATAGTTTCTCAGATTTTTTTTAAGACCATAAAGAAAATACATGCTCCATTTAGAAATGTATCTGTAGGCTTTATTTTAATCTGTTGGATTTTGAATTTTCACAGAGAATTTGTCTGTGATCAAGTGAAACAAGATCAAGTTCAGAAAATTCACAAAAGCAAAACTTTCCCATGAGAAGCAAAAGTTGCAGCAAAAAAGCAATTTTTGTGCATGAAAGTGTTTGTACTGATTCTAAAAGTAATTATGCTGTGACATTTCTGAAGCTTAAATAATGATTAAACTATCGCATGCTATGAATGCAGTATGTTTAAATTTTCATTGCATCTGGCTTTCAAGTGCTGCTTTCCCATTACTGTGGCTCACCAGGGGATTTACATCACCAGCTAGAAACACATACATGGGTTCCCTGCTCCATTTAGTTTAAACACTTCCATGCACTTAAAGAAACTTATCCAATCCATTGAAAAAAAAAAAAGAACGTAAGAAGTTTGGAGCACATGGGTTTAATTACACTCAAATAATGTATAGCAGTTTTTATTTTGTACCTTCACAAGCAGTAATTGCAGTAATTGAACAATTAAAACATACATATATTTCAATAATTACAAAGTAATTTGAGACATAAATCCAGATAGATATTTTAAATAAGCCCAAAATTTTAAAAAAGCCCAAGCACATGTAGAATAGAGTGGTGGCTGCTCACCTGTAAATATCCCAGTCTAAACCCAGCATACAAACTGCAAGATACATTTGAGATCAGTCCACATGATCTTGAAAAAACACAAGTTCCTTTTTCAGGATTTAGGGATTACAAGCAGTCTTGCCTTGTCTGACAGTGAAAAAATGGATTGCATTTCTCATTAACATTCCTGAGATTTCAATCTGAAGGTAAAACAAAACCTTTTGAAAGCCTGCAGCTCTCCCAGAAGAGAATAACTTTGTGTCCTTCTATACGCTGATGGCTCTTGACAACAACCTACTGTTTCTTCCTGGCTAAAATTTAAACTCTGTTGTGTTGGTATAAGAAAGCATTCATCCAACTACTTTTCATTTGTTTTCAGATGGAAGTTCTCTGTTTTCAACCAGGCATTTGAATTCACTAGTTAACTCCTAGCACAATTCAGTCTTAGTTCTTCCTTCAATGAGCCATAATTAACTACAAACATTCAATTTAAACCACTTTTGGCTTCATAAGGCTTAGTATAGCAGGTATTAGTGATCTGTAGTATTGCTTTAAAAATTTGCACTAGGTTTTGGTTTTGTTTGGGGGTATGGGGAAGATACAACTACCTGCTTTCCTTTATGTTTTTCAACATCACAATAAAAAAAAAAAACTTTTTCCTTCTGAAAGAACATTAGTGATGGCTTATTCATAGTTGATAGTGCCAATTTTTCACTGATTCAGTTAGTGCCACTTTCCTCCTGCATTCAAATAGTGCAGATAAGAGTACAAATTCAGGAAACTGAGTCAGAGCCATCATACTGCAAGCGACACTGCTGTGGACTGACACCAAATGATGGTGCAGAATATAGTAATTAACTCTTTAACTTGTCTCCAGTGTGCTGGACAGGTACTGCAAACAATACCTTTCTGTTCCTCTTAACCTTGAGCAGAGCAGTGTGCAAAGCCTCCCCAGGCTGCTCACTTTGGCCTCTGTAGGCCAGCTCAGCAAGCAGCTCGAAGGACAGGGTGTGAGAGGCTTGGGGCACAAAGTGCACCTAAGCTGGGGAAAGCTGCTGGAGCACAGAGAACACCAGGCAAAAAGGGAACAAACAGATGGAGATGGGGAATGTGCCTACATCAAGAGCCAACACACAATGAAACTACAGAGGTGATGGAGAGCAGAGGGCTTTTCTAGGAACTGGAGAAGGACACCAGGAATTTCTTTTGTGGTTTGCAGCCCCAGGTGCTGACAGGTGCGGGAGGGTTAGAGGAAAATGAATCTCCAAATCAGGCAGGGAGGGGGATGAGCAGACTTCTTGTGAAGCCCTTTTCCTCAGTTTATATTACTCGCTCCTCTTACTAGCAGTTATGTTGGCTATTATATGGCTATTATTTTTCTATTTCAAAACTTACTAGTTTACGAGATATGGAGGACCTGAGTATCTTGCACACTTACTTTGGGCCAAACATGGAAGAGGAGCAGAGGCAGCGCAAGACACAGCCCTACCCTGAGTCCTGTCTCTAAAGAGATCTGCACTGAAGCCCAGGCTTGCTGTCCTCCTGCCATAATGCATTGGATAAAATAAGCACAGCGTGGCATTTACTACACTGCTTGTGGCCATAAATGTAACTGGAGAGCTACAGGCTCCCTTAGAAACCAAAACAGAAGGAGAGCTCCCACAGCATCTATACCTGCTTCTGCCAAAGGGGAACCTGAGGAAGCAGCCACCAAAGGTGGCAGGGTGAGTCCCAGCACGTGCAGCTGGGGCTGTTCTGTGCCCCACTTCCCCTGTGAGGGACAGGGTACTGCATTACCCATCTTTCTTCATAGGCCAGTGTGTCCATTCAATGCACAGTCATTAATGCCAACTGGAGCTTCAGTGACAGATTATAAAAAATAAGCATCATCACCAAGAGCAGTTGAAAAGACAGGTATTTAGGTTGGGAATCAGAGCTGGTGAGTAATCACGTTTTCTTTCCTTCCTCATCACATATTTTCTTCCCTTCTGAGGGTAGGGACTTGTCAGGTGGCTATGCAAGTAGCAGAGCTCCTCTGAATCGTAGTCCATAGTGGTCATAAGCAGAAGAGTAGGAAACCAGTAGGAACCCAGTAGGAACTTGGGC
This sequence comes from Pithys albifrons albifrons, assembly GCF_047495875.1. Taxonomy (NCBI): domain Eukaryota; kingdom Metazoa; phylum Chordata; class Aves; order Passeriformes; family Thamnophilidae; genus Pithys; species Pithys albifrons. The sequence continues at coordinate 25,785,774 of NC_092461.1, forward strand.
TATAGGAGCTCACCAGTGTCAGAAGTTAAGCAGTTTTCTGAGTGCTGGGAGACTGGCCCAGTACATTGACACTGATTAGAGATGGGGGAGAAAGAAGCACATCCCATTAAATTCTGCTATTTGGAATACTAAATCATGAGTGAGGTTTTAAAAACAAACATGACACAATCATAAAATTAATGTTGAAAATTAACATCAAAAAAACCCTCCAAGTTCGCTGTGTCCACCATTTGACTGAACACCACTTTGTCAACTAGAAGAGAGCACCAAGTGCCACTGCCAGTTGTTTCTTGAACACTTCCAGGGATGGTGACTCTACCACCTCCCTGGGCAGCCCCTTCCAATGCCTAACTACCCTCTTGGAGAAAACAGTTCTTCTGATATTCAACCTGAACCTCACCTGGTGCAGCTTGAGACTATGCTCTTGTTCTATTGCTGGTTGCCTGGGAGAAGAGACCACAACCTCCACCCGGCTACAACCTCCTTTCAGGCAGTTGTATAGAGTCGTGTCTCTTCTGAGCCTTCTCTTCTCCAGAATGAACAACCCCAGTTTCCTCATCTGGTCCTCACAGGGCTTGTTCTCTAGACCCTTCACCAGTTCCACTGCCCTTCTCTCTGGACATGCTCCAGCACCTCAATGTCTTTCTTGTAGTGAGGGGCACAGAACTGGATGCAGGACTCAAGGGGTGGCGTCACCAGTGCTGAGTACAGAGGGACGATCACTGCCCTGGTCCTTCTGGTCACACTATTCCTGATACAGGCCAGGATGCCACTGGCCTTCTTGGCCACCTGGGCACATGCTGGCCCATGTTCATCTGGCTGTCACCCAGCAACCTCAGGTCCTTTTCTACTGGGCTGCTTTCCAGCCACTTTTATCCCAGCCTTTAACACTGCCTGAGATTGTTGTGGCTCAAGTGCAGTACTGAGCACTTCACCTTATTGAATCTCATCAACCCAGTCTGTCCAGAATCCTCTCCAAAGCCTTCCTACTCCCCAGCAGATCAACACTCCTGCCTAACTTAGTGTCATCTGTGAACATGCTGAGGGTGCACTTTTCCCTTGTCCAGATTATTGATAAAGATATTAAATAGGACTGTCCCCAATACTGAGCCTTAGGGAACCCCACTAGTGACAGGCCACCAGCTGGAGGCAGCAGCATTCACCACCACTCTCTGGGTCTGGCCATCCATGGAGTTTTTAACCCATGGAAGAGTGCACCTGTCCAAGACAAGGGCTCCCAGTTTCTCCATGAGAATGCTGTGGGACACTGCATCAAAGGCTTAACTGAAGTTCAGGTAGGCAACGTCCACAGTCTTTCCCCTATGCATTAGGCAGATCCCCTGGTCACAAAAGGAGATCAGGTTGGTCAGAGAGAACTTGCCTTTCTTAAACTCATGCTGCCTAGGCCTGATCCCCTGTTTGTCCTGTACATGCCATGTGACTGCATGTAGGATAATCTGTTCCATAACCTTCCCCAGCACTGAGGTTGGGCTGTCAGGCTTGCAATTCACCAGATCCTCCTTCTGACCCTTCTGGTAGATAAGCATCACATCTGCCAACCTCCAGTCATCTGGGACCTCCCTGGTTAACCTCCATGATAACTGGTGATAAATTAGGGAAAGTGGCTTGGTGAGCTCTTTCACCAGCTCCCTCCACATACTTTGGAAAATCCCATCCCACACCATAGTCTTTTGAGTGTCTGAGTGGCACAACTGGTCCCTAAAATCTTCTCCCTACAGCGCAGGGGTTCAGTTCTGCTCTCCATCCCTTCTATCAGCTCACAGTGCTGGTTGCCCTGAGGATAACTGATCTTTCTGATAATGACTAATGCAAAGAAGACCTTAAATACCTCAGCCTTTTCCTCATTCTTGGTGACAATGTTTCCACCCCCCTCTCCCCTAATCCAATCATGGATGGAGATTTTCCTTGTCCTCCCTTTTGCTGTTAATGTGTTTATAAAACACCTTTTATTATCTTTCACAGCAGTAGCCAGATTGAGTTCTAGCTGAGCTTTTGCCTTTCTAATTTTCTCTCTACATGACCAAATGACATCCTTGTACTATTCCTGAGTTGCCAACACCATCTTCCAAAGGTCATAAACTCGCTTTTTCCCCCTGAGTTCTAGCAAAAGCTTCCTGTTCAGCCAGGTCGGTCTTCTTTCCCACCAGCTCATCTTCTGGCATATAGAGATGGCCTGAGACTGCATCATTAAGATTTCTTTCTTAAAGTATGTCCAGCCTTCCTGCCCCCCTTTGTTACTAAGGACAGTTTCCCAAGGGAAAGTCTGATAAAATTTAAGTATAATCAGCAATTGTGATATGTCCTTTTACCTACAGGACACCAAGTTAAGGTAGTAGGAATGTGGATTAACTCCATTACAAACTCAGAGAACTTTATACTTTTTCTATCTCATATTGTAGTGCCACTGCTGTGTTACAAAGCTAAATAATCAAATGAATCTGAGATTATTCTAAAGGAAGAAGTCTCAAAAAGAAACAACAGAAATTGCTCCCTTGGGGAGATAAGTGACAAACTATCACTAGTGTCCACCTGTCAAACATCTGGACCAGGAGTTGGACTCAAGGATCCTTGTGGATCCCTTCAAACTCAGCATATTCTGATTCTGTGATTCTGTAAAAAGTTGTTCCCGTTTCTGCAGGATCTCATGGACTACTTCAAAAATTTTACTTTCAACAGTATGTAACAATTCAATGAGATACTACAGCAATAGTACGGTCAATATTCAAAACAGACAAAAAAAAGCCCAAATTACAAAAAAGGACTAATTTATTACACTACAGAGCAGAATTTATTGTGGAACAAGTATTCAATAATACATTACGTGGTAGTTGTTCAATTATAAAATAAATAACATATAATGATAAGTTAAATACAGCACTTTATTATTACAAGATAAGGGCATGATTAATTCAGTATTCTAAATCTATGCAATAATTACCTCTGAATTGGCTAAAATAATTATACTACAAACAACAGAAACATCTACCTAGCCAGCCCCATGAGGTAATTGCATTCTTCTTACTTGAGTTTTTCATTTCAAGTTACCTATAAAAATATCAGGCAAGTGAAAGGAAAAGGTTTTTTTCCTCTCCTTAAGATTTAAAGTCACTTGGCTTCTCGGGACAGATTTACTTTTCCAAGTAAGTAGTAAAGTGGAGCTCTACTATTGTGTTATACATTTCCATGTGGTCAGTCATCTATTACGATGCCAGTCCTAATTGACAAAGGAAATAGACCCAAACATGCTCGAACGACCATTTAATTAGCTCTGGTACCAATTATAAACAACACTTCACCCACCTTCGATCAACTGACAGAAGTAGTAATGATAAATTATGGAGTAAATGTAAATAAAGTGATTTTAATTAGTGTAATTAATCACTTCACACATTCTTCAACTTGCTTTGCTCATTTGGGTAACAGTTGAAAGAAAGCACTAGTGAAACTCCTTTAATGTCCTTTAAACATTCATTTACAAAGGTAATAGGTTGAGGTGCCTCACAGCCCAGAGAGAGGAACCACCTCCTAACTATTAGTATATGCCTAATTAAGGATTTCAAATACCAAAAAGTCATCACTTACTGTTTCTTCTGCCTCTCAGGTCACTTAGTTTGAGTGCAAAATATCGATTCCTCCTTTTTTTGTTAGTTCATTAAAGTGTCTGTACTCCCAGTAAGCAGTGACTAAACCCTCCTGAAGCTGGGTCATATTTATTGCTCGGTCTTGCAAAGGACTGCATGACTAAAGAAGATGTAATAAACTAAAAAGTCAGGGCAGGTATCTGTAAAGTGGCCATTAAGTTTCTGAGTGGTCAAAATATTTGGGATGCTGGGAGAATTCAGGAAACAGACTGAAATAACAATATAACTAGAGACAGCTTTTGATGGTAACTGGTATAAATACCCTTCCACAGTATTTGACATTAGAGAGGTGATGATAGTTAATGACAAGGTGGACAGACCTGTTCCTAGTGATACTAAGTTCTTTGGCATCTCACTGGTACAGCCTGTTTTCTAAGTCCAGAATTAAACTGTTCTATCTGGGACCAAGAGTAAACTTTCCCTCCAAATTGGAAGGGGAAGGAGCATTTGTTTGTCTGTTTGTTTTAAACCCCTCCGTTACACAATGGCCTATTTTTGAGGTAATCTGAACAATCTTCTTCTTTGAAGAAACTCTCTCTTGCTTAAGATGATTTAGGATGGTTTTGGAAAGTGGAGAAATTGAGTGAGCAGAAGGGAAGCCCTGCAAGTACCACAGGGGATGGCAAGAAGCAACCCCATTGCCACATAGGTACAGACATTCCCTATTTTTTAGTCTCTGGGGAAGCTATGAAAAATGTAAGGTGGAAAGGCAGAAGAAGTGGAGTCAGAGGGCAATGAGGAAAACCCCTGTGAACTAGCTGAGAGTGCTTTGTGAGTACCACAAAAAGAAGACATTTTCTTAACAGTAGAAAGAAAAAGGAGAGATTAAACCATGGCAAAACTTAGGATCTGCAGTTGAAAACAAATCCTGTCAGCTACAACTGGTCATACAGATTCTGTAGGAAAAGAAGGGCTTTCGATCCCACTGTTAGCCAGAGCTCAAGCAGAAGACAACAAGTAGCTGTACTATAGCAATAGTAATAAGCATTGACCCCATTCTTCCTCTAAATCCAGGACTAGTAATAGAATAGTAGTAGGAAAATATTTCAACATCTACCTTCTAGGAGACATTAAATATTAAAGATATCAGGAGTTTTATATTACAATAAAAAAAAAAGAACAAACCAAGGGTGCAATACAGCAAAGGAATTCCATACTCTAATAATAAAGAAAGTCCAGGGGGAAAAAAAGGTGGGGGACGAGGGGGTGGGACAGTGGAGACCAAACACATACTTAAAATGAAGAAATAAATTATAAGAGTTTAAATGCTGAAGCACAAGCAGCTCCCTTGTTCTGAACAAAACACATCTCTTTAGATGAGAGGCAGCAATTCTTAAACGAGCACACAGAAAACAACCTTGGTTTACAAAGAAGGCAAGTCATTTATATGCAATGCCACACTTTACCCGCATTAAGAGGGCTATGTTCTACCTACAAATACAGGAGAGGGCTTTAGTACTGCTATAGAACCTATTCTTGGGTACTGGAAAATAGGATTTGGTGGAATGCATTCACAAGGGTGGAACAAGTTCATTTTCATCCAAGAATTCTACAAATGATATATATCTGGAGAAATGATGCAAAAACTAGGCTGATACCATTATGTAAGTGAACAATACAAGGATATCCCTTCTAACTCTCCTTCTGACCTAATTACTATTGGAAAGAAAGATGAAGAACACTTTATTTCAAGAGTAATTGAACTGGGAATAGGAACTAGTTTCATTAGATGCTTGTTATCTTAGGCTTTTTACACAAAATTCTTCTTGTAAGAAGAAAACAGAGGTGTTTTCTAGGATTTGAAATAATAGATATTTACTCTAAAGGGTAGCAAAGTAAAATAAATGTTCAGAAGAAGTAGTAGAAAAATGTAAGACCTGAAATGCTTAGAAAGAAAATAGAGCTGCATTCCACCCCAACAGTAAATGGTTCTTTTTTGATTACTGAAAGATTTTATTTTATTTTTACGTCATGGAGTAAGGTAACAAAAAGCCTAAGCAATCCTGACAGAATACGGTAACTTCTGTGTTAACTACTCAAATAGTGTGTGTCTTGCTTTCTATACCATATCCCATCTAGCATTACTCCAGATTTTGAGTGCAATGTTAAAACAGCCAGACCTTCTTGGTAATTACTTGGTATTTTTTGACAGTAGGAGAAGATCTGGAGTTCCATTACTAATGAGAGAAATTGCTGAAGATGCTGGAGAACAGGACTGAAATATATGCACTGAACAAGAACAGAATAGATTTATACATATTTAAGCTCAGAATACAGAATTTGCCCTGGTCTTTGTGGCTTTTTGTTTGTTGGGGCTTTTTGTTTGATTGGTTTTGGTTTTAATAGAAAAGTTATCTTAAATTTAGATTAAAACCAAGGATAACCTACTACTGCAATTTTTTAATTGACTCCAAGATTAAACAATCTTTTGCAGAAGATTCATCATCTTTTATGAAATCACTTGCTAAACCCTGGAGATATTGAAATCAGATACCCTCTGAAAGAGATAATTTATCACTGGTCATTAGGATGATGTGCTTTATAGGAGCAATAGATAGAACACAAGAACAAGATGGGCAGCAAGGATAACACCTAAATTACATTTCTGCATTACAGAGGACACAAAGAGGAAAACCAGTATCCCTTAGCCTTTGTGATGGTGACACTGGTACTTCTGAGAAACTCTGCAGCACTTCACTGTAGCACATGTTTGCTGTTTGTTAAAAGATCAGAGTGTGGAATCACGGGAGAACAGTACCTGAGCTGGGCTCCTGGATGGGATTAGATATGTTTGTGAACATGACCACAACGAGGAATTTGCATGCATGAGGAGGCACTGCATGCAGCAACACAGACAGGAAGATCCAGCTCAAAAGGAACTGCTAGGTTTCCATTTTGAACACATTGGGTTTTGGCATTAAAAATTGTTATTTTTTTAATTTGTCTTTTCATTGTCAGTCCCCCCTTTCTAAAAAAAAAAAACAACCTACATTTAAAATGGAGTGTGGGCTTTGTTTCCAGAAAAAAACCCAACAAGTAAATTAAAATCATATTTTGCATTATTGAATCATATTTTTTTGAAGTATTTTATACTTGTGAAGACCAGCCGTTAATGTCAGGTATTTCTTGTCACCCTCTGTGCCTACTGCAGTCTAAAATTGCTATTGATAGTATTAAACTAACATGTTCCCTTTTTATTACTAGAAAATAAAATCAGATGGTTATAGACATCACATCAACGTGACGCACATGGAAGCTGAATGCATTATCAGAAATAAATTAGACGGATCTCTTCTGATAGACCTACATTAGACTCTTGAAAAAAAAAATTAAAAAGTGCCCAACAGCTTCTGATTATAAAAGCCCATAAAACTACTCACAGATATATGGTTCTAATACAAAAGACATCAGCAGATCTATTATGCTATTATGTTGTTCTATGAACTTAACTACTAGCACAAAACAGGTTTCCTCTTCTTGTGTGAAGCAGAACTCCATTTTTTCCTGACCTTTGACAGGTTTAAGTCCTGCATCTTTTCTGTCCACAAAAAGAAAATTACTATTTGGTCTCTGAGGCGAGCCAGTTCAGAATGTGCTTAGCACTGCCTCAGAAGTCAATTAAAAAGTGAGACAAAAAGGTCAAAATTTTATTACAATCTTTTTCATCTGCCTAAACTTTCTCTACCATAAAACAGCAAGTTGACCCTTCTGCTTCTGCTTTCTCTTTCTGTGTCCACAAATGTGCACCACTCTCACATTGTCTCACACTGTCTCACACTGGCGTAGTTTGGGCTTTAGTTTTCACTAGGCCTTAAATTAGCAGGCTCAGAGAATCTACGTAGATTGGGAGAGACAGGTATCACCTGACTTTAGGAACCAAAGAAATATTTCATACCAGATGACGCAAATCTGAGATATGAGTACAAGAGTAGGAGGTGTTCACTCAGCTCCATCATGTCTGCAGTAGAGGCAGGACACGCTGCCGCTGTCCTGCTGTGCTGGGCCTTGCTGTGGCTACTGCTACTTTGCATTTTGTTTTGAGTTCAGGGAAGTAGAAACATTTTGTTGTCACTCTTTTTGTTCTTTGCTGGGTGTCTTTTGGGGGTGCTTATAGATCTAGAGTGATAGAATCTGTTTTTGATGGGGAGTGGAGAGTTATTTCTTGTTATTTCTAACTTGTGTGTGTGTTATATTGTAATTTTCTCTTAATTTTCTCTTTTCTGTATAAATATATATAGTTAGTTTAAGCATAAACCTAGTTTGAAGGGTTTTTTTCCTTTCCTCCCTTTTCTTGGCGGGGAGAGGGAGGCTCTACCATTCTGTGTTGGGCAGTTGGCATTTTGCCAGCTCAACCCAAGACAACACTGTCCTCAGAAAATGCATTTCTCCATTTATAAGGCCAGAATGGAAAAAAATGGAGGCAACTCCCTACTCTGCATTATCACAGAAGTCACAGAAATCCTACTTGATTGAGAGCTGTGTAAACTGCATGCAGCACAAAAGAAATCAAACCCAAATGCACACCTGCCAAAACGTTCTGTTCCATATACATCATTTTACACGGCCGAACAAGCCAACTAACCCTTTCTCAAGGCTGCATCTACACATTGCTATGGGCCCCAGCTGGCACCGGCAAACCTCGGAATGCTGCGGCTCTTGGCACTGCTGCCTGTGCCGAGTGTGCAGGCACTGGGGTGCCACTAAGACATGAGGAGGGGGAGCAGTTTGTCAGCCTGTCGTGAGGATGTGGGTGCGTTTGTTTCCTGGCCTGCACTACAGGCACAATATTTACTGATGTTCTTTCGCACTGTAAGTTTGGATGCCAAAAGCCTTTCTTTGTTCTGCTCCCACAGATGCCACTATAAGTCACTGTCATTTTTTAACAAGTTTCAGTTAGAAAATCCACAGCATTCTGCTGTGGATGAAGGAACACCTGGTTGCCTGTGCAGGATTTGTGTTTGACAGACTCAAAATCACAAGCTGATCACTACCTCCTGTCCATCTTTGATGTCGCTATTAATTATTCCTGCTTTCCTGGTCTTGACTCTCATCTTTCCATTTACCATCTCCATACATGTTTTACCTGCTGTTATTTCTCCTGTGTCAATTTGAGATTCATATTTTGTACTCCAGTACTAAAGCTAGATTGTGAGGGATTGTTATCCTTAAGCAAGGATTTTAAGTCACTTGCACAGCATTCAACAACACCAGGTACCAAAACTGGATTCATCTCAGGCCAAGCAAGCTCAGGGATGTAAAGTAATATTGTGGTATCAGCATGGAATTTATATATAAATGTTTCATCTTGCAGACATAACCAGATATGAGGAAACTCCAAGAAATTTCGTGTTATAGGGCAGAGCACACTGAAACAAAATTCAACCTATAGGCTGTTGTGCAGAAATGGAAGGAAATTAGAAAATCCTTAGCAGCAATGTTCTCACACATGACACACCAATGTATAACCTGGATTTGCTTCAAATTAATGTGAAAGCATGTGAAAAGTCAGGATAGCAAGGCCACTTATACACAGAAAATGTGGGCATTTTGCTTGTTTTTTTCTTTTGCCTCAGAGGATGAATGATCATCTGTTTTAGGGACAAGACACTGAGGCTTTATTTCATGATGTCTGAAGACATAAAAGACAAAGGAAGAAGATAAAAGATGGAAATTGAAACAAGAAAAGAAGCAAAAGACAAGGATGTGATAAGACAGATATGGGTGATTTAAGGAAAGATACAGCAGCAAGACAAGGCAAGAGAGCACAGGAAGGGGGAAGGCTAGATATTAAGATGGTGTGAGTGTCTCCAGCTGGGGATTCCTTCCTGAGGAAAGGAAACTGCTAGAGGCACCCTGTAGAAGTTCAGATCCAACATTAAGGGCATGTACTGGGCCACCACTTTTTGAACAGCACTTCTGCCAATGGCTTCTATTGCTTTCCCCCTGAGATCCTACAAACCTACCCAGGCACCCTACCAATCTACAGAAGGGCTGCAAAAGAATTGAGGTGACCGAAGTCCTACAGAGGTGGGTCCCCACATCAACCTCTGTGCCACCCCTGAGGAACCAGGGAAAGCACAAGCTGCTTCCCTGAACACCGATAGTGCCTTCAGCCATCACCAGGCTTCTTGCTTGTAACAACCACACCTGAACTTGAAGACAGGCAGTGAACAAGAGTAACAACACAGGCTGGACCTGAGTCACAGTCCCAAACACTCCACTATCAGAAATTTACAGTGGTCCATGGCTGGTGAAATAGATATCTAAATCTGTCAGGAATCCTGGTATTGAAAGCCCATACTGTGACTCTGCTCCTAAGTTTGGCTCTCTGCAGTGCTCTCCTCCTGCCTGCATAAGGGAAGAGACCAAAAAGGAAAACTTCACTCATGCTCCCAAAGTGAGAACACCAACATGAATTTAACTAGGATGTGATATGTCAGCAACAAAGACGTGCCTGTCATATCTGGCCCTTACCATCCTGATACCCATAACAGCAGAGGTGATGCAGTACTGAATGACAGTGTTTGAGCTACATCTTTTCATCTGGTGCTATTCTCAGTGTCTTTGAACTCTGTCTCTGACAGAGGATGAAAACAATAAAATCCAGGCTTAGGATGCTTAGTGCTGATGGAGCATTTCCTGAGGCAGCACTGGCTGTAAACACTGCTGCTGAGATGTGAGAGGTGGCTCTCAGCAGCACCAGAGCCGGCTTCATTTTATCAAGCCTTAATGTCTTTGTGGGGTTTAGTGATCAATCTTCAGAAACTTTTCATGGCCAGCTATTTTGCAAAGACATTCAAAGTCCTGCTGAGGACTGCCCCTGGGAACAGGTCTTGGTGTTTGTGATCAGCCAGTGGCTATTACACTGTTAAATGAATTAATAATTATTTCATGCTCACGCTTAGGGTGACTAGGGACAGAAAGGGAAGGTGAACAAAGGAAACAACATCCCCATTTCTCAGAAATCTGTGTATTTAACAACTACTTCAAAAGACTGAACTTGACCTGCAGTGAGAATTTTTGTACAATGTTCTCTGTGAGAACATACAATACATCACTGTGGGCAGCCCTTTAAAAAGATTTGCTCTGTTACAAATTGGGCAAAGATGATTTTGAAACCCCAGTGTTTCAAACCAAGACTGGTCAAAGGCCTGTATTGGAAGAGATTAATGGTATAAGGAGAGGCATCCATAATGTCCAACCATAAATATTTTCGCTAAATACATTGCCATATTAACAGAAGTTTCTGCCATAAATCAAAATTTCCTCAGACTTCCTACTCTGAGAGTTTCTTCTGGGGCTCTGAGCTGTTGAGTCAGACAACTGCCAGGTTTGCATTAATGCAGCAGACAGAAAGACAGTGTAACCCACGTTATGCATTTCTGCCACTCCTACTCCAAAGGCTCCAATCCCAAAATAAAAGAGGAGCATGCATACTTCCTAGGTATCTTCCAGATCTTAAATGTGCTCAAAGAGCACATGATTTTATTAGTGTACATGTTTACCAAGAGATCCCATGAGAAAACCTCCTTTGTGTGCACAAAGAATGACTCAGCTGGATTGCCCTGGCTCCCAGAGGAGATAATGAAATGGAAATAACTTCATCCATCAAAAAATTGTGAGGTCCACTGATGCCAAATTTCATCTCATTGAGCTTGTCAGCCATCTGACAGGTGGCAATTTCACAAAGCAAGAGCTGTGGGATGGAAAACACATAAACACACATCCTTTTACACATTCATTGTGTAAATAGTGCCTTTTTGTTTCAATCCATTTTCAGTATCTATGAATAAAGCAGCTGATAAAGGCTGAAAATCATAAAGGTTGAACAAGGAGTGCTCTTTCAAACTGGGACATCTGCTTTCCTGCTGAGTAAGGAGGATAACTCTTACTACAAAAAATTGCTAAAACAAAACTGAATTAAGAGAATAAAATAAGAGTTTAGCCTACCTTTCTAGCCTCAGAATTAGACAGGTTATTTACATGAAAACTACATCTGTCTAATGCAACATATACATATAATTCCATGTTATAAAAATAATCTGTTCTTGCAACATAAATCATTCTTCAGAGGAAAAACATCAACATCTAAATAAATGGTACCGCTACCTATTTGTGCTGCATTTGGGGAAAATAGCTTCAAATGATTAAAGGAGTAATATATTGTGGGATTGAGTCCATGCTTTTTCTTTCCCAGAAGGACTTAGACATCTTTAACTGCCTGCAATTCTGTCAATATGTAGCCTCAGTGCACTATGAAATGGCCTTAGCCAAAAAGATGGTAATATTTAATCTACACTGTATTTATTCCCTTATCAGTGTGCTGGATTCTGCAATTAATCCTAAGTACTAAGGACAACAGGGTCACAGATATAAATAAAAATATATTCAGGAAATGTGGGGGAAAAAATGTGTCTAAAGTAATGTCAGATAGGAAAAACTGCAATTCTAATATAAACCCAGTTGTTTTTAAATTGAAATTTAAACTGTAGCACTTAAAAAAAATATCAAGACAACTGGGAGAATGATCCAAGAGGAGTTTTGATCCATGTCAATGAGAACTCTGTTGCTGAAGTCTGAGGTATTGATTCAGAGAGAAAAAAAAGGAGGATTGCCACATGAAGTGATTAAGCCAGTGAAAAATAGTGAAATGACCCTGTTTCAGTTAAAAATGTAAACACCAAAAGCTCCATATATCTGTCCCATAATCCTTTTAAGACTGGTCTTGTGCTCATTTTGTGGAGGCTGAAGCAAAGGAAAAAGCATGAAAGATTTAAGTATAGCTACCTTAAAGTAAAATTAGAGACTTCTGGATTAGCAGACATTTGAGCCTGTGGTTTAAGCTAGGAAGAAAGTGCCAATGGATTTACTCAGTAATCTCAGCAGTCCATCTAACCCTCCTTTTGCTAATGCCATGACAGAGGGAAAACCCATTGCCTGTTTCCACCACTGTAGCCTATAAAGATTCAGGACAGACTGTAAGGACTCAGCATATTCTGTAAGGATTCAGTGAGCTCCAGCTAATTATCTCGGAAAGCGGCTTGATGATACTATCATGGCAGCCCTCTAATGTGACATGGTAATGCCCTGCAGGGATGGGGTACAGAGAAATTAGCAGAAGGGAAAGAAATACAGGATCAATATTTTCCTCTCATTCCACGTTTATCTTGCACTACCCTTTTGTAAAATGCAAATTTAGAAACATCGGCAGGAAAAGGTAGTTGGTCTTAATGATTGCTTAGAAGACTCCAGATTCTCTGTGTCAAAGAGGATGGACATCTCGGGGCCTCGGGCAGCTCATCAGAACCTTTCCCACTTATCTGCAGACCAGACTGGACCTTATCAAAACATTAATGACAAATGTCCTTAGCAACCACCCTTTGTCCCTCAGACAGCTCTATATCCGTGTTTACTCTCTGTCCTTCCATGCAGCTTTCCACCTTTTCAGTTGTTCTTACATATAATGGGGGGAAAAAAGAAAGAATAAGAACCCCAAACAAAACCAAAAAAGGAAGTGCATTGACTAGGTCACAAAAGGAATGGATCAGAAGTAGTTGGGTGATTTTGAGGCAGTGGTGCAGTGATAGGAAGGGGAGGAAAAAATGTCTTGGTTCCTCTATCTTTCCAAGATTGCTAATCTGAAATATTAATTTTCGGTCTCCACAATGCATAATCAGCTCTTGCAAAATCTTATTTTCACATGTCTTTCCCCACTAAATTAAACAATTCTGCCATGAGAATACCTTTCTGGAGCTACAGTCACAGTTCAATACTCCTGTGTCTTAAGTCTGTCTGAAACATCCCTATTGCCCTGAACTAAAGTTTGTTCCCCTGCACATTTCCTCACCCAGTGATTGCAGGTCCTACACTTACTGCGCATTCCCATCCCTCTTCTGTGACTCGTCTCCAGTGTCTTGTGTGATTACCTTGGCTCTCACATGTCTGGTCTTTCCCCTGACCCTCTTTAAGGTGACAGCTACTTATCTTCATTTGTGCAAAAGCAATATTTTCGAGTTCCCATTGGAGAGAGATAATGATGGAAGGCAGAAATATTTTCAGAGGAACAGTCAGCCCTGCTGAGTGTTACAGCAATGTTGGGCAGGGAGGAGAGTGGATCGAGTGCCCTCACAGTGGCACTGAGGGACACCAGGCTGGTCCCACACTGTAGCTCCTGGCCACTGCCACTAGCAGCAGCCTGTAAGTGCCCACCCTTGGGACTGAGGGTATGTGTGGAGCACTGGCATCCTACTGATGACATTACCATGATGAACACTTAGGACAGGCTGAACTGCCCTCCTGACGCCACAAAAACTGTGTCACATTTGATGTAAACTGGAGTGACACAGTCTTGACAGATCTAGAGCTACATAAAGAGAAATCACTGGAGTGTGGGGAATTGGACCGCTGAGATGCAGGTTTGTAGCTTAAGTCAGATGCAGTTTCTTGCATAAATCTGGAAGTTTCCTGACTTTTTGTCTGTTGCTTGTAACTGGAAACACATGGTTTGGGGAAGACAATTTATACTGGGCTGGGACAGAGGAAGGAGATGGACAACAGTGCAGGAGTTCCCCCTGGCTGCATGTAACCTGGTCCCAGGGTCAGCACAACCACAGGAAGCTTGTATGAGAGCTCACAGCAATCACAAGTCTGCCTGTCTGATAGTAATTTAAAACTAGTGATCACAAGTGACTACTCTGCTTTCATTTCACCAAGTTAATAAGAGCTTTATATGTTTAAGGTTTTTCACATTTGCTGATTCACACTTAGTAAAGATAATTAGCAAGCATCACTATTAGCAATACAGAACCCCTCCTGTGTAAGCCCCTTTCATGTGACTTGTCCCATTTGCCTTTTTTGCATGGCTTTTATTTTCTACTGAAGGAATAGCACATGTGAAGCCATGTTTGAGATTTAGAGTATTATAACAGCTGACTGCTATGTGACAACTTTTTAAAACTAAGTCTGAGAAAATCAGAGTGCGTGACACCGAATTGTAGAGATTTTGACTACAGACACGTTAATCCTCTACAAAGGCAGAGCTACTGATAGATTAACTCATTAGACTAGATGCACACAGTTCAGAAAAAGAAGCTGTGGTCACATCCCTGGGCAGGCTTTCATAGAATGATTTAAAAAATCTGCTTCAGTTAGACTAGAACTGCCATGGCAGGCTGGAAATGCTCTCCTCAGAGTCAATCTCGTTACTTAAAATACAGCTTTGCAGTCAAACTGCAGAGGAGTAAACATAACTAAAACTGTCAAGTTAGGAGCTCAAAAGTTTGGAAATGCCAGACTAAGTTTCCTTTTCTGAATCATCACTCTTCTCCTTTCTTGTCTTAGAGACAGTGGACACACTGCAAAACTATTCAGTGTTTTGTAGTTGCCTCATTTTTTACTGCATGACCTCAGGCATTCATTGAAAAATGTTCAATACAAAGAGAAAAAAGAACATCCTGGTGGATTATTCTCAGTGTTTACCTCAAATGCATCACAAATAACAATTTTTGGAATACCTATAATGTGAGACATTTATATAGATTTCATTTCCTATTTGGAGATTGAAAGGATTGTCTGTGAAATACAAATGCGGTGTATGAGACATTTCAAAGAGAGCTTTAAATTTCCTTTTGTATCACACTTCATATATTTGATACTGTGCTTCCAGTGTTCTGTTCTGTTTGTTCTCAGCACACCTAACCAGGAACACCCAGAACTAAATACCAGTAGAAGATACTTTTAGTGATTTAACAACTATAACCTGAAAACTTTAGGACATGAAAGAGAGACACAATTAAATTTTAAATAAATATGAGACTCTTGTTTTCATTGAGAATGTGTGTTCTACTCATTGCTTAGAGAAGTCAGAAGCACTTTGCCCTCTAGTATCCTGTGCAGTTTGAGCCTCAGCTTTGGGGTACATGAGCCATGGACAGAAAATGTACAAAACAGGGCATGATAGTAACTGTTTTACAATGCAGTCATAAGAAATTCGACTTATGCTTTTCAGACAGCCTTGGCTCTGGACTTTTGACTTTGGAAACACTGCAGCATTTCAACTGCTTGATATGTTTGTGATATTTTATACCAGATCCCCAAAACAGAAAGAAAATTCAGTATATGACATCCTAATTGTATTTATGAGTGATTAGTAGAGATGCAACTGTTAGCTTTGGCATATAGATCTGATTCCTAATTAAAAACATAAATGACAAATAGCAACCTAGCTCCATTAAAAGCTGGGCCCAAAGCAGAGGAATACTGGGCACTGTGACAAAAGGCCTCGCAGGTACTTGCTGACAGTGAAGACCAAGCTGGCAGGCCTTAGGGGGGGAACTGCTCCCCTGGGACCAGATGCTCCTGTCTTCTCTACAAACCTGTGTTTCTCAAGGGCAGCTACTGTCCTGTCCATAACACCATCACTTCTTCCTTTTCTCAACTCTTATCATCCCATTTTCCCTCTCTTTGCCCCTAACTCCTGATCCCTGAACAAATCATCCAGCCAAGCAAACTCAGCTTTAGACGTTCTGTTTGGACCTCCTGCTTCAACAAACCTCAGTTCCTGCCCTTCTGGTCCCCTACACAATCCATCTCTACTGCTCCTCTCCTACCTTACCATTTTCCATTTGCCAATTTTTTTTATTGTTCTTCTGATCTATCTACATTCCTATTTGTGTCTTAGCTTCCTGTGACAGTCCCCAGAAATTTCTTTAGTACTAGTTTTCCTCACATATCCAGACTTTGCTCCATGTACTGTCTTCATCTTTCCCTGACTTTTTTTGTAGTTTCCCTCTCTTCAGGCAGTTTCTGCCAGTTTTCCATCCAAGCTAGCCCCTCTCTGCCCCCACTCTCCTCTACGGCCATCTACCCAATTTCATTCTTCTATCACAGAACCCCATTTTGAAGGCAATCTTTATCATTCTAGTCTGTTCTTTTTCTCCTTATCCACAAATGAAAAAAAAACCCAACAAAAAACCAGGGCTTACATTGTTTCATCATGTTTTCCCAATGTTGTTCAGATCAAGCAACATCCTAACAGATGTCAATCACACAGACTGTGTTCAGATAAAGCAACACTGCAACAAAAGCATTAGACACATTTTTTGGCCCAGAAATCTTGTGCAAATGAGAAGTGAAAAATTTTCTACTGTCCCAGGATTGTCAGCTGTGAAATTTACTGCAAATCTTGTTTGAAAATCATGAAAAATGTTCTGACAAATTAAAATTCTGCATCCAGTGTGCAATGTCTTTCTTTTGTCACCTGATGACCACATTGCAGGTGATGGCTTGTCATCGCTAGAGATGCTTTGCAGAAGGTGGCTGTCACATTTCAGCAGCCTTCCCAGATGCAGGGGAGATTCTCCCCTTTGATTTCAACTGAAAAGCCAAGCCAATATCAGGAGCTGCAGTGGGAGTGAAGTGAAAGTGGATATACACTGTGGCAGATGGGAACAGAGTATGGGACAGGAAACTGAGGAAAAGGAAAGGAAATTACAGAATTAACCTGCTTTTTCGTCAGCTGGTGCTACACCTGATAACAGACCTGTTAATATATTGGGAAACTCTGTGTCATTGTGACTCATGAGCACAAGTATTGGTAGACATCTGCTCCACAAATGAGTGGCATGTCCCTCGTTCACTTTTGCTGTTCTTTAGCCTTGATTCACTTCCCAATGGCTGGTCCTATCCAAGAATCCATCCATTCCCTGCACTATTCTGCAAACAGAATGGCTGGCAAACAACTAGTGAGCCAATCCTTGAGAAAAGACTTCTGCCCTCTTTGCTACAGCTGCCATTCTGTGCATCACCTGCAAAATGTTCACCTTTTTCTGTGTATCCACTAGAAAATCCTAGTCTTAAGGAGTACCAGGTACCTGCCCAAGCGGTTACAATGACACATCAGAATTTCTCTCAGTCACACACTACTTTTATTTTTATCACCTCTGCACAGTGAAAAACTCCTGTTTGACAGTTGCTTTTATGGGGGTGATGCTGAAGTTTTGTGACATGACAGCACAGTATAGTACAGCAACATCACAATTAGAAAATATTTTCCTTAAAATATATTCCATATGTTTGTCTTTTATTCCCCCAAGAAACCAGCAGCAAGATTCCCTCCATTATAAACAAACCCAAAAATTAACTTGCAAAGGCAAAGAGGCAATTTGCTCACAACTACATTGCCTTCTGCCAATATGAGAAAATAGTCAAGAAAAACACTAAAAGATAGGCATTCAGTTTTAAAGCATTAAATATTTAGGTTCTACAAAGTGTATTTCTAGCAACTTACTTTCACTGGCTGAATAGTCCTGTGGATCAAGTATCCCTGACTCCTGCAGTGATCTAATACAGGAGTCCACCAGCTCCAGACCAGTGGTGAGCTCATCTTCTATATCCTTCTGACCATCTGTAATAAAAAGGAAAACATCAAAGAAGGGCAAAAGCTACAAGACAAAAGGTAAAACCATTTCCATGTGACTAAGCATTCCTAGCTGATGAAGGACTGGAGACTGGAGCCAGATCACACCCTCGGGAGGCTGACCATACTGAAAATTCTGCCATCCCTTCAAAAGCAAAATGAGAAAGTTCAGGTCTAATCTTAAAAAAAAACTAGAGATGTGTTTAGAAATCCCCCTTCTCAAAACTCTACATTAATTTCAGTGTTCTTTTTATCAACCCTACCAACTTTTGACAGATTTTGCCAGGTTTTAAGTGGAATTTTCATACACTAGCAATGAAAAAAACCAAAACAAAACACAAAAGCCCACAACAAAAAAAATCTCACATAAATAAATGTAGTTTCCCCTCCATCTTCCTTAGAAAAAAAAATATCATTCTGGGAAGGTATATATGTAATACATATGTGCAGATAAGTACATTACCTTGTGTTTGCCAGTGAAACTGCTCTTCTGTTGAACTGAAAAGAGAAAGACAAAAGTTTTAACTTTTAATTTAATGATTATGTAATGTGCCTTGAATATTCACATATAAATCCATTCTGAAGGAACTGATTTAATAAAATAACTGACTTAAGAATAAATAACATACTAAAAATACATAATTTTACGTATTTTTTAACTAATGACTTGAACAGCATTCACTCAGCAGGTGGGAAGCTTCTTTACTTCTTAATCAAGAAATTTAAAACATACATATAGAAACTGCCCTCTTAGTCCTGATATACAAACTACACTACTCAAAGCAAAAGCATTAACATTCTTCAACTGTTTTGGATACTTCCATTTGTCTGATTCTCCATTTTTATAAAGAAAGCTATAAAATGCTTTCTCAAGTGAATAGTTACACGTTATTTCTAAAAGAAATTACGGGTATGATTCCTGGTTCTACTGATCATTATGTGCATTTTTATATTATTCAAATGTGCAGCTAAGTTAATTCAATTGGCCTACACAGGAGAACAAATTCAGATGTGTTGGTGCTTCTGTGTACAAGCACTTAAGCAACAGAAGGTCTTCATTTTAAAATAATGAGCATGCACACTAGAGGATGGGTTAGGTAGGGTTTTTTATATAAAATGAATGATATATTCAAATGAATGATAAAATGAATTATATATTCAATTAGGCAATGAGTACACTTTTCTCCAAGGCATGTTCTGTTAATGCTTCAATATAGGTCTTTCTCACATGCAAAGAATACAAAAAGGATTGAAGTTATTTAGTGCTAACCATTCCTTTGATAACAGTCAGATATTTATTATAGTCATGATTAAAACATTTTTCTCTACATTTTACAAGATATTTATGGGGAGAACAAAATTATCTGTTGCATCCATCAGTTAAAAAAACAAAGACCAAAATTATTTTAACTTTTCAAACAACTATATCTCTCTCTTTCTGAGACTGAGAATAAATGCTTTTTTTTTGATGAGTAAATGGATTTAAATCTTGACTTGTTTTCCCTTTTTCCAACAGATGTTGGACCTCTTATGAATATGTAAGTGTACCTCCTCGTATCTCTTCTGAACAATAATAATGTAAATAAAATTAAATGCTTCTTTTTGGAGATCTAGTTTTACAGTAAAGAACTTGTGCCAATTACTTCCCAGTTTTGATGGTGTTGAAAAAGAGAAAACTGCCTAATAAACATAAAATAGTTCTAAAAGGATTTTTACTTTCTGGCTGGCATGACAAGTGTTAACCTGACAAATTCAAATCTATACATCATCATCATCAGTTTCCAAATATCTTCGATCTGTGGTTTTTACTGGCTCACTGTAGTGAGATTTCATAGATTTAAGAAGCAAGTCCTTCAATGAGACAGTCAACTAAAAGCCTTGTAATTCAAGTCCACTGAAGTTAACAATACTGAAGATAAACATTGCCAGAGTCCTCTGACAAACAACCATAACTGCAGAGTTACCGGAAGAAATTAATTTAAATGACCTTTTGAAGTGGAGCCCGAGTGGGTGGTGGTGAGCAGGGACAGTGGCTCTTTTTAAAATAACACTTTTTCCAATTTTAAATTCCTTTTGCCTGATTTTCAAAATCACTAAATAACTGCAGCTTCAGCTGACACACTGGTACTTGAGAAGGATCTTCTTTTCTGTAATTACCATAATCCATAATGAGTAATATATTACTTTCCACTATATAGTCCCTCTTCCAGTATCCAGATTTCTCTGTGATAGATATCACCTCAACAGAGAGAAAAAAAATGTAGTATCTCAGGTGGCATTCTTGCTGGCAGAATGAATTACTAAAGGTTGCTGGCAAGAACACACTGATACAGAAGCCTGTGCCTCCTTATTTCTTTTCTCTCAGTGAGAAAAGAAAATCAAGACTGTGCACAAGGAGTGAATTATCAGTTCCAGGAATTCCAGCTTAGACCTTTTTAAGCAGTAAACTTGTACAAAATCTAAAAAAGTTCATTATGTCCAATGAATCACTTGTGGTCGATTAGTAGTAATCTTTAATATCACTTGTCTGACTTCCACACAGACATTGGAATGCATTCCTATTAATCTTAGGATTACAATAAATATTGACTCAGTTTTGGCTTTTCCAGTTTTAGTCACAGAATCACAGACTATGTTGAGTTGGAAGGGATCCCATAAAGCATAAAGTAGTGATGCTTCTCCTCACCACTACTGTAATGGTCTTTTAATAAATAATCTAACTCTTATAGTCAAGGTAACACAACCCACCATGGAAATCTTTATCCAAATGCTACCTTCTTATTCAGTGTGTGGAATATGAAACAGGCTGCCAAGGGAAGTGACAATCCCTGGAGGTGTTTAAAAGATGTGTAATGTGGTAACTGGAGACATGGTTTAGTGGCAGTTCTGGGTTGATGGTTGGACTTAATGACCATAAAAGTCTTTTCCAACCTAAAAGATTCTATGATTCTCCATTAAAACTGTATTGGCTCCTACAAGGATATCAGTATATTCTGGTATGAATATAGTGCCCTTTCCCTTAGTTAAATACATGCTATTGAAGGATCCAGTACAGTTGCACACTGAAGCTGCCATTTCTTGGTTACAAACCAACGCCTCAGCCTTGCAGACAAACATCTAAAGGGTTTCCCTAGAAAAACTGTACTAGAATTTGCCATAGTTTAAATTTAGACACTCTTCTTTTTTATTCTTTTTCACCTTTTTTTTTTTTTTAAGCAGAGCTTTTGGCCTGAAAAAGCTTCCTGACTGAAGCAACCAGACACGTCTGTGCAGGGAGCCTTTAGGCTGTCACACAACTGTGCCAAATCTGCTTGAGGGAATAAAAGCGTACACTTGTTTGTCCTTTTCTTCTAGGTGTTTACCAGCTTCACAAGAAAGCAGTATAACTGACTGTATACTCACATCAAACACATGAAAAGACAAAAAATAATAATTAACTGAAGTATTCTCCTAATAAATTTTTCGGCATGCTCAGCAGAAAAAAAACTCTTTTTGATTTATAGTTTTTCTAAAGAAAAGGCTTTAAATTTGTTATCAACCACTTTTCAGCATATTCCTATGCCTCATAATATCAGTTTGCAAACTGTAGCATCTATGACTGAGGAAGCTGAGCAATACAATACTTTATCAAATTGTTCTGAGTATGGAAACCTGCACCCACCTTAAGAGTTTAAGGAGGGAATTTTAAGCAGAATTACACTAGTATAACAGTAGCATAAAATATTAATGAGCTGAGAACTCAACGAAACCACCCAATAAAAGTTGTTTTAGCTCCCTAGACAAGAATGAGCACAGTAAATATGCACAGAGTGGTCAGCTCGATTCCAGCTGAACTCACATGTTCCCATTTCTGCACACATGTACTAAAAGCATGGAAGTAGCAAGAACCTCTCTGTGTGTGATGCTGCATATTTGGAGGCTGAGAGGCAAATGAGCACAGCACACTGCAGGGAGCTCACCTGCCTGGGGAGCATCACCTGGGGAGCTCTACCTGCCTCTGCACAGCCAGCAAACATCAGAAGCACAAAGCACTGAGAAAACGCAGAGTTTCTACAGCCAGCAAAGGATGTCTGACTATAACCAGCATCTATTTACATCACATTTATCCCTTTACAGGTGAAAAAAAAAACAACAACAAATCCCAGCCTAAGCTATGCTATGTCTATAAACAAGCAACAAATCAGGCCTTAGGGAGCCTTCATTAATTTTTCCTGCATCTCAAGTCAAGTTAAACAACAAGTGGGTGTGCCTTCATGACAGACTTGATAGGAACTCAGCAAGATAAGATGTGCTCTGTGGAGACAGCCACCACCAGCAGAACAAGGTGAGCTACAAAAGACCTCTCCCCACAAACAATTTAAAGGAGTCAAAAGTGGTTTGGATGGCATACAATTGAATGCTCCAAGTGACACCAAAATGCTTCTTTGCTGGACCATACTCACCAGCCACATTTCTCCAACAGTAACCAGAATCCTCATGGGAGGCAACCCAGAGGTGGGGAATGCTGTTGAGCACTTAGGCAGAAGAAAAGCTGCTTGAGATACCCTCAGACAGCATTGCCATAGGGCCTGTACAAATACCCAAGGATTTCCTTTCAGAACAGGTTCTGGAGAGCTGCAAGGGCATTTTGAACTCAGCTGGACTCCTGGAAGCTGGGAGGGTGCCTGTGCTGCTGGCAGCAGGAACAATGCTGGGGCAAAGGGAAGTCACACCAACCCCCCAGGCCAACACACACATTTTGGCACACCACCTCATCACAGTGGTACTTGGAGTATCATTTGGGTTTAGTTTTAAACATTACATGTCCTAATGTGAGACCTGACCCCATCCAGGTGAATGCCTCGACAGCTTCAGAACCATTCAGTACAAGAAGGTTCACCTCACAGTACACACTTCTCCTACCACAGTATTAATTATGCAGCCTGCAGACATTATTTTTTATTTTTATCCTTTGCACATGCACAGTGGGCCAGATAATTTGGTTATTCAAGTCCTCCACCTTATTGCTCCTCAGAAGAACACAACAGCAAAGAAACTCAGTTCTTGCTAGGAAACTATGTAGGTTTTCTTTTCTTCACTGCTTCTGGCACACCCCTTGGTTTATCACAGAGCCTGCACACAGGCTGCCAGGGCAAATTCACGCCTCTGTACTCCTTTAATTATCCAAGAAATGTTTATGTGCCTCTCCTTTGTGGGAAGTCATTCAGTTTACAGTTGCCACTCATTTTTTGAGAAAGTACTATAGCTACCTGCTACACAAAAATATTTCTTTTTATTGTTTTCTAAAACAATCCAGGAAATTATAACTAAAACAATTCATGAAATTATATCTAACACTACTGTAGAAAAGCAATGAAAGGATTTTACAAGGAGGTTTATCAGCACATGATCTTTCAATTATTTCCACAATGGAGCCACACAAGCATTGCTGTATATAATTACAGGCAGATATTGTCTTGCTGATTTTAAAATTGTTTTTCTGGCTTTGGAAGGTGGAATAAAAGAGATTCAGAAGCATTTCACAAAAAGTAAGGAGGCTGAGAAAGTAATATTCCATCTGAAGCAAAGAAGAAGCAGATTTTAAATCAGCAATACACTTCAGGTTATCTGCAATATAGTAAATAACTTTCAGTATCAACTATGTGGGGGAGGGGGGAAAAACCCAAACAACTTAAGAATAAATTTTGTATGAAATAATTTCATGAAAAAGTATCAACCTGTCAGTAAATTACCATAAGAAAAAAACCCCTCAAGAGTAATGGGGTTTTTTGTGGCCAATTTAAAATCGTGTCAAAATCTCTGACTTTGGTAGTCACTCCCTTCAGCTCAGTAAATGTGACACTGCAACCTCTCTCCAATATTTAATAACACTCTGTTAGTCAGCTGGGATATCAACTTGGCTGCCCTATCAAGAAGTCCTTTTGATGTTTCCACAAACTTCATTCAATCCCCTACAATGATCCTGGAAAATGTAAAAAAATCCAACAAACCAAACCCAAAGAAACAACACACTCACAAACCCATATGTATTTTACTGAGCACTGCTCTTTTGTACCTTGTGAACTTCTGACTTTTAAATGATGACAAAGTTCTTAACTGTGGATGCTGGAAAACCATTCAGGTGGTTCCTTCCCATCTTTATTAGAAAAGCCTCACTTCAGGTTCCTGAGGGGAAAAAGAACTATTTTTTTTTCCCAGGAAAATTATTGTTATTCCCTAGGTTTTACAAAAGCAATAGCAGAACTTTGTGGCTGTGCTATAAAATTTTCCATTTCTTTTCAATGATGCAGGGAATTATTCTCTATTTTTATTTAGAGAATCTAGTATCAAACCAAGTTATTTAATTTGCAATTTCCCATTATTAATTAATTAAGAAAAAGGATGTTGGTTCACAAAAAGAAGGAATTAGCTCAATGCTGGATTTCTGCTAATAATGTTAGTTCTTCTTTGCTTCAAATGAATTTTTATTTGAGAAAGGAGGTAATTTCCAAAACTGAAGAACCTATACAGGAGCACATTAAGAACAGAATTAGAGTATTGCAATTGCAAAGGACCTACAAGAGCATTGAGTCTGACTTCCCTGCCACTTCAGAGCTGACCAAAGGTTAAAGCGTGTCATTAAGGGCACTGTTCAAATGACTCAAACACCGACAGGCTTGGGGCAGTGGGCACCTCTCTAGGAGCCTGTTAACCACCCTCTGGGTAAAGAATCGCTTCTTGATGCCCAGTGTGAACCTGCCCTGGTGCAGCTTTGAACCATTCCCAGGTGTCCTGTCACGGGATCCCAGGCAGAAGAGCTCAGCAGCTCCCTCTGCCCGTTGCCTCCTCAGGAAGCTGCAGAGAGCAGCTGCTTAGCCTCTTTCAGGTTTTAAGTTTTGCCTCTTCTCCACAGCAGAGCAGTGTGCTATGATATTCCTTCAGTCCCAGTGCTGGTATTTGAATCTGATCCAAACCAAACAAGTATCTAAAATAGTATCTGGAAGGAACTTAAGTGCTCACGAAATGAATTAGAAATGGCAAATTAGAGAAATCAATAGTGGAAAGGCAGAATCATCTCTGCCCTGAGGCAACTGAGCAGTCTGGTGCCTAAATCACAACAGAGTCTATCAGTAGCAATAAAACTGTGTTCCTTAAGCCTGCCTGATCAACAGCATTGCACAGAAAGTATGAGCATGGCTGTCATTCTTTAAAGAAATCAGTACAACACTCTGAAATATAAAATGAGGTCTCGTTTTTTCTTTCCCTCCTTCCTCTTACCCCAACAGCTCAGCTATTAAAGCATTTGTGCACAATGTGATAGAACTAGATAAAAGATTTTATTCACTTATGAGAAATAAAAGCAGTATGTAAGTTGAATGCAACCATCAGGCTTGTTCCCTGTCTTTCTTATTGAAATCTCAATCCTGTGTAGAAAACAACACAGTATTTTAGTTAAGAAACTCCGTTATAAAAGACACCACCACAGGTACCTTCTCTTTGCACCAAGTTTTGAAAAATGTCTTCAGAGAAAGAGGGCAGACAGTAACACTCATACGAGGAAAGGCAGTTTCCCAATGGAGCAGAAAAAGGGACTGGAGATCAAGGGCTGAGAGTAAATTTCATGTAAGGGACCTTAAACAACCTGCCCAGAGTCTTGGCACTGGGTAAGAAACATTCAGTGAATTGAGATTGATTATTTTTGAGACACATAGTTCCCTATACATTGTATGAGCACTCCAGGAACTTATCCCACCCCATGGATACATGGAGACAGTCACCTGAAAATAAGCATTATAACACACTTTTCCAGTATCTTTTTGGTTCTGGTCTTTGGTACCATAACATTGATTTCCAAATAAATATGGTGTAATATAAATGAAATTCCTTTAAGGAAAGCCACTTCTCTACGTGAAGATATTGCAATATTTCCCCCTGCTAGAGCAGGTAAAAAACCCCAAACACTAATAACATGGAGGAGCTCCTCATCTTCTCACTGCCAACAAACTGCGCAGAGATACCCCTTCTGCAGAAGACTTAATCCTTAACATGAGGATCAAGCCAAGCACCCCATGCTGTCTATTGTTTTAGGTAAATTATGTAATGTATCATCATACTTTTATGTGACTATTTCAGCTTTAATTTTTGTTCTGTGTTGTAACTAAGAGAAAGTGATTTTCTCTAGGTTTTGAGGGGATGATTCACTTTAAATTCAGCATTTCCCTGGGGAAATAATGCAGACAGAAGTCAGACAGCCTCTACCTTGAAGAAAGTGTATTCCGTGCAGGAAATTCCCAATACACATACAAAGCCTGTCACTGTGTGAAATCACACAGCCCTTTCCCAGTTCTCCTCTTCAGCCTCTTCACATTAGCTTTACTCATCTCCTTCCAAGAAACCTACTTTCACAGGGCTCTTCACCTTTTTCCATGTAGACAATTCTCTCCTTTTCTTCCCATTCCTTCTCCCCCCTGCTGAAGAAAATCCAGAGCCACGATGTTTCCTCTTTTTACTTAGCAGAAGGTTTTGCAACTTCCCTTCCTGCAGCTTGTGCCTGTTGGCAAAAATCAAACTCCTACTGTGCCTCCAGAGTGGCACAAAGTCCCCTAAAACTAACAACAGAATTCTTCATGTCAATATACTGTCTGAATTTCGACACTGACATAACATGCAAGAGACTGCATGATAGTCGCCTACACCTTACACATTGTCTTTTATTTCTGTATTCTCCACCAGATGTGTGCACATGAAACATTGCCACAAAACAGGAGAAGATTCTAAAGGAAGCAGGAAAGATTTTATTGATCCTGTTTACAGGAGAATTAAGTAAATAATTTGAGGTGTACATTTAAAGAGCTGAGTTTAATAGATGTGCTGAACAGATTATTTTCTGTTGAGAGGAAGGAGGAATAATCATAGAGTAACTTAGGTTGGAATGACTTCTGGCATCATTTGTTGTAGTCCTGAGTTAAAGCTGGGCTACCTTCAAAGTACTGCCCCTAATGCATATGGGAGACTCCATCACTATTCTGCTGTTCAGAATTTGTTTAGTTAATTATATTTTTTTTTAAAAGAGAGAATAAAAACTGATAAAAGATGAAATTAGAAGAGTTTGGTGAATTTAGATGAGAAGATTGAAGTCTGAGAAAGGAGCACAAGTGCCTTTTAAAATGTTGCAAGGCTAAAGAATGGGAGAAAAAGAAACAACCAGAGGAAGCACACGGGTGGGACAAGGACAAAAAAGTTCAAACTGATCATTGACATTTTTGATGGAACTTGAAAAAAGGTATTAAATCATCACAGAAGCAGCCCAATCCCAATCCCATTCAATTTGAGTTGAGGTGGCAAACCCATACTCTCTCTGCTCTTACAAAGTTTGGAAAGTTTATTAGAAAGAGCTGATGTTGGGTGCAGCTTTGAGAAACTGGGCTACAGCTCAGGATGGTGCCTCCAGTTCTGTACTTGAAACAACCTGAATCTGTGATGCTGACAACTTGGTGATCATTACAGAGCAGTACACACACAACTGCCTAAATTAATAACTGCTACCACCAGCATCCTGGGCAACAGAACAACACAGGTTTTCCAGAAGCAGCAGCACCAGGAATCATGTATGCAAGAAATGGTGAGTGTTACATTTACATTTCAGTGGATGAACATAAAAGCAGCAGAAAATTACTTTCTAACCTAAAATGTTAGATGAATGTAAAGGTAATTGGGCCTGTTAGGTGGGTGCTAAGCAGCTGGGTCAACCCATGAACAATTGCTATTGATTTATGATTGTAACTAGGGGAGTGAAAATTCTTATTTGTAAACTGTCTGTTTGTATACAGAGTTGACAAATTATCCAAGTAACTAAAATGACACATGGTAATAACAGCTATTTAGCTTATATGGATAACCTTTAATCACACATTTATTACTGAAAATGACTAAAATTATATTAACATGAGCTGACAAAAAAGAAATGGAACCTTTCGACAGATTTGGAGCTTTGCTTGCAGCAGAGTCTTTTTATTCTGGCTTTTTCCACCACTAAGGTTCAGAGGGGAAAATGAGAATCAGTTCCCTAAGCAAATAATATTTTTCCATTATTCATTGCCTGCTAGAAGAAATACAGCACAGGAGACATTACACATGTAAAACCAGGCTCATAGGTCAGATAATTGATAAAGACAGATGCAAGAAATACATTATATTTCTAAAAATTGTATGCAGGCATTAAAGAGACTATTCCTAAAGAGTAAAAGGATATCTTTGTAGAATTTGGAAGAAAATATCTTCCAGATATGATACTAGTAATACTGATAGCAATAATATTTTGAATCATCTTTATTCTTAGAAGAATATTACAATCTAAAAAGTTGGCAAAGTTACTTGATAACAAACCCAATCCTTTGAAATTGTTTTATTAACAAAAGGGTGAAATCACCATTTTACTTAACTATTCTTTACATCCAGAACATGAAGTTACACAAGATAGTTCAATATTGAGACTTTTAATCTTGATATATGTACATAATCCATACACTTCCATACTGAGGTCAATCTTTGTGAAAGAACTTTGTGATTTCCTGATCCTTTGTGCACCTATTTGTACCTGAGGGTCTGCCAGCCAGGGAAACCATGAAGGGCTGCACTAAAAACAAAAGTTAGACTGAAACTCAGATCAAGTAAAAAGATAAGTGCTCAGTCAGTTTTGGAAGTTCTAGTCACAACTTCTTTGTTCTGTTTGGCTTTTCTACAATTTATCTATTGCTCACTGCATACTGAAGCAAGTACCAAATTCCTTGTCTGCACCTATTACCATGCAGATGATTTTACTATAGCTGAATGGCTTTTTCCTAAAAAATTACTGTTTCCTAAAACTTGCTGCCTGTTTGGGGCAATCTCACCAATACTCATGAAAAACAAAAGCACATCTCTGAACTTCCAGATTGTTATTCCTTTAAGCTGCCAAAAAGCTCATCTTTCTCTCCACAAACTGGAGAGACCAAAGGGGAGAGTAAATTGGACAAGCTGTGAAAGCTGCTTGTTACTTAATTATTGCAAATTTTTCCAATGCAAATGTGGCCCTACTATACTAGAGAAGTGACTTCACAAATATTACAGGTTCTCATGTTGCACTGAAAAAAAATGTAGGAGGCTTAGCTATATGTTTCTATCACTCCTAAAAACTGAAGAGAGATGTTAGTCTGTCACTTAAGGCAGCACTAAGTTCATATCTCAGAACCTTTTAATAGAAGAATTCAACTGCTGAGATAGCTTGTTTGTTAAAACCAAATTCCACCACCTACTGCAGTCCCCAAAGCGCTTCAAATTAGAAAAGTTGTAACACTTTAAACTGTTAAGACAGGGCAGTGATCCTCATTCTGCTCAAGGGGCCATCTAGGACTTTCTGGAAAGTCTGCATAATTATGCAGAAAAATGTTAAACTGTATTAGGTTAAATAAAAGCATTAATTTTCTCTGCTGACTCTGCTGAAAAAGCAGACAAGGGAAAAGAAACACAGATCTCAAGTAACTAGCTGAGCTTTACATTGGCAGATACAACTCTTTAAAAAAAGTCCTTTGTTTGGGTGAAAAGGCTGCTGAACCATAGGAAAATTGAGTTCTTGGCCACCTATGCAAATCCCCCTCCAGGATGCCTCAACATCACTTGTTCAAAACAATTCATTAAAATTCTTTCTTTCCCATGTCTGGTAGGTCCAGAACTCTGTTTTCACTACAGCTCATGCCACTAAGTAATACTTTTGTTTTTGTGCCCATTCTAATCCCAGATTCCATGATCAGAAATAGTACATATACGTAAAAGTTACCAGCTTTGCATTTATTTCAGCTTTCTTTTCTCTAATTACACTAAAAGACATTTTGAGGTGTTCTCAACTGAGTTGTCCTATCATTTCACCAACTCTGTAACTTCTTTCTCTTCAATATCTTAATCTAGGTTTCAAAGCTGATTGTAACATTGGGAATTTCATATTACTTATTCAGTGCATCTTGGAAACAGTCCAACCAAAAATCTAAATGTGTTCTCACTGGTTAAACAGAGCTAATATAAAAAGTGAAGAAACTGATTTGGTTGGGTTTTTTTCTCCTTGAATATGAATCACATGAAATGTGTTCTGGACTTCACAAAATGAATTTCTCACATTATAGACATGCTAAAGCTCACAGCTGAAAACAGTAAGTTTGCTTAAGAAAGCAATGAGTTCTGTGGCTATTTTGGGGAAGAACAGTATTTGCAAGTTAGCTTAAGGGCAGCCAGTGTTGAAAACAGAGACAGATTTTTACTCCCTATTATGTAAAATCCCTGCTCAAAGCAGGATCAACGAGCACTGGCTGGGAGGTATTATTAGTCTTCATTTGCTGAACACCGTATCCAGATCCTAATGGTTCTTCTCATTTTAAAGAATATAATGAGTAGGCAAAAAGC
Source organism: Pithys albifrons albifrons (assembly GCF_047495875.1). Lineage (NCBI taxonomy): Eukaryota > Metazoa > Chordata > Aves > Passeriformes > Thamnophilidae > Pithys > Pithys albifrons. Next base: position 25,816,263 of record NC_092461.1, read on the forward strand.
TTATAATGAAAACATGAGATCTACTGATAAACAAAATTTTAAGAATCCAAATGTCACCATTTTTTTTGTATTCAACAATACAGTTCAGCAAAACAATATCTAGGTCAAGTGCACAGTTTTGACTTAAATACATAACAGATTTGTCTTTAGGATGGAAAGGAACAGAAGTGATCTACAAGAGAAAAATATTTATTATATCTGTCCTGTTTCCAACAAGAATGATGTTTTACTCAGGGACCATGATAGGGTGAACTTGAATAGTACAGTATTCTCTATGTCCCATGATAACTACATCATCCCCTGTCCAAAACTGAAATAAACAGACGTAATCACAGATTTGTTACTCTATCAAGGTGGGAGCGGCAATTTCTAAACAGACATTACAAAGTTAAGTAACTAAGAAAGGAGGAAAAAACTCAACACTCAAGCCTAGGCTGCCTTCCAGAGTTAAAAATTTGCTAATAATTCAAATTAAAATGGTCGAAGGAAAAGAAGTAATTGCACTTGATTGTATTAAGGTTTCACACAGCACATAATTTCTTTCACAGAGTGAAAAAAAAGAAAAGTAGATCTGATGTATCTGGAATTCCACTGGGCATTTAACCCATTATCAGATGACATTGTCAAGTAAATAGCTTCAAAAATTAAGTGAGAAACAGTACAAGATTTGAATGTTGGGCACAAAAAAGGCCAGACAAGAGATAACTGGTGGTGTTAAACTGAAGCTAAGCAAGAGGGAAACAATGCAGAATTACTTAAAAATCAGTCTTGGGGGAATACAGTTTTCCACAGAAGTATGCAAGTTTGAAAATGGAGCAAGATCAGTTCCTCAAATGTATTAAAGAAGTTTTCTGATATCAGGTAAGACTGGACTTTTTGTTCCTTAGGTTAATTCCAGCCTTCAATCCTCATCCTACCATGAGCTGAATTTAATTTTTTCAGGAAATTGTTTCAGGGGACTGAAAACTGTCTTTCTTCTCTGTCTGCAAGTACATTTTTTTTCATAATGAAAAGAAAGGAAATTACTAGGGTATTGAAAGAAAGCAGGAATTTTGTAAATACTTTATGGTCATCTAAAAAATGTAATTTATAATAGCAACACAACTTCTATTACTCAAAAATAGATATTTAATTAACTTTTCCAAAATGAGCTGCCAATTATATAGTCAAATGGAGAGACACTGAGAAAAGGTTTACTCCAATTATCACTACATGCATGAAACATTAGGTTAAAGCATTATTTGGTCCAATATATTTGTTCATTTTTATTTAATATGGAAACATTTTCTCTAATTGAAAGACAAAAAATAGGACAGCAAAGAGTAGACACAAAGCTATATTAGAAGCATAGCCATTTGTTGCCATAAGCACCACAGTACAGGAACATGTTCCATCTGCACACTGCAACATATTTTCATTTTTCAAGATGACAAATACAAGTCAGTTTTAATTTCAGATTCCAGGCTTCAAGGAAAATAAATGCCTCTAGTCTCAGAGAAAGCAGCTCTTCATCTGTGCATATGTGTATATGTATACATGTATATGTACACAGAGACACATTGACCCATTTGAGTAGAACAGCAGCATCATAGAATGGCTTGGGATAGAACAGGCCTTAAAGATTGTCTAGTACCAACCCCCCTGCTACAGGCAGGAACACCTTCCACTAGACCAGGTTGCTCAGACCTCCACCCAGCCTGGCCTTGAACACTTCAAGGGATGGAGCATCCACAGATTCTCTGGGCAACCTGTTCCAGTGCCTCACCACCTTCACAGGAAAGAATTTCCTCTTAACATTTAATCTAAATCTGCTCTCTTTTAGTTTAAAACCATCCTCCCCTTGTAGTGTCACTATCTGCCCACTTAAAAAGTTGCTCTCCCTTTTTTTATAAGCTCCAAGTACTGAAAGGCCATAGGGAGTACTTGAGAATCATGTATCTATGTATGAATATTTATATTAAATCTAATTTTGTATATGTTTATATTTAAGAGCCTGAAACGAAGTGTGGCACTTCTAAACATTCAAATGATCCCTTAACATAGTTATTTACAAAAGTTGGTATTTTAATCATCATGAGGTCAATATCTTCATGCAGCCATTTATAAAGATTTCTATCTAAATCTGAATACTACTAAGCAAACTGCATGTGAAGTTTAGGTGATGCACGCTAATTGTGGCCAAAAGTTTTCTGTCCTGCTTTTCTTACGTCATTGTTTTCACCACTGACAGAAAACTTTGAAAACATGTTCTGCAGAACTGTGAGCCCAAACCACGCTTAATGTATCCATACCACATGTAAAGACTGCCTTCTCAAGATTCAAATGCTCTATGAAGTCCACTTTACAACAGCAGAAGCGCTTTCAAGAATTAATGTATAATTAAACAGCCTGCACGCGAATACAGGCTGTGCTCCATGGCTGAGTGACTGCCCGGGTGCCAGGGCAGTGCCAGGCAGCTGCAGAGCACAGAGCTGAGACACTGACAAGAGGTGACCTCGGCATGACAGCCAGCACCCTCACTCACCCACCTTGTTAACAGGGCAAGCTGACCTGGAGCTGGGCAGAATCCAAAAATACCCACACACAGGAGGAGCACATCATCTGTAGTAGCGGGAAACGATCAAGGATTTTCCAGGGTGTATCTACAGGAGGAAAAACTCTCCTACAGCAGATGGTGGTTGTAAAAATGATGCCTCGACTGCCTAGTTAATGCCTGTCCACTGCAACCCAAAACAATAGGGTCTTGTGACAGAACTGCAATGTTGCTGCTAACTGCACCTGTGCTCCAAGAGCTATACTGCTGAAAACATTTAATATGAGTTATTTGGGGGGGGGTTAAGATGTTTTTTCTGTTTCCTTTTTTTTCAGAACTATTGTCTCCTCCTTTTATCTCCTGCCTATTACATTAACAGAATCTGTGACAAGACCAAGCACACTGGAATCTCAAATACTATTTATCCAATGAATAAATATATTTTTCACAAACAATTAATGAATCCTTTTATTTCTTCCTGAACAGATTTTAGGTTCAGATTTTAATCAAATCAGTAGGAGTTGAAGAAGGTAGATTACTATGCAAATGAGGTTGTTCATACAAAATGACATTAAAAATGTTTATATATTAAGTAACTTGATTCCAAACATATGAAGCAGGTATATTTTGAGTATGTCAGTACTTAGATTAGACACATAAATTTAACGTCTGTATACTTAGACCCATTGCAGCGTGGAAAAAAAAGGTGGCCTGTTCTGGCTTGTACAGTGTGCTCGGCACCACTGTCAATGCCCTCCTAACCAGACATGGTATGTCAGAAGGCTTACTTGCATTTAAAGTGCAGCCTTAAACTGCACTGCAGACAGGGAAAAGAGAAGGTGAATGCAACCCCTGGTTTTGCTTTCAAACTGTGAAAAATGTAACCTGGAATCACTGGGGCAGCAGAAGGAGCAGGCCATACCAGCTTCTCAGGATCAAACTACATTTTCAGCAACATGTTTAGAAGGAAAGGGTTCTTTCAACTTATTCTTCAGCAGAGGGCAACAAGACGTATGTAGCATCACCTGAAAAGTAACTGAAACTTGTGACAAGCCTACCTTCACTGCAATTCCCTCTCTAGAGCTCTGACACAAGGTATGCATGTGACACACAGGGCAGCCTTTCTCACAGCTGCACAAGAACAACCTGCCAAGCACAAACGTGTCATTACCTAAAGTGAAGGGTTATCTGATATAAGATAGTTGCCCTCCCTTTTTTCCTTCAAGCCCTTTATAAGGTTATAACTGAACAAAGAATAACCCAAGGCTTCTGGAAAAAAACAAAACAAACAAAACAAACCAAAAACCAAAAAGCATTCCTTGTCAGTCTATAACTTGCTCAGGACACTTTACATAGTTACCGTGTGTGGCAAATTCAACTTTACGGGGGCAGCTGACCTCACAGTTGTTCTGTAGCTTTCACTGTCTTCCACAGGGCTCAAGCTTATCTGTTAACACAAATGAATTTGTGACATCTGCCCTATTATTTTATGAAAGCCTTGATCACATGAGTGAGCCTGTAAGAAGCCCTGACCTATGATGATATGGATCACACCTGCCCTGAATTCACCCTTCTTTTCATATCCCCAGTTGCCCTAATCCTGTTTTATATCTTAACTGCCCCTGGCAGGAATCTCCAGCTGTCAGATTCCATATTGCTGCACTGCAGTGTATGTTACCTGTATCTTCACTGACTGTACCAGAGCCTCAGCCAGGGGTGACCACAGTGCAGATACTCCACTATTGCCAATACTTTTCTGACCCTGTCACACTTCAAGTGCATTTCTATTTCCTTCCTTTTCAGTGACAAACTGAATGTGGATAAAATTTGGCATTGGAGTGCCAAATAATAGCCCTTTCCTTAACCAGTACAAACTCCTCTGATCTTCTCAGGCAAACAGACCAGGCAGGGTCAGCACACCTGGTCGGTCCCACTCAGGACACATGAACCAGCAGCTGGTCTACTTGACCCTTTGGCTACTAAACCTATCAGACAACTATTTTCCCTACAATTTGGCCATATCTATGTAGCAAGTTCTGGACATACAGCAGGAAAAATATTTGAATAATTCTATAAGACTAGAATATGGTGCGATCAGTTGCTAAGAGGGCTATTTTGTTTCCTCTCTTGATTTACTTGATTTATGAAGCTACCATCACTGCACACATCACAATGTGAACCACATTTAAAATTGATTTAACCTTATAAACATTCCAGCCATAAACATTTTTTCTCTTCTTCTCTGACTTCAAGGTTTAAATTCTAGTCCATCATTTTGTCAAATTTCAGCTTTAAGGTTGTGAGTAATACTTTGATTTTTATACAAATGGATTACTGGATCCACAGCTGTCAGTACAATTATGGCCAAGACCTTTGTAGCCTGAACAAAACTACAGAAACATTTGAATAGAGCCTACTTAAATGAATGACCAATAAACTAACATTTCTGATAAAAATAACATATCTCCAAGAAGGCAGTTATTGAAGAGGTTTTTATTGTCCATTACGTATAAACTCCTAAACTGTATACGACTATGTATAGAAATGTAGGATACAGATTAAGTACAGCAGCAGTAATTTCATGATGTTACTATTTCCTAAATTTTCTCTAAAGCAATGTATATAAAGACATTTAAACATAATGAGCTAGGTTCTTTAACTTCAGATTCAAATACAGATAACAGTAAATTTAAGAGAGGATATGTGTGTAGAGATAGAAGGGGCATGTAGTGAAAACCAGAAACATATGCTAGAGGTCAGTCTCTTTTCAGGGAGCCAGACCCAAAACTAATATACTTGGTGCTCAAAATGAAGTCACAATGTGGCCTTGCATCTGAAAATCCTGCATTTATATAGTTTTCATAACTAGACTCCTAAGTTTCCAAGTCCAATATGCTTTACAGCTGAATGGCTGTTCTGGACCATCTTGTCAGGTTACAGGAAACTAAAAAGCAATCTTCAGTTATTTGTGTACACACATCTGTCCTGGTCTTCAGTTGTTTGTGTACAGCACATTTATCCCCTAACATCCATCACCTCTCTTCATCAATTCAAGGGAAAGGCAGCTGGGTGAAAACACCACATGAATTAGTACCAGTGTGGAGATGAGCATTTGGAGCACCATAATTTAACTATGTAGATGATGGGATAGAGTGCAGCCTCAGCAAACTTACAGATGATGCAAAATTGTGAGAGGTGTTTGAGCCCAGAGGCTTGTGCTGCTATTCAGATAGACCTCAACAGAGCGAGGAAATGGGCTGACAGAAACCTCCTGAAGTTCAACAAGGGGTTGGGGCGGAACAACCCCAGACACCACTGCAGGCTGGGGTCTAACAGCTCACAAGCACCTTTACAGAGAAGGACCTGGAGGTCCTTTTGGGTAAGAGGCAGCACATAAGCCAACACTGTGACCTTGCAGTAAAAGGGGGTTGACAGCACCGTAGGCTGCATTAAGAAAATCACTGCCAGTGAGCTGAGGGTGGTGACCCTTCCGCTCGGCTCAGCATGGGTGAGGCCACACGTGGTGCACAGTGGCCAGTTCTGGGCTCCTCAGGATGTGAGGTACACAGACATCCTGGAGTGAGTCCAGTGAAGGGCTACACAGATGACAACTGCACTTGAGCCTCTGCCATGTAAGGGAAGGCTGAGAGGGATGGGAAGGCTTCAAGAAGAGGCTTAGAGGGATCTTAACAATCTATATAATTATCTGATGGAAAGGAGAAAAGAAAATGGAGCCAGGCCTCTCAGTGGTAGTGAGAGGATAAGTGGCAATGAGCACAAATTAAAATTGAAGAAAATACACTTAAACATGAGGAAAATTTCTTTTACAGTTAGCAACTAGAACATCTTGGTCAGAGAGGTTGTGAGGCCTCCATCTTCCAACCTCACTGGGCACAACCTTGAGCAACCTGATGAATAGTGCAAAATAAACAAATAAATTAACAAAAATGATAAAAGCTCATTGTCTTCAAAATTTACATGCAACTTTGTGGCCATGTGCAACACAGAACTTTCTCTGTTGAGAAAGTAAAGAACGAACTTTAAGTGTAGCCTTCTGCACTTAACACTGCAGCTATTGTAGAAAAGATGAGCTTACCTAGCTGGCTTCTTATTAGGCACAATGCAGACTTGAAAATAAAGATTAGATACCAAGACTGCCTTGTCCTTTCTGTAAATGTCACTATTTCTGTTCTGTTTCAGAGGCAGTGAAAGTAAAAGCTGAACTGGATTTGAAAGGTATTACTGTCATTGCTAAACCCCTGAACAGGATGTCCTTGACAACCTTTGGCTCTCAAGCCTGTGCCTCGTCAAGTTCTTGGTTCCCCAGCACATGTCCCTCAGCACACAGGGAACATGTATGGTCCCCTATTTTTTGTTTGATCAGTCTGCAAAGCTTGCAAATCCCACCTGTCCTGTTTTCCCCTGGATGAAGCTGAAGTGCTGTATCTGTCCCAGCCAACATGTGCACGTGGCTGTACCTCGTAAGGAGTCAAGGCACAAAACTACACTTGCCTTTAGAACACAAGGATGTTATGGGCAGGTACAGCACTCCCTGACAACTAACAACATATGGCTTTGCCTTGATCTAGCCCTGAGGATGCACACATGGAAAAAAAAAGAAAGTCATGTAATTTATAAGCCTGCTCCCTTGCTGTCTGCTATCACAATCACACACCTCATTGAGGAGAATATGTACCATCATTTTTCAAATTAAAATTATTTTGAAGACAACATAGACACATTTTTGTGGAAAGTGATGTTCACATCTGCAAAATAAAATATAACCACAGACAAATCTTAAAAGAGAGTCTAAATAGAACCCCACTGTCCCAGAACTCAGGTTCTTTTGAATTTCAGAACTCAAATGGATGATTGCCCCATCATCTAATGGTCAGCTGGAAGAAATGGAGATTTGACTTAAAACTGAGAAGACATGCTGAAAATAAGAAATGCTTGCAGATCCCAAAACCCCTTGCCAGCACATATCAACTTAGCTGGATCATAAGCAAGCATCGGAAATACCACTTCTATTTTCAGAACATCATGCATCCAGGATGAAAGCTGGGTTCCTCCCACATCTAAATTGCTCAGTAAATCTTATATTTCAAGAACAGTCTCATGAGAAATGTCAATTTTGTGCTAACTGCATTCTGCAAATATTTAAATTGAGATATGTACCAAAAACACATAAGCAAGATTTTTTAAATTGAGGATCCACCTTGGCCAAGCAAGAAAAACATTTAAGGCATGAGTTACAGGTTGAGTCGGGACTGAGTTGGGAAAAGATGTTTTTGCATACCCTTTGAATGTGTCAAAAATTAAACATTTCATACGAGTGGAATGCTCAAATATGAAGCTAAGTGATAGTACAAAGTAATTACAGTTGGAACTTGTGGAAAAAATTAACAGACAGATGGTCTCCACTTACTCTGAAAAGTAAAAACAAAACAAAAAATTTATGATCATTCCAATCCCTGCACAGGAAACTATTTTTAAATTCCAGATTTTTGTGATACATTAGAAGAAAAAGCTGTTCAAATCAGAAAGACACAGAAAACAAAACCTTGTCCAAATTTTCTTCAAATGTTGATTTCAGTCACAATGATCATTACCTGACACTTGCACTCTTAGAAATCTTTCCTTTCATGAAAAGTGTGACACCATCACTCTCATTAGAACAGCAGCTGCTACCAAATGGCATCTTTTCTATATGAGTTATATCAGTATAGAAAATAACAAATGTACAACTATGAGACAGACTAACTTATCATTCAAGGGATCAAAATATTCCATTATTGGGTTCTTAATCTCAGAACTTAATGTCTACTATGACTTTAAAACTGACTGATTTCATATAGCCATGTTCTTTCAGTGCACTGAGCAGGGCACAGGCAGATAGGATAAAGACCTCTCTTCATTGTCTAAACTGGAATCCAAAGTGGAAGGGCTGCCTCCTCAGCTAGCTGCTCTGTGGGTTAGAATTGAGTGGAGAGTTTCAGTTCAATTTTTCTACAGACAAAACCACTAATAATTAAAGACAGACACTTTGTTTATCAGTCTCAGTGCAGTACAAGGCAGGCCTGGAGATGATCTGTGTCTCTGTAATAGGATATCATAGATTACATTCTTGAAAATAAGCAAGCTGACCAAATAGCACCTGAAAATTAGTATTCTCTTTATGAAGTCAATATATTTCTCTTGTTTCTGGATATTCCTGATGCACTAAGAGAAATCAGAGGCAATTACAGAAAATACCATCTATACAAAACTCTGAGTTTGTAGCTGTATCAAATAACAAAGGCCAAACTCTGAGTGATACACAGTAAGTTCTGCTGGTAAAAAGACATCTCTGAGAAGTCCAGATAAAGCCACTGAAGATGCAAAAACTGACTTTTTCCCACTTGCAAAATATTGTCAAATCATTATGTGAGTGCATGCACATCTATACACAAATGTTTAGTAATGATGATGGTAACATTGCAAGAAATAAAAGGTAGAATAAGTGGTTCCAGAGTTAACGTGACAGAAAAAAAGGCTTCTTCTGCAGAGATCTATAGATACTAAATAATACAACTGGTTATTGGATGCTACCTGATTTTTAAAATATTTGAAGGCATTTTTAGCATAATCATTATGAGGAGGTCAAAGAGAATTTTGGCTAAAAAAATTTAAACTGCATAATCAAGTGGAGAAAAATGTTCATAGTTTGAAAGAATATTATTAAATGGAAACATCAGGGGAATATTTTTGGTAATATTACCCAGTGTTTCTTAAGCTTCAGCTGCAAAAATCTGTAATAGATTAATTATCTGAAGCTATTGAGTTTTATTTGCTGTACAGAACTTATGTCTCTCCTTCAGCGTCATTTCCTGGATTAAAAGATCAAGCTCAAAAATTTGTATTGGAAATAAATGTTTCAACAGGCAACTTTGGACAGGGTGTGAATCTTGTACTTCCCCGTCAGCTGGAGAGAACAAACTCCTAGAGTCTGTGGTATATCAAAATTCTCAAGGGAAGATGCCAAACTCTGTCAGTGTTTAGAAGTGTTTCCTTAAAGCTAAGGCCTGGCAAGATACGTTATCACTCTATGTATTATTCACAAAAGTCCCAAAATTTGCACTTAAAAGAAACCTCATGCTGTTTTACAAAGGCCAAAGGCCCTTCACTGAACAGTCAACAGTAGGCACATACTGAAGGATAGGAGCTGTTTTCTCCTGCTCCTATCTCTGAATATTACATACATTTTAATTATTTAATGAGAGTACCATATAACTTAATAAAGCTAATCACCATCTAGTACTGCTAAATGCTGGGATACTCTAATTCTTTCCTTCTGAGCACATTCACCAGGAAAAATGGAAGTGATGACATGCAGAGTTCCCAGCAATGTGAACTCTATGCAAGCACAAGGACTTTAATTTTCACACTGCATTTGTGCTAAAGCTGTAACATTGACATATGCATTATCTGCATGCTCACAGTTCCTGAACTATTTTGGACAATTTCACATAAAAGTAGGAATGGTACTTCATCCTTTTAAATTGACAAAATTGTGATGCTGTTTTTTTGATGACGGACAAGAGAATTTAATTGAAAAAGGAGTACAAAAAGGTCTTGGCTTTATTATAAATGACTGCAACACCTGTTAATGTCAAATACAGCATCACTTACCAGACTTGGCAGAGATATGCAAATCTTTGTATTGACTGTTTGAGGGGATCATCCACCCTACGAGCAGCCTTCCAGAGAAGTCCCCACAGCCTTTCATCTCCAGATTTTACACTGTGTGGTAATCCAAGCCATATGGCTCCTACCTCCATCTCCTCAGCTGAACTCCCAAGCAGGGCAGTCAAGTAAGGAGAGCCTGCTTAGGGCTGTGACCCCTTCACAACTGATCCTTGCCTGTAACTCAGTCACACAGCAAATTGTACTACAGGTTATTGGAATTGCTGAACTCACTGCTGGGCCTCTTTGACAAGCCTGGTATCGAAAGTAGGGTCTCTTGATACTCTGTCTGGTTGTTAGAAGAGAAAAAGGGCAGCTGGCCCCCTTTCCTCTCTGAACTGGATCTTGCACACCTGCAGGCACATTAAGAAATACAGAAACAGGTTTGTCTCAACTGAAAAGCAGTCTTGACACTGCTCTGATTTGAATGCAAGAATAATATATTATACAGTGCACACTATTTAACAATTTGAGTAAGGAAAAAGAGAACATTGTGGGTTTTTAATGGAAACAAAATTTTAATACAGGAAACTCTAAATTCAGTTAATACATTAATTTCAGAATCTTCTAAAAAGAATGGTGAATTATTTACAACAGATAACCAGTGTAACATCTTACAAAGCATGTGAAGGGCAGTTACAGCAATTCCAGTACTGGTTCATTTGACAGTGATGTCAAAAGCTGATTCCAAACCCCTGCTGTCTCGACGAATTTCAGAAAAAGTTCAAGGTTAATCTCTCATACAATTTACACTTAGAAAATGTTAAGAGTCACAATGAAATTTAAACCATACAGTCTAATTAGTAACTTACAGCTAAGCCTGTATCCTGGTAAGACACTATGTTAATTGTAAACACACTGACTATATGTTTACTTAGCACATAATATTCTAAAAAGTACAACTTCAACAAAATCTACATCCCAACTCATGTTTCACCCATGTACATGCAAAACAAATTATTGGTACAACTCAGTGAAGAACTCCTGAGTACTCTTCTTGCCTCATCAGGCTCTTAGACTGTGTGGCTACTTTGTTCATATCACTTTCAGTCTGGTTATTAAACTATATCTTAGTTCAAACTGCAAATTGCTTTTAAAGACTGGTCAAAAAACCCCTGTGTATTATTCTAAGCATAAATTCACAAGTAAATCATGCCTGAATAACAGCCATGGAAGCTGAAATTCTGTTGTGGAGTTCTACAAAAAGAGCCCAGGAGAAACAACGGCAGGCTGAGATGTCCATCACAGAGAAGACAGACTAAAACTAGATGAAAGAACTACAGAAGTTTTTATACAATTTTTGCTTTAACTTACCTTATTATTCTTCCATTTGCTGAAACTATTGGTGGGTTTATTAAGATATTTTGTCTTTGCACTGACCAAGAGCTTTAGCCAAATGTCAGTCAATAACATTTTATCAAGAATGGGTATTATCAAACTCATCTGATTGCCTCCCTAATCTAAATTTTCACTTTTTAAAAAGTATTGGTAGATACAGTTTACACAATGACATTTTGATTAATATTTTCAATTAAAAAATAGGACTGAGCAGAATCAAAGTACATGTAGAGAAATGGCTGATATCTTCAGTAGAAAATGGGGACAGTCTGTGGGACAGCTAATGCTACTTTCATTGATGAGCTGGAACAAAGTATGACATGATTTTATAAAGCTTGCTGATGACTGGAATTGGCAAAATTATTAGCTGTGAGGGGACCAAGTAGAAGGATGGATTGTGATTACTTTCCAAGGCATAAATGTGTTTTATTACAGCCAAAAGAAGAGTAAATCATTAAATAACAAAGAATTCTGGTCTTCCCTGAAGAATGCAGAAAGTATCTCAGAAAAACAGTAAAACAGGATTTTAGGAGGTTAAATATCTAGATAGTTTAGAGTCATATGCTGTGGCAGGAAGAGCAATTATAAAAACTTTGAATGCAAAAAGATCATACAAGTAGTGGAGAATACTCTATTTCAGTAAAAGCCTTTCAGAAATATTCTTGATATTCAACTATTGCTTACAGACATCAAATTCAAAAGGTGTCATTGAGAACTGGAGAAGAAAGTGAAGAATAATTGAAATTAAACTGATGAAAATGCCTCTATATGACCGATATGATTAAAAGGCTTAGTTAGATCAGTTAATCAAGAAGATTCAGAGGTTGTCTGATTATAAAATATATGAAACATTCTCCCAGTAAAGGCACTAGGGTTTTCTAGCACAGAAAGCAGAAAAGTAGAGCATTACAACAGCAAACTCTTCCTTTGAAAAAATCTGTCATAAATATTCAAGGGAACTAATAAGACTCTGCCATCTCTTAATGCCCGTAAACCAAGAGTTTACATTTCTCTGAAAACTATGGTGAAGCAGACACATCTTACTGAGATAACTGTAGGTTGACTGAAATTAAATTACCTAAGATAAGTGAAATGTCAGATATGAACACTTCAAGGGTCATTTTTGTCCTTGAAGCTTTTAAAAACTGCACCCAGTTTGTACCTGTGTAACTGGGAAATCCATGCACAAAGCTTAGTGATTATGCTGGAAAGCAGAAAACCAAGGGCAAAAGTTAGATTGAGTTTTAGACACTGACACATAGTAAGTAGATTCTTGAACTCTAACAGCATCTATAATGTGCCAATAGACACAGCCAGCCCAGACTTCACATTCAGCTTGTCTCCTGCATCTCCTCTACCTCCCCACCAGAACTCTGCTCCACTTGAAAAAACAACAGCCTGAAACTTTGTCTTTAGGATCAACTAATTGCATAAGAAAGGCTATTAGTGTGTACAGCATAGTGTCCAATTGCTCGCTGAATGCCTAAACAGGTAGACCACCTTTATACAAAAGGTCAGTTTCTGCTCTATAAAGTATGAAAATAATGTGATGATGGGTAAGGGAAGAGAAAAGAGGCAAGAAAAAAGAAAAAGGGGTGCCATGAAGTGGCCTTTCTTATGTCACATAGGCTGTCTTACAATTGTGATCGTCTTCGAGTTCTCCTTATCAACCTTCTCTGTAACCATCAAAGAATACTTTCAGTTTTATTCAGAGATCATGACAGGGTATAAGGAAATCATCTCATTTTTGCAGCCCCCTCACAAATAGTAGGTATGATATTCAACAACCATGTGAGCAGAATATTAGACTTGGGACTTTAGCAACCATCTTGTCCTAACACTCCACACAGAGTCGTACACAAGCACTTTTAAAGGACAAAAGTGCAACAATGCATATGTTGGAATCATTAAAGTCTTGTGTGTACTTGTGTAAGAGGTTTAGCCTTTTTACATCAAGTTTTCTTAATTCTCAGCCAGATAAAGAATGAATAAATGTTTTCAACTGCCACAGACAATCATGAATTAATAAGAAATCAAGAAGTAATGATCAAATAAGGTGCTGAAATTCATAGCTGTGGATTAAGTGATTATTTTTCATTTCTGCTTTCACTTAAAGCATTATGATAATCACAAACACATTTGTATGCTCTTCCATGTAGCTCATGAAATTGGCTGGATGATTACAAAGACATCAAGATGAAGTGGACTACAACAGATTATTCTAACACTTGATTGGTTTCAGATAGCTGCGGGGCTTTGACAGCTGATACTTGGCAGATGTGCTTCCATTTTAATACTGTTTATCTCCAAGTGATCTACTTCGAGGCATTTGGTCTTTTATTTGGAATGTGTGATTGTCTTCTGCAGGATCAAGCTAACTCTATGTAACCACTAGACTGTGGCACTGAATGTGACCTGTTAACTGTACAAAAACTGTAGACTTAGCCTGTAAAACCTTAAAAAACAGGATTCATAAGGGTAATTAATCTTATGACATCTGGCTCCAATGCTAAAGCTTAATAATTTACTGCCTTTGTTTTTGTTTTTCATGCTAGATATTTCTGTGCTGTCACATGAGCATTCTTCTCTTTTCTGTGAGAGTTACTGCTTTCTGGATATTCTTCTTCTCAACGTAGAAAAACGCTGGTGGGAGAAGAAACCACCATTCATTCTCTTAAGCCTTCCGCTCACTCTGGATCTGCTCTCTTAAACAACTAAAATAATTTCTTAGTTAATTTATTCTCACAACCCACACAGAGCTAGGTATACTTGTGGGTAATGGTCACAGGTCTGTGTTGTCCTGGATTTCAGTAAAAGACGTGGTTGCCTAAGTTACAGTTCCTTTTTTTTTTCTTCCTAAGGGCCACAATGCCACTTGGATATTCTCCAAGTCTGACTGTGTGTGTTGCCATCACCACAGTAGCAGTGATGTGTGAGAAAGACCACACCCACAGCTCCATGGCTGATCATGAAAATAAAAAACACAAACTTCTTGAACAGAAAGCCTGTTACTGTTAAAAAAACACACCATATTTTTCTAGATAAAAAGGAGTTAAAATCCTACCAACTATTCTAGGACTAATATTTTTCACAGTGACACTATTTTAAATTCTGCAAGAGGCATCAACCCAAGCTCCTTTACTTGCAGGGACCCCGGACAGAGGGTAGAAACTTCCACCTGGCTGTGCCATTCCTACTGAACAACCTCCAACAATTTCAGTTACACAAACCATATTCTCATCTGCCCATAACAAAACATCGACTGCTTTTTTTTTTTAACACCACTGACCACAGAAGTCATAAGATATCTTTCCATTTTTTATTTTTATATTTGCTTACCTCAAAAAATTCACTTTTAGCAAATGTGGTGTTGGTGATAAAAGGAAAAAAACCCCAAGTTTTACATTTTAAAGGATGATGTCTCAGTCCTTGAAAACACAGTACAGAAATAGTCCTGGAAGCACAGATGGAATACAGGTACCTCCCCAGCTGTCAGAATCATGTTCCTTGACTTTTTTCCAATCTAATGAATCTTCAGTTCTGTGTATAGTGGAACAGCGATTAGAGGAAGCATAAATCTCAGCAAAAATAATTTACATTTCTGGTCATTAGAAAATCTTTCTAGTAGACTGGGGAAATGAATTGAACTTGTGTCTTGTACATTTTCTACCTCGAGCATCAAACCCCTTTTCTGGTGGCCTTCTGGACATGAGTGGAAGGTACATAGTACATTTGTTAATATACAGAAAAGATTTAGGCCACCATATCTCAGGTCGGCAGAGCTGACCTCCTGAAGCTTGCAGTGATGGACTGAAAATGTGACTTGGTGTGTGCAGCTGTGTTCTAATATGCTGTGAGTTCAGGTGATGCCACATTCAGTATGGGGACTGATTCAGGTGACACTGGTAAGCTCTTAACCTCAGCACCACAGTAAATTAAAGACAAACTATGTCCACAGTAACCAGCACTTCAACTCTTTGGGGCACAGTGAACTTGAGAAAAACTCCAGGTATAACCAAGAGCACTCAGGAGATGTGTGAGGCAGCACTAACCTCACTGCCCTGTGCACCCACCTATCCAAACCACAAGTGCCAGAGATGAGCTCACAGGGCCTTATTTACACGGAACTAAAGGTAACAACATGAAGATGAGCTGCAATCTTTTTTCACTGAAGAAACTCAGAATGTTCCCTAAAGGTCTACTGCTTTATACACTTACCTGCACCCCTCCAGCTCAGGAGCCTGAAGCACACAAAGAGTGATGTCCTGCTGGGATGGGCGAGATCAATGGATGCCTTAAGATTCTTAAGATTGATAGCACATAGATTTTTAATACAACTGTATAGTTTGTAACACTTTAAAATAGCAGTTAACAGTTATTAAACCCTCTTTCTCACACTTCATATCACATCTTTGAAATTCCTGAAATTTTGTTTAATGTTTTTTTCAAGGAAAAAAGATTTTAGCAAGACATCTTGTTAAGATAACAAGATAAGATATCCTTGTAGTCAAAGCAGAGGGCCCAGAAACCTTGAAGAGGCTCCAAAGAAGGCATGTGATGTGGGGCTGATGATGGTGAGGAAGTTTGGGGTCTTGAAACCTCCGACTCAAGTCTGAGGAGGAGTGCCAAGAGGCAAACCTGGGGGAGGTTCTGGGGGTGGGCAATTCTGGGGTTGGATGTACCCATTAGATGTGATAATTAATTAGTGGTGTAAATTGTAAGAACCTAACCCAGGCACTCAGCAATAGGACAAGGGGGCATAGGCTCAAGCTCTGCCACGGGAAATTTAAGTTGGATATCAGAAAAAAATTCTTTCCAGAGAGAGTAATCAGGGATTGGAATGGGCTACCCAGAGAGGGGGTGGATTCACCATCCCTGGAGGTTTTTAAACTGAGATTGGACGTGGCACTGAGTGCCATGATCTAGTAAAGGGACTGGAGTTGGACCAAGGGTAGGACTCGATGACCTCGGAAGTCTTTTCCAACTCAATCACTTCTATGATTCTAAAAGCTATGTATATTTCCATGACTATCAAAACCATAGGTAATGAATTTACTATGCTGACCTGAAAAATTTTTGGCTACATGGCCTCAGGATAATGACTTAGCTTGAATTTGAATTACACTATTTTTCTGAACATTGAGACTTAGCAAAAACCTGTTTCAACGTCCTTCAAGTGTTTCATGACAAATCTTGAAGTCAAAACTCCATTTTTACTGAGCTAAAATTCTAGCCATCCCTGAAGATTTTATCAAAGCTGCAGAATTTGACCCTGATATAATGTATGTCACAAGAGATATGTGCACAAATTTTCAACACAGGAAGAGAAGACAGGTGTGTTTACCATGGCTGGGCAGAACGAAATAAACAGACCATCCAATAAAGGCATTTGAAGAATCCAAATGGAAAAAGAAAGAACAAAACTTTTATTTTGCTTTAAACTACAAGTTATTAAACATTCCACTTCCCTTTATGACCAACATACAATTAGGAACCATCCATATTGCCTCTAACTTGTGTTCTACCAGTCTGACAGTTCATGCATCAGCTGCTCACTGTTTTTAAGGTTCTGTGTCAATGCAGTGTTTAGACAGCAGATCAGTCATGTAATTTATGTTAAAAGAAACTTTGGGAAGAGTCAGTACATTTGCCTTGATTATTCCAAAGTAGGGGTTTGATATTATTATGTATATTTTGGATAACACATTCCTTTTCTATGTAAAATTCCTTTACAGGTGTACCCTAAATCACTTTTACTTGATTTTCTATTGTTGTAGCAACATTACTACGATTTAAATCCTTAGCAACTTTGACAATCATAAGAACAAAGAACTTTCTTTCTTTCTAAAGTATAAATGCATGAATATGATACACTGTGATTTTAGCTTTCAGCACAAAAATATTCAAAGGTCCTGCACATGAAATAGTATTAAAAAGTGCTCTGAATTTCAAATCTCCTGGTGAATGCCTTTGTGATTACAGATGGTTGAATGTAGATAATGAATATTTGATTCCTGTTTAATGCATTACTATGCATTCACCTGATACTTAGTTATATTATTTTTGCCAAAATGATGTTTCATTACATCACCCCAAAATGAAGTAATACAAACTTTAAAGCAATTATGAGTGCTGCTGTTGCTTCTGTTTGCTATCAAAATTAAAAGCTGCTATATATCTCTAAGATAAACAAGTAAGAAAATTAAAATTATGAACCAGTGCCTACCTAGTAAGTATGAAAAGGAACTAAGATTTAGTGACTTTGGTTAAAAATCAATTTTATTTAGAAAAGAGAGGAAAAAAATGCATTAGAACTGATAACTTCCAAGTGACTTGGCAGAGGAAATGGTTTTGGGTTTTTTTTTTGTGTTTTAGAAATAAGATGTATTTTAGGCCTATTTTTAGCTAACTGAAGACAACAACTTCACTTCAAAGGATCCATTTTATCTCTTTTTGTACGTAAGTTCTAGAGAAAAAACACTGGACCTTTGATATACAGAGCAAAAAATACCCATAAGCATATTACCATCTATCCCATAGTTAAACTTGAGAGTTCATTCCAACAAACTTTCTTTCATCCTTCCCCATCTGAAAAGTCTTAGACTTCAGTCTTATTTCTACATTTATAATTCATTTAGAACTGTTGTACTAAATCCTTTTGAGAATTAAGAGCAAAATGCCAATGTAGTAATTTCATTAATTTTCTTTGTATTTAACAGTTTAAATTGTAGTGGAATATAATTGTACCATCCTGCTACTCTCCCATTTACAAACTAGAGTAATATAAAAGAATTGTCCAATATGGTACTGTATAGAGATGACAGGATTTCTTCCACTACTTTCAACACATGAAAAATGCATCTTCCAATCCAAAAAATGAAGAAAAGAAAGTATTTTAAATTTAAAATTAAGTACTATATTGAATAGAGAAAAAAGCATTTCTCTTTGTGCAATAGTTTCTGTGTCTTAGATACAGCTGTACAGGAATATGGAGGAGGATTACTGAAAGTGGCTTGCATTAATATTTAAATAATGCCAACTTGATTTGTCGCACTAAGTAAGTTCTCATCTTGTCTCACTATAAAAGAGAAAGGTTAAAAAAAGGTGTAGAATCATAGAATCATAGAATTGATTGGGTTGGAAAAGACCTCCGAGATCATCAAGTCCAACCCTTGGTCCAACTCCAGTTCATTTACTAGATCATGGCACTCAGCGCCACGTCCAATCTCAGTTTAAAAATCTCCAGGGATGGGGAACCCACCATCTCTCTGGGCAGCCCATTCCAATGCCTGATTACTCTCTCTGGAAAGAATTTTTTTCTGATCTCCAACTTCAATTTCTCCTGGCAGAGCTTGAGCCCATCGTGCCCCCTTGTCCTATTGCTGAGTGCCGGGGAGAAGAGACCAGCCCCCACCTGCCCAGAACTTCCCTTCAGGTAGTTCTAGACAGTGCTGAGGTCACCTCTGAGCCTCCTCTTCTCCAGACTAAACAACCCCAGCTCCCTCAGCCTCTCCCCATAGGGCTTGTGCTCCAGTCCCTTCACCAGCCTTGTTGCTCTTCTCTGGACTCACTCCAGCACCTCAATATCCTTTCTGAACTGAGGGGCCCAGAACTGAAGACAGTACTCAAGGTGTGGCCTCACCAATGCAGAGTACAGGGGAAGGATCACTGCCCTGGTCCTGCTGGCCACGCTATTTTTGATACAGGCCAGGATCCCATTGGCCTTCTTGGCTACCTGGGCACACTGTTGGCTCATGTTGAGCTCCCTGTCAATTAGTACCCCAAGGTCCCTTTCTGCCTGGCTGCTCTCCAGCCACTCTGTGCCCAGCCTGTAGCGCTGCAGGGGGTTGTTGTGGCCAAAGTACAGGACCCAAAGTGCAGTGTTTAGAGCTATTATTTCTCTTGGAAAGAAAAAACACAGAAAGAAAGTTTAAAAATTATATTAATCAGCAAGACTTTTTTTCTGTCCCTTGTAATAGGACAGTGGCCTAGCATTCTTATATCTTCTCCTGGAAAGTCACTGTTGTCCCCAAAATACTTTAAGCATTTACTCAATCATAAACTGCTGTCCTTGGACTTAAAAAGTAGAAAATTGGATCTGAGAGGGCATCTCCTTTGGCTTTAAAGGGCTAGCATGCAGACACAGATCTAAATTTTTAGAGGTTTGGAATATTCGATGAATAAGAATAGGTGACAACTGTACCTTAAGGCCAATGCAACATTTTTATTAGAGAAGCAAAGTAATTTCCAACCAGATAAACATTTGCTAGCACAGGTTTTGTACTGCTTGCTATGCTGTGGTCTTTTCTACTAACACAAGGGACATCTAAAGGCATGGCCATGAATATGCAGTGCTGAATCTCAATCATTTTTATATTTTATGGAAAGGAGATTCCTATCCCAGTTTTAAACATACCCCTGTCAGTAGAAGGGAAAAGTAGAAATCATAAATTCTTCCCTTTACACAATTTACTGGCACATGTCAGTGCTTGCCTCACAAAGTGAAAGGATGTAATTCATTACAGTGAAGCAGAGCTGGCAAACTTACAGCAATAAGCTTTTTTGTTGCAGTGTAACTGTTTCTCCCTCTTCTTTTTTAAAGTATTACCTATACTCACACATAATGAGTCTAACATTTTCAACACAGTATTAACATGAGTTGCAGCCTGGGAAATAATAGTAACAAAGAACACAAGCTGAGAATGCAAAAAAGCCACAAAAAGTGTGGCCTGGAGAATAACTGTTGGAAGTGCTTGCATGAAATACAAGGCCACAGGGGTCAGCTTACAACCAGTGAAATTTAGATCATGTTTAAGTCCCAGGCAAAGTGACATCAATTTGAAATGCATGTTCATGTTTTCAGAGGGAAGAAAAAAAAAAGAGCATTGAAGTTCTATAGCTTTTTAAAGTCATTCCTCAGATGAATCCTGTATCCTGTGACTTAACAATCCTGCTAACTGTATGGCTAAGCTGGAGGAGTATTGGTGTAAGAGGAAAATTATTCTGAGTTGGAAGAGACCCAAAAGGATCATGGAGTCCAACTCCTAAGTGAACACCTATACAGGGGATTGGACCCATGACCTTGGCATTATTAGCACCAAGTTTAAACCAACTGAGCATAAGTATGGATGGAAATCGTATCCAAAGTGAGTGACTATGCACTCATTTATTAGGGTATGTAAGAGATGAGAAGGTTCACACTGAAGATCAGCAGATCAGCTTTTATAGCAGTCTTTGAACTGAAGTTCATCCTTTAAACCATTGAGATCTTACAATGTCTATTTTTCTGCATTCAAGCAAAGCATGCTTTGAGAGGAGAGACAATTTATTAGAACAGCCATTGCACATGGCACACAAGGGCCACTTCAAGTTCTACACCACCACAACTGCCACTTTTTCTTCAAAGAACCTTTCATGTTCCTGGCAGTACTACTAGGAAAGAAATGTTAAAATTGCCAAGAGAACTTCAGCTGTGGACTGGGTGACTTCACTGACAGGGCTTTCAGATTAGAACAGAAATACGCAAAAGATATTGGATGATCTTCATACTATTTGACATTTCAGCCCTTAAAATTTGGATTTAAATAGCAAAATTTTAAGGAAAACAATTTGGGAAAAGTTCTCAAATCTTCCACTAGCCTTTTTAGACTGAAGAGAAATTTGTTTAAAGTAAATGCAGATTAGGAATGTGTGAGTTTCTGTGCTAATTGACTTGGAAGACATACTAATGTTAGTCAGCAAATCAAGATTTAAGACTAACTCACACTTTAATATGTAAAAGCCAATGAAAAGCCCATGAACTTGCTTACTGCTGAATATTGTTCAAGTTCCAGAACAATTTTTAAGTACCTGAGGATCAAATGAATTAATCTTGAAAGCAGCCATTGGGGGGTAAATGTATTCTGGTTATTTATTGAAATAAGAATACTTATCAGTAATTTTTTGACAGAGTACTTTTTCCTTTGGGACCTGAGTACATCACTAACCATCATTACAATTACTGATCATCTGTGATGGATACATCACTGCTCATGATTACAACTATTATAAACTGGGATATATTTACTAAAAGGGAAAAAATATTTGAATTGAAAGTCCATGTATGATTTTTTTCACCTATGGCTGAATAAAATGAGAAGGAAGATTTGTTACTCAGTTTACAAATAAATTTGTGTCACTGGAATGCAATACTCTGAGGAAGTGATGAGTAATCATAACAGTATCAAGTCATCTAGTAAGCAACTTTACTGGTACTAGATTGAAGTTAATAATTACTTCCCTCAAATCAACACACAGTATTATTTGTACCAGAAACTATTACTATGAGTAGGATTTCCCACATCTGCCACTCCTTTAAAAGAGCTAGTTTCAGTTTTCTTTCACTGCTGACATAAAATTACAGGAAGAAGAAAATATTTCTTTTCATTGTGTAACAATTTGTGGGTATTGAAACTTTCAGGATATTCTGATAGTTTTACTGTGGCCACAATGTTGCTGATTTTCTGAATTCTGATTGATTATTTCGCTTCTTACAGTTTTTAATTGATTTAAAGCATTTCTATGCAAGCACCGTGTCTTCTCTATCTTCCTTTAAATAAATTCCTTGCTCTAAAAAGAAAGATTGTGGGGCTTTTTTAGATTATTTTACCAACCCACCAACCTTTGCACTAATTACTCTTTCAGGTGGCATCCACATCTGTGGCCAGATACAGGATTTGGAGCCAGTGTGCTCATCTAAGGGCACTGTCCTTTAGTGAGTCACCAATGAACTTTCCTTAGGAAAGATAAATTGGATTATGGATTATCCAATCTCATTTGGGACTAGCCTATTTTATTTCCATAGTGAATGGATCAACAATGCATCCCTGAGCCCCACTCCTCCCATTCAATTATGTCAAATTAAAAGTAGAAATCACACCATGAGACAATTCATCACCTAGAGCAATACAGGACTCAAGGAATTTCCTTTTGAGAGCCTAAAACCAGCTGTGTGAGGTTAGTTGGCTGATTTGTTTTTCCATTTTCTGTCCTTCCTTCAGAACAGCAAGAGAATGCAAACTGTGCAGCAAGACAACGTAGTACGTGCACCGGCAAGGCATCTCCTTTGGGCAGATGGTCAAAGGAAGGTCTCTGAGGAATGTGTGGTTACAGGCTGCAACGTTCAAAGCTTTGGGAAAATGTGCAGAGGCCTTCACATTCACCTAAGGCCTCAATTCTTTGACCAGCTCATTCCCTGGATGGCTGGTAGCATTTCAGTATTCATCTTCCCCACCCATGGCTGACATCTTTTTATGGACATACTGTGTTACAAATAAATCCATAGCCTATCAGTTTCTCCTAAAAGACTCTTTACTTTCTACCTTGAATTGCATTCTCATCCCAGGCTCGGCCCTCAGAATGTTCGTGTTATGCCAAAACACCAACATAACTTATTGCCCCAACACAACCTTATGCAGGACAGCATTTCCTGCATCCCTCAGTGAAACTGGAGATGAATGAAATGCAGGAGGACCTGTGGCAGCTTCTATGCCAACTTGAAAGCCAAGTGAGGAGAAAAAACAGCTTAGGAATTTCAGATTGAAAATTAATGCAGTATTTTTTCAGAATTAGTTGGTTACAGATGAATTTCTTACAGTGGTTTACTTTTGTTTTCTTAGAGTAAGGAGATGAATTACATGTGATGGTTATATATATATAAACACGTATTTTATGTTATACAACTGATATCTACATAACTTGATGCTGACTGCCACACCTTAGCAATACATGTAAATGTGAGAGTGTAACTGTGTGTTTTCAAGGCCTGTCCTGATTCTACAGCAACAAATACAAGGAAACACTAGATACAACAGCAAGAACCTACATTGAATTAATTTTTCTCTTTATCAAGGCTTCACAGCTGAGTCACAGTAGATGTAAGACATCATATATCACACAGATTTAATTCAAAGCTATTGAGACAAAGACTTTTTTTAAGCTAGGAAGATGCAGACAGACCTGCAAAAATAAAGCCTTAGTTTGGCAGAGATGTGCTTTCTGCTGTCAGCTTTCCGCAGTCTGTACAAAAGCGTACGGATCAAACTGTAATAATGGACACACCCACAGTCCTGCCTTAGGATCCAGCTTGGCACTTCAAAGGTCAGAGCTTGCAGTTGTAGTGAACGATAGGACTACTTACTGAGGTACCACTACTGGGGAATCCAAAAGGCTTTGCACTCAACAAGCTTCACCTACTTGAAGATCAAGAAAAAAAACAGGTGTAAGACCAGGACCCTAAAGAAATCTTTCATGATGGAAGACATCAGTCCCTGAACCCAACATGCAGCAGCCCAGTACAAGAGGCCTCAACTTTATTTCAGTGCAGTCAACACTGAGACTTTTCAAAATATGCAACAGTATGCCTAAAGATAAGGAAATCACAGCACATCTTTGTATTCTGTAAGACTTTGCAACTTCTCATATTTTTCTCAGTTATTCCCCTTTAATCACAGCAGCTATTTAACTTAGATAAATGGACTTTGTATCTGTGATTTCAAATTAGAAGTGGTATTTTCTATGAAATTCAAACATCAACCATTTATGTGACACCATTGAGCACAGTGACTGTCTACATATTTAAAAAATAAAAACAAAATTCACATGTATCACTCAAATATATACCGCTGTACCTCACATCACATGTAATTTTCTCTTCATAGTCATGGTATAATTTATATTTGAACTCAACTTTGTTCTGCAAAGAAGCCCTAGAGCTGCAAGAGGGAAAATGGTGACTTCTTCCAGCTATAGCAACAAATTAAAGTGCCTAAAAACAAAAGGTACCTACAAGGAGTAAAAGGTTACAAGAAAAGTCAGCAAGAGTACACATATAGAGTTTTTTTCATTCACTGAGACTGGACTACTAAGATTTATGTCTTGTAAATAAATGCTATTAGAGATTCTGGATAAGAAGCTCTGAGGAGTTTAAAAAATTGTTATGGTTCCTCATGAAGGTGACACATTTTTTCGGCACTTGCAGTGAGAGAAGATGAATCAGAAATTACACTGATGGTGTACAGACATTTGAGAGCTTGACTTGCTTAAAAAGATCTGGCATTATGGCTCATTTAACACATAAGATTATGTTTACAGGTGTTACTGTATTTTTATTATAATTACTATTAATTATGATTATTTATTTAATTTTTAGACTGTGTCTGGCCAAAAAGAGTGCCTGAGAGACAGAAGGGAAGTGTGGCAGTTCCACAGGCATCCAGTAAGTTTTTTTCTCTCCAATGGCAGAGCTGCAAGAGTGAAGACTACAGCATAACTGGATTAATAAAATTTTAATACACCTTACAATTAAATAACTTATATTGAAGCTACATTGTGGATAAATGTATTTCCCACCGACTTCAGCAACAGTTTATGCTGAAATTTCTTTAGCCTAGTGACATTTGAAAGCAGCAAGTTTTATTTCTGAGAGAAATTGCCTGAGCTTACTCTATTATGACTTGACATTTAGATCGCAGCCGTAGCCTGCAGCTCCAGCCAAGATCAAATCCTCGCTGTGCATGCACATATAAATGCATGGTCCCTGCTCCAGGGAATTGAAATCCGAGGTCGTCTACTAAGCCAGCTACAGAAAACCAGAGAATCTAAATAACAAATTATCAACGTAGCCATTTAGACAAGTAAAACCCTGAGGTTATAGTTGCTGACATGGAAAAGCCTGAAGAAGGATCTTTGTTCCCCAAAGTGAGACTAGGTTTTGTATGCAGCCCACACAATCTGGGTAAATATGCTTTCTATGATGGAAACCAAACTACACAGATTTGTTGTGTGGCCTATTATTTGAATACAGTAGCTTTTCTTGTGCATGAACATCATGGTACGATTCAGACCACTGGGAAACAGTCATTAATTTAGAATGTAATTTATTTTACTTGTACATGAAAGGTTTGTCTTACTGATTTTGCTGAAGTTTTCTCATGTTTGCTTAGATGAAGGCATACTTCTTAGAAAGGGTTTCATTTTCCATTTTACAAAAGCATGACTTATTGAAGTCTGACTTGGGCCTGACTTTTGATTGTGAAATGCACTTTAACTTGATTCCTATTTCACGAAGACTGTACAAATTTTGAAGGGCTGTCTCCAAGTCAGAGACCTTGACTTTTTTTCTTAATGCCAAGGCAACTAAACAGTGTAGTGTTGAGCTCTATTTCTGTATGAGTTGTTTTCAGTCCCTTCTAAGACTCCTTTCTTATCTCCTACCCTAAAATATGCCAACATATATTAAAAAATTCAATTCAAATATGTGTCAGTAAATACATATCACACATACAGCTGCCAGTGCTTAATCTTGGAAGCTATTTTACCTTGCCTAAAGTCTTCTGCTTGATGTGACTGTGTAACCTGCCAGTGAGCTGTGAGCATTCAGCATCCCTGGAAACCTACCCCATATAGATATTCTCTATAGTACGCATTTCCAAATGTTTTCCTCAAGACTGCTAGACTGGCATTATATACAGCATTTTCTTCCATGCTCAGCTTGTTTACATTTGGAAAGACAGTATATTTTTTTATAGTTGGACTAACATTCTATAATTTATCTGCAACAACTTCTCTTGAGTATTTTACTAAAAACAAAAGGCTTGGTTTTCATGGCTCGAGAGCTTTCATTTTAAATCTCTCTGAGTAATTGCTTTCATATGCTGTATTTGACATATCTTCATGACTTCATATCAGACAGATTAAAATGGTAGATATTTTCCCCAAATATAAATTTGTAGGGGGTTTTAATTTTTTGGAGGGAAGAAATATGAATATTAGAATCAAATCTTACTGCCTCTAAAGCATAAAAGCCTAAAACCTTTCAATTGCAGAATTTATTATGTGAATATCCTTTTTAGAATTTTTTTCCTAATTAGAATTTTTCTTCATGTTCAACTATGATTTCAAATTTTCTGTTAAAAGAATGCCTTCTTATTAATCTAAATCTGAGTTAAACTCTTGAGTTAACTTTTACTGTTACACTTGGAATACTTTTTGCAATGCTATTTAAATTCCTTTACTGCATGGCTGCATATCTCTGCTGTGAAGAACCTTTATTGGTTTGTTGGGCATATTTCAAGTCCCATTAAGGATTACTCAGGATTTTGTTTCACTAGTTATTTTCCCACCAGTGAACACAAACTATTTTGTTGCACCTTTTACCAATCTTGATTTGATCAATTTTATGCTTTCAGGTCTTTGTTTCAAGTCATTTGCCAATTAAGTTGCTCAAATACCTTATTTATTAGAAGTAGCTGCATTTTCTGCTTAGTTAGCAATAGTGGATGAACCTATTATAAATACTTAATGAATTAAAACAATAACTCAGGCCTTAACTGTTATTATCATTTCCTCTGATTTGGTTTATATCAGGATTCATATTATTCACAGAGGCATCCTTTGAACTTTGAAGGTTATGAGGGAACTGAGATGCCACTTTCAAGTAAGTGAAGCTCTGAGAAGCTTTTAGGCTTCATGGGCAATTTAAAATCCAGCATTACTATCACGAAGCTCTTTTACTGTACGGTCTGGTTACATTTCAAACAGAGCCAGTGACAGAATGAATGTCTCTGTCCCTGGCCCAGGCTGTAGACAGGCCTATTAACCATCGTGCAGGTAAACACCTTCCAGTGTTCTCCCACTTGTCTTCGTCTGTCAAAGTCTGCTGGACTGTGAAGTCCTTCAAAAGGTTCGAATTCTGTTGAGGCTTCTACTTCTTTAATGACAGCACCCTCCCACTCACAGAAGAGCAAACTGAAGGAAAAGAGCATCTTTCCAGTTTAACTGCAAACAAATCTTTTTTGCAAATTATGGCCTCTCTGAATGTAGGAAATACGTGGTGGTCAGTAAGGAAACCAGAGTTGCTCCTTTCAGTTGGCTGTCCTAGTGCCATCCCTGTGATTTATTCTACTGGACTCCACATCCACCCACAGCAAAGCTAAAGCCACTGTGACCCTTCTTTGGTGTTGCCACTTAGCAAATCCGATTGCATAAAACAGGTTTTGCTACATTTTCTCCTGCAGCTTTTGAAAATATATCCAAAGCGTTATATCCAAACACGTTATTGTAATGCCTGTAATAGCTACTTACAGCTGGTTTGTTTGGGTTTTTTTGCTTACAAAAGGCTGCTAATAAAGACTAGTGTTACCGCGGGTGGTCAATTTATGAGCTGCCCAGACATCTCAGGACCCCAAGAGGCCTTGCTGTCCCTGCCCAGTCTTCCTTGGGTCTTCCCAAACCTGTCCACAGCCCAGGACCCCACGTCAGCTCCCCGGTGCTGTCAGCCCGTGTCCCAGTGATGCTGCAGTGGGATCAGTCTCCAATTCCCACAGTCCTGCCCAGCCCAGCCATGGGCCCAAGTGCCAGCCTGACCTCGTCCCATTCCTGGGGAGGTGCCCAATGCCAGAGCTAGAGCTGCTCCTGTGTCTCACTCAGCTTCCCTGCTTGAGCTGGCAACTTGTAAGTTTGATACCATCCCTAATCCATTGCCTTTTTTGCTGTCCTCAGCACAAAGCCAAGCCTGCCACAAGCAGCTCATGGGCAGTATGTTCCCCTCGCAGTTTGTGTCCATGGAAATATCACTAATGCTGCAAGGCACAGATACTAGCAAACAGTTATTTTAAAGAAAACCAAAACCAACACAAAACTTACTAATTTCGACATTTTGCCTTGGGTAGCACTCACACAGAGCACCCGATCTCACACAGAGCATGGGCAGTCACTGTGTGAGTGGCAGCAGCAGCCTCTCTGCCATGTGCCCCTGCAGCACTGGCTGTGCCAGCTTGAGCCAGACCCCAGAGGGCTCTGCTGAATTCCCAGCACTCCTCCAGCTCCGGGTCCTGTGCCATCACAGTGGCATGCTGGCTCTGAGCTGTCTCAGCTTCACATCACCACTTCTTCATCTGAAGAAAGGGCTTACACCCATCATTTAAAATTATCCATGAGGCAAATGGGATGGTTGGAGCTGCCTGGTGATGGCCACTTCCACAGCAGCGCAAAGGGAAATGCTGAAATAGCTTGACTCTAATTCTGAATATGGATAATTGTGTGGATTATATATTTTTTGTGTAAGAAAAACCCTAAGCGCTTATTTTAAAGTAATGATGGTCTATTCTATTCAGCAACACTGCCTAAGACCCAGTCAGGTTAGTACGAGAAGATCAGTAATGTCAGAAATAGGCCCATTTTGTCATGACCACACTGATTTCTTAGCAGAAACATGCAAGGTATCTTGAACTATACTGCCAAATGCCCAAAGTTCAGGCCCATCAACTTTTGCCTTTTTTTCTAAATGTTTAGGCACACATGGATATGTGATTCTCTAACATCATTCAGAATCACAGAATCATAGAATGATTTGGGTTGGAAGGAGAAGTCTTATGCAGTCTATATTGGCAAGAGTGAAGGCATTAAAAAACAATCACAACTCCAAAACTTAAAGAACAAGCAGTGTATTACTTGGTGATTTTTCTTGCAAATGGACAGTAAGAGGTGATTTGAAAGTGACAATAAGAGGCAATCTGAAGGGCACTTTGCTAGAAACAGATGTTGATTTTAGGAGTGCCAAGTTAAATTTTCTTGATTTTTAACACAACCAAATCTGTGATGAAAAGTTTTGACACTGAGCCATTTATATGTTATTGACTCCCTTAAATATAAAATGAAAAATGGTTACATTTATATGCAGAGTATCAAACCTATTTCACTTAATACTCAAATACTTAATTTGTAGTTTTAATTATCATATTTTCACTCTGTCATCCTTTGCAGATGTCTATGAGTTAAAAAAATTCTTAAAAATACAGTATGAAAAGAAAATCAGTTCATTAAAATTTTTTGAGTCTTTGTATATACATATTGGTATAATGTGACCATTACAGTGTAAGAAACAAAGTGATTCTATACAGCCTATGGACAATTACTGAAACACTAACGATCTCCAGACAATGCTAATAATTTTTGATGGTTATGTCCCCTTGGGGTTTCTTTGTATTAAACAGAAATGGTTAATGTTCACTTCAGAAGAGTAGAAGGTATTTAAAAACACTGTTAAAAAACCCCACTAGACACGGCCAGTAAGTTCAGCACAGTATATACCAAAAAATCACCTTGTTTGTTAATAAAAAAAATTGCTTTCTGGAGTAAAAATGGAACAGAAATTACGGCAAGGCAGCAAAGCAAATGATGAAGCACCACTGCTCAGTCACACTGATCAAAGGTGCCCTGTGGCACTTAAATATTCACAGGAGTTGCTCTGTCTGTTAGGCTTTTCCTGCTGCAGAGATGAGACAGCATTATGCAAATTTGCAATGGAGAAAGACAATTTCCATAAGCAGCAAGGACGCCAGTTTTAACAGGCCTTTTGTAAAGAAAGACCTAGTCACTGAATGGTGAGAGCGTGTGCCATGTACAAAAGGAAAAGTTCAAAGGATTATTGACAGATGTACCACTTAGTGCACACTGTGCGCGCAGAATATTAAAAGCGGTGCTGCCATCTCTTGGTTGGTTCTGGCTGTAGTAAACATGCACTGTATTTGCCACACAAAAAAAAAAGCCAACAGCGAAACTGCAGAAATCAATGCCACAACATGACACTGTTCAGCAATGTCCAAATGACAAGACATGAAAGGGTGGCATTCAAATATTACAGATTAAGCTTGTGCCTCCTAGTTTGCCATATAGAAAACATATATACATTGGTGGATGTTCTTCCCCTTTCTCTTCTTGCCTTTGGGGTAAATTCCTGAAATAATATTTGGAGTAGACAGAAAGGAAATGTCTCAGAGAATACTCAGGATGTCATCTGTTAAATTCTAAGCCTAAAAGCAAATGAGTCCTGCAGGGAAGATTTCTGATGGATTTAATTTTTACTCATAAGAATATGTGCTCTACATTTTTATTTTTTGATATGCATTCATGTAAGTATTTATATATATATATATATATATATATATATATATTTATATATATTTATATATATATATATATATATATATACACACACAAGAATGTATAAGCAATATAGTTGCCCCATTACACTGAAAGACTAAAAATCCATTTATCAATACCACACAGATGCTGGGTCCCACTCTTCTGGCAGAATTCAAAAGGCACAACTTCCCAATGAAATGTCAATCATAGCCCTGCCTTCTCTTCCTTTCTACATTTCAACTCCCCTGATATGCAAACAAGCGTTGTATTATATTTCCTTCCACAGGAAAAATATAATAAATATTCTAACAAGCAATATATTTTAACACAGTGCAAGAGAAACCTGCATATTGTCTCTCTCACAAATTAACACTCCTAATATTCTTAAAATAGATGCCTCTTGCTGTGGCCCTATTCATCTAAGCTTTTGCTTGGATATAAATTTTCAAGATCCCGAAACTAGTTTTGTCTAACTTACTTTTTAAGACACTCCAAAGAAACAGAACTAGTATATATATCAATCTTGTGTGAAATGTTTCATCCCTACAACTCCAGCCTCTCATGTGTCCCCAGTTGTAAATCTAAACCTTGAGTCAGTCACTGATCTGTCCTAAAATCCCAGGTTAATTCATTAGGCATAGAGATAGTGTAAGTCACAAAATTCCAAAACACTTTCTGAAACATGTATCTCATTTAGGTCTGATTCCTTCATTTAGATTGAAAATGATATACACAAAAGAGAAAAAACATCATTAGTTATTCCAACTTCAACAAGTTGCTTCATTAGATACTTTCTGTTACCTTCACAGGGCTCACCCTTGCTTATCATGAAACTATAGAGAAATTAAGGTTACAAAGGCCCTCTGGAGAGTTAGCCCAACTCTCTGCTTAGAGCAGGTCCAATTAGATCAGGTTGCTCAAGGTTGTGTTCTTGTGAGGATTCAATATATGTGAGGATGAGATTCCACACCAAAACTGGGCACCTGTTCCCAACGCTGACTGCTCTTGTGGTGGAAATAAGTCTCAGTATTCTAATCAGAGCTGCTCATGTTGCAGTTTATGTGCACTGCCTTTCCTCATGTCAGTGCTGGTTCATGTCTCACATACTGTACAGCAGGTCCCCGACCTGGTTTCTATCCAGGCAGCCCCAGCCATACTGCTGGGTGGGGTTATTCCATTTCAGATGCAGGACTTAAATTGTGTGCAAAACGGAAAGAACTGCAGGACATAAAGGGCAGGGAAAGGCATCAGATTAGCAATTATCTGATGTAGCATGACACCCAAGTAATGAATCACAATTTCTAACACAACTCTGTCACACAGAGCTTCCTACTGCTTTGCTTCTGCATGGATAACTCATGACACCTCAGCTGCCTCTGGATTTGGATGCAAGTAAGCATTCTGTGGTACTGGGCTTGCTCTCTAGGTGGTACGATTTAAAAAGAAGTAAAAAGAGAAGCCAAACACAAAAATGAGAAAAAAATCCACAATAAACAGGATTTAAAATCTGCCATAGATCAAACTAAGACATTCTGCTATAGCTGTAAAAGTATGTTAGCAATTAGTATGTCGGATAACACAGGAGAAAAAGAGAAATTCTCTGCTACTGAGCTGCATGGAAACAAACAAACAAACTTTCAGTACACTGTACAAACTTAACTGATTAGAAGTATCTCCATACCATGAAATTCTGTACTATATATCAATATTGATATGATCAATGAATTGAATTGGTGCACTCAGACATTTACCTTTTTTCTTTCCAGATCCCAGCTTTTTTATCTTCAGGGATATAAACAAAAATAATCTTTACATGAAGAAACTTACACTTAAGGCTGAATGAATCCACTCCCCTACTTAGCTGAGGTTTTGACCTGATGCGTCCAAAATAGAAAAGAATCCTTAAGACCAAAGTTTGCTTAATTATTTAAAACTGAAGGAGTTGCAATGGAAGCAACAACCAGTGGGATATACCATTCTGAACCTACTTCCCAAATACTATCAAACCAAATATTTGTAATAAAAATGTTAAACGGTCCTTCATCATATTACATTTGCAACATTAAATAAATATATATAATAAATAACATTCATTAGAACTGTTTAAGATAATGTATAAAGAAACACAAATAATGCTTTTTAAGACACTATATGCCTGTTGCAGTATTTTACCATATAATTCAAGCCCAGAGAGAAGAGTGCTCTCCCTTAATAAATATGTCAGTAACAGTGAGTTCAAAGGCTTAAGGACAGCAGTAACTTTCATCATCTGCAGAGTGGCCAATAATTGTGGCTTAGTTATTGAAATTACTAACACATATGAGAGGACACAGAGAATGTTATCCTCATGAAAACTGCTTTAGTACTGCCCATTTGTCCCCTTAAATTCCCCAAGTGTCCTGTTTCAGAAACCCAGCACAGCTTCCAGCATTCAACACAGCTCTTGGCTATTCTGTAAACCACATGTCCACATCAAGGCCTCAAAGTCCCTGCATCCTCCAGTGTCATGACTCAAATGAACCCAGCCAGTATTAGTTTTTCCTGTCTGTTAAGCACAAGACTATCCTTAAAAAGAAATCAGCTGGTGTGGGGATATCTGTACAAAAGGAAAACCCATCCAAAATTTGTCTCTTTATTTCATATCGCCATTACAAAGATAATAGATAGTGGTACATTTTGCACTATTTAGCTCTATCCCCTTATCTGAACTTCTCACAAGAGAGCTCCCTAGGTGTAATGAAGGAGAAAAATCAGATCTGCTCCAAGAAATTCCAAGATTAAAGAGTCTGTTATGAAATTTTCTTTAGTGTCCAGTGTTAACCCATTGCAATGTACTATTTGAGGTCAATTCACTTTCCTAGAACTTCTGTGAACCATGTTCCTCACCTAGACACCTTTGACAGACAAGTTTCCACAGGCTTGCCACCTTTAAGGATGAAGCCTTAAGCTTAAGAGCTTATGTTATCCACAGATATGATAAGGATAAAAACGAACTTCCTAACACCTGGTACCAGTCTTTGATAGTGGCCCCATGGCAGATTTTCTCCTAGGGCCTCATTTGAAAAAATATACGAGCCTGTCTCAGACAAGGTTGTTACCTGGAAGCCAAAGAAGAAAACTTACAAGGATGGAACTGAAAACATTTTCAGGAATGTTAAGGAGGGCCTGTCATACAGCAACATGTGCCTCCTTCCTCCAGGACAAAGAGAAGCGTTTGCCATGGATGTGGCAATGTTTAAAGATACTGATGCATTTTCAGTGTTTTTCTTCTACCTCTGTCTTATGCTATTTCCCTACAGTGCTAATGTAGGATGCATATTTTCAGGAAAGTACACATGTCCAGATTTCTGAAGCTTAAATTATAACTGTGAGTCAATGAGGAAATTATAAATCAGGCCTGGCTGGGTGTCAGGGCTCTCTCTGTGTGCACAACCAGGATGTCAGTCATCAGTTCCCTGGGCTGACCAAGACCTGACAGGCTTGGGCAAACAAAACTGACATCCTGGACTGTATCAGTATGTTCAACCAATGGTTTGTCTCTCACTGCTACACCTTGTACAGACAAAAAAAATTATTTCCAGATGAAAAGACTGCCCAGAGTATTGCTGAAAGAGGCCTCTAACTATCGAGGAAGAATCTCAATGCATCACATGGTGGGGACCTTTTCATTAACCAGAAAGAAATGCGAAGATTAGAAAACACAGAACAACCCCATGAACAGTCTGATTTTGAGAAAATCACGGCCCATTGCTTCAAACCTGTGTTCATCTAAGACGTCAAGTCTCTGTAAGTCCAGTGCTGATTCACATCCTTAAATGTAAATTGGGAGTCAAGTTAGAACCAGGAACAGTTGCTCTTCACTGAGGAACTGGTTGCTTCAGGTACACTTCAGATACAAGAAACCCATAGGAAGCATCTGTCCAAGCAGAAGCCTTGAGCTATAATTTCTTTAAAAGAGATTGTTCCATCAAGGCACTACTACATGAAAGATGACACCTAAACCAATATGTAATTCAAGACACAGCAAATATTACATTTACATATTTTGTCCAGAAGGAGTAGTAAGGCTGTTTGACAGTCAGATCTGTCACCAAACTGACCCCCAAATTAATGGAGAAATAAAATTGTGAAATAACCATTAGGTAGAAGAGGTTAAAAGAATCTCTGGACTGGTATGCATTTCTAGATGCTGCTAAAGCTGCATTTGTAGCATTATTAGGCACTAACCTAAGCAGAGGAAAGGTCTCATAAGGGATCCTCATTTATATCATTCTCCTCTTGCCAGGACCTATTTATAATATATCTTGCATGTTTTTAATATGTATTGTAATCACTTAAGTTTTCAATTTTTTCTAAAACTCTGAAAAGCATGTATATGATTATCCATAGTGGACCTATAATGAAACAGCTTTCTTTAAAAAACACTTCCATTTCAATTTCTAATATATCATTCTTCTTTCATCCTTTACTGCTTACATATCATTCTGGATCATGTGAAATGCTTCTACTGTTTACTAGACATCAATTGACCTTGGGAAACATCCACCTCAGAAATGATTTTAGTGAATGGAATTATGTTTAGTTGTATGTGAAAGACCTAGACAATGCTGATGAGAGAGTACACAGCTTAATAGAGGTCCAGGCTTCGGAATTGCATTACTGCTTGCATCAGCCTAAATGATCCTACAGCAGCCATCTCACATTGACACAGCTTGCAGATTTATGCACTGGGTAGCAAAGAGCCAGC